>NC_092501.1:60354497-60978872 GCF_047511675.1 Marmota flaviventris
TTGTGCAGGGTGAGAGGTAGGGATCTAGCTTCATTCCTCTACACATGGATATCTAGTTTTCCCAGTATCATTTATTAAAGAGACTATCTTTTCTCCTACTTATGCTTTTGGTACCTTTGTCAAGAATCAGATGACTGTTTTTATCTAGGGATGTAGCTCAGTGGTACAGCAGTTGCCTAGTATGTGTGAGGCCCTGAGTTGAATCTCTAGCACCACAAACAAAAGCCCTCAAACAGCAAAATGCAAGAACCAACACACTCCCTTCTCATGAGTCCACTACCTCTCCAGGTGCCCTCAGAAAGGCAGAAGGAAGTACCTGTGAAACTTCCAGGCTATCTTAGTGCCTGACAATAATGTCAAAAAAAAAATGTAGATTTGTTTCTGGGTCTTTTATTCTATTCCACTGGTCTTCACGTCTTTTTTTTTTTTTAATGCCAATAACATGCTGTTTTGTGACTATAGCTCTGTAGTATAATTTGAGATCAAATAATGTGATTGATTCCTCTGTCTCACTTTTGTGGCTCAGGATTGCTTTGGATATTCTGTGTCTTTTATTCTTTTATATAAATTTTAACACTGTGTTTTCTAGTTCTATGAAGAATGTCATTAGTATTTTGATGGGGATGAAATTGCCTTGAATTTGTAGATTGCTTTTTGACATTAATGGCCATTTTGATGATATTAATTTTATCTATTTATGAACACGGTAGATCTTTCTATCTTCTAAGTCTTATTCAATTTCTTTCTTCAGTGTTTTATAATTTTCATTGTAGAGGTCTTTCACCTCCTTAGTTAGATTTATTTCCCAAGTTTTGTTTTGTCTGTGAGGTTACTGTAAATTGAATAGTTTCTTGATATTTTCTCAATGGATTCATTGTCAGAATACAGGAGAACTATTGATTTCTATGTATTCATATTGTATCCTGCAAATTCACTGAATTTGTTTATCAACTCTAGAAGTCTTCTGGAGGAGTTTTCAAAGCATAGGATCATGTCATCAGCAAAAAGAGGTAGTTTGATTTCTTCTTTTATTCTTTATATTCCTTTAATTCCCTTTTCCTGCCTCATTGCTCTGTCTAGAATTTCAAGAACTATATTGAATAGAAGAGTTGAGAGTAGACAATCTTGTTCCTTAGAAAAACTAAACAGATGATTTTAGATTTTATAGGAAATGCTTTCAGCTTTTCTCCATTAAGTTCAATGTTAGCTTTAGGTTTTTCATATATAGCTTTTATTTTATTCAGGTACTTATGTACCCAGTTTCTTCAAGTGTTTCGAACATGAATGGATGCAGAATTTTGTCAAAGATTTTTCTGTATCTATTGAGATGATCATGTGATTTTTGTCCTTGCTTCTATTTATGTGATGAATTATATTTATTGATTTACATATATTGAATTAGCCTTGCATCTCTGGGATGAATCCAACTTGAACATGTTGTAGAATCTTCTTAATATTTTTTTGAATGTGGATTACTAATATTAAGGATTTTTGATAAGCAAACTGTTTTTCTTTTTAGTGCACTGTAAATGTTTATCATAGATAGTGATCTGTAATTTTCTTGATGTGTTATTATCTATTTTGGGTATCAAAATGATGCTGGCTTCATAGAATGAGTTTGAGAGCATTCTCTCACTTTCTGTTTCATAGAATAATTGGAGAAGGATTGGAATTAATTATTTTTAAAGGTCTGGTAGAACTCGTCTGCTCCTGGACTTTTCTTTGTTGGAAGGCTTTTTATTACTGCTTCAATCTCATTGATTGATATTCATCTGTTTAGTTTTTAATATATCATCTTTGTACAATTTGGATAAGTCTTAAGTGTTTAGAAATTTGTCATTATCTTTTAGGTTTTCCAACTTATTGGAATACAAGTTTTTAAAACAGTCCTTTATGATCTTTTGGATTTTAGCAATGGCTGTAGTGATACCTTTTTTATCTCTAATTTTGTTGATTTGAATCTTCTCATTCTTTCTTTGGTTAGTTTAGCTAAGAATTTGTCAATCCTGTTTATCCTTTCAAAGAACAAACTCTTTGTTGCATTGATTCTTTGCATTTTTTATTCTCATATTTTATTTATTTTGGCTCTAATCTTAATGTTTCCTGAATTGGTTTGTTCTTGTTTTTATAGGGCCTTGGAATGTAGCATTAGATTGTTTATTTGAGATTTTTCTGATTTTTGTTTTTGTTTTTTGTTAATATAGGCACTTAGAATTGCCTTCATAGTGTCCCAGAGATTCTGATATGTTGTATCACTATTCTCATTTGACTATAGGAATTTTTAAATTTCTCTTCTTAGTTATTCTCTGGTACATTCCTCTCTTAAAAGCATGTTATTCAATCTCCATGTGTTAATGTGGTTTATATAATTTTTCTTTCTATTTATTTCTAATTCAATTCCATTATGATCTGATAAGATGCATGGAACTATATCTAATTTTTTTTATTCGAAAGACTTACTTTGTGACCTAGAATCTGGTCTATTTGGGAAACAGTTCTATGAGCTGCTGGGAAGAAAATAAATTCTGCTGTTTTTGGATAAAATATCTATAGACATCTGTTAATCTCATTGGACTTATAGTATTTTTTAAGTCACAAGAGTCCTAATTAATTTATGTATGGATGATACGTCTGTTGGTGAGGGGTGCTTTGAAATCACTCAGTATTATTGTTTTGGGGTCTATCTAGGATTTAATGTCAAGAAATGTTTGTTTTATGAATTAGATGCACTGAAATTTGGAACATAATTTCAATCACTATATATTCTTGTTGGATCATTCCCTTTATGAATATTTTGTGATTTTCTTTGTCTCTTACTAATTTTTACTTGAAATCTGCTTTGTAAGATATGAGAATAGCTATCCCTGCTTGATCTTGGACTCCATTTTCATGGAATATCTTTTCCCATCCTTTTACTTCCAGCCTGTGGATGTCTTTGCCTATGAGATGAATATTTTGCAAGCAGAATGTAGTTGGATCTTGTTTTTTTAACCCATTCTGCCAGTCTATGTCTTTTAATTGGAGAGTTGAGACTATTTGCATTAAGTTATTATTGATAGATGTTTGTTATTTCTTGCCATTTTGGTTTGTTTCCTATAATTTGGTCTTAAATTGGATTTACTTAATCACTCTTAAAAAGCTTCATCCATTTGAAGGCTCTGGAGTTTGTTGTTAAATTCTTCTGTGTGCAGTAGGTCTTTATATATTTCTTGTAGTGCTGGCTTAGTTGTCAGGAATTCTTTTAATTTGTCTATATTTCTTGAATTCTGAAAGAAGCTTTGCTGAATATAGCAATCTTGGCTGGAAATTATTTTGTTTTCTTATAGAGCTTGTAATATCTCATAGGTGGTGTCTTTTAGCCTCATTATATCTTTCAAAGCTCTAAAAGCTTGATTTTAGAGTCTGAATTGAGAAGTCATAAGTGAGCCGTATTTGTTTACCTTACATTTTTCTCTGGTGGATTTTAATATTCTTTATTCTCTGTTAGTAATTTTTATTATGATATATTTTGGAGAGGTTCTTCTTTGATATTGTCTATTTGGATTCCTATATGCCTCCTATATGTGGATGTACATCTCATTTCTAAGGTTTGAACATTTTTTTCTGCTATTATTTTACTAAAAATTTTCTTAATGCCAGCATCCTGCATCTTCATGCTCACTTCTATCCCAGTGATACCTAAGTTTGATCTCTTGATGTTGTTACAAAGTTCTTGTATATTCTGATCATAGCCTTTTAGGGTTTTTTTCCCTTTATTGTATACTGAGTTTCAAGTTCACATTCCCTGTCTTCAAGGCTTTAAGTTCTGTCTTTGAGACATGAAGCTCTATTTTATATATAATCTAATCTGTTGGTGATACTGTCAAGTGAATTTTTTATTTGACTCAATATGTCTTTCATTTCCAGGAGTTCTGATTGATTTCTTTTCAGAATCTCTGTCTCTTGGAATATCTTTTATTGATATTGAAATAATATTTTATTTGATCTCTTAATTTGTTCCTTAGATCATCTTTTAGCTCATTGAACATTTGCACAGTCAATTTCATATAGTCTTTCTCTGAATTTCATCCATTTCCATACCTGTGTGGTCCTTTTGTTGGGGACTGTGAATTTGACAAGGGAGACTTGTTACCTCATGTTTTCAGAGGTCTTGGACTTGTGTATCTGTTGAGATATATTCCTCCTTCTCTTTTATGTGTGTGTCCTTTATTGTGTAGTTATCTTTTTTGTAGTGAACCCTGTATTTTAAGTATATTTCAGCTGTAACACCTAAGCTCAGCATAATCTGAGTATTAATTTCAACCACCAATGCTTCTCAGTTTACTGTTGTAGAACTGCTGATTTAATTCATTCTTGGTGAGCTGTTGCAATACTTTGGGTTCCTCTGAGCTCTCATCTTGAAACTTCTTTCTGCTTCCATTGTGGATAGATAGTATGTCCAGAAATGAGATCTCAAGTTCCTGTCTAGCTGATACTAGTTGGGGCCTAATCCTCAGTTGGTTTTTTTGTCTCCTCTATTCTATGTGCTAAAGAATTGTTGGAGCTTGAGTAGGACTAGCTCATGCATGGAGTGAGGTTCATTGTCACTTGGCTGAGTTGTGGGATGTAGCTCAGCAGTATATTCTCTACCCTGTGAATGTATATTATTCTGATCATTTCTCAGTCCCTCTTAGAATGTGGGGAAGCAATAGAAATAATAGTATCAATCAACATAAAGTCTTAAAATAAATGTCCAGTGCCTACTATCACATATATAACACTAATTTCCAAACAAAGAGGAGAGATAGGGTCAGCTTTTAACATCAGTTTAAAAGCAAACAGCCACAAAGTAGATCTAGCATTAAATAGCAGGTATCAACTACACCATGCACAACAACATGAATGGTGGGGGGCAGGAATTATATAAATCAAATAGTTCTAAAAGATAGTAAAATTACAGTTCTTTAAGTGAAAAGAAAATGAGATAGAATGGGAAGATAATGTTTAATATATTTAAAAAGTGAACAGAGAGGAAGCAAGGAAGAGTAAAAAGATTACTAAAAGTAATAAAGAGAAAGGAAGAGGGAAAAAATAATTTGGCTATTAGAGGAAACAAGAGAATTTAGCTATTAGAGGGAGAAGAATGGGAAGAAGGAGTAATAACAGGAACAAAAACAAAGAATAAAAAAAATCAAACTAAAACAAACCCACGAAAATCCCTACCCCTCCAAAGTCAAAACAAGACTAAAAAACAGGTAAAAGCAAAATGGTAAAAAGAAAGAAAAATTACATATGTAATTATATATATATTCTTAGATCAAATAGCACAGCAAGAACACATACACACAAAAAAAAATAGGAAAAAAATTCTTCAAGAAAAACAAAGGGCTTATTGCCACTGAAGTGATCAAAACTGTTGATAAGGATGGATATTTACTGCCTATGCTGTTGTGTCCTTCTTTTCATTTCTTCTTGGGATATGAACCCCTTAGATCAAGAGCTAAGGTTATCAAATCTGATCTCTTTGGGTTTCTCTCCAAGTTGCTGGCTGATGTGGCCTGGAATGGAAACTGGTCGTAATAGCTGTCAGCTTCTCTTCACAGTATAAGGTAAGACAGACTGGGGAGTCCTGACATTTGGAGTTTTGTCTGAGCAGACTAGGTCAATAAACTCCCAGAGCAGAGTTGATGCAGAGTTCTAAAAGGGAAGTTCCAGTGGCAGGGGCTTAGTTCTGACCATCCTTTGGAACTTTTTCAAGTGGTATTTACTTCAGAGAAAAAAAAATGCCCTATTGCTAGGAAGATGTTCTTTGCTGGATATCTGTGTCTTAGGGACCTCCTGAAAATCCCTATGGTGGCATGGTGAGATCCAGAGATCTCACATATTCCACTATTGTGAATGTGAATTTCCCAATATCAGACCTGGAGAGCAGATGTGCCTCTCTGACCGGTTTCTGGACTCTTCCCAGTTGCTTGCATGGGCCGGCAGCAACTAGTAGAACGCAATCCTTTCTCCCCTTGGTATCCCAAGCCTCATTATCTGGATTGCATGGAAGGCATTTACTCGGACAGATTGGCAATGCCCTTTATGAACTCCCAAGCTCCCACAACTGAAAGCTGGTACATAGCCACCTGCAAATGGGTCCCTTTTCAACTCTCTGCTCACCAGCTGAAAGATTTGGAGCACTTTTCAATCTTCAGCTTGCCATCCTATGTGTCCATCAGATAGATCTGCCTCCTTCTCTGTTCTATAGGTTCTCCTATGCCAACTGTATTTACAGTGATTTTATGTATTTTTGCCTGTTTTATCCCTCCCCTCTGCAGTGAACCGGCAGTACTAACGCCACTACTGCTGCTAGCAGCAAAGCTGGTATGTCTCTATTATTTCTTGTTCTATGTTCAAAGCTCCTGAATTTCTGTATCTCTATGATTATTTTACTTTCTACTGTTGAATGTCAGTGCATTCCCTTGCTCACCCATCTTACTGAGAAGCAGTCTCCTCATGCTGGACTCTTAAGCCTAGGAGCAATTGGAAAACGCAACTTTCCTCTAATCTGCCATCTTTGACCTGCCTGCCCTACAGAATTTTGAAGGAGTTTTATTCTTTGGAAGGAAAAGAAGCAGGGCAAGTAAAAAAATAAAAAGACAAGAGAGGAGGAAAATGTTAACAAAAATTTTAATTCCTTCTTGGTGCTGGAACTTCTCTGGAAAGTCTTCGGTTCTGAGCTAAGGGATACCTTCTTCCAAGATTCTCTGAGACCTGCATTCCAATTACCCTGAGCTTTCCCTGGAAGGCTAGATTTCAGGTGTATTTCAAGAGGCAAGATGATTTGTTTATTGACCCCTTTCGTTGGCATTTCTTGGTTTTCCCGTATGTACTTCTGGATTACATCCCACCTCTTGCTCTGTTTGTGTTCCAGTTAAGCCTCACTTACCTCATCAATGTCCTTCCACATTCTCAACAGGAAATTTATCAAATATTTATTGAGCTGAGACTTATTATGTACAGTTACTTTCACTTCCTATTTTTAGGGAGACCTTAAACATGTATGTGAGTAGCTTTCTTTGACCCCATTTTTTACTTTTGTCAACAGAGAACCAGAAATGGTAAGTATAATTTATCCTGGCAGATAAGCCACATGACTAGAATTTAAACCCCAAACTTTTGATTCCAAGGTCATTGCCCTTTTCATTGTATCAGAGCTACGTCCTCTTAAGACCAGGTGAATCGGTTAATAATGGATTTGGCTGCAACTAACCAAACACCCAATTCCTAACAACTTAAACAAATGGGAGGCTCGTTTTTCTCACATAATGAAAAATCTGGACATGTCTATCAGGGCTGGTGCAGTGGCCCAAACAGTTCAGTGGAGATTCTTGCCATGTTTTTCACCCTGCCTGCTTCAGTGGGTTGACTTTGCCCTCATACATGCTGTAGAATGTGAGTTATGAGATGGCTACTTCACTCACAGTCTCGTAGTCTTATCCCCAAAAGAAGAAAAAGGAACAAAAGTCTGAAGGAACATGCCAACTATATCTGTCCTTTAAAGCAAATCTTTCCTAGAAGCCTCACCTAGAGATTACTCCTTTTATCTCTTTGCCTGAACCATGCTCCAGGGATGCTCCTTGCTGTGTGAATGAAGAGGAAGTTTGTTGGAAGCTGGGTTAGCTAACTGATTGATATCTGTCCAGTCTCTTGTCTTTTGCACCCCACATGGTACACAGAGTGACCAGTATGGAATAAATGAACAAAATTGCTTTTGTATGATGGACACGGAGGAGCAAGAGTGTCAGAAGCAGGTGGCAGAGGGGTGAAGGATCTCAGGATCTCAGGACATATTCCCTGCATCCTGGTCTCCAGCCAGAAAGCTGATGCTTGGTAGCACCACTGGAGCATACAGGGCCCATAAGAACGCCAGATGGGTGTAAGCCATCTTAGTCTGCCCAGCTAAGGAGAGGGGAAAGAAAGGCAGGAGGTGAGCCTATATCTGTTTTTGTCATCTCACTCAATTTTATCTGCAGAGAGGAAATGCTTGCACAAATCATAACGACATTCTTTTTAGAATTTGATTTCCTTTCATTTATTTTAACTCTCTTGATGCTGACGCCAGATGCCCTGCTGGTTATGTAGAGGGAAACCATCCTTATGGGAGGCAAGTGGGGAAATCTCTGAGATGTTGGAAAGTCTCCTGGGACCCTAGCTATGTTCTATGGGTTACTGTTTGAATTTTATTCTTTTTGGTCAAAACTTCCTGGCATCTTTGTTGCTCCCACTTAAAAAAAAAATGTAGACACTAAAGAAAGAAAAGTCCTTCATTCTACCATCTATGTAATCCCTTTCCATGTTTTAATAAATAAAAGTAATTATCTATATACTTAAAAACTTCCAATAGTAAGGTGCAGTATAAAATGAGATGTAAAAGCCTTCCTTCCCCAGCTCTATGCCTCTGCTAAGAGATATAAGAGATATAAGTATATATCTTAGCTATGCATTTGGTTTGTTGTTTGGGCTTTTGGTTTTGGGTTTTGCTTTTGTTTGGTACCTGGGATTGAACCCAGGAGTTCTTAACCAATGAGACATATCCCTGGCTCATTTTTCAGGCTGTTTTTATTTTTTTATTTTGAGATAGTATCTCCTTAAGTTGCTTAGGGCCTCAGTAAGTTGCTGAGGCTAGCTTTGAACTTGTGATTCTCCTGCTTCAGCCTCCCAAGCTGCTGATGTTACAGGCGTGTACCACTATGCCCCTGGCTAAGATATTTTTAATTTGTCTTCAAAAAATTTATCTATGAGTATACCTGTGCAAATGTCTGTCTATTTATTTTTGTAAAATCCACACAAAAATGATGATCCTGTACTCAGAGACATCTACCTGTTTTTTATTTACTTCATTCTTTCTTAAAAATTTCCCAATAATCTTTCAGATAAGAGCACCACACTTTATCAAGGTTCTTGGCAGGTTTCTCCTTTTTTTTTTTTTTTTGTTTTGGTTTTTGTTGCTTTCTGCTATTATAAACAGTGCCATAGGAACACACTCTTATATACCTGTTGACCAACATCTGTAGGTATAGTTATAATGGAAAATTCCTGGTAGGGTCATTACCACATAAAATTATATATACCTTTAAAATTTGACAATTTTTGCAAAGTTTCCTTACAACAGAGACATGGCCCACCACCCCCTGATTCTGCTCAGTGTCTTAATACCAATTGCTTCTCCATAGCCTTCTCAGAATTAGGCCTCATTGCTGCAGTTTCTCACAGTCTGAGTTAAAAAGAAAACAGTCTCTACATGCTTTGTAATTTACATTTTTTTCCTTCTGAGTAACATTGAACATATTTTTATATTACTGAATTTTTATTTTCACTTTTTAGTAATTGACTACCCATATTGTTTGTCCATTTTTTTTGCCTATAGGACTGTTCATCATTTCTGTTTTATTTGCATAAGTATTTGGAAAATGAAACAAATTAGTCCTTTTTCTGCCTTATGAGTTATAAATAATTTCCCAACTTGTCACTTCCCTTTTCTCTTGGTTAATGGTATATATTTTTTTACCTCCCTCCTACAGCCCCAATCACAAGTTTTATATGGTCAAATGTATCAATCTTTTCCTTTGTGGCTTCTGAGCTTTGGGTCCTTCTCAGGCCTTCCCTATGCCAGGAGCATAAACTCATCCACTTATTTCCCTAGAACTTTTATAGTTCCTAGTTTACATTAAATCTTTGACTTACCTGGAATTGATGTTAGTGTAGTAAGTGAAGTAGGTATTCAGCTTTATTTTTTCCCCTCCACTCAGCTATTTTTCTAACACCATTGCTTGACTGATCACCTCTTCCTCACTAGAAGTGTCTCTGTTTCACCCATAATAAATTCACACATGAATTTAGTTTCATTTTTAGACTCTCCATTTTTATTTATTGATCTATTTTTTTCTAATGCCAAATGATTTTAATTATTGTAGCTTGAAAGTAGTTTTTGTAGCTAGTTGTGGTGGCATATCCCTGTAATCCCAGATACTTGGGAGGCCAAGGCAGGAAGGCCATAAATTTGAGGTCAGCCTTAAAAACTTTGCTAAATCCTGTCTCAAAAAAAAAAAGTAAAGGGGCTGTGGATGTAGTAGTGCAAAAACAAATAAATAAAAATTAAAACAAAATAGTTTTAGTATCAGAGTGGACTAGTTCTTACTGTTTTTCAATTCCAAGAGTTTTTCTGATTAATCTTCATAATTAGTTTTATAAATGAACTTTAATATTCCCTTAGCTTATACTAATATGTTAAAATTCCTATTTCAATTGGAATTTTATTCAATTTATAAATTAATTTAGGAGGAAATGATATTTTCCCATCAAAGACCAGTTTGTATTTCAATTTAAGACATTTTGGGGTCTGTTCATAGATGATTAAAGTGTTTTTAATAAAGGCCATGCAAATTATTTATTATATTTTTCCCTTGTATTCTTTTGGTTGCTACTTTTTTCTTTTTTCCTGAGGCCCAAGGGATTGAACCCAGGTCCATTCTACCAGTAAACTCATCTCCAGCTCTTTTTTATTTTTTAGTTTTGAGAATGTGTCTTGGTAAGTTGCTCAGCTGGCCTCCAACTCATCATCTTCTGGCCCCTGCCTCCCAAGTCTCAGGTTCTCTGGGCCTGGCATTCTCTTTTAGAATCTAAATTAACAGCCAGTAATATCTGTCAAGTCATTTATTCAGCCAATATTGGCCGAGTGCTGTTTTGTGTGAGGCTGTGGTCCAGTACTAAGTCAGCCCAGTAAGTGAGTGATGTTCATACTTTCCCAACTCAGGTACTTCCCCCCAAAGTCCTATTTCCCCATCTCAACCACAACCCCTCTGCTCTCTCTCAGTTCCTAGAACACCCCGTGTGCTCTCTTGTTTGTTAAGTTTCATGTGTCTTATTTCTCTATTTATCACTTCCCAGATCTTTGCTTAAAATAACTTCCTTCAAAAGCCCTCCCTGAACCTCAGCTGCCGTTACTGCCCCTCCCTCTGTGCGCATGGTCTTGTCTTCTGTAGCACTCATACACTTAGAAGGACTGCTCTCCTCCTCAACCAGGGCTCTAGAAGAAACAGGACTGCTGCTCTCCTCAGTGCTGTAGCCAGAGCTTCACCCCACCCAGAACACAGGCAGTGGTGACCAATGCATATTTGTCAACTTGCAGCTGTCACAAATAGAACTTTTTTTTGATGTCTGTGAGTTTATCTTAAAACACAGGAGAATTTTGTCTTCTATTATATGTTATTTTCAATATAAAAATAATGTTTGTTTTTTCTTTTGTGATGGTGGAGTAAATGAGGACAACAGTAGGTGGTCATGGTTTTTCTATGCCTGTGTGAACTGCTACAGATTTAAGCTCTCTGTCTTTAACTTAAAAGATTAATATTGGGTTGTGGCTCAGAGGTAAAGCACTTGCCTAGCATGTGTGAGGCACTGGATTTGATCCTCAGCACCACATAAACAAACAAACAAACAAACAAACAAAAAATAAAGAGATGTATTGTGTCCATCTACAGCTAAAAAAAAAAATAAAATAAAAATATAAAAAGATTAATGTTGATTTAATCTCTCATTGAAATTATATTATTGTTATGGACCAAATATTTGTGTTCCCCTGAAATTTATGTGTTAAAATCTAATCTCCTAAATGGTATTTAGAGGGGCTCTTTGGGACATAATTAGACTATGGAGATAGAAGCCTCATGAATGGGTTAGTACCTTTATAAGAAGTGAGATAAGCTGTCTCTCTCTACCACATGAGGATACAACAAGAAGATGGTGAACCAGAAAGCAGGTGCTCACCAGACAGTGGATCAGATCATCTTGATCTTGGACTTCCCAGCCTCCAGAACTGTGAGAAATGTTTGCTATTTACATCATCCAGTCCATGGTATTTTTGTTATAGTATCTCAAATTAATGAAGATGATTATGAATAAACATGTTTAAAAAAATTGCCATGGGTTCCTCCCATTTTGCCAAGTTTGGAGGAACCTTGTCATTCACACTTTTCTGTGAATTCCAGGAATCTCTGGGTGGGTTTACTGACTGGCAATATGACAAAAATGTTTGAGAGTGAGAAAAGAACTTCCCAAAGATGAACCTCCCAAAGTTTAGATAATAGATCCAGAGAAGCTGAGAAAGAACAGAGACCAAGAGGGATGGAGAAAGTCCAAGGGCACTGTGGCAAGGCTCACTCTCACTCATACCTAGAGTCTGGCAGGAAAGGTACAATTCCAAGGAGAGAATTTTTTGTTTCAGTTCAGGGTAGAAACAATGCAAGAATGCTGGAGCCTGATGTTTTATGTTTATAGTCAAAGCTGACATTGTTTAGGTGACTATGGGCAAGTTGCTCTTTCTAAGCCCTAGTTTCCTTGTCTATTAGGAAAACATGAAGTACTGGGTATGAAAATTCCCTTACTTGCATTGCAATAAAGAATCAATAACTATTATTATTACAGTTCACTAAAGCAGAACATCCAAAACAGTCTGTTTTTTATCCACAGACATTGAATGTAGATGGCAGCTGGTTACTGATTTAAGAAGATACCCCATCTGTTGCAGACCATTGCCCACAAGCATAATTTGCCCTTTGATTTATTTCCTGAATACAACTTAGTCTACACACAGGAATGGAGCACCTTTCAAAAATTAGACATTATGTTAAAAGTGTGTGTGTATATTAGGGGTGGGGGGATCCCATTGATTAAGGATCAAAGGAGTCAACAGGACTTTTTTTTTTTTATACAGCAAATCATCCTTCCTAATGGGGACTCTGTGAAATACAGATGATGGATTAAAACATGCCCTTAGAGGCAGAAATTCTGGACTTGAATTTCAACTTTGCCATAAATGCTTCAGATGATATTTTGCAAGTTATCTCTAGCTTCTCTAAACTCCAGTCTCCACATCTGTAAAGAAGAAATAAGATTAACCTCAAGAGTGGTGTTATAAGAACACTTAGCACAGTACCTGTGTGTGTGTGTATATACACACACACACACACACACACACACACACACACACAAACACATGCACCTGCACACATCTTTATTTGGAGAAGGAACTGTAAGTGAATCCTCATGGCCCAAGGAAACCCGTCCCATTACTTTGCAGCCCCAGATCTAAAGCCCCTCACTTCCCCATCCTGATTCTCTCCTCTAGATAAGTCAGTGTCCCTCACAACCATGCAAGCAGCATCTTGCCCACACAGATATTAGAAGCCTATCTTGGAAATTGTTTCTGATATGTTCTTGAATTATGTAAAAATGTTACCACCAAAAAAAAAAAAAAAACAAAACCCCAGAAACATACTCCTCTTCAATCTATGACACAGCTATAATAACTGCCTTCCATCCACACCTGTTTTGAGGCAAAGGGCCAGCCTGTGAAGACCATGAGCTGTGAGAGGTGGCAGATAGAGCAAAGATGCAAATAATGTGCTCTCTGAGGGATCTGTGCCCTTCTCATTGAATTCCAGGAACTGGATCTTGGGCCTCTCTGCATTAGGCAACCAGGAACAAGTTCCACCAGCGTTGAAGGTAGGTGGGAGGTAAGTAAGAAGAAGACATGAGGTGGGGAGAGTCCTGAAAACACAGGTCAGTGTTTGGAAGCATCTCAAGGTGCCTGGGCTGGGGAATAGCCATCTAGAGTTCAGGAGTGGAAGTTTTAGAATGAGATGCACCTGTGTCTAACTTTAAGCCTTCTGCTTACTTCCCCAGGACCTTGGGTCATGCACTTACTACTGTATCTGTACCCAATGAGCTGTGAAGTGGAGATAATAATAGTGCAATACCTATCTGTTGAGGTTGTTGTAAGGATGGCATGGCTAATGCATTTGAGGATGTCAGCAGGGCACTGATACATGGAAAGAATGTGAATGGTGTCTCCTGGAGCTGCACACTGCAGTGTCCCTCAACATCAGCATGAATACTGAGCTTAGCTGTATTGGACTTCACTGCTTATCCCACATTTTTCTGCCAGCAATACTGAGAAGAGACCACATAGGGGTTATTTGTCCCCAATTTCCATTGAGTCAACTGGGGCTTGGAGGGTGTCAACTCATGTCTTTACCCCTTTTGCAGCATTATATGTCTGTTAGTTGGTTTTATACAGCAGGAGTAATTTCATGTATATGAAAATATGTCATAATGTATCACCGTATTCTTCCCACTCAAATTCAGTAAATATTGACATTTTGCTTTTTTGCTCTAGACAATAAAAGAGATAAACTACTATAAAGGTCACCTTCTCCTCCATCAGCTCCTCCTTCCTTGATTATGACCTATTTATGTTATTATATATTTGTTAAATATATCCATAAACAGTATTACCTTGTTTATGTCTTTGATTCTTACACTGTGTTGATAATGTGCTGTGTGTTTTTTCACTGAACACTGTTTTTGATACTTATTTACATGGATACTTAGATATTTTAGATATTTTAACTATTGCATATACAATATAACTATTTTCATATACAATAGTTATTTACCTATTCTTTTTAAATTTGTTTTTAGTGGTAGATGGATACGATACCTTTCTTTTGTTTATTTTTTGTGTGGTGCTGAGGATCGGACCCAGTGCCTCACACATGTTGGCAGGTGCTCAACCACTGAGCTATAGCCCCAGCCCTACCCATTTTTCATTGACAAAGTTTTATGTTGTTTTGTTTCTGTGTGTTTTCTGTGTGTGATGCAGAATCAATGTGGCAATGAACACCCCATACATACTCCTAACTTGAGTTTGCTCCATGTTAACCCACAGTGTTCTTACTGAGTTTATAATAAGCAGTAAGCACATCTGCAGTTTAACTGCATTTTGCCAAATTGCTTTCCAACTTATTTTGTTAAATTCAATTCATAGGTGCATTTTCATTTTATTGCTATTGTGAATGGAAAAAAAAATTTAAGTATCATTTCAGTTGTTTCTGGAAAATAAAAATGTTAAAGACCTTGGCATTTTAATCATATATTGAGCAAATGTGGAGAGCTCTCATTCATTATAATAATGTACTTGTGGATTTTTTGGGGTTTCCTTGATGAATAATTATATTGTTTATGAAAAATATTAATTTTGTTTCTTCCTTTCCAAACTTTATACCTTTTAATACCTGGTACAGTCATATTATAACACTGCAAGAAATCTGCAGCACATTGTTAAATAAAAGCAATAATATGATAGTAAAATATCTTGTGTTCCCAGTTTTTAAAAGAATATTGAAAACAAGGAAGACAAACCTCTGATGATAGAAATCAAAACAGCAATTGTCTTCTTCTGGGTCAGAGTGGACTAATCGTAGTGTCATGAGGAAACATTCTGCCAAAATGGAAGTGTACTATAATTTGTTCTTGCTTATGATGACAGTTGGCCCTCCATACTTGCAGGTTTTTCAATTGCAGGTTCAATCAACCATGTATTGACAATATTAAAAAAAAATTAGTTGCATCTGTACTGAATATATTTTTCTTTGTCATTATCACCTATGTAATACAGCATAACAATCATTTATAGAGCGTTTCACTGTATGAGGTGATCCAGAGATAATTTAAAGTATATAGGAGAATGTGTGTAGGTTCTGCGCAAATACTGTGCCATTTATATGAGACTTGAGCATCTGGGAGCAAATGAATTAATAGCAAAAATCATTTAAAACAGCACATATGGAGCTGTCAGTCAATATCATTAGTTATTATCATTATGAGTAAAAGAGAAATAGAGAAATAGAACCAGGCTTGAAAATGTAGAACCAGAGCACAACAAATTAATTTATCATAAATTCACCCACACTGGATCCTCCTCTCTCCACTTGGTCCTGACCCTCACACTGAATGCCTATAGCTGACTGTTGAATTGCCCCACAATGAAGCCATGTAGCTTGAATACGGCGGCCATGTCTAATATTTCCCAGACTTTCTGAAAGTTGCCTTCAAGCCTCACACAGATTTAACACAAAAGGCAGGGCAAGATTACAAGATGTCATAATTGTAGACTTCTCTTCACACTTGTTCAACGACTTATTTGCTCATTTAGGAAGTATTTAAACACCTGTGATGTTTAAATCTTGAATGAAAAATAATATTGTATCCATTGTCACCCCTAATTAACAAAATTTTGGCAATAAGAGGCATGATGTCATCTGCTTTAGTGTTTGTGTTAGATTTTATATGCAGGTATTGGCCATGTGTGATCAAGTCTATCCATATGTGCATATTGGACAACCTTCAAAATCTGTTGTCTTATTCAGAAACCATTAGCTACATGTGGCTATTTAAGTTTAAATGACCAAACATTAAATGGAATTTTTAAAGAGTGAATTCCTCTGTCTGCCTAGGAACATTTCAAAGGCCTGATAGCCACATTGGCTATGAGCTGCTGCTGAGAGCCATAGCCAAGTAGGAATGACGCATGACGTTTTTGGTTGAAAGGTGACCACTGCAAGCCATTGAGATGATAATGATTATGTTAAGATGTGCATTCAATTGGAGATTAGACCCCTGCTGTCTGCCTAGGCCTGCTACTTTGGAGCTCTCTCAGGACTCCCTGAGAGTTCCCATGGTTGGGGAAGTGCGGTAGGAGGGATTTCCAGTGGAGGGATTTCCTGTTGGTGTAGTGTGTCCCTGGAGGAGCCGTGTGGCGTGGCGTTCGGCATTTTTCCCAGGAGCGTGTGTGGAGTATGCTGGTGGAGTTCAGAAATAAAGTTTGTTCCTGCTTGAGTGGCTCGTGATTTTGTGCCCAGCCAGACATTGCAAGCTGCAACATTGGAAAGCTGAATTCTGGAACATTTCCACCACACCAGGAAGGAAGAGTGTGTTATAGAGAGAATTTTAACAATAATTAGAGTAGTGGTAGGGCCTGAGGGTATAGCTCAGAGACAGGGTGCTTGTCTAGTGTGCATGAAGCTTGGGTTCCCTCTCCAGCACTGCAAAAATAAAAACCAAAAACTCCTGTCAAGTAATTGCTTTTGCTCTTCTATAGGTGGCTCAGGGAACAGACTACTTTGTTTGGCCCAGGCTGGCTGAAGACCCATGATTATGGCTAGCATGATTTAAAGTAGTTTATTCTTTGAAGCAGGTTAATCAAATGCTTTCTCTATCTTGGGAATTTTCCTGGAGATTCCAAAATTCAGGAGTTCCGAATTGGTGAGACCCATTTGGGGCCTCATAATGTGATCCTTGTCCCTCCTGCTGTCTATTCAAATCATAATGTGATTTACTCTATGCTCTAGGTCCATCTTGAAAGCTGTACTTTCTTTTACATAATTCCTGACCAGAGGTCACCTCTAACTCTATTCCTATCTTCTGCCACTCGCATACTTGTTGATGTAAACCATTGCCTATTTCCTGGTCACTATCAGCCCTAAAACATTTGTCCACTTTGGCCTCTTTCCTGGAATATATGTTTGGGCATTTTCATTGCTTTTGCCCTATGAGTGACACCTTTAGCTAAGAGCACTGTCCCTTCCCAACAATATTTGCCATCTAAGCGTGATAAAAATAGATAACTTATCATGATGCTTCCTGTTGTGTATGAATCAAGTATCAGATCTACAAATGCTGAATGTGTCAGAGATGGAAGGACATTCTTTTGATGTACTCAGAGGCAATTCACATGATAATGATGATATTCACGATATGATGAAATACACATGAATCAGAGTGAGGGCCAGGAAACCATGGGGCTGGGGATTCTTGCTGTGCTTGTTGGATTCTGGATTAGCAAAGGGATGACAACCAGCAAGAAGAGGGTAAGGCTTCTTGTGTCTCTCTGCAGCTCCTGCTGACCTGACTTGAGAGGGCTGGGCAGGGGTCCTTTAGGGAGTTAACCACGATGAGAAAAGGATCCTGTGCCTTTTATCAAAATGTGTTTTTCTCCTCCTCCCAGAGTTGTGCTGACACACTTAATAACACTTTATTTTCTTTTGTCTGTTCCAAGCCATCCTGACCATGTGTGCTATGGTCTTAAGCCAAGGGTCTCACCAAAGCCCTGTTCCCATCCCTGTCCCTTGTCCCTCATCTCTGGGGACCACTAGGAGGGAGCATCCAGCATGTGACTTTGTAAATGCCTATTCAACCAATATTAAGGTGAGAAAAGCCAGGGGGAAGCTGGGAGGCAGAAGATCAAAGGGAAGATTAGAAATCTTTGTCCATCATCACCAGGTGTATGAATAACAGACACAGACATTAGAATATAGAGTATTTTCCTAGATTTTCAATTCTGCCTGGTATGCTGCCATCAATTGTCCCATTTAGTCCACCACCAAGTTTGTTCATCTTCCTCCCGTACCTGTGGAAGGGTCTACTTTCCTATTCTACCACTCCAATTGAAAAGACCTTGGTCTTAATATTACACTGCTCTCAATCTGCCCGTACACAGTGGCTCTCTAGAGTGATGTTGGAAAAAAACAAATCTGAACCAGTCGTTTTTTTTTCTTAAACCTCTGTTCTGCTTAGGATAGACCTGGTCCCAGCTCTACTCTACCCTCACCCAACCTCATTCCCTCAACATTATATATGTGGTGCAGAGGCTCCCCCCCCATATCCCCCTAGTCCTATTGCAAGCCTCAGGGCCTTTGCATGTATGGATCCCCCAGGCTGGTTCTCAATCCTCTCTTCTCCCAATTCCTCTCCCTCATCCTTCCTGGGTCAGCTCATCCCCAATCATCCCTGTTCACATGTCACTTTAGTCATCACACTCCTCTCCCATTGAACTAGGTCAAGATTTGCATTTATAAGGGAAAATCTTTGACTAACTCTCATAAGATTTATGAGTTCCAGAAATAGTATTTATCTTTTACTTACCATCATATTACCAGCTGGCAATACAATAGTAACAGTATATCTGGCAATTGAGGCCTGAGTCAACCTCCATTGGCTGAATAAACAGTAACTTTTGTGATCTTCAAGGAAATGAGTGTACGGATTTAAGAATCCTGGGTTCAATTCTTAACTCTGCCATTTGTCAGTCATGTTATCTTGGGAAATTCAATGCACTGGGCTAAGCTTTAGTTTTCTCATGAGTAAACCATATTCACATGATTATGAAGATAAGAGATAACATATACTAATTGAACATCCAGTAGGCTCTCAACAAGAGCAGATATCACCATCATCACTATCTAACTTAGGGCCCAGGGGGTGAAAGGTCCTCTAATGAAGCCACATGGCTTCTCAGAAAGAAGTGACAGACACCCAAAAAGGAAACAGATAGTAACATTTTTTATTAAATATTACAGTGGATCAAAAAGTACAAAATATCTCTTGCCTGCTATGTGATTGGGAAACTATTGGCACGTAATACAGTATCAAAAGCAGTAATAAGTACAATTTGGAAAACATACAAAATTGAGTGTTTATAGTTGGCTCAGCATTCTTCTGGTAGTGTTTAAACTAATGCAAAGGTTACTCAATAACCTCTCCATTGGGAAACTATATATCACTGGGCCACATTGCTATATACAAATAATCACCTTACAGAGCATAGAGGGTAGCTGGAATCACCAAAAGTATACAATATTTACAACACAGGAAAGTTTAAAAAAGTATAAACAGCCAAGAGATTATGCTGCTATTCTTCAGACATATTTCAACCATGGGGAGACAAGCAGAATACCAAATACGTCAACAGCCCACTCTGGAGTTGAAGTGCTCAAGGTAATCACGGCAAGGGTGTGGGTCTCACCAGGGCGAAATCGTTCCCATTTCTCTTTAAAATCGGGACAAGAGTAAAACTAGACCAAATGGGACTTGGCTGACCACCACCAAATGTGACTTTGTGGGACAACAAGTGAAGAGAAATAAATGGTTCTCTTTGAAGGCACACTACATAAAATATTTTTGTGGGACCACCTTGAAATTTCCATCAGACACACCAACACAGTGAAATACAGTACTTGAGAATTCATGCACCAGGTCAGAAAGTTGTAAAGTCAGTATTGAGTTTTAACAAACCCTCCTGTATATGCCCTGATAAACAAGTGAACTTAAGAGCTTCTAGCTAGTAAATAAATAAGTCAGTCCTGTGGCAAATATTACAAGTGTGAATCACTTATTAGGAGAATACTTAGTTCTGAAACTCAGTTGGACTGGGCTTTTTTTTTTTTTCTTTTTTTTAATGTTGAGTTGCCAAAAGTTAGACCAGAAGTTAGATGGAAAGGTTTTTTAAAAAATATTATTTGGAATCTTCAAATCTCCAATAAATCACAGGCTTAGTGCATTTTGAATTGCAACATTTCTTGGAAGCCACACTCAGTAAATAGATTTATAACTCCATTACCAATTAGATTCCACAGTTTCCTTTACAGAACTACCAATAACAATGGTTTGATTGCACAAAGAAAGACTTGTGCAATTCCATTCAATAATAAGGCCCCTTGAACTCAAACAATGCAAACAAAGCCCTATTTAAGACTTTTTAAAACGTAGTTCTCAGCCAGTGAAGAATTCAATGGTCTTCCTGAAAGATTTCCAAGATCTCTGTTCGGAGTTTTAAAACAAATAACACTCAGCTTCTGTTGGGAATGTATACCCCCATCTCTATATTTGTCCTGATGTTTTGCCGAGGGTATGAGCTTCCTCAGACAGAAACAGTGAGTCTCCTCTCGGAAGAGATGAGAAAAACAAAAGCTGGACTATGTTAACATTGTTTGAAAATGGTGTGATCAAATTCCAACAGGATGAAACCAGACTGAAATCATCGCAGTGGGGAAAACAAATGCCCCATATTCCAAATGGACAGGTGAGCTCTACTGGGGACAGATGGCCCCCATTTTCTTTGAGAAACAAACTCACAGAAACCATGTACAGTCTAGCCCACGTCTGCTGCAGAATCATCAGAGTTTCATTTCCTTCCATGTCCTTGATTCTGTGACCATTCAATCTAGTGCAACTTTCTTATATGTGTCCTGGCCAGCATTTTGCCAGCTGAAATTAAGATTCTTTCCCCCTTATTCTTGTGCAATAGCAGGATAATCTGCACTCACACATTTATAATCTAAATTCTACTAGTCTACCTATGGTTCTATTAAATATATATATATATATTATTCCACAGGAAGGTAAATAATTAATTGAAGCAAATGGAACTCTTAACACTGGATCTCTACATTCTTTTGTTTCCACCTTTGGATATTAAGTATGTTACATGGAATATTTGGCTTCATATCATGGAGACATTTCAATACAGATGCACGGCATGCATGGCTTTGTGTAAGAGCCGTAGTTTCATTGTTATCAGTTTTGATTATTTTGCAGTCGAGTTACCTATTTAGAAGTCAAAAATTGTCATCAATTTTCATAGACTTAAAATATCTCAGAGGTAAAGACTTGGTTAACTATGGTCCTAAAGTCTACCGGTAGTGTTGGGGGCAGGGGACAGTGGGCTGGGGGTTCATCAAAGCAGTCTGCAACAGGGCTGGATGGGAATGGGAAAGAAGATCCACTCTCTACCGACCAACTCTTCACACACTGCGAAAATGCATCCACCTTGATGTTGTATCTCAGGAGCCAATGGAACAAAGTGGCCAGAATGACAAGAGGCATTCTCCACACCTTTTGACTGCTTGAACAGCTCAACCACTAATTTCCAACAATAAAAGAAATGATCAAGTGGACCGGTATTGCCAGGCAGTTAAAAACATGGCACAGAGCATGTTAAGTGTGCACAAGCACACAAAACTCACATCCCATCCATCCAAAGAGGATGACTTTCTTTTGAAACAGGTAATCCAGCATGGCAAATATCCTCAAAGATAGACCCTGGGAGAATCTTCTTGGGGATGACAAGAAACCAACTGATGAAAAGCAGTGTGAGTTGCTACCACTCCAGGGGCCAAGGCCCAGGGAAGCCGTGTGGCGGCCAGGGCTTCTGCTGCTCCTCTGCTGAAGGCTCAAGCTCCACCCTCTCCCCAACCCCCTTTCCCAGACCCTTTAAAGGGAGCAGTGCCAACACCAATATAAGTCATTCTGGCTTCTGTTTTAATTTTTGAAATTCCTAAAATATCTGTGCAGCCCACAAATATGTCCTCTAGATTCTGTTGTTATTCAGCAGCTTGCTGCCAGTGAGGTTTTTTTGTTTTTTATTATTCCTCTGGTATGTAGGACAGTTTCACAGCCTAGATAAGGTAAGTACAATGCTCAATATTTTCACATCACCCAATACTTCAAAGCAAAGCATTTGGCCGGGCAAGCAGTGTATAAGCTCTTTCAACTATGCCATTTATGAGGAACAAACTCCGTAAGTTGTGGATCTGCAAAGGAACGTTCTCTGCACTGTGGTGTGCTCGACTGGGTCTTTTTTCATTTGTTCCACTAGAATCAGTTGCTTCAATATGTAAACAATAACTTTACCACCCAAAGCTGCTCAAAATGATAAGATGTGGAAAAATTACAAACACACATTAACAACAAGGACAGTCAGTCAGCCTTAAAACAAAAACGAAAAAACAAAAGACCTGCAAACAAAAGCAAAACTGTTTAATTAAAAAAAAAAAATATATATATATATAGGGACAAGAAGGAACTGGGAGAAAATGGAACTACCTGTATATAAATTAGGTGAGCAAACAGTGATACGGGTAGTTTTAAGAAGCAAATATATACAGTCAATTTAACAGTGTTTACTTCTCTGGATTGTTTAATAGTGTCAAAATGAAAGATCTACTGAAGTTTCACTATACATTGCATTGATTGAACGTTGGAGAGTTTTTTTTGAAAAAAAGGGGCATTCCTTGGCTATGTGTGCCAGTCTCTCTTGCCCCTTTCTTTGAAAAGACTGCCCTCATTTTTGCCCAGATTGTTTCCCAACCATCCAAACTCAGATGGGGTCCTCTAAGTTCTTCCTGGATATACATCAATCCCTTCACAAGACCCATCAGCAAAGTGAATGATCTGGAGACGCCAGGGGCATGCGCATTGCAAGGGTATCAAGACCGACCAGCCAAGGCTGGGGTTCTCCCAGAAAAATCAGGCCTGTTCACCTCCCTCTCGGCCTCTATGGCTGGGACGAATTGTACCCCCGTATTAGAAGGAATACTGACTTCTAACTCTATAAGCCATCACCCCTGGGTAGGAAGTGAACCTCTGATAGCCACGCCATTTGGGGATGCTAGGCAGAGCCGGGCTTACAGTTTTGTACTGGGGTGTACGGACGAAAGCTGGGAAGATGGAAAGGCAGCTTGAGGATTTATAGCAGCTAAAGGGTAAATGCTGTTGTGCAAAAGGTCCCCGTACGAACTTCCTACAGGTGTGGCCGCAGCCAAGTGTCTGTACAGCTGCTGAGAATTTGTTGGTGATGTAAAAATTCCCCTCTGCATCACCAGCGAGTGGAAAGCCAAGGGCTGCATGAGTGGAGAAAGCACAGTTTGGTTTTTCAAGTACTGCAGAGAATGAGAATACCCAGCTGGGAGCCTGGAGTTGAGGCCCGAGTTACACAGGCTCCCAGAATACAAACCTGGGAAGATAGGGGAGGAGAGGGGAAGCTTGTGGCCCTCAGATCCGCCCCCGGAATGCCCACCACTACCATAGGCTGCCTTGCCTCCTTCACTCTCCTGCTCAGAGGCCTTCTCTTTCCCAGAGACCTCCTTGGACGGGTCCAGGGGAGACACTGCCCGGGCCTTTTTCCCAGCAATCACAAGGTCCAAATCCTCCAGGCTGCGCTTTATGGGACGTGCTGCACCAATGTTCTGGGGGCTCATTTTCCGGTGCAGGATAGGATGGACCATGCCTTCCATCTTTCTGAAATTCTCCAGTCTCACGTGGTGAGGTTTCCCCGATCTCGAAAGTGACTCTGGGTACTTTTTAGGGGCCGACATGGTCATGGGCGATACCCGACAGGCTTTGGGGTGGCAGTCTCGACTCTGGCTGCTGACGACCTGGAACTGGGAGATTCCTTTGTTCTCCTGGGGCCCTGTGGCTGAGTGGGCTAGGCCCAGGACCTTGCCGGTCGGTTTATGTGGGTTCTTGGGAAGGCTCAGATCCGTTGGTTGATCATCCGTAGGGGCTTCTGTGGCCAACTTTTCTGAGGCCAACTTTTTGTCTTGCAGATGCAAAGATGCGAGATAATTTACATGGAGCTTTTCTTGATGTTTGTGGGAAGGGAAAGAACTGTTTTCCGATTCCCTGTACATGTCTCTAGAAGGATACTTGGATGTCTGTTCATTATGAAGATGGTGTTCGGTGTGTCGATAGAGGCTATGGAGATGTGGGGATGAGTAGAAATCTGCCAGGAAGCTGGGCATGTGGGAATGGGAGAGTGCCCTTTTCTCTAAGAGTTTATCCTTGCCCTCCTGAATTTCTTGCTTCAGGACATAGGAGTCAGCCAAGGAGTTCAGGTGATGCTTGGAGAAGCTGCAGCGGTGGGCATCTGATCGACTCAGCTTGTCATGCTTAAAAATGTCATTGATGCTCTTTCTGTCCTCCGAGGGCTTGCTTTTGAAACTCTGGACGTGCTGAATCACTGATGGCCGGCTGACCGCCATGTGGTCGGCACTCTGACTGTGGTGGGCCTGGGACAAACCAGAACACAAATCATCCCTGGCTATCAATTTCTTTTTGCTGATCAAAGGGGGTGGGGAGCCATAGGGGTAGCTGCTGGAGAGGCTGGCCCCACTCACTTGGGACAAAAGCTTTTTCTTGGCCAGTGGGGACATGATGCCCGGGTTGCCCCTAGAGTAGAGCAGGGGTGTGTAATTAAGTCCATGGTTCTCATTCATGGGTCCAGTCAGGTCTTTGTCCTTGAACATGTCAAATGACTGGACCACAAGGACCTTGGGGGTCTGCTTTAGTGCATTGTGGATGTCGTCACTGCCCAGCTGGTCCACCTTCACAGTGCAGTTGGCGATGTAATCAGCCATGGCGGGTAGTTTGTCATCCTCGATGTCATTCTGGTTTGCCAGTGGTGGCTGAGTAGGGGGGAAGCTGGCAAAAGATGCTTCTTGGAGGTCACTGTCAGGGCTCTCTGTAAAACAGCAGGGTTTGGATTCTTGCTTTGAGTCCACCAGGACATTAGGAGAGGTGAGGGACTGTTTGCCAGCCCCAGGGATTGGGACCGGATCCCTTTCAGGAGCCACAGGTGTGCTCGGGAGCGGAGCTGCCGGTCCCTTCTCTCCCACCTCCTCGGCCTCTTTCTCACTGTTGGAACCTTGGTCCGTTTCATTGTCGTTTTCTGGGTCTGTTCTGGATGCCAGGGACCTTGCTGTAAAATCCTGGTACCCTTCCACTTTTTTCTTCAAGTCAGCTGCCGGGAGAGGCTCTGTGACGCTTTTCTGGTTTAAAGTCTCTTGTTCTTTCTCTTGCTCTGATGAAACCTGATAAAATATTTCAAAAGACAAGTCAGAAGAAAACCAAATACACTTGACACGTTTTGCTACGAAATAAAATGTTACATACAGCAGTTTTTCTTGAAAACAGGCTTGTCAATCAGCTCACCGCGTTTTGGTAAGGTTTTATTACTCCCCAATCATGGCTCTAAACAAAGAAATCTAAATTACAGAAACATTAGGGGAAATATGCATATTCACTTCATTCCCTCATGAGACACCTATCAAAATAGCAAAGTGTTATGTACTGATGGTATACAATCACATCACTCCTTGATTCTAATATATAGTTTAATTCTAAGGTTGTCTTCTTGTCAAATCAGTCAATTATCCAAATGGGTTTTAAATTACATGTTGTGTTTTATGACACTTCTGAGAAAAGATTTTTTAAGCATCTCTCTTTCAAATATCCAACCAACTCCACGTCAACAACAACAAACATACTCTTCGCCTTTCTTTGGAGAGCAAATCCCTTCCTAATGTGTTCACTATGATGCACTGGAAATTAGTGGGGCTTGAGTGTCAATAATTTCCACTCTGTGACATGTGGCAGGCAGACAATGCTAAAATATTGAAGAAGTATGCAGACACAGAGGTAGTCTGTCCACCTGAGGGACAGAGAATGTTCTAAGTCCTTCTGGGCTTCAGCAAACGATATTTCTATCACAGCCAAAAATGAAATTGCGAGAATTTATGCCCTGAGTGCCACCACACATATAGCTCTTCTGTTCACTACAATAAATTAAAGTCAATCCGATGGATATTTTTTATGTGTCTCTATTCACAGAAGTTGTGGGCACCATTTAACCCATTTATTGTATTATATAGCTATGTAAGCTTTGACCTTAAAAGATCATTTTAACTTTTCATCTGTGACCCAGCTGACTGACAAATCTTTTCAAAATTGCTGTCATTCTGCCCTTCCATGTCTTAATGAAGGTTGGTTCCCCCCTTCCCCTGCCCCAATCTCATCCCTAGAACTTTGCCCATTCTTAAGGGAAGAAATGCCAACCACATTAGCATCTTTGAGTTAAGACTGAAAATTCTGGTACAGGGATACATAGGAACAAAAATTTTAAGGGATCACACCCATTTCATAGACATTTCTCCTCAAATCCCCCTAAAAATATTTCTGCTTTCTAGGGTTGTGTTATATAACTAAGTGCCTTTGCTTATCCCCTCCCTTTCTTTCACTAATAGCTGCTTTTTTTCAGTACAAATATCATTACTTGTTCTACATTAATAATCAGCATTGGTCTCTTGAGCTTATGCATTGCATGAAAATACAGAAAAATGAGTAAAGGCAAATGCAAAAGGCAAATTGCATTTAATTGTTACTTTCTGATGGGACTATAGTTTGAAGTGGGGCTCTGGGGAATACTCAGTCACACTGAAGTTTCTATAACCTAGGCCTTCAGTTCTATTGGAATCTCATCCCTCTGGCTATCAAGGAGGTTTAGAGTGTGTGAAAGCTAGGCTGAAAAAAGCAGAAGGCCCTTTTCCTAAGATTTTATGATCTGCTTTAGTATGTTGAATGCTAAATGATACCTTCCCTGAAGTAGCTTGCAATTCAATTACCTGAAGATAGGGGATCTCACTAGAAGAGGTTTATCACCCCTCCCATCTCCACAGAATGTAGTACTTTACATAAAAGAAAAAGAAAAAAAAACAAAAACAAAATGTAAAAAAACAAATAATTGAATCCAATTGAATTCAATGAGAAGAAATATAATTCAATAATGTGGGTTTATGTTAGAGGTGGGGAGTGATTCTGACTATAAGCCCAATTTTGAAGTGGGTGGAAAATTCGTTTAGAGAACCTCACAGGACAACCCTGTGACACTCTAGACACAGATAAGTCCTGAAGAGCACAGCTGGGGCCTGTAGGAAACAAGGAGCCTAACAGCTTTCAGGGTTTCTTTGGACTCTGGGGAGAAGGCTGTGCTCTTGGGAATGATCATCTGCCTGGCTGACAGGCTCAGTGCTGGGGCTGAGGATCCTCCCACAACTCACCAAACCAACCGTTTCAAACTTCACCCCCAAAATGGAGCCATTCAAAGGTCAGCGGGCCCCTTGGTCCTCAGTTTGTCCCCTGGTGCTCTGGCAGCACTGTACATATGGTATCTAATAGAATTCACTGATCCGAAACCCTATAATAAATCACCAGGCCAACAGGATAAAGGAAGAATGGAATGTAAGCCTTAACTTGGAATTTCCTTGCTTTTGGCCATTTGTGTTGCAAATTTGCAGATGTTTAAAAGTCTGCATCATCTTTTTTCCCCCTTCCTTTTAAAATTACTAGAGCTTAAGATAATTATGAAACTTAAAAAAAAAAGAACAAAACAAAAATTTCTCCTCTTGGTATTAATAGTTTCTTCATACAGAGGAATCAGTTGGGTAAGTTAATATCATTATGAGGTTGTGAGAGAGAGAGAGAGAGAGAGAGAGAGCGCGCGCGCAAGCGAGCATGTTTTAAACTGGAGTTTAATTAGGGAGTCTCTTATGTGTTCATTATAAACCTGATTTTTAGAGGGTGTTTAATATCAGCATCAAAATTCCCTCAGGGGTTGAATTCTAGAACATGCTGTCTCCAAATGTGGCTGCTAAGTTTTGTTTTTTAATTTTTTTTTAATGGGCAGTGGATTTTTTTGTGTGTGTTATTATTATTATTCATGTTGAAACAGAGCCCAGACCAGCCTCCATGGCTGGCTGTATGCTGACAGTAATGGTTTCTACCAACGAGCAAAGGTTGGGGTCTGTGGGTAGCCAGGACTTGTTTTAAAAGGTTAAGAAACTACCTGTTAATATGAGAGATAATAATAGTTTCAGAGGAACCATTTCAAAATTCCCCTATAAATAATAGGTACTTAAGATATTGCTAAAGTGGTCCCCACCCAGGGCTGTTGCATAGAGGTCCATTACAATGGAGACCCACAGCTTCTAGAGTTTCAGCAGAGTCCTGCTGAGTCAGAGCAGTCATTTCACTGCCATCCTCCTTAGACTGACCCCCCCACCCCAACAAAGCTGCACCCACCACCCATATTAACTGGCTGTGAGATGGGGGAAGCATTGTTTCACTATGGAATCCCTGGGTTTCAGAAAGTGCTGCAGCCCTGACTCCTTCCATCTCAAAATCTGAGCATTTGTTCCATTTTCTACAGGATGTTCTCATCTTTATAGATTCTAGACTTAGCATATCTCATCCCATACTGTGCACTGCATCTCATCTCCCCAACAAACAAAAGAGTCTTCAAGAACTGGACAACTATGGTGGGCAGGGAAGGGGACTGTGGAGCTTAGGTGTGAGATTTCTCAGTCCAGCTATGAACTCTGCAGGAACACAGCAATGGATTCAGGGTTCCAGAAGACATAGGGTCAGGACATTGTCTCACAGGTGGCACTCCTGTGGAGCACAGCAACTCACCTCCGCTGCATCCTGGGGCTTTGGGGCATTCTCTTTTTCTTTTTTGCTCTTAGGTATTTCATGTTTGATGCGCTTGGCTCCTGATACTTTTGTTTTATTTTCATTTTCCTGTGCACTGTTCTCCTGTTTTCGAGGTTTGATTGGAGGCAAGGGCTTATCTTCCTCTCCTTTAATAAACCTTTCATATGGCAGGATTAATCTACAAGAAGAGCAGAAGAGATGATAAATCAGCTGACCAACTCCAGCAGTCTCCATGCTATGGGGGTTTGCTTTCTTTTCTCAGTACAGTAGTCCCTTTGCACAGGACTTGGTCTAAACCCCCACAGAAGCAAACCAACCTAATTTATGAACTAGGTAAAGTAAGCGATTACCCATCATAACTAATAATACAATAGGACAATTATTATAATGATTACTGTAATAAAGGTTATATGAATATGGTCCCTCTCTCTTGAATGAGTCAAGACAAATATTATTTTTGGACCGTGGTTGACCTTGGGCAACTGAAACCACAGAAAGCAAAAGCACCATGGATAAGAGAGGTCTACTGTACAAACAACTTGTTAAATTATTGCCAGCAACCCAAATTGCATTCTAGAAACTTCCAGAGCTTAGTGGTGAAAGTCTCTACCTGGCCATTTAAATATTCCTCTGCAAGAAAGACATCCTCCTTGGATTTTGTGAGTCTAGATACCAAAGATGCCAAATGGATACATTCAAGGTTAACAACATCCTCATTATAGCCCATGGCACTTGGCTACAAGCCAACAACACCACAACAGTAATGATAGTTTCTGTTAATTTTTCAGTCCATCACTGTTCATTGAGTACCTATTATGCCAGGCAGTGCTCTAGATACTGAGATATAGCAGTGACTCAAATATCCAAAGCCTCTGATCTCATGAAGGGACTAGTATGTGCCAAGTATGTTATGCAGATCATTTCATATACTCTCCCCCACATCCCTATGTAGTCTTATTCTTCTTTTAAGCAAATGAGACAACTGAGATCCAAAATGGCTAAATAATTTGCATAAGGCACTTGTTAGAGCTAGAATTTGAACCTGGCCATACCTATCTCCAGAGCTTTTATTTTTATCCACCTTAAAATGCAGACCTGACACCTAGGATGAAAAGGTCAAGGGCAGGCAGGCTCAGTGTGGCTGAGTTACAGCCTTTTCCTGCAGCTCTGGGGAGGCAGGTGATGCCAACCTGAAGAGGTCTGTTTTAGGGTGCCAAGTTCAAGAGGGCCCCAGAGAAAAGGAACCAGACCAACTACTCGAGCCACAAAAATCAGAGGGCTGAAAAATTCAAGCATTTTAATTATATAACTTTTTAAACAAAGTGCATAAAATTGCTCTAAAAAGAGAAACATCAAACAGCTCTGGTTTTAATCTGTTTTCCCTTTGCGACGCAGCTCTTGATCTGAACGGGAAAAGAGCTGATGTAATTAAAAGGCACGGATTGCATTACAATCTCAGTTTCAACTTCAGTGATTAAAGTTTTTATAATGCATTTGGTATGATTAATGACTCACTGTGGGATTAATACAAGACCCAGCCTTAAAAATATGAACTTTAATACAGCAAACATAATTTGTTTTAAATAAGACAAGTTGACTCAATGAAGAAAATGTACTTGGCTTATAAACAACCAAAATCTGTTCAAATATTGGGAATCCTAATTATTTTTACACTAAGACACCCAGGCAAAAACTTCTTTGCTTTGGATATTTGTTTGCTATTCTAAAATTGCTTTCTAACTACATAATTTGGATCTCAGCTACTTAAACATACACAACTGTTCAGGTTTGAAATTAACGGGGAGGGGGGGGACATTTGGGAACATAATATATCATTCTTTAAAAGCAAACCAAGTAAATGGTGGGAAAATCAAATCCCAATTTATAGTATATCTGAAACCAAATTCATTTACTGAGCATGCTCGGACAAGGTATGTGCAAGGAGGCGTGAATAATACCTCCGAGCCCTCCATCTGGCAGTGGGCCAGCCATGAAGATCAACACAGCCCATGGGGAATAGTTATCTTCAGATCCCATTACAAACTGAGTTTAAACATGTTACAGCTGCTAAAACTGGAAACTGCTCCCTCTATGTGGACTTACTAAAATAATATATGGCTGCCAAATACCTGCTTCCCACTGTAATATTACAGTTAATGTTTATATAATAAAAAGCATAACTAAGCAGACACGAGAAAAAAAAGCAATCTTGTTCATACTTGAATTTATCCTGTCTCATCTGTGAAGTCCTCAACATTCCCCCCCCCCCAATTCCTTTTATCTGAGTAATTCTGCCAGGGACTTTATCCCTTTCAGTATCAGCAGGTTAGGGATTGTCCGGGAACAAGACACATTGAATATTTTAAATTGGAAAAATATTTTAAATTAATTTTAATAAAAACATATTTTATTGTGGGGACAGATAGGTTTGTTTTACTTTTGTTTTGTTGCCATGGGAACGCAAGGAGCTTGGAAGCCTGGGTATTCCATTTGCTGGTACTACCCTTCCCCCACCTTCATTCTCTAATTGAGATGGTGACACCATGAGGGACCCTCTTTCCTGAGAAGAATTACAGCATTACCTCTGAGTGTGGGGAGGGGGTTGAGGGATAGCAGAGACCTGGGGTGGGGGAAACACCCAGTGGGTCCCAAAGGACCCCTTACCCTGAGTTCTGACAGTCTTGGGCCAACTCAGCTCTCTAGATGGGTGCTAAGGAGACTTTAATTTCCTTTTACAATTTTTGCAAGTTCATGAGGCAGGGCAACATTTTCATTTCATTTCTTTTTTTTTTTCCCTGTCTTTTTTTTTTTTTTTCCCCTCTCCCCTTCACTCAACTCAGCAGCTGGCGGGCCGACAGCAGTAAAAAATACATTTCACTTTGCTGGTCAAAGGCCTAAAGCCAGAAGCAGGAAATCTGGAATTAAATGTTTCTTGTATCTGGAAAGAGGCATGACTAAGGTAAAACTGAATCCAAACACAAGCTCTGCCTGTTCAAGGCTTCCAAAGGAAAGTGTGTGTGTGTGTGTGTGTGTGTACACACACACAAAGGTCAATTGAATTTTTTTCCCCTACTAAATCATTGAAAGATACTCTGGTTTCTCTTCAGATCGTATAAATCTTTCGCCTTTTACTAAATCATTGAAAGATAATTATAGTGGTGGGGAGGTGGGGGGTAAAAAGGCTCCCAGAATAAAACAAGAAAGGCAGCAGTTAAAAGGAAACAAGTAAAAATATGACCAGCTAGGCTCTGAAGAGCAGGGCATGTTCTCCCATAGCACAGAAACAATCGCTGCTTCAGAGAGTGATTTCCGTTTGGTACAATTTTCACTGAATGTTTTTTCAGTTATCCTGCCATGGTACAACACAATTACCCCACAGGATATGATCTTATCATTTGATTATTAGAAGTTTTTACAGTACAAGAGGACGAAAGCTATTATAGGTTTCTGAACATTTAAACGTTCAACGTACATGGGGTAGTATTAAAAACAGGTTTGCCAATATAAGGTCAACATTGCCCAATGCAGGAAGCTGCGTAGGTTTGTATTATATAAAGAATTCAGCATAATGCAACCTGCCTGTGCCTTGCAGATTATTATTCCTCAAATATTTGTAGTACAACAAAGATTTAATCAGTTTCTAAACTGTGCAGATAAAAGCAAAAATGCACCCAGTCCCCAAGAATTCATTATACAGGAGAAATATTTTCAATGGGCTGTATCTCTTAAAAACGGGGGGCTGGATTTTAGGTGGGTGTCAGTAATGGGGAAGAGAAGTAATATACTCATTAGTAAATCAGAAACACCCCCCCCCCCATCTAGTCTGGGGATTGAAAGCTGGGCACATAAATGGGTCTTTATTTTTATCCAGATTTCACATTTCAGATTAGTAAAATGCTTATTTATGATGCCATTAATGGATCTGAAATAGGTAAGCCATCATGTATTAAAAAATAACATCTTTTCATAGGCATAAGATTTGTAGCAGCATGAGATTTTATTTTTCCCTAGGAATAATACAAGAATAACATTTTCTACCCCAAAGCAGAAACAGTAGGGGAGCCTTTTGCTATCACAGAGATTCTTATTAAATTCAGTCACTGTGAAAAGCAAGATTTTTTTTTCTCCTTCTCATTCTTTCTCCTCCTCTTCTTTTTTTATTTTAAATAAAGAAGACTTAAAATCAACCCAAGTTAAAATTAACAAATCAATGGCATTATAACCTTGATTTATTAGTGTCTGAGCCAGTAAATTATCATCATACAAGAAATTGCTGGTTTGAAAAGATTTCGGCTTTGCTAAATCTCAAGTTAAATAATGGTGCTCGGTATACTAGGGTTTTAGATTTGCCTCATCTGATATTATAAAAAATTCAATACATTTCTCTACAGCAGAAGTCAGGGGTCAGCAAATCTATTACTGTAATGTAAGTAATCTGGCAACCTGCCAACTCCTTCTCCCTTTTATTATTTTTTTAAACACCAAGGCAGATAATTTTATATTTACAAAGTCTAAAATCCTCCAGGGCCTTGCCTCTCTTTCTCAACAAAAAGCAGCAGCCTGACATTAGAGAAATGTATATCACACATGTCCTCATCATTTGCATTTCATACAAAAGAAGAAAAGACCCTTCATCTTTATTAGGCAACATTCCTCTCCCCTCCCCACAAACAGAGGAAAAATAATGTCAAATCTCATCTGAACGAGTAACCACTAATGTCTCCCGTATTGATTAATGCTTGCATGGAATGACTGAACTTTTGGGCCAAAACATTTAGCAAACAGTGCTTAAGAGAAGAAATGAGAATCCATCTATTTATAGAGCTCTGAAAAATGATATTATAATAATGTCTGGAACTGATTCAATTCAGAGAGTGGGGGAAAAGAAGTAGGAAATCTTGAGGGTTGTATTTGAATCTCAACTCACCCGTTACTTCATAGGCACTTTCATGGTATTAAATCAATGAAAAATTCTAGGTCTAGATATTTGCTAGTATTCTTGGAGCAGAATATTTAAGAGGCAGAAGGAAATATAGTTGGTGTGCATGTCAGGTCAAAAATGTTACTACTATTCTTATACTATTAGGTGTTTTTGTGTGTGTGTGTGGCAGTAGAAAAGAAATGACATATTGGTTCCACTGGGGCTTCGGACCTGATCTGATCCCAAATGGACTCATTACACCTCTGAGTTGATTTCAGGGTTGATAAATTCTAAGGCTTGGCCAGACGTTTCCCTTCGCAGCCAGAAATTGAAAATATAACTTCACAGTGAACTGAGGGAAGCAATTTTTCACCAAATATGGAGCCAATAGAAGGTATATTTTTCCTTTCTGAAGATGAAGTACATGCACTTGTTAAGGTTCCAAAGAGCATAGCTATCACCTCTCAAGGTGCTAGACCATGACTATAAAAATGGCAGAACATTGGGGAGTAGGGAGCCCAACATACATAAATGAGCTACGTAGATATCCACAGGAATAAGAATGTTTTCTCAGTGGGCACAACACTAGTGGAGGGGAACACAATAGCAATTGTGCTGCTTTGTTCCTGTTTTTGATAAGGTAAGCTCCATTGGAGAAAGGTGGGGGCTCCTGATAAAGATCTCTATTTTATGGTGTGAATTTTGGTGGAGAAGATAAAAATTATGTGTGGTGTGTAAGGAATACAATATCAGAAATCAAGAGAGCTATGAAAGAGGCCTCCAGTTGCACCTTTCGACAGACAAGAATGTGAACTGAAAGCTTTGCACATCAAACCATGGAATAAGAAGCCATGTTAACAGGCAGGATGCCAAGAATGAGCCTATATCAGGACGCACCTGAGCCAAGAAAATGGTGGGAGAATGTAACATGGATTCTGTGGGAAGGACTTAGCTTGCCCAAAAGCTACCAGGAGCAAATCTTACTGTGCTTTATAAAAATGAAGTAAGTATAAATGGTATCATTTGTATTCTATGCAAAGACACCAAAAAGGTATGGGGTCCATTATCACTAAGAACAAAACATGGCCACTTGTCAGAAAAACTCTCTTCCCTGGGAAAATAATCTGTTCACCAGGGGCTTCATTACCTACTCTATGGCAGAAATTGAACAAGAAAACTTTTGGAAGGTTTTAATACTCTCCACTTTCCCCTGGAAGTGATGAGTTTTTTCTTAAGCTCTCTGTTAAAAATTTTGACACTCTCTTTATGGTCTTGGAGTAACTATGACCCTAAGTGAAGAGAAGAGTGAAAGGTACATGATGCTAGGACCCAGAAAATATTGTGGCTTGCCTCCTATCAAGGTGTGTCAGCATGGGAGACAGAGCTCAAGGCTAAGCATTCTCCTGAACTGGAATTATGAACTGGAATGACTTTAGGGTAGTAGGTTAGAGGCAAGGTGGGAGGGTAGAGAGAGAAACCTCAGGTTATTCTTATATACTAATTGGCATTATAATATTAATAGCACCCACCATATATTAAGTTCCTATTAATACCAGGCACTTTGTGTGCCTTTAATATTAATGCTTACAAAAAGAGATAACCTCAGGTATGTTATCTTCATTGTATGGGTGACAAAACTGAGGTTCAGAAACTAAATGGTGAAGTGCAGAGACAATGGCACACAGCCCTTAAGTCTCCAAGATTTTTCCAAGCACAGATCTGCCTGCCTCTGTTAGTGCATTCATCTCAGCAGTGGAGATGTGCATGCTCATACATTGCCTGAGAAGTGTCAACATACAGGAGGTACTAAATGATCCATGCACAGGTTAAATGAATTCCAAGTTCCTAAAGACTGCCTAAGAAAGCAAGCAATTCCTTTTTCTCAGAGGCAAGAGACCTACAGAATACATGTGTAGCCATTCCACAAAAGGCCAACCTACTATATCAGAAGTAGCACATGGCGAGAGCACTGGGCACACTATGTCTCTTATAATGTATCACAATAACTCCTAAAGAGATATTACCTAGTTGGATCAAGTCCTATTTAATACTGAGTAAGAGAAACTCAAGAATCATATGTTCCACGAACTCTGGACTCTAGGACTCAATCTTACCATGTCTGAGTTTCCCAAGATCTCCCCAGTAGAGCTCTTCAGGAGATTTGTTTCCCTGAGGCCTCCTTTGCCACTTCTAAGGGTACCTAGATGCATGTTATCCCTGCCCCTCTGCCTTTCAAATGAAGGCCACATTGAAGAAAGCTGGGGTGGGCTTAAAGAAGCTGACTTTATGGCCCAGAGATTAAAATTCATGATTACAACAGAGAACATGGACCATAAACAGCACCCAGCCCTCCACGGTGCCAGCTAGCCAAGATGGCAGCAATTACTCTTCACAATGAGAAAACAATGACTAATGCAGAACGGAGTTGCATGGATCCTTTCCAAGGGCAGATGAACAGTATTTTAAGAATAATAAATAAACATAACTATCATATTTTCAATGTCAAGCGTATCCCACAAATAAAGGCAGGCAGTGTCCATGTGTAAAAATAGGCAATCGATGACTACATTTAAGTCCCAAGGCATGTCAGAAACCACTGGTTCCAGAGCTTCTGAAATGTTCACCAATTCCCCACAACACTTAGGATTTGGGCCAAACTTTGTAATAACTTGTACAAAAACAAAATGTTCCAAGAGGTTTTCAGTGGATGAGTTAAAGATATATTTTAATGGTAAACAATTACATTCTTCTGTCATCTGATACTCTCCCCCCCCCCCTTTTTTTTTTGGAAACATGCTTTCTGAATTTTCAATAGTTCCTTTGTGAAGGCATCTGTTACTCACATAATTGAAAAGATGTTTGTGCAGTGGCATGCTTGAGAGTACAGTTATTTAATCTTAATGATAAAGCCCCGAGGACAGAAAATCATAAGTAGAAACCTCTTGTTATTTATCAAAAAGAAAAGGGGCTAAGACACCTAATCTATTCTCAAATTTAAATTCATGCTTGATGAAAACTATCAATAAAACATAGGACCTGAAAAGTTTCTTAAGTACTATAGTTAGGTCCAAAGGCAGCAGGGAGGTAGGTTGAAAACAAAAATGAGACAATAAAGGAGTCTGACAAAGAAAAAACTGCTGTTTGGCAAGATTTTTTTTTTTTTTTTTAGGTCAAACAAAGAAACTTGCTGCAGTTTTACAGCATGACATACACACTTGATTAGTTTGTGCCTGAGGGTGTTTTTACACTCAACAGTGTAAACTCCAACTTCTATTAATTACAACTCGCATTTAGAGGCGAATTTTAAGAATTTTTAAATAGAGAATTTTTTTTTTCAAAGGCTGTTGTTTATTTTTTTTTAAACAGAAACCAGTTTTTCTACTCCAGGGCCTGGCTGGGGTTTTGTTTTTCTTTTTCAAAGTTTCTTGAAATATCCAGGCATTGGAAAGTTATCAGAGCATTTTAGGCATGCTGAGTGATATGGAGTGTGAGGCTCTTCTGTATGAAATTACCTGACTATCCTTTGGGGAGAAATTCTTTACAGATGATAAGAAAATGCTACTCAGTGGAGGGTATGTTGATCTGGTTCAGGTCCCCTGTGAGAAGCAGCTTGTTGGGGTATAGACAGCAGCTGCACAGCCTGGGGCCACCTAACTCTGAGCCACTTGAATTTGACTTCCTGGGAGGCTGTCTATTGATAAGGGCCAGCAGGTTTTCTGCTGGTTCAAGGAAAAGGAACCGAGCACCTGGTGGCAGTGTTGCAGAAGCCACTGGCTAGGACTTCCCTCAACAACAGTTGGGAAGGAGGTATACAAGGCCATAGACTGGTCAACACCACCCCACTGGCCCACAGGGCAAGAGAGTTACCGAACATCAAGAAGACAGACTGCACTGACTGCCTTTAGAAGTTCAAGACTTAGAAATCTCCTGAGGTGCTACTCCCACTACCACATTTCCTACCTCTTTACAAATATTTTCTAGTGGGAACCTCCCTTTTGGTTTGGATTTAATTTAGTTCATTCAATCCCTCTCTCCTGATGTGTTTGTTCATGATGCTTCACTGGGTGCATTAGAAAAATTTCAAGGAAGGCCCTCTGCAGTTGCTTCTTTATGGTCCTTGAAATCTGCAACTGAGTTATTTTAGGCAACCTGTGATGATCTATCCTATTTTCTCATTCTATCTTTTTAAGATCCAGTTCAGATTCTAGATCCTCCAGGAAGATTTTTCTTATTTCAGTTGTAAATTCTTTCTTCCTTCCTGGATCTCTATTGAACCTGTTATTTGTATCCATTACTTAACTAGTTTTTTAGACCTTAAATATTTAACTCTTGGATGCATATATGGTCTATAAGTCAGATCTTGTGATAAGTTAGAAAAATCAGGAGTCACAGTAACTTCGAGTTCTAATGATCTGGCAGTGGGGATAGCTGGGAGTGCCATATTGAGGTTGCTAAGGCTGAACCTGGGCTCATGGGAAGCAACATCATGTTTCCTTATCAATCTCTGCCATGAGTGTGGTAGCATGGGCATCTCCTCATTGTTTGCCAGTTCCATTCTCAACTTTCTAGTTCTTATATTCTCATTATCCCTGACTCTGCTTTTCATATGGTTGATGTTCAAAAAACACCAACTGGCTCTTGAGGACAGTAGCAAAGGAAAAAAATGGCAGTTAAACAAATGGAAAAATCCATCCTACTCAAGAAAAAGAAAGAGGAGGCCAAAAAGAGAGGCTTCTTAACCAATTTCAAATCCAGTCTTAGGCTGTGCTGATAGACTGATACAGCTCCCATCCCAAGAAGTATTATGTCACATCTGGAGTAGCTTTGGGTATTCTGAGTGACACAAATTGGAGGCATCTATATGAGAGCAAGCCAAGCTGGGGAAGTACCATAAATTGTGCTCTGAGACTTGACTGAATGGAATAAGAACACTTGGAATGAGAAGAGAGCTTTGCCAAGCGTCTGGAAGCCCATTACTGAGAAAAGGGAGCACATAATAGATTGGCCCCAAAAGGCAAGGCAGGGCAATGGGAAGCCACAGCAGGCTCCGTGTGTGGAAGAGTGGAAACAAAGCACCTTCCACTGTGCCACTTCCTCCTCAGTCTCCCACTGCAGGTGCTTAGCAGAGTCTGCAGAGCCTAGGCCAAGCACAGTTCATTCCTATGCAACTTAGCAAACTGTGGACTATATTCTGCCCAAAGGAATGGTTGGTTTACTTTATTTAAAAAAAAATTTTAGGAATACTAGAGCCAATATTTGTAAAGTCACATGATTTCACCTACAAATGATCTTGAAAAGATGGACGGTCAGGAAGCACAGAGATTGCATCTGACTACAGCAATGGTGTTGGCTTCTCCCACTGGGCCTCTCTGGCCCAGGCAGTGAAGGTGCTTTTCCTTCAAATAATCTTCTGCTATTCTACCTTGCCTCTGCTCACATCTGTGCCCTCTGCCCTGGTAAGCATCTGAGTTTGTGACCATGGCATGGAACAGTGCTTCTCCAATGATCAGAGAAGAATGATCTTCTAGATTTCCCATCTGATATTTTAAAAAATACTATAAAAATGAGTTACTAGAAGAATAAAATTTAAAATGAGACACACAAGGCTCGGGAGGCTGAAACAGGAAGATCGCAAATTCAAAGCCAGCCTCAAAAAAAGTGAGGCACTAAGCAATTCAGTGAGACCATGTCTCTTTAATAAAATACAAAGTAGGGCTGGGGATGTAGCTCAGTGGTTGAGTGCCCCTGAGTTCAATCCCCAATAGCCACCCCCCCCAAATAAAGCCACACAAAACACAAGCCCCAGTTTTTTATTACATTCAACAGACATAAAATTATTCTGGCAAATTTCAGGAAAAGTGTATCAAAGGTTATTTGAAGTTGTGCTTACTATTAGCTCTTTATAGACTAGTAGCAAGCAAATCATGGATGGGCCAGAAAACCTCATATTAGTAGCAGTGGTCTTAGCAGGGTGGGTACTAAGGGACCTTTCAAATGTAAAATTCTGAGGTCCTGACTGGGACTTTCTCAATTCTGTATTTATTAGCTTCAAGGATGTCAAAATGAGCAAGAATCATGGAATTGTGTCCCGAACATGAACAGAACTGTAACTCACCTTGACTTCTTTGGCCTACTGCCATGGCATGATTAGCTGAGTTCCTTAGAAGCTGACAGATTTTTAGTCTTTATTCTAAAGCACATGCTCATCTTACTCAGAGCATGAAGCCTCCCCTACCTTGCCTACCACCTTTAGCAAAAATAAGGCAGACCCTCCAGCAGTCTGTCACTCGGTTTCTGCCCAAGTGCATCTGGCTAGGGCACAACTCACCCCAAGACACTAAGAAGGAAGCTGCGTCAGCCACGCAGAGTGACAGTCTTGTCCAAGAAATGCTTATGGGAAAAGCAGAAGGTTAGAATTTGAAATTGGGCATTACGTATGCAAGAAGATGAAGCGTAATTGCTCATTTCCCTCACAAACAAATACATTTGTTTATGATTTTGATTTTCTAAATACTCAGAAAAGCACATCACAGAGTACTTTTGCCTTAATGCTCCTTTTAAAATCCCTAATAACTACTTCATGTGCTCTACAGAAACAGACCATGTAATTTATTCAGGAAAATTAAAACCAGTAATCTGGTATTCTGTGTAAAGACTTTTTTTCCCCTGCTTGTGCTTCAAAAACATTTAAAAGAAAAAGAGAGAGGGAGAGAAAGAAAGAAATCTGCATGTGAAAACAAAGCCTTTAAAGTGCATTACCATTCCAGAAAAATCAAGCTAAAATTCCATAAATGTAGCCATTTTCCTTTTGGTTTCCTTTACTGATAAAATGATTTGGGACGTCTTAGGTAAAGAGTTGGACAAAAAGAAAATGTTCCACTTAGAAGGGATCTGTGCCTAGGAGGATGTGGGCATTTTTCTTTGCGCTATAATCTATAGTAACTTTATCTATAAATCCTGAGCAAGAAATGTCCAGAATAACCACATTTCATAAGCTTTGCTGAGTTTGAGACATCTACATAGCAACAGCCTTGCGATGGGAACACATTAATGTTTTTTATATTGGTAATCATCTGTAACATGAGCAATTAAGTACAGTACTAATGGACTATGGCCAGGAGCCTGGTACTAATATTAAAAACTGACAGAGATGAATAGGTTTGGAAGCAAAACCAGGCTGACAAAGACATTTTTATGAAGTGCTTGGACCTATTTGATTTAAACCAATCAGAGGCAAGTTTGGACGAGTCGGGCCTTCAGCGACAATGATGCATTCACAGGCATTGTACCATTTCTGCTGTGCCTTAAATAAAAACACCCATTGATTCTTTTCAACAGCCCGCACTTTCATTATTACACTCATTAATAAACCAAAAGTGCCCAACTAATATACAAGTAACATTTACTGAGGAACTGGCTACTTTTTTCTTGTAGTAAAATGAAAACATTTACTGGAATCATGAACCACACTGCATGAAAAATACATCAGTGGATAATGCATAGTAGATCACTCGCTCCTTTCTCATCTTCTAGGAAAGCAAAGCTGGAGGGAGGGACTAGGTAAAGGAGCAAGTCTCCATAATAGGAAGGAAAAGAAGGAGAAACCAGCAGGTAGGGATTCCAATCATTCTGAGATGGTTTTGGAAGGCTGTAAGAATTTCAAAGGGCATCTCCAGATTAGACATGTGCCTGCAAAGTCCTGACCCTTCTCAAGGAGCCTTCATAAAAACAGTGGCCCTTCACCAATCTAGTCATCTCTGTTTCATCTGTGTTTGTGCAGCCTGTGACTAGCGAGAATGATGAAATCCACCCTCATCATGCAGCGTTAGCCAGGAGTATAGTCACTTCTTTGATCTGTCTCTGTACAGATCTGAGTATCCTCTGCCTTTCTCTGGGAGAACCAAATAAAGAGAAGATGCCCCAGCTTCTTAGCCCCACCACAACATGTAGGATTACAGGTGATTGCTTAAAGATGGTGATTGGTTCCAGAATGAGCATGGTACTGTAAATGCAGTCTGAATTTTTGAAAAATAAATCAATGATCTTCAAATATTGGCGGTTGGCTATTATTAATGAGTAATTATTTATGGTACCCCTTGCATCTGATTACAAGATCACAAAAGAAATATAGAAAAAAACACTAAGAGCTTGCTAATTGTCTGAAGAGCTGTGCAGAGCTGTCCCTGTTGAGGTTTCAACTTGGCAATTGGATTATTGTCTCTCAACTATAAGTTCACCGTGCTGTACCCTACTAGGTTATATTTGGAGAGGAACTTTTAAATGCCATGTCCCTTTTGTCAGCTGTCTTCCTGTGATGGTTCTGCAAATAGGGGACTCTGGGATACATGAGGAAGGGATAAGGGACCCCCCTTCTCTTTCTTTTTTGCTTGCTTTTCATATTAGCACCATACCAACAGTGTTTTACATCAACATCAGCTTAAGAAAGTCCATAAGGTAAGTTCTCCTTATTGAAAATCTAGAGTGGTTTCTATTTTTCTTCCTGCACCCTGACTGATACACTGACCACACAAATTCTAGATTTGGAAAAATAACGTGGCTCTTCAAAAACTTTAATCCAGTGGGAAACAGACCTTTATGAATTATCCAGTCTGACCCCAAGAATAATGAAAAGAACTTTTTTTTAAAACCCTGATAATGTTTGGTAAGGGTTAGAGTTTGTGGTATGTCTACTAGAATTTTCCACTTTGACTGATTGAAGGTTTTGGGAAATCTGCTACTTCAAGAAGAGGTAAATCATGAATCAAAGTGCATCACCTTCAAAAGAAAATATCTTGGCATTTCATTTAAGACGGGGGTTATTTTTAGACATAATTTCTCAAGTGAATTACACACACACACACACACACACACACACACTATTGGATTCAATCCTTCTCTCTATCCCAAACATTATGTACTTATTTTCTGACCATGTGATGTTTTGTAATTCATTGGATTAGTGTGTGCACTCTTCAACTACACTGAGCTAGCTCACAGCTTTTTCTAATTTTATTTGTTATTTGGTCCTTTAAGTTTAATGGTTCAGGTGTTGGGGACATTTGCCCATGAAGGAAAGGGACATTCACTCTCAGAAGTGAAGCTATTTGAAAGTAGAGACAATATTTCTAACAAAAATGATATAATTAAAACCTTGATTCACAAGTCAAAAACCAAGTAGACTATAGTATCCTTGGATGTTATTTATAGAACAGACACCTGAGGAGATATGGTGCATTAGGAGTGTACCTTTTATGTACAATGAGGATGTGCAGGGGTTTTGTATTAAATACTGAGAGAAATAATATATTTTTAAAATCGATGCATTATATTGAAAAACAACACTAAGGAGAGCAGCCATTTGAAAGCCTACTGTCAATTTTTAAAAATCCTTCTGGATTCTAACATTGCCAAGGCAAGCTCTTGGGAATACTTTGTGGAAAATTTTCATGAGGTACTAAACCCAACTCAATTTACTTCGATTATTCCTACAAAAGCATTCTAACTTTTGTTGAATGGCCATACTAAAAGAGGCTGTAGGATAAATTCAGTACAGATTAAAGTACAACTGAACTTAAAGGAAACATGACTAAGAACTGGTGAGTTAAATGGCATCACCTGAGAATGCCCATATATAATCCAAAAGTGAATATCGCTGATATTCTAGTCAAACTGGACTGAAGTGGGAATTGTAACCAACTCTAAGAAGATCCAGTAAATTTAGTAGTTGCTTTACTTTTCAAAATAGCAAGTGAACTGGTCTGTTTATTCAGATTAAGACTGCATGCATAGTCACTATTAAAACACACACACATACACACACACACACACACACTTCTACTTGATCTCCCAAGGTCTGAATTTGAAACCAGGTTGTTCACTCCATCAATGCACTTCTTCTGGGAAGTGCCAATTTTAAGAAAGTTGGTACAAAATGAATCAATGAAGCTTGAAGCACAGAACAGGATAATGCACAAATTTGCAAACCCGCCATCAACATTGTAGGTAACCCAGTCCTAACGCAAAGGGGAAAGACTCTTGCGGACACAACCTACAGGAGGCTACTAACTCTTGCATTGCTTCCTGGTTGCATTATCACCACCCTTCTGAAACAGGCAGAAATTGTTAGAAAACTAAGCTGCATGGAGTTTGGCAAGAAGATTTCTTGGGACAAAGGCAAAGCCATAGAAGAAAAAAAAAAATACTAAGATGGGAAAAAACAACAGACCTTCTCTGAGACCAGTGCAGTTATCCTAAGAACACTTACTCTTTAATGTTAATTCAGTTACAAAGCAACATCATAGTAACATTGCAGATTTTTTTTTCCAGAAGTGCAAATATTTCATGGTAAATGACCCCCCAGAAACATCCTGAGTAATCTATGCTTGTAAAGGGAGAAGAAGGCATTGCCAGACAGGTGGTCATAGGACAAAACCAAACTAAAAGAATACCTAATTTCAACTCCAGAGAAAGCCATGTTCTCTAAAAATCACAGGGCAAGATGCAAAGAAAATGCCATAGGGATATTACAGTTCCCTAAAAGGTCCTTTAGACTTCCTCTGTCTTATCTTTGACCAGAGCTTCTTCCAATGAACACACTTTTAATTTCGCAAAGACTTTCCAAGAAATGGTTCCTTACCTTTCATAATGTCTGCGGGTGCAAGTGGCGGCGCTGGTGCTCCCAGGATTACCGCCTAATTCATCATAAATATGTTTCCACTGACGGCGGGCTGTTATCTGAAAAAATGGCAATGAGAAATTCAATCTAGCACCATCGGCGAGTCACAGTGCCAGGCTTCAATACATATGTAACAGTCAGAATAGAACAGACTGTTCTGGAAACCCAGAAACAGAGAAGTCCAAGTGAATATATGGGGAGACTTGTGGTTTTATAGCAAGATCTCACTTTACAATAAAAATGGCTCTATATTTTTGTCACCCACGTGCGTTTTCATCTAAGGCATCTCCCTGGCTATTCATGTAGTTGTTTGTCCCCCTCCTGTGATAAATCACAGGAGGATAAAAACTTTATCTTAGTTCATCAGCTTAAATGAATCAAAATTAATACTGGTTGCCTAAGTCTGGTGAAGGCGGGTGGCCAGGTTCACAGGTTAAAAAAAGAAAGGATTTTTTTACTAAACATGGTTTTGTATCTTCTGATTTTTGAACCATGTGATATGCTACCTACTTTAAAATATAAATAAAATGACAACATAGATTAAATAAAATGATCAAATCGGTTGAGGAATTTACAGTCATCTCAGGCTATATTTTTATGCCAGTTCTTCTAACCACCAAAACAAAACCAAAATCTGAAACTGTATATGTCACAAGCTGTTTATTTTTATTCACTTAGGTCAGGAGTATGGGATATTGATCAAATCCTATGTAAACTAACATATTCCAAAGTTCACTTATGTGTATTATTGAGTTGGGTGAATAAAAACAAACAGCTTGAAATATACTGATACACTGAACTGCACACTGTGGTCTTCTTCTTCTTTTTTTTAAATTTTACTTTTGTACATAAATTAAGATTTTAACAAAATAACAGATGCAAGATCTGGCAAATGATTATTTTGGGGAAACCACGTCACTTACTACATCCAAGCAAGTCTAGTGTTTCCTTGAAACTAGGAAGACAGGGCAAGTTTTGAGGTCCTAGTTGAACATTTCAAAACATGGTTACAGGAAAACTGTGCTACTGGACTATGTAGGGGACAGATGCAAAGGTGCCAGTGGCATTTAGTACAATCAGGACAGGAGTTGTTTTTTTTTTTTTTTTTTTGAAAAATACCCATGGAATTCTCAGCACCAGCAGAGTTCACCCAAGGGGCAAAAGGCAGCAGTGGGGCTGGAGGAATCTCAATTTGCAACTGGGACTCTGTAATTGCAGTTGAAGGAGAAGAATGGGGAGATGTTACAGGGTAAATAATACCTTTTCCATTTCAAATAAAAAAGAACCCTTTCATTTCCATAATCTCTTCTCAACAGATCCAAGCAGGATCTCAAAGACAAGGTTAGTTTTGCATTCTTCAATTTCCCAAAAAGCATTCTCAAACCAATTTGTTCCAACTGTTCTCATTAAACAGAACCATATCTTACATCTATTAGCACAGACAACTGAAAATAAAATCCTCCATATTTATGGTTTAGTTAATTGGTTTCAAAACCCCCTTTAAAACACCTAATATAAATATTTTGAAAATCATTATATACTGAATTATAATCTCCCTCCAATCTTTCAATGATACAATCTTGGGCTGATCTATTCTAGGGTCATCTATCAAGGAAGAAGATGATCTCCTTCCAGGTGTTTACACTATCCCTCAAAGCCCTTAGAATACTGGGATCCCTTGAAATACACCTCCAACATCCCATCCCTCACAAGAGGTATGAGGGCCAGGAAAGCACAGCAGGGCCAGAGAGCAGCCTAGGTGTGTCTGTGTCCCTGCAATCACCTGAGAAGAAACCTTCACTTCATTCTTATATTTCTTGTATATAGCACTTTATATGGTGTAAAAGATTCTTGCTTTCTATCATTTTAATCTTCTCTTAGCCTATGAGATAGGTTTTTGGAATCTCCTTCACAGATAAAGAAGATGAGACTCAAGGCTTGCATAACTTGCCCAAGGACACACAGCAGCATAGTGGCAAAATCCAGACTCATATGGTTGGTTGTCTCATAGTCCCAAGAGAAGACTCAAATATCAAAGAAGCCTCACCAGAATGACCTGATGAACAGCCCACTCTTGTGGTAATGTGGTAATGCAGGACTCTGGGGCCTTTTCCATAAAATGCAGCAGATGACTAAGGAAAACACAACTTTTACTATCGGTTCTCAACATTTAGAGCTTTTGGTTTTCCTCTGTGGGGAAATACCGCTAACAGGTCAGCATGAGTCAAAAGGTGCACTGTCAACTATGAAGATAAACTATGGTTCCTTCTACTGTGACTAATTATGTCTCCAGTTAGGATAAGAGGGTCTGTATTATGATCACTGAGACCCAGAGAAGTTCCAATTATATGAGAATCTTTCCACTTGCCCATTCATTCATTCACCGACAATTTACCAAATATCTTCCATTTTTTAGGTCTTATGTTAGTAGTTGGGTGCAATAATGAAAAACAGACCTGACACTGGAGGTGACTACATTCTAGTTGGGGATACCCAAAACAAACTAAGGAATATACAAACAAAATAACACAGGTCGTGAAAAAGATGACAAACAAGAGAACCCACTGCTAATAGGGACATTTAATGCATGCACACTGGCCTTGTCTCCCTCCCACAATATACCATTTAGACAAGGAATTACCCTAACAAACTCTTGCTATCATAAAAATGACAAGCCTGCTTTAAGAATAAATAATGAATTATCGAAAGGGAGAAAAGGAGACCTCACGCTAGGTTTGAAAACATGGCAGCTCGAAGCAGCACTGTGTGTTAATAAGCCATGTTCAGCCAGCTCAGGGTCTATGTTAGCCCCCTGGCTAACAGGTTCTGGTGTTTCAATACAGTTTTTATGAGGGAGGCTTCATCTGGAGTGAAGACAGGACTAAACCTTGGAGAAAGTGGTCTTTCTGCTCACTGAATTCCAGTGGACAGCCTGCGTGAATCAGACCATTTTGAGATATTTTCTTTCCATAGCAAAGTCATAAAATGTGCCCTTCCCAACAGCTAAATGCTTTTTAAGCACACAGTTCTCTTGAGCACACGGATCTTTTTTTTTTTTTTTCCTTTTTGTGTCTCCTAGTGTACTCTATATTCAAACAATGACTATGGTCTCTAAAGTAAGAAATGTCTAAACTCCTTCTACTGTCCAAACCCACCAGGGATCTCAAAAACCAATAAGGAGAGGGGAAAGGGCAGGAGACTCTCCTGACCCATCCCTTAACCTCCCATAAATCTGCCATCGACCCTAACACGTTTTAGCTATGCCTAATTATGAATTTGCTTGGGGTTTTTATTCTATTGTCCAGTGTCTTCTCTAGGGGTGCATTAGCTTTAAAAACCCACCTGGGGTAAAACCAATGTCTGCCTCTTGCTATCTAGCCCCCAACCCCAGCCAGCTGGGAAATCTGATCGAGGCTAGTTTGATCAACTCTCTCACCAAACTTTAGGCCTCCTGGTTATGTTTATGTTTCAATCTGATCTTTTATTATATTAAGTTCTTAAGAGAATGTCTAGCTGTTCATTTCCAAAAGGAAATGCCCAAATTCATCCAACCAGTTATTTCTCTTGGATTGTGCTTCCCCCCATCCCTCTTTCAAGGTCTTCACTTGGATGACAGGGATTCATGACATCATCATCTACCATTGCTTACCATTTTAGGGGACCCTGTTGGGTTACAGAGAGGTTACAAAGAGATGTGGAGGAGGATGGAAGGTAGAGGGTGAGGAGACCATGGAAAAAAGGGATGTTTCACTAGGTTCAGTGGCACACACACTTATAATCCCAGAGGCTTGGAGAGCTAAAGCAGGATTGCAAGTTCAAAGCCAGTCTCAGCAACTCAGCAAGGCCCTAAGGAACTAAGTGAGACCCTGTCTCTAAATAAAATATAAAAAAGGGCTGGGGATGTGGGTCAGTGGTTAAGTGCTTCTGGATTCAATCCCTGCTACCAAAAAAAAAAAAAAAAAAGAATGTTACTGCTTTCAAGGGTTCATAATTTAGCAAGAAGCATAATTCCACACAATTAACCACAAGCAGGATGAAAAACTGAGCAGACCATGCCCAGGTAAAATAAACCAATCTGGGTTCACGTGACTCTAATCTCACTTTGAAGACACTTGAAAGTTACTTCTTTCCCTAGTGTAGGCAGGATCTAGGGAACTCTATGAAAAGCACTCCATGACTATTATGTTCATAAAATTTTCACTGCTTATAAATGTAGTGGTTTTCATACTGCTCTTTAGAACCCAGGTGGTGTTTTAAAGGTGGCCTGAAACTAACTCTCCACACTGCTGATCCTGGTCAAGAGCAGGTCTAATGAATGGGAAGAAGCTATTCCTTCCACAATTTTATTTGATGAAAATATTCTGTCACTTAAAAATGAAATTGTAGACAACTACTATGTTAACCCAAGACTCTTGGAGCCTTGATTTCTCTCTTTGAAGATTTGGGAAGGAAATAATGCTGATATTTTTGTGGCCCGGTGAGGAAACAGCAATCAGAAATCATTTGGACTCTAGTTCTTCCAATGGCTTGAGAATGCATAGGAAATATGAAGTCAAAGGAGCTTGCACACAGTGTTGCCCAGGCTGCTCTGAGAAACAGTCTCTTTCTCAGGACACCTTGAGAGCAAACTGAATTCAAGGAAGATGACTTTTTTTTCCTGGTAGTACTCCAGGAACTGGAGCCTTTCAAAACTACATGACATCATCTTTGGCCTCGAGAACTCTGAATTAAGCCAGAGGCTTTGTCTGTCCAGAAAACTCAGGTTAGATTCAGAGGATGTCTTGAAAAGGATGTCAAAGCCAGAATTTGATGTCAAAGCCTAATCCTTCCAGCAAGAAGACAAGTGACTTCTTCCAGATGAAAAATCATGGTCCTGTCTCACTGGTGGGAAGAGAAGAGGCTGTTCACCAACACTCTTAAGAAGGTACCACCCAAGTGTCACCCCCCGCCTCCAGGGTAAGATTTCTTCAATACCCATTTCCCTACTCTATCTTCGTTCCAAATATTGTGTCTGGCTTGCCATCAAATGGTTAGCAAAATGGAAATTGCTTTAGCAAACCACTCTCCATATGCTGCATCCTGGTAATATCCCAAGCTACTCTTCCAGCATTAACTGCTTCCCCAGACACTGAGGTGAAGGTTTCTGTAGCTCGCCAGTTCTGCCTCTTCAATTGTAGGTGATCCATTCTCTAATGTTTGGGAGGAAAAGGTGGATAGATGACTGCAGAGTAAGAACTCTCACTGCCAACCAATCAAAATGCCAGAATATTGTTTTTTAGAAAATCAAATCTGTTCAATGCATTTCTGATCTCTAAACCTAAAAATGAAGTGACACTTTATACATTTCCAGCAAAAGCAGAGGAGGCTAGGGGATTGTATATAGTCATTAGTCAAATGCCATAAAGGCTTAAAATAAAACTTCTGCTCCTCTTTTTTTTTTTTAATTCAATTTGAGGGTTGTGAAGGACTGAAATGAAATAATCCATAATCCACAATTCAAACCAGAAGGTTTGGAATAGTTTATAACCACAAACAAAAACAAGCCAATTAAGATGGCCTCTTTTTATAACCAGAAGGAATTCCAGAAAGATGTCTTTATCCAATCACAAGTTAACAGCAGAAGTAATGCATCTACAAATTTTAAACTTGCACTTTGTGATTATTACTGAATATTTACATTATCAAGATTTTTTGACCCATCTCCTAAATTCATATTCTTTCCCCAAGAATCAGACAAAAAAAAAAATCTCAGCTAGTAACTCATCCATCTGGTAAAGCTCAAGTTTGAATGGACTGAAAGATGGTGTTAACAAAAGCAAGTTATTAGACCCTCTTTCCAAGACATGGCCCCAAACATGTAGAAAACATTTTAGATACATAAGGAATTGCTAGGAATGGAAGGCACAAGGAATGGTCATTTATGAATGTCTTTCCTCTCAGTGAATCTATGGAGGTTGAGACCATTGTGTTCAAAATTCTCAGCAAGTCAGAGACTGAAGAATGACACGATGACACCATGCAATTCATTTCATCTTCCTGTGCCCCAGTGTCCTCATTTGTAAAATGAGGATATGAACTAGAACAGAGCAAGAAGCCTTTTTTTACACAATTGTCAATTCAAGAAAGACACATAACATGAGAGTGCTACACCTTCCCTTATTCAGAGTGCTACACCTTCCCTTATTCAGAGTGCAATGGCTCTAAGTTGAACTTTGACCACCACTTTACGGAATGGAAAAATACTCATCTGAAGCTTGGTGCTGCTCCTGAGCTGTGGAAATGTTAATATTCTAGCATGTTTACATGTATAAAGTCAAATGTCTAATCTTTGATATTTAGCTTAGATTGGGGTCCCATTTTGAAGCTAGGTGCTGTGGAAGATTCTCAGACTCTGCATATTATTGTACATTTCCTAGACTGACTTCAAAATTAAGTTTTCTCAGATTTTTACTAGTCAAAACATGCCAATAGGTTGGGATTGTGGCTCAGTGGTATAGTTCTTGCCTAGCATGCGTGAGGCACTAGGTTTGATCCCCAGCACCACATAAAAAAACTAAGTAAACAAAATAAAGTTATTATGTCCACATACAACATAAAATATTTTAAAAAATATGCCCAGATGTCTGTAATCCTGGTGGGTTGGGAGGCTGAGGCAGGAGAATCTCAAGTTCAAAGACAGCATCATCAACTTAGCAAGGCCCTAAGCAACTTAGAGAGACCCTGGTCAAAAATAAATAAATAAAATAAAAATGAAAAAGAAAGTAAAAAGGGCAGCAGATGTGGCTCAGTGGTTAAGCACTTCTGGGTTCAATCTGCAATAACAAAACAAATAAACAAAACAAAAACCAACCAACCAAACAAAAAATGCCAAGAGAAAACTATATTCTATACATAGAAGTTATGGAAGCTTAGATGCAGGATGGCAGTGTTGAATTTAGATGCCTATAGGGCTAATAGGTAGCATGAAGCATCAATCAAGGAAGGAAACTGGAAAGGAAATAGGGAGGAATTTCTTTAAAAATTTTGTTCATTGCTGGGCATGGCAGTGCTTGCCTGTAATCCCAGTGGCTCAGGAGGCTGAGGCAGGAGGATCACAGGTTCGAAGACAGCCCCAGCAATTTAGTGAGACCCTGGGCAACTTATTGAGACCCTGTCTCAAGATATAAAATTAAAAAGGGGCTGTGGATGTGACTCAGTACCAAACAAACAAACAAAACTGTTCATAACCAGCTAGAGGGAAGATACCAATGTGTAATTTGGACTTCTATCTTCTCCCACCTCAAGCAAGGGGATCAGACTATGTCATCCCCCAATATGCAAATTGGCATAAGGATCATCTAAGATGAAGGCAACTGAGAATCAATAGATGCAAGAAGACCTCTCTGCCCTTCCTTTATCAGCCTAAAAGCAGCATAAATTTCCACTTGTGAAAGTGAGCTCTCCACCCCCTGCCGCCCACAGAGAGAAGAGCTACTCTTATCACCAGAGATGGGAGGTGGCAACCTTCTATGCTCCCCACTTTCCACAGTCCACTGAGTAACTCTAGGGGTTGCCATTGCCACCATCATTTAATTCATTCTCACTTTCTGGAAAGCCATGACCGTTTATCTCTAAATCTCTTTCATCCCCCCTCCACCACCACCAATCTGCTCAAACATCATCAGAGCCATCAAGCCTTCCTTCCCCAGCCCCACAGGGGAACTGCTTTACCTCTACAGAGCACTGATCTTTTTCCACCTCTTCTTTTATCTACAGTTTCTTATGAATGGTAACTTAAGGACAAGAACCATAGGCCTAGATATTTTGCTTTTCCCACAGTGTCTAATACAAGCTTGTACACACCAAGTATTCTGTAAATATGTGATCAAGTGATCTGCTGATCCTACAGTCATTCATTCATTCAACGAAAGAATAAATATTATTTGTTGAAAGATTCCACAAATGTCCTGAAACTTATCAGAAGTTTCTTCTGTACATTCTACATCAACTTGCTGTCTCATGGGGAAAAAAAAAAAATATATCTTTGTAAAGATACAGAAGATACAAAAGCAGGAAAAACTGATTCTGTGAAATGTGCTGGCACTCTTCCTATCAGTGAATAACAAAAAGTTCCTGAGTTTTCTTTTTAAAGACATTTCATAATGTTGTGCAATATCATGTAACTATGTGCAATCACGGTTCATAAAAATGTATTCTCTTATTCTTAATATTTAGATTTAGGTTTAAAAGTCTAGGCTGTGAGGTTGACTACTAAGTTATCATCATTTTCACAAGGATGAAAGCTATAATTAAGATTTTGGAAAACTATGAGCTACAGTGACAAGGAATCTATATTCTGGTCCTATCAACAGACTCAATCAAATGAAAATTATTGTATTTATTTTTACACAGGGTAGTTGGTAAAACAAATATTTCAAGTAAATTCAAGTGTATGAAATCCACATTTTATATATAGTTCATGTGAGTATTGTATTTCCTTATAAACCACACATATACCCCATATATCAAATAAATATTTTATATATACATATAATCATATCAAAGAATTTCTAGTCAGGGTTCATAGCAGATATCTCTATAGTAAATACCAGGTTATCTGAATCACATAATGTTTGCCATCTTTTCCCATCCCAAGCCTCTAACATCAAAACATGATATTAGTTTATGGAACAATATGCTTTATCTGGCAAGAAACACTGGTTGTTGTGTTTGGGCTAAAATAAATTTCATTTTCTTGACTCTGTCTCTTACTGTCATTTTACTATGGTACAGAGATATTCCAGATTACTTCTTAAGGAAAGAAAAAATAATTTCTTACTCAATTGCAGAAGAAAAGGCACAACTTAATCTGATCACTGTGTGGAGGAGAAAATATTTCCAGTGACGACATCTTCCTATGTCAATTGATTTTATTACAGATGTCATCTCTGTGTGCTATATTAATGCAGCTCTTTTTTCTTATTTCAAGATCTTAATCTTGGTTTGTTGCTCTAACATTTTATTGGTTCAGAATACATGCTGTAAAAATCCGTGGCCATCAAATTTTCCCGAGGGCTAAAAATAACCCATTCCTGTCAGTTGGAATTAGCTGATAAAGAGTGTCAGAGCCTGTTCTGAATAAGTTTGATAACTTCCTGTTTATGCAGCAGTGACCCTTGTCTAATAAAGCTTCTTTGCCCTAGAACGAAAGGAGATTCTGCTGCATTCTATTCCTTAATGGCCAATCCTGATTACTTTTGAAAGCCTTTAATACATTTCCCATATTAGACATGAACAGATGTCAGGTATGTTGCCAAGGGAAATTTCTTTTATGCAATCTTGGCTTGTTGTACAATAATAGCCCTTTCTCAACATGGGAAAAAATTACAGACCCAACTAATTTCCCTGACAGGGGAGAGTTACATATGTTTTCCACTTGTAGTTTTTACGACAAGTTTACAATTTTGCCAAACCTGGAACTAATTGGGACTGTTTCCAAAAGCAGCCCAATAAACCCCCAAAAGTGTAGAGCCATTTGAAAAGGCAGTCAAAGATGGTTTGCTTTTGCATTTTCTCCATTTTGGCCAAAGAGAGGGGGAAAGTTAGATTGCAAAATTATTTCATTTAAGTTGCTTAAACACTTACTGTTTCATATCCTCCCAGTTTTTGAGCAGCTTGAAACATAGTCCAAAGGTTAACTGTTAGAGGGACAATAAGTATTTAGATAAGCATTGCATTAACATAATTCCAAGAAATGTCAATTAAAACATTTTGTTTTGTTTTTCAATGAGAAAGAGAAAAAAAAAAAAAAAGAAATACTAATGTACCCCAGAGAGCTAAATTCTTAGGAAATATTTTGCCAAAGGGCATTCAACAACAGAATCTATTATACCACTTAAAATATTTCTTAAGAAACAGTCAAAAAACTACAGAGAGGTTCTGGTTTCAGGATAAAGAACAACATAATTTTAGTTCTGTTGCCATCAGTAGAGCAAAAAAAAAAAAAAGCTGAATTAGAGTGACCTTGGGAAAATGTGCCAGGATTTCAAAATTGGGGTTGGTCTTACTTAGCCTTTAGAAAGAAGCCATTGACTAAACAGTAATAAGTAATGCTTCCCTCAGATAAGACCTTTCTGGGATCAATAAATTACAGCCACTTTAATATATGATTACCTTCCTAATATTAAGACTGTCTGATGGCAACACTATATTAAAGGCTCAGACCACATGTATTTCATAAGTACATGGTCCCTTGCAATAAATGACAAAGAAAACAAGTAATTCATGTGGGAGGCAACCACCTTACCATAGGTCAAAGGGAAGGAAGATGTTCATTCACAGAACAACTGAGTCACGAGCTCATTTAGTCCCCTAATTTGCCTGTGTGATGTTGCTAATATGTTTTTTTTTTTTCCAGATTCTCTTTGTAGGATTTGTATACATTTATACTGTTAAACAATTATGCCCAACTGCCAGCAACCTTGTTTCATTTGTAGCAAATACCATGGAATGTGACTGCTACAGATTTGATTCTTTTATTTATAAGAGGGAAAAAATTGAACTTCTAGTTATTCTGTGGTAAGGGAAATGAATAAAATGAAAATTAAAAAAAAAAAAGGCTCTTTGACACAACGTGTTCGCAAAGCCTCATTGAACCTTGCACTATTTCAAAGCTATCAAGAGCCCTGCCTCGGCCTTGATTTAATCTGAACCAATGCATAATGCAACAAAGCTGTTCATAGTACATTAATTTTACTTCTATTTCAAGCAACCAGTTTTCAGACAAACATTGTAATCATTCGTAGTTATATAAGTTTATAATGGCTGTGAGTGTTCTCTTGCAATCAGTGCCAATTGCTATTAGGTATGTAAATTGTTATGTAAAACATACAGGTTTGACATTCTTCATCAAAATGACACATGGTTTTAATCTAGGAAGATGCGTTTAGAGAAAATACTATTTCAAGCCAGAGGCTCATTGCTTTGTGCACCACTAAATCCAGACAGAGGCAAAATATATATTCAGTGGTGAACTCAGGGCAACACCAGGATTTCTTCTCTTTTGATATGGAATTTTGCTAGGCTCTGAGTTCCCTGGTCTACTTGTACACAACAATACTTAAATGTACATCTCGAACTTATTCAAAACTGGGACCTCTGTTCAAATCTATATATTTCTTGTCTCCCCTGAAGTCCTATTTTTATTATCTTTTAACAAACTGGGGACATAGGAAATGTGTTTTCTCTTTGTGGTTGTTTTGTCCATCTTTAAATGTCTTCCTTTCATATGCTGTCTTTTTCACAGGCAACATCTGGCCTGATAAGGCTACGTCATATTATTATCTCACAAGAAAGGCGTTACAGGCACTCAAGATTGACAAAACAGAAAATAAGAAAACTTTCAACATGTCTATTTCCAGTCATAATCAGTGGATTCAAACCTATAAATATCTCACTGCAACTGTCCCAGAAGGGAACAATGTAGCGGAAAGAGGCAGGGAAAAAAATTCTTGGCTGGGACAATTTGGAGATTTAGTATAAACAGAGAACACCATCCCCAGATTTGGATTTCAACATAATTCCAAGTAAAGAAGAAAAAAACAAAAAACCCAAAAAACAGAACTTCTTTTTCCCCATTTCAAAGAATTTGAGCAATTTTGATGTTTCAAAAATGAAAACCAGTATACTTACTCTGTTTAAAACCTAAATAGGGTATTCGTTCTATTGGCGTTTTCCTTTCTTTCATGTACTTATAAAGTGCCACCAAGAAGGCCTGTTCATCTGCCCTGCACTCTTCACCAATGGCCAGCTTTGGTTTTTCTTCATTGGAGACTTTTTTACAATTATTATGGTTATTCTTCGGCTTGGTCAAGGCTGACCTGGCCTCACATTTCACCTGGAAAACAGAAAATACACCACATCAAATCAGGCACAGCACTTGAGGGTTTACAAAGACATGGCTGGTGACACTACCCTGAGTGGGAAGGACAAACCAGTAAATTACTCTTGCCCTGAAATGGCTTTTTAGAAGTATCATCACATGTGAACTATCCTAGGATCAGGTGATGGTCAATTTGTAAAGGGCCACATGTTAAATATCCTAGAGTTTGGGGCCCTGTGGTCTCTGTTAGAATTACTCTGTTCTAGCTTAAGAGCAACATGTAGATGATCGGGTGTGGCTATGTTCCAATAAAACTTTACTGACAGAAACAGGTGGCCAGTGGCCTGTAGTCTGCTTAACTACACCAGTTTCTTTTAGACTCTTTACAAGTATGCTGAAGCCAGAAATAGTGTTTGTATGAACCTTTTTGTCTGCTTCTTGACACATCTTTTTTCCCCCCCTAAGGGATATTATCTGTGTCCTTGAACAAACTTTGCTTTTTAAATAAATTGTCCCAGTTTGTTACACTTTGTATCAAAATGAATGACAAGTTTGGTAAACTTATCTTGTTGCTATTCTTGCCAGCAACCTGGAAAAACAAGCCAATGCCAGCCCATACTGGTAACATGAAAGCCAGCCAGGTCTCTTCTGTCTGTCACCTAAGGGTGACGCCTGAATACACCCTCAGTAGGAAACAAAAGACCCCACTCTTTAATGAGGACTTCTTGCTTTTCAGTCGGCTCTGAGACTATAATAGAAGATGTTCACTTGCCACAAAAGACAGAGTCGAGGTCAGCTAAAAACTCAAGAAGAGTGAGTGAAAAGCTCTATGATTAAGAAATAAATGGCGGTAAGCGCTCCAGATGTTCTTCCTTCCACACTACAGGCGGATATGGAGCTCGGCATGTGGAGCTGCTAACCTAATGTTCCCTCCTAGCTGCCATGTTCTACAAGAGGCCTTTGATGGTTGTTAAATATAACACTAAGTTGCTGAGCTATTTTAATTGTAAAAGGGGGAAGTACAAAGGGTCAGACTTGGAGTTCAAGTGCGCCCATGGGGAATGTGTACATTCCAATATTCTTTACATCTCCATATCTAACATCGGGCAGGAAGAGGGCAAGTGCTGAGGAAATGTTATGAATAAAAATGCCCCACAGATTCTACAGTGTTCTCCATTTCAGATTTCTGAACCCTTATTCTTTCCCTGCAGATTCTCCTTCCAAGCACGAAGAACATAAAAGACCAAGCTTATGTATTAAAGGGGAGCATCTTCTGCGAGGGTTTTCTTTATTGCTTATTCTCTCAAGTGAACACATTAGTTTGATGTTGTTAGACTGGTCCTAGAAAAATAAAACTTCATGCACAACTCTTTCAGCGGGGCCTCTAGATAAGGTTTTAATTTTTAAGGGGCTGTGGAAATGAGATTAAAACAGTTTTTTTTTTTCCATGTAGAAGTTTTATTTACAATCTTCTCATACTTTGGTACTTTGTGGTATTATATGAAGGCAAACATCCTGTGAAACTTTATGCCGTCATCATCTTTCACTGCCAAATTCTAGGTTGTTGGGTCCAAAGTTCTGATGAAATTTATTATTTGATGGCTCATAAAATCACTCTAGTTTTAATCTATATTGCCTTTCAGCCCTTTTGGAGTGTTTATTAGGTGGCCAGGGTCTATTGTAAGAGGTGTTTAGATGTTAATTATTTCATTTCATGCTCCCAGCCCCTGGTGAGGTAGGTTCTTATTCTCAAATTATGAAAGTGGAAACTGAGGTACAGATAGAATGAGCAACATGTAAACATGTACAAGTTTATATGAACATACACAAATTCACAAGTGGTAAGTTTGGAACTGAACTCTGCCTTTAATGTCGAACTCTAGGGTTTGTGGTTTTAATACACTATGCTTTACCGACACTCTTAATAAAAATGTTAAAATCTGCAGTCAAAATGAACTTTTTAATTAAAAAAGTAAATCTTATTACTAGGCATTACAAAACTTACCACTTAGAAATGCGATTTTTCAAGTGAGACATAAAATACAAGACTAGGTGGTTTTCAAATCATAAAAGAGCTTCATTCCTTCTATTGTATATAAAGCTAAGAGAAGGAAACCCTACATCAACTGAGCACCCACGATGAGCTAGATACAAGGCTATGGTTTCAGAGAGCCTACCCTCATGTCCATAAGAATTGAAAAAAAGGAGATCTCTAGCTCCATTTTACAGTGGAGAAAACTGAGACTGAGAGTGGTCATGGGTCTTGTCAAATGGCTGGTGCGGGACAGATGAGTGGGCTTAGAGCTCTGGTATAGAGAGAGCTCCAAACTCCAGTCTGGTATAGCAAGAGTAGAACTAAGGACTGTGGGTAAAACAGGCTGAGGCTTAAATCTGCAGGGGTAACGGACAGATTATCTCTATTATTAGGTCAGAAGCACTACTGCTTAGGGACTATGAAGTTTGCTCTTCAATGTCTAGAGAGCTGTTTAACACTGTGCCTCACTTGTGTAGAAACACCCAGAAACAGAAGGAAAACCCACCAGGGTGCAGTAACCAGGTCCAAAATAATTCCCACCCCTTGCTTCACAGCACAGGCTCCCAGTGAAGCCAGGGTGCTGCCTGGTGAACTGCATCCTGATCTCAGTGGGTGCCCCAGCATGCTGCACCCAAGGAGACCAGCTATCAGCAAGAAGCAAACAAGCAAACAGTGGCTTCCCGGCTGCCACTAGCTCGATACTTTTTATTTTTACTTATTTATTTATTTTTTTTTTAGTTTATATAAGTTTAAGGTATTATTCTGTTTCTGGGTAGGACCAAGTTCTTTTCTACACTTTTTTTTTCTACATTTATCCAACACATTCTCAGTATTTTAATCTACTGAATTATTGCAGTGCAGGTGGAATGGAAACATGAGCTAGTCTTCATTTTGACCTTGAGAAAGCCCAGCCTTTTGATAGTGACAGTTAATTACTAGATTTGTTTTTCCTGACCTGAACACTGTACACCTGTTGCGTTCACTAAGCGCTCTGGGGTTTCCAAAGTGATTGAGGAAGTACTAATTAGAGAATCAACATTTAATGTTTTCAATGAACCACCACCTATTTGATATTAACCACATCCTTCCACGGGATTGAGTTATAACTAATCTAGTCTTTAACTGGGGCCGCAAGATATGCTGAACTAGTAATAAACAAGCTAGAGTTCTAATCTTGGTTTGGCCACTGATTTGCTAGGTGACTCTCAGTTTATTCCTTGGTGAAGCAAGGATAATCCCTGGGGATAGTTCTGAGATGCAATTGACTTGAAAAGTATTGAAAATAATGGAAGTATTGCATTTGTGAAATATTAGAGTATGTTTGTGATTTAAGTAAAAGTAAATATTGCACACCATCGTGTCCTTCTCTGTGTTCCCTTTTGAATATAAACCACCTGTTACACACTTCTGGTCTTTGGAAAATGCTTGAAAGGTATAGGGAAATATTTGCCTTCTATCAATATAGATCTTTCATTAGCAACTTAGGCCAAGTTTTATCTAGAGCAGATTGCTCTAAGAACAAGACAAGGCTGCAGATCTGCTGCTTTAAAATGATCCCAGAAAAAAGACAGGATTTAAACCGAATGTCTTCAGAGAACTGGTAGCTCTCTCCCCATGTGACTTTTGCTGTCTTTGAGAAGTCATAAAATTCTCTCTCCCTGGGAAAACAGGGTCTTGCAAAGCTGCCATCATGTACTCCTTGAAGAGACTGCAACCTTTTGATAGTGACAGGCAAATTACCAGGCACGAATACAAACCCAGAGGGTCCCACTCTAGGAGCTTTGCTGTGTGGAGCTGCAGGAAGCTGGTACTTATCCATAGTTAGAAAAGGTCTGTTTGAGGCACTTTTTTAAAAAAAAAAATAAAAATAAAGAAGAGTCACACAGCCCTTAAAGTCAAACAGCTCATGGTCGCCTAACATATTCCTTCCAGTTCAGCAAATGAAGAGATGGTCACAACTTATACTCTCTACTATAGCATTTCATGGGAAAAGACCACTTTAAGAAACAAGTGCCATTTTAATAGCTGTCCTCGTCCCAGATGTGGCTTGTTCACTCTGTAGGGTTTTTTAGACAGGTACTAACAGACGAGCTCACCACACTTCACACCTATCAATCAATCTTCCTCAGTGAGTTGAAGTGGTTTTGGAGACCCACTGGAAATGACCAAGGCAGGACTCTAATCCAAGACTGCAAAAGGAGCCAAGCCATCTGACCAGTCCCCAGGAGCTGACTGCTGCATGACATTCACCCAGCACATGAACAACAGATGGGTTATGTGTCCCTTGTAAAAATTCTGAATGACAGCAGTGGTACAAGGTGGGGTGAAGGGGTCACTTAGAAATCTCAGGCTTGACTTCCATCCCTCCTAATGAGAATAAGTCAGTGGACATCTAATATGACCCATCCTTAGAGCAGGCTCCTGTCTTCCTCAGTTTTGTGAGCCTGCATATGAGTCCGAGCTGCCTTCTGTAGAGAGGAACTTTGGAAGCAGTGTTCTTTCAGATCAATTGTATGAGTTTTAGAAAATCCCCAGAGGCATACTTGATAGTAACTCCAAAGCACTAGGGAAGTAGCTTCATCCTGCTGGACTCAGGCACAATATATGCTGGGGTAAACACATGATGTCACTCTTCAGGCGTGGACCGGCATCAACATGAGGCATGGGCAGTACCCACTCTGCTGAATGTGACAGGTCTAAACCCTTCTTGCTCCACTATGCAGAATCTGCAGGAACTTGCAAACTATATTATGTTCATATCACAAGGATAAACTATTCCAGCTGACATCCTTCAAGACCATGAGAACCAAAGCCCTAGGTAGGGAGCTCTAGGGCCCTGTCCAGCTCACAAGAAAATGTCCTTTGTGGTATCCTTGTGCACTCACTAACAGAAGGTCAATTGGAAACGGCACATTTCTACTTACTGAGCTCTTTTTAACCCTTTAGAATCATAAAAGCATGAAGAAATCCTACCCAAGAAGTCTTCAGAACTTCTTGATGAAACAATCATATGCAAAGATAAGATTTATGGAATGTGAACGTCTAAGACTTACTTCATTACACCCAGAAAGGGGTGGAGTACATGGGAGATAAATAGTAGAATGTCAACACAGAATTCATTTTTTTTTTTTTTTTTGCCTACAGCAAAATCTTCCAAATTCATCAATAATCCAAATGCTCCCATTTTCAAAAGTTTAGTTCTTCCATCTGGAAATGTGCTGTCAGTTCAAATCTGGTATTCAATTCAGGTCGCAAACGGATTATTGCTGTCTTTGGCTCAGAAACAACACCCACACACAAACCAATGACCGGAACATGGAAATCTGACCCAATCCCACAAAATTCAAAAAGATAAGTCTAAAAATATGACGTGACTTTTCACCTTTCATGGTGCTATTTTAAATACTATGGGTGCACACTATAAAGATTCTAATTAATGCTTACACAAAATGGTCTGGGTCAAAGGGGGCCTGGAATTGAGACTTTCTTCATTAACAGAGATTTTTAAAAACATAGAAGTAGATATATGAGAATATGTATACATATAAATATTTTACTGTGTATCTTTAATTTTATTCTAATGTGAATTAGAGGTGACTTTGAAAAGTACATAACTAAAAAGATTAATTCTAGCCATTTCTAATTTCATCCTCTGCTAATCTCTGAAACATATTTAGATGAACACTTTCAGAAAGAGGATGGTTCAGCTGGTCTATTTTTGATTCGAGCAGAGTAAACTATGTCATTGTGTCACCTACTATGAAATCTCAGCCTCAGTGACGTGGGTGCTTAATCATCTGTCCTTTATCCAACAGGCCAAACTGGGAGGTGGGAAGCCTTTCTGTTGACAAATCAAAATGCCTGCCTCCCACCACCCCCAGACACCAGGGAAGGAAGGTGGCAGGAACAGACATGCATAGTGCTTTCAAAAGCTCTGAATACCAAAGTCCAATTCTAAATTGAAAACTGCCACCAAGGCACAAGAGCAGAAAGATGAAGAGAAAAAGAAAAAAATGAAAAAATGCATCAAAGTGAATACCACGGAGTGAATGATCATACCTTGGCAACAGCTTTACCATCGGAATTATTGTTGGAATCCTTAGCTCCACTGAATGAATCTCTTCTTTGTGGGCACGGTTTCTTTTTGCGTGGTCTGCCTTTAAGATTTGGCGCTGAAAACAAATGGAGAATAATTGATATACATTTTCATTGGCATGGCTTTCCTCAGTAAAGACAATCTTATAGCAGTGATATCCTCTAGTTGTTCAGAGAAATGTACATATCTGTGGCAGCCAACTCTCATTAGATACTTCTCTCTCTGGAGGGCTGCAGTTCGGTAGACTATCCCCCTCTGTACATTTCCCAAAGCTAAGTGATTATACTTGACTATGTCTAATTAATATAAATAAAATGAAGACTAAAGGATGATGATAAGAAAAATGCCCTTCCCCACCGTTAGAAAAGAAGCATTTGAGGCTGAAAGATAACCCTGAACTGGGCTTCAAGATCATTCTGTGTATTTGGTTTTGTGTCTTGTTTTCTGAAACCTAAGTGATAATACCAGCACATTATGTATCATAGTAAACTAACACTTGAAAACATCTCTCTTCGAAAGTGTTTGGAGACATGAACATTTTCTCAAATTATCATACAGAGTAACGAGAGAGAGAGAGAGAGAGAGAGAGAGAGAGAGAGAGAGAAGGAGAGAGCACAAGCTATGGAGTCTTTTACAATAATAAACTGGAAAGTATTTTTATGTGTTTTTACTAATAACATCATGACCAGCATGTTTCAAATCTCAATAAATCTGGGAGATACATTTAAATCAGCATGTTCTCTTTTCTTTCTCAATATATTTTTTATGAAGATCTAGAGGGTTATTTAAAATAAATCCCAAAGATTATGCTGGGGTTAACTTGATTCCACTGGGGTTAAACTATTTAAAAGCCATAGACAAGATATAAATCAGTTCTATTTCATCCTTGATGTTGAGCTTGGTCCCTTTTAAGATCTGTACAAAAAGTAGTGGGGCGGGGGAGGCTGCTGTTTATGGAGTGCTGTGACTGTCCGGCAGCAGCTTTCACATTTGATTTCATCAGTCACTCAAGTCCAGCAAAATTAAAACCAACCAACTAACCAAACTGCCCTTGAACAATTCCAAACTCATGAATTCAATCCCGGCAACTTCTTTCAGACCTTTAAAGGTACCCGACACTTTCTATTACTTCCAGAGATGATTATGACAATGTCCAATCTGAACAACGCGAAACCCTCTTCACTGTTGTTAAATCTCACTTATGACAAGCAGTTTAACCCGTGGTTTTAGGATATTTTACATTTGTACTCTTTTTACAGACACAATTAATCCCTTTAATTTCATTTTTCTGCTGCGGTTATCAGTTTTTGCTGTGAAGCTCAGCAAGGCAGAGAGAGAGCTAGCTGCCTTGTCAATCAAGAGAGAAAAACAAAACAAAAACAAAAAGTTCCAAAAGTGGTTTCGGGGCTCAGGTCCCCTTTCCCAGTCCCGCTCTCATCTCATTCCTCAAAACATTGGTCTGAAAGTCCATCCCAGAAAGCCAGCCCGGAATTATCAAAGGTAAACAAGCTCACAAACAAAATCAAGCAAAGAGAAAGTAGAGATTACCCATTCCAGTCGACAAACATCTGCCTGATTGATGTCTGTGTTCATGAAAGCTACAGCATGTGACTGCTCCCCGGCCACATCCCTGAAGTCTCTACTCCGTGTGTGTCAGCCTCCCTGTGAATGCTCCCCGCGAGGCTCGGGTCTCTGCTTACAACTCCCCTCCCCCGGCAGCTCCATTACTCATGTAAACACTCGGCAGTGACTAGCACCGAGTGTGTGGGATGAGCTCTGAGCACTTTGCTGGAGCTGCCAGACTGGCAGGGAGGGCTCTGCTCTCTCCACCTCCCCGCTCTTGGGGCTGGTGATTTCATCCGGCCTGTTTTGTGGATCCTGACCTCTTGCTCCTCTGACTGGAGCGTGATGCCACGTTCCATGAATCTGACACGGTCCACAGCCTGGAGCCAGGGTGGGGGCTATTTTGTTTAGAAGACTTTTGTGTAGCACAGAAGTGTTTCCACAAGTGACCCAAGTGTTAAGACTTTAATGACCCCCAGGAAAGGATGTACTTTCATGTCCCTTATCAAAATAATAGCCCAGCAGAAAAACTTGACAGAAACAAACAGAACTGGAAAGGAGGTGTGTGTGTGTGTGGGGGGGGGGGGGGGGGGTCGGCTGGGGGAGCAGGTCTGAGACATTTCATCACAAGTCCCAGAACAATATCCCCTCTGTTCTAAGACTTGTTACTATCATCTTCCCCTCCCAACATTTTGGTGAAAAGCACTTAAAACCTAAAAGGCATTTATTTCCAGAAAAGCTTTCAAATCCCAAAGGCCTTTTTTGAAAAAGATAACTTGCATTGAACATGCCATTTTAAATACCAAAGGCAAAGGTTCCAGGAACCCACAAGAAGTCATCCCCCAACTGAGTCTATTTTCTCCATTCTTTGAGCTGTTTTCAGAACCCAAAGAAGCACAAGTCCTTCCCCAGCAGATTCTGAGAATTACAAATTTAGAACAGACTAGCACCAAATATTCTGGTCACATAAACTGAAACTCTAAATGGAATTTGATCAAGAGCAAAAACCTTTGGTTCCTAATAGGACAAGTACTTGTATATCTCAGGTACTATTAAGTAATTCTCACTAGTATCTCAAGGCTCGAACTCAACTCTGTCTTTAAGCCTCCCCTCTCTTTTGCTATCCTTCTCTTATGGAACATATCACTAAATTTCATGTGCTGGAGCTGTGCTTTTTGGCTTATAATTATAGTGGACTGGCCTTAAGGGCAGGACCATGTCCATTCAGCTCTTATCTGCCCCAGCACAACACTCAGGGGGTGGCATTACGTAACAAATTTATGGAATGAACAAGTGACTAATGAAAATAAAGATGGCCACATATTCTTTGCAACCTCATGAACTGGGCTGGCCAACCTGACCATGTGGTATACTTGGGATTCTGGACACTGGTCAAACTGCATTCACCTTTATGACTTGTGCTGATGCTCATAGAACATAAGCCAATGACTTGAAGTTGCACTGTGAATTGGGATAGGAGGCCTCCTGATAACTGTTGAGCCATTGTGTTTGGCATCTTGGTAAGGTCATATCCTTGTCCTACATGCAATGAACAAATGAAGACCACAAATGTTCAATGTCCTAGAAGCAGAGGAGCAGTAAACATTAGGCAAGAATCCCCAAAATACAAAAGAAGACTTTTTGGATTCAAAAGACCCCAGCTGAAACTTTGGGATTGAGGGGCTGGCTTTTGAGGATAGAGGAATTTCTGGTTTCCAGACTTCATCTTTTTCTCCTTGGGAGCAGTAAAACAAATCATTTGCTAGGCCAGTGATTCAAAGTAAATACACCATGATGTGATGGTGGCCAGGGGCAGGGTGGGCTCTGAATTTTTATTTATTTACTTAAGAAACAGCTCCACTCCTTCCAATCACCCTGGATGGACTCATATCTACCCTCTTCTTGAAAGCCAAGGACTATATACATATGAGAAAGCCAAGAGTCTAAGATTCCAGAATTGTAGCAGCTTTGGTGCTTTAGGTTGGACTAATCTCTATTCACAAAGTTCTGCAGAGCCAGTGGTACACTCCCTGGTACACACTTGGTTCCTGACAGTTCTTTAAACAATTAACAGTGCAAAGCAATAATTGCACAGCTACTTGTGCTTCTATGCGTAAATAATCCCCTGCCCTGCCCTGGCGTGGCTCATCGTAGAGTTCAGTAAGTGCTTTTTGTATGAATATTTTCAATATTACATACCCATAACCAAAGTAGCTAATACTTCATACTTGCTGTGTGCTTGTTACTGTTCAGGATGCTTTATGTGCAATAACTTATTCAAAATTTACGACAAACCAATGAGGGAGATGCAAATTCTTATCCCTGTTTTACAGATCAAGAAACTGAGGCAGAGATGAAATTACTTGTCTCAGGTCATGCAAATGGTTATTGATAGTGGAATTCCAACCCAGGCAACTGGACTTTATCCAGAGCCTCTGCTTTAAGCAGATTCTAATAGACATACATACTCACTCTGTCTCATAATGAGGTATTCATATTAACTTGAGGTGGCTGTCACCAGTAAGCATAAAAATACTCTCAAATACTGCACAATACCCATCTCAGCAATCACTCTGCATCCCATTGACTTGACAGAGAACAGGGTCCCCTCAGTCTAGTCTAGACTTAGCAGTGGGTGACAGGACTTCAGGAAAGCCACTAAAACTTTGCCAGAGTCCCATGCACACTACCCCTTTACAGTGGGCCTGTGACTCTTCTGCTTAATCAGTGAAAAGATCTCTGTGGTTTAAAAAGAATTATTTTCTCCAATTGCTCATCTCTTCCTCTTACTCAGTGATAAGAAATTCACAAGTATTCACCTTTGCGAAGTCAGGGGTGTTAATCCCCAGAGAACCAAACCACCTCCAGCCATCCAGGCTACTCTGACATCTAATTCATTTTTGTGCTGTTTTCTTTCTTCTTCTTTATTTTTTTTCAATATTTTCAAATATTAATGGATTATAGTTATTTTCTCAACGACAGAGCAAAACAAGTTCAGACAAGTTGTGTGTTCGGGCAGTGCAGGTGTGGGAAACTTTCATCTCAGCCTCAACTCTTGTAACAATAATAATAATAAAACAAAGGAAATGTAACCAGTTACTGGCAAAGTAAATTGCTTTTGGCTTAAATGTTCCTGTTTTTTTCTACTGTGTTCTTCCTGTCGTGGCCATCTCTCTTTCTCCCCCCCCCCACCCCCTCTCTTTTTATAGCATTTATGCTCTTGGAAATACCATGAAGATAAACTGCTATAAAAGCTGGATTGACTCATCAGTTAGCAACTCTCTCTTCCCATTTTGCAGAGAGGATTTTTGTTGCCAATGCAGCTACATATTCTCTCGAGAAATTCTTTGTGAGACTGCGGGTTGGCGGGGACTGGGAACTGGGAATGGAAAACCAGGGGTAATTTTCCTAAGAGTTTGACCCCCAGGGTCAATGTCTACAGGAAGTTGACAGAGCGTTAACTCATTTAATTTGCAAGTTGTGCGTGTGTGCTTGCGCATGTGCACCTATGTGTATATTTTATACACAAGGCAGAAAAGAAAAAAAAAAAAAAACTCTACTGATTGAAGTATTAGATTCTGACAAACACTAGTCTATGTATAGTCTGTGTTCCTGGTAATACTTTGCATTTCTGTAATGCCTTTCTGTTGAGGATCATAATTCTCTGGTAGATTTTCTTTATAGACAATAATCTTAAAATACTCTGGCAAGTTCCAGCATGGAGCATTGCCCTTTCTGGAAGAAGGAAAAAAAAAAACCTAATTTAGTTACCATTTACTTTGTTCTATTTTCAATGTTTCCCTTTTGACTATTTAGAAACTTCCTCTTTCACTACAACAAAAATAGGATGAATGTTTTTAAAGTTATTAACGTATGAGTAAAAGATTTAGAAACCAAGAATGGCAGAATGCTTGATCAAAGCCACTCCTAAAATTTATGGGTGTAATAAAAGAAAGGCATTTCACAGATAATCTCTTACAGAATTTCAGTTTTCAAATACTTGGGGGAAAAAAACAGAAACCAAAAACTCTCAGTCTTCATTTTGGCTTTTACTAAAGCCAACACTTTAACTTAAGAATTCATAAATGATATATGAAAATTTTATTTCAAATCCACAGTTTTATTCCATGTAGTGCCTGTCAGTACTCAATGTCCATTTAATTGGTTAAATCTTTCTGCAAATTCATAAAATACAAATTTTACTTTTATTCTGTTTTCTTATAAACACTCTTCTACACCCAACAGAAATACTTAAGAAGCAGTTGTATTGTTTGAGATACTAACACACAGGGCCATTAACAAGAACAACTTGATCTTGTAGGACAACCAAACTTTAAATAATGAATTTCAAGCAATGGACATAGCAAAACAATGCAGTCAGAGTGGTTATTTGGTAATTGTTCTGCCGGTTTCCTTTATTCCTCCCCCCACCCCCAAATAAAGGCTTTGAAAAGATGTGTCTGGAGTTGTGAGCCAAGATGCTAGAGACAGATTTAAATGCCCTCACTTCCAAATGCCACCAAGACCACACAGCCCAGAACAACTACCAACCACTGATGGATGTTCTCCAGTTTATCAGGTAGATCACACTGGATGTCATGGGCTCTATGAAAATCTGGGCTTTGAGTTTCCAAGTTTGCTTTAGCCCAAACTATTACCCCACATTGCTTGAGTCACTAACTACAATTTAGCATTTCCAATGAACTATGCTGTCACAGATTCTAGGTCCCAGTTTTACCTCCCCAAAGGGTGAGCACTTAGGTTGTTAGAAAGAGGGTGGTGGTGGGGACTTTTATTAAAGTCCAGTCATTTTGGCTCTTGGTCAAAATCATTGAGATCCCCAAGAGCCACTAATGAGAGTGGAATGTATTACCACATTTGTCATACCTGGACTGCTTGGGCAGTTTAAGTCCAAAACAGCCATGGACTTCATTGACTGCTCAACAAACCATGTAAGTAAACACTCTTGTAATCTCTTCCAAAACATGCCCAGTCTTACTCACTCCTGTTTCATACTTGTGAATGCTGGAGCATTGTTAATGCCCCTGATCAAAGTTTTAGTAATTTCATTGGCATGTGATTTGCATAGCTATTTCCTGATCCGCCCTCTCTCTGCCCTGGAGGTCTTCATTTCTCAGAAACACTTAAAAACACAGATTATTTGACTTCTACCCTTCCCCCACCCCAGAAATGGCACAGGACTTGCTAGCTCATCTGTATTGCTAATTGGTTTGAAAACAGGAGCTTTCTGCATGAGCTTCTGCATTAAAAGACAAGCAAAGCTCTTTTGTAGTCAGTTTTTATCAGCAGAGATAGGCAGATTTCTAACCTTGTTTCTCTCTGGGTCTTGAGGAAGGAGAGAAATTATCAAATATTATCTAGACATTATTTCAAAATCATAGAGTGGGTTCCAACATATTACAAAATGTTATGGAAGTCTAGAAGAGAGGTTTACAAGGACACTGGCCAAGAAGAAAGGGATTCTAGCAGTTTTTCATGACTACTTGAAATAGGCCAGGTACCCAGAGCCTGTGTTGGTGTGAAGAGAGATGATGGGTTTTCACAGGGTTGATGCTAAAGGGAGAATCCTGGAGAGAGGAAGGAGACTGATATCTGTTCCAGACCTCACAAATAGTCACCTTCTCCTTCTGCTCTGTTTTGGCCACCCACAGAATCCACCAGTGGAAACCATGGGGGGAGGGGTCCCCTTTATCACTTGTAAAGGGGTGGGGATGGTGACTCCTGGCTGTTTTGGAAAAAAAAAATGCTTTCATCTTTGTGATAATAGGGTCCACATACCACAGCATGGATGGGAACATGGCCTTGGTTACCTGAGAGTCACAGCCTATGGGAAAACTCCTCTCTGCCTTAGAATGCCATCTACTCTGTCCAGAGACATTAGGGCAGGAAAGACAACTTCAGATTTAGTTGGGTCCTTAGGGGTACAGTGGCAGCACTATCTGGTGTTTATTCATACTGCACACCCAGGCGCTGATTCCTACATCCTCATCTTATCACCCAGCCCCTCATTGCAAGGTCTTCTAATGAAGTCACAAACCAGAAAATACCAATGTGGTTCCTTTTTAGCCACAATGACTCAAACCTCCACTTTCCCCCTGGCAACTCATCTCTCCTCCTGTCCATCTCTCCGGATGCCAGGTATCCAAGAGTCACTTCCAGGTCTCAGCACTGTGCCTAGGCTCCTCTTTCAGTGGAGAAAGTCAAGTAGGCAACTTATTGTAATTAATGTGTCATTTCAATGCTACACTATATGCTTTTTCTAAGGGATTTGGAAACACTCCTGCTCCCATCTGTGGAAAACCAGGCCATGAATACAGATTTAGTTTTAATATGCTACTATGTAATCAGAATAGAATATTAACTTAATATAACTGTCTGTTTTTTAAGAATGTTTAAAGAACCACTCTGGAAATGCTTTTGTAGGACATTTTAATCTCTACAATTCCTGAAGGTTATAAAGATAGGACCTCTTAAGTACAGAGAATTTTTTTGCCTCTTATCTTTCTCTCTTCCTTTTTCTTTTTGTTACAATCAATAAATGCTCTCATTCCAGTCTATGATTGATATGTTCTGTGTGTCACTATTGAACATGACAGCACAGAACTGAAAGCTACATTTTTTTTTTTTTCAAATAGCCTTGTAAGAACAGTAAATATCAGAACAGTTCTTAAACTCATATATAAACAGAACATTCTTGTTCAGCTATTTTTCTAGGTTTGGAAATGAGATATTCCATTTTCAATATTGAGGATAATTGATTTGCTACATCTCTAAAGAAAACATTCCCCACTTGGAAATAAGTGAGAGTTTTTTTTATTTTTTTTTTGGTATGTGTGAATGTGGATTAACATGGAGATATTTAACTTATTACAGACTTGCAAGAATATGTTATGAAAGACATTATAGTTTTTAAAACACATACATGTAAGAAAAAGTAAAAGGTCATCAAATAAATATAGGCTCCCAATTTGTTTTAAAAAATCCAAATGTAACCAGTACTGAAAAGATCTTTTTTTTTTCGCCCTCTTTCTGCTTTTCTGCCTTACAAGAAAATATAATGTAAGAAGCAGGGACATGTTTTACTTAAAAGGAAAAAGATGACAATGTTTGTGTGTCTCAGATTCTGAGGCATTTTTCTTTGTTCAGGTAAATCCTCTCCCCTTCCTGAAAAGATACCAGCACCCTCTGAGAGAGCACCTTCCTGGGCTCTGAGCTTCATCCATTCATGGAAGTACAGAAGCTACCACCCTGGAAAATGATTTTAAAACTATTCTGTGGGACTCACAGACCATGTGGAAGAGTTGTGAACTGGAGCAGGGTAGAGTGAGGGTCCAAAATCAGAAGAGAAAGGAACCTGGTTGCAGGGGTTGGGGTGGAGAGCAAGCAACAAGGTCCATGACACCTGGTGATATATTGACTATGGACAGATGATTATAACTCCACCCGGCAAGCTGGGGTGCTCCATTAATGGAATCAAGAGTTTGTTACATTGTAGAGGAACAACAGGCAGATACTATCAGCAACCCTAATGTAAATCTCATGAGGAACACAGGGGTTAGAATTTTTTGGCCTTCTTCTCTGCAAAATATAAACCATTTCTCCCGCTATTTAAATTGTGTCCAATAGAGTTCCCACCAGCCACAGGTGTCCACTGAGCACTTGAAATATGTCAAGTCCAAATTGAGACATACTGCAAGTGTAAAATACACACTGGATTTCCAAAACTTGGTCCAAAAAAAAAGTCAAATAGTTCATTAATAACATTTTATATGGATTACATATTGAAATGATAATATTTTGGATATAGTGGATTAAATAAAATATATTATTAAAATTAATTCCACATGTTTCTTTTTACCTTTTAAAATGTGATTTCTAGAATATTTTAAATTACATGTGGTTTGCATTATCTTTCTCTTGGGTGATGCTGGTTCAGTCAACAATTCAATGTTATGATTATAGATACGTCCTTGGAAATACGTGTTTAAGAGCAGACAGAACAAGATTAACATCTGAAACTAGAATAACCAGCAAAAATCATGATTCAAAGTTTTGATACAATTTAGCATTTTATTCTGTGTTATGGAGGACGGTTCTGTAGAAATGTTAGTATCTGAGAATTTTATCAAACTTGAGGTATCTCCTTTGTGAGATTCAAATCTGGTCATTGCTGACTCAAGGCTATGACATGGCCCTGAGGAGAATGTGATTTCATGACTTCCTTGACTAAGATGTCAAACCAAATGTTAAGCCTTAACAACAGACTGGGGGAGAGAGAGATAAATGATAAAAGAGAGACAGAGAGAAAGGCCAATTATTTATTTCACAACTTATTCTCTTCTGTTGCCAACATAAGTTGGGTATTATAATGTGACCCATTTTCATTCAGTGCAAACAGAATAAATGGAACTTGAACTTGAGTGGTTGTGGCTAGTCCTAAGCAGAGAATTCTTAACCACAAATTGTTAAATAAGTTCACAGTCTTTCTGTATTGCCTTTTGGAGATTTCATTTGAAAGTAAGCAGAGAGGTCAGATACAGTCAGGCCCAGAGACAAGGAAATAGCCTAGTTGGCTTGGCCAAGCTGCCTCAGGTTCCATGGTTATAGAGGATAGAAAGTGAGATTAGGCATTGAAGACAGGCAATCCAATGAGTCCAGAAAAAATTAGCAAAACAAATGGTTTGAGCTCTGGGGACAGAGGAGAAGACATATCTACCCCCTGCCCTCTTATTCCTAGCATTAGAAACACCATAAGCATCACCCTGAGAAGATGGCTGCTGAATGCCCAGCTGACCCAATGTTCCATCCTCCCAAATAACTGGTCACAGGAGTTGAAATCAGATCCCATTTTTCCCGCCCCCTTCACCTTTAGATGCCTGTGGCAGCAGCAACGCAGAAACATAACTAGACATTAATAGCCCTCCAAACACAACATGCAAATCAAAGTCCTACACAACCTCCTGGGTTGTTTCATGGAACACCCCCCGCCCTTTACTTCCCTTAAAATGTGTCTGATTGTAAAAATAAAATAATAGCAATGTGGCACTGGAAATAAGCTTAGGAAATATTTTCTTTTCTTAGAAGGCAAAAGTTGCTATAGCATTTAAGGCAGTAGCATGCAGACAGATTAAGACAGAGACCTCTGCAACATCAACAAAAAGTGCAATGAATATTATGCATTCTACTGTTTAAAGTTTATAAGGTAATAATTTTTATGAAATTATTTGGTGGATTCAACCTATATCCCGTGAAGCAGTATGCACACCTCTGGTATGTTTCTAATATCTAACTATAGAAGTATTTGTCTTTGTCCTCCAGACTCTTTTATAGCACATGGTATGCATATTTCAGCATCCAACATTATTAACTCATGACCAACTGTCAGTTGATGGTTATCTAACACATGGGGTCTCCACAAAAGGGAACCTTATTTGGGCAAAAGCTCTTGTCTGCACCCGGCTGTCTATATTTTCCCTCAGAAGAACTTTATTTGGATTATTATTCGCTGTTAGTGGAAACTCAGAGGCTGCATGTGTGGCAATTGAAAGGCGGAGAAATAAATCCTTAGCAAGCTAAAACACTTAGCTGATATTAAAACCATTTCTAGCTTTGTTAGCTGTAAGCAAACTCTCCATCGCCCTCTGGTGGTAAATCTATGAAATACGGTGGGATGACCATAAAAACCCAGAAACCAACAAGAGTTTAATCAAATACAGGTAAGAACATTCATCTTGGATAGAAATAGCTGCAAATCACAACCGTATTTTGTTTTATATGTTTTAGAATTTACATCGAACAGCCCTCCTATGTGGTGATGGATGTTGTCGGGGTGAGGGTGGGTGGGGCTTGTAATATGGGAATCAGAACTTTGTCTTTCTAGAATACAATGATTTCACTATATGTACAATCAGAGCTGTTATGTATGTGGAAAACTGATTTTTACAAGATTGAGAACCTTAAAAAATCATGCCCACATTTTTAAAGTTCCTTCATAACCAAAAATAGACTGATGTTCCAACTGGTTTGGAATTATAGGAACCAAGTAAAGAAGTCTGAATAATTTCCTAATATGGAAGAAAAGCCATTATTATTTTTTAAATTAGAACAGTTTATTTGTTTCTGACAATAGGCAACATATGGAAACTTGGAATTTATGAAACCAACTATAGGTATCACAATTTATCTTTCCATATCTTCTAAAAATAAAAACTATGAAATTCTGAACTCAAAATTTAATAATCAGTTACCCAATTGGCATTTAATTCTATTTTTTAGAAACACTATTTAAAATTTCTGCTGTATGCCTTTTGACAATTTCCTGCCTGACAGGCCCATCCCCAGAAAGCAAACAAACTTGGTATTAAAACAAACTGAGCAGCTTGAGCAAAAGCTGGGGGAGAGTTTGCAGCAAAGTACACAAGAACATAAACTATTTTTCATGTTATTGCCAGTAAATGTACCAGTTCTCTCTTTTATGTGTCTTCCCTTTAAAGAAAAGCCACTCCCCCACCCAGCCCGAACAAAACTGCTCTATATTTTCAATATGATTTTTTGGGGCAGAGTCATCTGAGCTTCACTTTTCCACTCACACGTGGAAGTTCAGTTCTGCAACAATAGTTGTTTGGTTTGTCTTTGAATTAGCAAAGTTCTTAAAGTAATTTTACTATAAAATCAAACAGCTGTGAGTTCTTTAGCAAAACATGACGGATCTTGTTCTTCTTTGTACTATTGTGCAAGCTAAAATACCCTTTCTTTCATGTCTTTTTATTCCAAAATGAATTCCCTAGTTAGTCTTGTTTAGCTTAAGAGAAAAAAAAAATAATAAAGAAGGGGGTGGTATTTGCTGACCTCTGAAATTCATCTGCCTTTAAGCACAGGCGTTTACACAAGGTACTTACTCAAAGGGCTTTTGTTTAATTCCCATTATGGAATGTAAAATGATATTCTGCCCTAATAAAATGCCAGTCCTGTGTAGAATAAAGCCGTCTGTATTTCTGTGGAGCGAGCTATCTTATGCCTATTTTGCAGATGGGAAAACTGAAACATGGCTAAATGGTGAGGAAGTACAGAACTAAGACGTTCATAGAGGCTTGAATTAAATTTAGAATTTGACTCCTAGCCCAGGACTCTAACCACGTGAGGGCCCTGACTCTTTGGAATCAACAGAAGAGCAATTTTAAAACATTCTTTTGACATGATTAACCACAGCCTCAGGGCTCAGGGAAGTGCGGGTGGGGGGCAGGGCCAGGAAACATAATACAGAGCTGTTGGGTGATAGCCTCTTGCGACACTGCTAATAATATGGATTACTTGATCCACGCTGCCATATATTCTAGGAACATTCAGAGGCTGAATGAGTCCCCTTGTATCCCAAAAAATCAGAATCTAAAGTTAAGAGCTATTGTAGATGGTTTTCTAAAATATAGAGCCAGAGAGTCAAGACATGACATGAATTGCAGGAAGTGGCTCCTGACTGTTCAGATGGGCTAGAACCCAAGACCATTGTTAGGAACTGGTGAATCCAAGGTGGGATGACAGTAAGTAACTTATAGAATGGTGGTACTCTACAGCTTAAAGGAAACCTCAGGCACAATCTAGTTCAAACTCTCATTGGACACATCAAGAAAAGACAGGTCCAGAGAGTTTTTGACTCCTCCAAAGTCACACAGCTTGCAGCAGAGCTGTGATAAGATTCCAGTTTCTGCTGGCTGCTTGGGACCAGCATCAGTGCCCTGGCAGCAGATGGCTTTTCCATGGGTCCCAAATACCTCCACTCGGGTATCTGCAGGGCCAGCTCCCTCATCCCAAGACCACGATACCGAAACACACTTTCCAAGGAACTGCAATTAATAAAGTCAACTGGGAGCTGACAAGGACATTCCCACTGTGTTCAAATGCCAAAACACACAACTGAGAAAGCTCACTTGGAGCGTAAGGACCCTGGGTCCTTCTGGCAGGACTTCTGCGCACCACACTCCCAGCTGTTCACTCAGCCCCAAGTGGGCGGGACTAAAAAGAAAAACCGCTTGCAAAGACATCAGGACAGCACTGGGGTATTTGGCTTCAATGTCTGCTGCCACCTGCTTGCTTTTGTTAGGCTGGAAAAAATGAAGTCCCTCCTGGGGTTGAAGAAAGGCTTTGAGAAATCAGGATCTTTGAGTGTAAGGATAACAGGCCCACAGCCTACCTGACATGGAGCACCTCCTGTGGCTTCCCCCTTGTGTACCTTTGTTCCCCAGATTCCTGTGGAAACTTTTTCAGATTTATTCCCTCTTGTTCCAACTCCTGCTTGTTCTAGACTGGCATTGGGCATACATCTCCTGAGAAGCTTCCTTATTGTCCCTCTTCTCCAGTGGAGCGAGGACACCTTGGTCTATCGCTTCTGTGTCATGTTTGCTTCTATCCTAGCACCTATTACTCTGCATGCAAATAATGTCTCCCTGTGTCAGCAGATACTAAAGAGATTACATCTGCCTTGGTCCGTGTAGCATGTTCATAGTAGGTGCTCAAGAAACGGTGACTGAACAAATGACTGTATCACGTTTGGAAATAAGTATCTGGCACTTAATAATAGTACAGCAAATATTTGTTAAACTACACTGACTGCTGATCTCACAGAGACCTCTGAAGAGGGCAAGGTGATTTGGCGTAGTTCACCTTTACCTATAGCACCTTCCCTCGGTTGGGATTACCATTAATAAGGGGAAGATGTGTACAACCACATGTTAATTTCCACCACATAACTCTGAGACCCAGCTATTGCCAACCACTTACTTATTACAGATTACTGAAATCCGTCTTGTCTGTGGACATACAGATCTGACCTGTTTTTTCAAGACCTTTTAAACCCACAGGAATGTGGGCTGCCCTAGAGCCCCTATACCAAAAAAGAAAAAAAAAAAAAGTCGGCAACATCTAAGAGAAAAAAGTTCCCTGGGGAGGATGGCACCCTGCCTGCTGAGAATCGTTTTTAAGGAACCCACCTCTACAAAGCTGCCTGAAAAATGTGCACATGAAAGTGGGAGAATCTATAATGTACAGATAAAATTTGAATTCCAAATAAAGATTTTTTTTAAACAAGAATCAATAAAATAGAAGATTGATCTGCAGTTAAAAGTTCCCAGTAATGGGATAGTCTAGAAATTTCATAAATAATGCTTTTATCTTGATTGCAAAATAATCCCCTGCCACAAAAACAAGGCAAATCAAGGTAGGAAATTGTTCAGCGGGAATTAAAATGTCACACTTTACACAGAATAAAGCATTGCAATCACCAGGGAAACACACATTGCAAATGTGTTAACACAAAATTACATACATCACTTAATTATATAAGCACATAGCTCCTGAGCAACCCATTAGCTAAACATGTCGGGCTGCGGTTGAATATATACATGCAATATTTTTAGCTCAGAGGGGATGTAACTATGTCAGGCCTGGCACCATAAAGACTGAGATGGCAAATGCTATTAAACTGAGATGCAATCATGTTGAAAAGGAAACAGTAACAAACAGCAGACAATTGAGAAGAAAATACAGTGCGCTTGTGTTCTCCTACATGTGCTTCCAAAACCTTATATAACTACTCATTGTCTACTTCATCTGGCTCACATCCCAGGTTTGTCCTATGCTATACTAATTTTATAATAATAAACTGCTACACCAGTTTTATGAAATCACGCACAGAGAGTTGCAGATGACATTACATCTGATTATTTTCACCAGCAAAGGACACTGTCCTGAAATTAAATATAGCCTCATGCAAAACCATCCACTTCATTTAAAATGGCCCCTGGAGTTTGCTTCTGAAAAAAGACACGTCATCTTTTCTTTCATCTCCGCAACACTGGCGAAGTTGGTAAAACTGCTGCTGGCTACCTCAGTTCCACATGGAAGCAGAGAGCAGGTGACTCTGAACACACTTTATGTAGATAGGATCCTGGGAAAGTCATCCTGTCTCTGGGGCTGAATTTACCCATTTATCCACAGGGGATTATAATGCTGTCTATAAAGATTATGATGTAGAAAGAATACGAACAAGGTGACAGGCCTGGCACACTGTTCACACTGAAGACACTAATAAATAGTGGATGCAATAATGACCATTACTATATGCACAGACACGTGGAAGCATTTCAAGAAGCCAACAGTTGCCTGGTGGGAGAGTTATTGACACCCTGGAAACAGCTGAGCCCTCAACTCACAGGTAAGCACCTTGGAGAATCTAGGAAGAAAGAATAGGTGCATAAAAACTATAGTATCGTTTGACATGAGCATCTGGCATGCCTTCCTATGGACCAAAATGGGGTCTACATTGGCATATCTTCTGATGCAGAGGACTTACGGGCTGGTAAAAGGGGAGAATGTGTTTTGGTGATAATGGATTCCATGTTTGGGACAACTTTAAATCAAAAGATAAAAAGTGAAGAAAGGCAATGATTACACAGTAAAGTGTTGTCCAAATAAGACAGAAGGATATGGGGGTGGGGGTGGGGAGGGGGCGTTGGGATGTCAAGAATCCTTATTGAAATAACTCATTGAATACTTCTGAAATGTATTTGGAAAAATCACACTCAACGTGCAAGCCCCCAATTTTATTTGAATTCCTTTGTGTCTAGGAATCACCATACTGAGGCCTTACACTGTGGGTGCTCACTAAATAGACAAAAAATTTAATGGAATGGAATGTGGAAGGCCAAGAAGAAAGGCAATCTGTTGGTTATAGAGTCCCCGGGATAGACAAAGTGTCTTTTCAGGAAGGTTGAGCTCCAATTAGGATTCAAGGCTCTTCTAAGGTTTTCACTAGAACATTCCTATTAATCAAATCATACTTTACACAAGCCCCTACCTGGCAAAGAGAAGAGCAAATTCAACTTCTATAGAAGTTAGGGCAGTTCATGTGGGAGAAAAGAGAAAAAAGGAATATTTTACGAGGAAGCATTTATGGTCCTTATTTCTATTGGCTAAACCAAACCTTGATTTTGCCTCTAATTTCCACTATTCATTGATTCAGATAAATATTTATTGAATTGCCACGATATGTCTGACTCTGTGCTACTCCAGCTGGTGATAAAATAAAGAAACCAATAACATGGTTCCCAAAATTAAGGAGTTGGTATTTTTGTTGATTTAGAATAAATATTCTTACTCACTGGTCCTCAGTTCCCTCATCTGTAAAATTAGGAGTTCATTAGACCAGAAAGGAGGTCATGAGCTGGCAGTCATTGGATCAATCTTGTGGAATAGTTTATTCAGCTTGCACAATTTTTTAAAGTTGTCATCAATGGGAAATCATGAGATTGTTTTTTAAAAAAGGGATGTCTGTCTTTTCTTAAACAGTTGAGAGATCTGGCAATATTCAGCTTATATGCCTACAGCACAAGAAAAGAATGGAGTGGAAAAAAGCTCTACCCCTTTAACAGTATGGGGGCTTCTCACTTCCTGATTTCTCTTCTTTTTTCCTGTTAGAATTATTCCTTTAAAATTTTTTTTATTTGCTCTTTTTAGCTATACATGAAAGTAGAGTGTATTTTGACATATTATACATACATGGAGTATAATTAATCCTGATTAGGATCCATTCTTGTGGTTGTACAAGATATACTTCACAGAGGAAGAAATACAAATGGTCAACAAATATATTTTAAAAAGTTCGACAACTCTATCAATTAGAGAAATACAAGTTAAAACTATACTGAAATTCCATCTCACCCCAGTCAGATTGGCAATTATCAAGAATACAAGTAACAATAAATGTTGATGAGGATGTAGTGGAAAAGGTACACTCATACATTGCTGGTGGGACTGCAAATTGGTGCAACCACTCTGGGAGCAGTATGGAAGATTCCTCGGAAAACTTGGAATGGAATGACCATTTGCTCCTTGATATCTTATAGGATTTCTTACAGGCTCCATCTGCCCTTTCCCCTCAAGATTCTCTGCTGACATGTCTGGACAAACCTGAGCTTGTTACCTTTGCTCTGAAAGGTCTCTTAGATTCTTTTCATTACAAATAAGATATGTCTATGGGAGTCAACCAATATAAAGCAGTTACCTACAGGAATGATACTAAGTCTTTGATTAATCCATGTTTACCCAGTTGGCTAAGTATCTCAAGTGTGCAAGATCCTAAACTGGATTACCAGAGGAGGTATGATAATCCTGCTTCTTAAGAGTTTACCAAAACTCCATTTCCTATACATCCATTTGGGATTTACAGGAAGCAATCCTGCTCCAAGGTGGAAAAGTGAACCAAGCTACATGGAGAGATCTATCTTATAGCTTCCATTTTCTCTATTTGCAAATGTCAAAGATGAACAGAACATTTCAGATTGTCTCCACTGAAGCTAGACCAGATTTTTTAAAGTTGCATGGCCCCTGCCTCATTCCTGGGGGATATGTTTTGAAACTCATGTCAGAAACTCGGTCATTTCAGCTGCAGCACGAACTCTATTTGCTCTTCATTCATTTTTAGACCCTTTGCACTTCAAAAATGCTTCTTGATGGGTTGCTAGGCAACTATTGTTGAATACATGCAAGAGGCATTAATTGTGTGAACACTTTCAAAAACAGGGGAAAATTGTTTAAAATTGAGGACCTTGCTGTACTTAAAATATTTCCTTAGGCTGCTGTCCAGCGTAGGGCCACTACAGGCTTCTGTATGTCGCAAGGTAAGGTGATTCACCACAAATTATTCATCTATACTTCTTTGTCTTCTGTCTTCCTTTTTCAACACCCAACTCAAATATATAAGTAGCCTCATTGTATAGCAAAACCTCACACACAGGGTAATTGAGACTCATCATATTAAGTCGTTTCTGTTTTTCCTGTGGTATGGTTCCTCACTACCCACATTTTCCCTGACATGTGTATTTCATACTTGCATATCCTTAGGGCAGGACAGCTTGTGGCTCGTCAATTATTACATCGAGCTTCAGAACCCACTAAACTTATCACAGAGCGATCATCTCTTTCTCTGACCCAAATGGAAACAACAAGAACTTTTCTATTTTCCACATCAAAGACTAAGCTTTTTGCTGATGCCAAATACTTTGTGCTTCTTACCAGTAAATGTACATTTCATTTTATAGTGTGTTTTCCCTGCACTTTTTTTTTTGACATTCCAATGTCATGATCAGCTACAAAGACAAAGGCTTTTATAAATTGAGTCAAACATCTAAACTAAGCAAGGGCACAATTTGTTGCAAGGTGATCTCCCTCTTTTGTTGAATATTAAGTGGAGAAAAATAAATTTCCACGAGGCTGAAGTCTTAACAAACCAGGCTAATCTTATATTCCTTCCACTATCTGGTTTACATCAGCAACCAGTTTCTTCATCTGTAAACTGGAGGAAGTGATTCAGGACTCAGATTAGTGCCAGGCATGTAGTAAATAATATAAAGCACTGGTCATCATCATTATTATTACCGTCACTATTATTATTACTCCTGGGCCTCAGATCCTAAATTTGTCTTCTCATTATTTCCTGGCTATCCAGTCTCATTTTTAAAAATACCTTTATTTATTTATTTATTTATTTATTTTTAATGTATTTTTTATAAGTAGTTGGACACAATACCTTTATTCTATTCTATTTATTTTTATGTGGTGCTGAGGATTGAACCCAGCAACTTGCACGTGCAAGGCAAAAGCTCCACCGCTGAGCCACAACTGCAGCCCCTATCCAGTCTCATTTTGGGTTAATTCTAATCAAAGAATATGTATGAAATAGAGTCCTGGTGAAGGCCATCTTCCTGGTTAACAGTAGTGGCCTTCTCACTGTGTCCTCACTTGGTGGAGAAAGAGAGTGACCTTTGGTATTGATTCTTCCTCTTTTTATAAGGGCATAAACCCCCCTTGATGATCATATCCCCATGACCTCCTCTCAAACTAATAAAAAAAAGAGAATATGTATGAAATACATATTGAAGACATATTGAATACGTAGGTACAAAGAATATGTACCTATGAAATTAAGTTGAAAAAATACTGGGAATAACTGAAACTGCTACAAAAAAAGGGGTAAAAAAAAGGTTGCTAACAGAAATGAAAATACATTAAATAAATACAATTTCCAACTTCCAAGCTTATTTTCCTTCTGGAGATTGAGATCAAAGAGGGCATGGCATGCCTGGACCTGAATACAGTCTGTGGGATGTGTGTGAGAGGTAGGGTGGCAGAGGGGAGGAGGAGAGTTAAAATGGAGATGAGAACATCATGGCTCTGGAATCTTCTCTTTGGATAAATCCTAGGCACGCCTCCCCCCCCCCCCCCCAGCCTACTGCCACCCCAAATGGTCCCACAAACAGTTCTGGAGAATGGATGGAGACTAGCAAATCTTCTTGGTCCGGCTTAGTTGTGGTATATATTTTAAATCTCTTACAATATTTTTTTTTTGGCCAAGCACTGTCCTTATATAAAATCCCCCTGAGATGGGTAGCATCATTGTCACCAACCTACAAATGAGGAAACTGACACAGGGAAGTTGAATAATTGCCCGGAACACGCGGGTAGTGAGTAACAGTGATTGGACACAGAGAGTAGGCCCACGTGTCTTCACGGTTCATTTTCTTGGCTCTGTGCTTTCTACCTCCTCTTCAGAGCAGCCTGCCTCACTCTATACCATCCCAGCAAATAGGCTTTGTTGCCCGAGAGGAGGGGGCCAAAGAGAGAGGCTGCAAAGCAGGATGCATGACTGGCACGCACTTCACATAGGATTGCTCACTCAACACCGTAAACTAGTATTTTAGTACTTAGATCACTCCTTCAAACGAAGAACAAAACAAGCCCAAGCTCGTTCGTTTTTCTCCCTGTCCCCCACATCATTAAAGAAAACCTGTCTCAATTCCTGGCTAAGATAAATGTAATAGCAGAGTTAGGTACTATTTTCAGTGGTAGAGCTCCTGCCTAGCATGCTCAGACCCTGGGGTTCAATCCTCTGTTCTGAAAAAAAAAAAAAAAAATTTAAAAAAAATTCTTGGGCATCCATTGGTCTTGTGACTAAATATTTCTTGGGTCACCAAAGAAACATGAGATAGGGTTCCCACTTTTTAGGGATGTGGAGTTTGTCTGAGGGGAGTCAGAGTTGACATAGCATTTTTTAACATATTACCTACAATGAGCAGGCTGCGCTGTTTTCCAAGGTCTCAAAGCTGAGGTTCTGGCGTGTGGCAAAGAGAGACAGTAGCTGTGATAAAAGGGCACGTGTAGGAGCTCTGGAAGCACCACAGGGATGTCATGGGAACCTTAGGGAAGATGTCTCTGAGGAAGTGCTGTTTAAGCTGAGATCTGCAGGAGGGAATAAGTGGGCCAGGCTGAGGGGTAATACAAGGATGAGAGGCTTTCTTCTCCAGGAAAGATACAGACGAAGTTTATGTTCAAAGGAGAGAAAAATGAGTTTAAAAACTAAAGTCTTCTAACTATAGTCCTTGGCTGTGCAGAACCCAAGGAAGGAACCATTATCCTCTTAGGGGATACTGTATGGTAAAGACCCTCCATACAGTAGGCCTCCCAGAGACAGACTCCAGGGGGCTGGCACAGGACTTGGAGCAAGATGGCACTTGATGGATACATAAGACTAGAAAAGATGGAGGGAGAAGGAGAAGTACAGATTCTGTTTCCTTTCCTCTTTTCTTTCTGCATTATAGAGGGTGAAACTCACCCTGGCTGCCCAGCCTGCCAAGAGCCTCCTTACCCCAGCACCTTGTCACCATGACATGACTCTTCCTTTGTATGTGTCATCCTTGGTGATGAAAGGCTCACAATTACTCCTTGCATTCCCACTAGCCCCAGTTCAGTTCCTTTGCAGGCCGAAGTTGCCTATTTTAATATATGATTCTTCATTTATTCATTTTCAGCCAGCAAACAATTTTTAATTAGCCTGCTGTTTATTAAGAACACAGAGCAGGTTATTAACTAAGTGCATCTTTGGGTATTTTAAAAGAGTGCAAAAGATAGTGAATCTGCATGTGACGTTTACGGGTTTAATTTGTATTAGTCAACACATTTAGAGAAAAATCTCATCAAGCTCCAGTTTTGAACCCTGACTCAAACTGACAATCCCACAAAGCAGAAGGGTTGAGTGGCATTCATATATTACTCACAAAATTTGCAGTTCCTCAATTACATTAGTTCTCACAAAATGTTGTAGGGAATAATCAAACTTTAAATACATCTGTGTGTATGTACATATGTATGTATATATATCTTCTCTCTGTCTACTAAACATGACATGAAGGATTTATTTAGCCTTATCAGATATTTATTTAACTGTTACAGTTGTTTAATTCAAAGCTTTCTGTGTCCTGAAAGGCTGGCCCTGGGTTGTATTCCCTATTGTACCAGTCTTATTTCCTTATGTGAAGTTAGTCACCATTGTGTGGTTGGGTAATCAATAAATGTCAGTTGGACACACAAATAAATGAACAAACTGATTGTCCCCACCGCATATATCTCCTACTAGTAACACAGAAAACTGAGGGATCAAAAGAACCATACAAACTATCTATGAAATTATGGAGAAGGTCTTCTGGTCACTCTGTTGGGTAGTTCTTCCCTGGTCAGTTGTTCCAAAAGGTATCACTGGTGGTTGGATGTAGGTGATGAGCATGATTCTAATGCCATGCTTGGAACAGCCACTTGGAATGTGACCCTAGGTGAAGTGGTCAAGAGGTAAATGAGTGGTGTTACCACCTTATTAGAAAGCCAGTTCTTAGGAGTTACTCAGTTATTTTCTTATTATCCACTGCCAAATACATGTGAGAATGTACAAGGCAGGGTCTTTGGTGCATCTTTACCAGATACAAATACCTCGTGGATTTCCATTCAGTGAAAGCCGTTTGGGGGATATATTTATCAAAATATTTTAGAAATCCTTCTAATTTTACCAAAATTAAAAATGCAAATGAGCTTACAATTTGCTTCAGCTCCACTGGCCCTGGGTCAGACTGCATGGAATAGCTTGCTTGATGATGCACATAAAACTTGAGCCACAATATGGTCACAAGTTATACCTGTACTTCTCAATGTGCAGTGACTTGATCAAGAATGATTTATATCTGTATCTTTCTAATTACACCTCTGTTGTAACACCCAGCAGCAAACACAGGTTTGCTGGAAATACACAAGCAAACACAGGTCATCTGGCTAAATTTGAGGCACTAGATGCCAACTATAGATGTAAGAGTAAGACCGTAACTTAAATTTAAGTGACCAGACTTGCTATAGGAAAGTTTTCAGCCCCTCACACCGCCAAAAAAGGCAAACAGACAAATCCAAACCACTTTTTCAAAAAGCCATTAGACATGACCCAAATCTCCCCCCTCTCCAAACTCTCTTTGAAGATACCCATGTGAATCTGCTCAAAATAATGTCACTGAATTCTATTGCTCAGATAAAGAGGTTCCTTTATTGTGAGATTTGTTACAGTAAAAATAAGGCAGAAATGAATCACAAAGATGTGAGATAAGAACTGTGTGTGGAAAACACTGTGATAGATGACACATCTCATTAAATATAATTTTATGTGATCGGTAACTGTATTGCCCGTTTAATTGATTTATATACACTTTAGGAAGCTTTTTACTGTTCAGAATGTAATTAAATACTTTATAATTGAGTACATAGTTGATTAATTACAATGTTTATGGTCATTTCAATTGAAAGCTGAATACTGGGTCCTTGGACAGAAACCTACCCTCCCTACCTTTAAAACATTGCTTCTACAAATAATGTTCTATGAATACAAATTATACTTAACCTATAAGACTTTCACTTACAGCAATTTCCAGTAAGGTATTTATATGTAGTAATCAAGTGGATGTCTCTTCTTAGATAATTGTCTATTCCTAAGTATCTTGGTACAGGGTCATTTTCAATATTTTGAAAGTTCTTTCCAAACAATCTTAGAACAGGGAAAGAATATCAATACAGAAGATAATTTGTATCCAGTGGGAATGTAGGCATTGTCCACCCATGAAAACTTTTCTGGATTTTCTTCAACTAAATAGTTTGGTAGTTTTTATACTTTTTAATAAGAACAATGGGAAGTTAATCTCCCTCCTGAAAGAAAAAAGAATCAGAAAACATAATTTTGTCAAATCTTCTTCAAAGGAATTTCTCTCTTAGCTTCTTATCTGTTCAAAGCTGCTTAAGATATGGTAGTCAATATCAATCAGGAAACATTTGACCCAAAGAGATAAAAGTCCGGAGGTATGAGCGTTTGATGAATGCTTTGCCCTTATCAGCTTGTAATTGCTATTATAAACTCAACAGAAAGGTTCCCTTCCACTCTTTCTGAAATAAACTCCAAGGAAAAAGGAGTAGGACTGTTAGCATTAAACTTGTGGCACTGAGCATGTGCCATAGCCACTGGGTGCCACAAAGCCACAGGTGTTGCTTTACTCAAAAATGGAGACTTTCTCATATATACGTATCTATATACATATTTACTTGCTTGCTAGTCGCGTCCCTAGATTCTAGAATTCATGAAAGCAGGGCATTTATCTCTGATCATTGGGGCCTAATATAGTGCCTGACATATTATTAGTTCTTCTTAAATACATGTTGCATTGATGAATAATGACCTGGGCAGAAAGAAGAATAGATGAATGGATAAATGAAGAAGATACTCTGTACAAGGATATTATCATCCCCATTTTAGAGCTAAGGCAATAAAGACTTATGCAGTCAGAGTTGGTGCTTAAATTGGTGTCTTCCATGTCTTTGTGCAGATGTTGCTGAAGATGCTAAGGAGCCTCTTATCACTCAAAAGGGTAGAAGCAGGAGAAGGGACACTACCAGTTTCATCTGTGTGACCCTGATCATTAACTCCTACTTCTATTATTTCAAAACTACTCCATTGGGGACACAGTGTAAAACATTTCCCATACATAATCTCAACCAATCCTTACAATTACCATTGGTAACGAGGTTTTAGTATTCTTGTACATAAAGTGAGAAGACTCAAAAAAGTTAACTAACTTCTACAGTAACAGCAATGGAATGAGCAAGAAAGGGGACCAAGCATTAGGAAAACATACGATAAATTAAATACCTACTATCTCGTTCTAAAGGTGAGAAGACAACAACCATGGTAAAATGATGGCTTCATTTCTAAGGGCCACAGGAAGGCCCTAGCTCAGCATCCCATCCCTAGAACAAGGAGAGTGGCAGGATTCAAACAAGGGCTGGTGTATTCTAGACTCTTCCATTGATACATTTTATTTGATGAGTTCCAACAACAGTTTTGCATCTGTGCTAATGGGCTCTTATTATTTCCCTCTGGCCACTCAAAGGACTCTTGGAGGAACAAGGAGGATTTCATTTGCCAGCTAAATGCTGCTGTGGTGATTTGAAAGGGAAGTGGAGCATTCGGGTGAAAAATTACCCATAAGGCCCTCATAATCTCCAACCAAAGGTTTCACCTCAGCAGATTAGTGGCTTTGTGTTCTGCAGACCGTTTCACCCACAGCTCCATTAATCCCAGCAGCCTCTACACATCAATGGCACTGACAGCCCTCCCTGAGAGGTTCAGTGACCCCTCAAGTCTCATTGGGTTCAAAGCTACTGACAAAAAAGTGTGCCAAACAGTGTGGACACACCTCCGCTTCTATATCATCCTCAAAGTTAAAGATCCTCCAGGAACAACAGAATTATCTTTATTCATCTGCCTATAGTCTTCATCACACAGCTAGCTCCTTAGTCTTCTAGTCAAAATTTGTTTTTTGAATCATTTCAAATAGATTTACTTAAATCTCCCAAACAGGCTTCATTCTCTGATGTTTAGGGCATAGCTGAATAGTCACAATTCATTAAAATCTGTGATTTGACTGGAATATGAGAAATAGCTTTCTTAATTTTTTCCCGAAAAGTATCATTCTTATTAATTTTATAAGTAAGGCCTTCCTTTACTGAATTAATATCCCACGTCACTACTTGTCTTCCTATTCAAGGCTACGGCTATCTAGCCTTCATTTTCTTTCTGTATCTGACCCAGTAGTAAGTTGTTTCTGATTTAACAACCTGCTCTAAATCCCTAGTCTGTTCCCCTTTACAAATCTACCTTAAACTCAACAATACTTTCAGCTTTGCGGTACTCTATTCCTCTGGTATAAGAATGTGACTTAAAGTGTGGCAATGACCTGCCATATGTGAATAAACATGCCATCTGGCCAAGTTGGTGTTAGGAGACTGGAAAGGGCTCCATGTCATATTTACATGCATGCATAGAACTCTGAAAGCAATGCTACTTCTTTCAGGGTTGGTCAATTATGTATTAAGAATGACAGCTGAAGGAAGCAATATAGGGAAAAGCTCCCTAACCTAAATTCAAGGAGCAAACCTGTGGAAAGTCTGCATTGAAGGTTCTATTCAACATTTGGTTACTTTCCAAACATTTCACTATCCTCTAACAAAGCATGTCCAAAAAGAAGGATTACTTTAGTGAACAGGTACGAACTGTCCATAGCAAGGGGTATGAGGCAGTTTTCTCTGACTAATCTCGTCCACTAGGTGGTTCTGCCATGTCTGGTAGGTGCTGGGAAAGGGGCAGGAGACTTGCCCCAGAGTGTGGAAAGTCTAGGCAGGGGTCCAGAGCAAAAGTCACAATTGAGTGATCAAGGAACTCTGAGGCAAAATTAAAGGGGTGAGGTTTTCAAAGAATACCATGGCCCTAGTGAGTTTACATAGAACCGGACTGCCCCTAACACGAAACCCATGTGTCCCTTAGAGAGCCCCATCTATAGCAAGAGTTTTAGCATTTCATCAAAGCAGTGTCTAAAAGAACTTAGAGTTCATTTAGTACAGACTGCTGGGTTACAGGCAAATTCAATTGTATAAACTCTGTCCATATTGCAAAGAACAAATTGTATTACAGTGTGTGTGTGTTGTGGGGTGGTGGTGGGGTGACTCTGGGGCTTAAAGCTACTAAAATGGCTACAAAACGTAAAATTTAGAAGAATCCAAAAGAGCTATGTGATGTCAGGTCTAATTTCTTCTCCCCTTACCCAAAAGAACATTTGCAAATCATTAATAACTCTCCTTCTCTGATTCCTCTATGTGTTGTGTCATCTCTTGCTGTGTTTGTGCTGATGGTGCCAGTTCCTTAAAGGCCGAGCTATAAAATATATGGACTAATTGTTGAACAGAACCAGGGAGCTATTAACACTGCAGTGGTGTGGCCCTTCTGGTCACACTCGATTATATCTATGCAATCGGGTTTGTACAACTCCAACTAATGCCTTGAAATGCTGAAATAAATTAACTCCTTTATTTAGACATAAACATCACAGCACCCAGAAGGGGCCAGAATGGACTCTTCTGGCTCAGACATTCGTTCCAGGGCAAAGAGAGATACTTTTCAGTAAATATCATCACAAACCATAATCTGGATTCTCTAATTTCAGAAACCCATTCCTCTGACACAGTAATATTTATAGAAAATGAAATTCGGGCTTTCAATTATGCCAACTTTCTCTTTCATATTCAAATGCTACATATATTCCAGAACATGTTTATAGAATTTTCCCATATTTCTAAATAAATACACCAAAGAAGTTCTGAAATATACACATTTTAAAGATGCCTTTGCGCGCACCAAGTTATTCCCAGATGTTTTACATTCCAAATTTCTCAATAAATGAATAACATGCTAGGAAAGCAAACACGAGCTGACAGTATTTAGTCTAAGTTTTTTAAATGGTATAACATGTGCTGCTAAAAACAATGTTCAATAACTGCATTTCACTATCAGCCGTTATTAAAGAATCCAGAACGCGCGTCTATGGGATTTGGCACAGAGCTCTAGATAAATGTGGTCCTTAGGATGATTGCTTTGTGTTCCTTACGACCAGGCTGTAGCAGCAACTCTTGCCTTCCATCTTCTGATACATATATATCTCCATGTGACAAACCCATGATCCCCCGTGCACTGCCACAAGCGCTCATTAACAAGCATCGCAGTCCCGCAGTCAGTTCTGTGAGCTTTGAACCAGTTCCAGAAGGAGGGCTACAGCAAATGGCAACTTGGCCTTTTCACTTCTTCTATTTTTTACACTTAAAAAAAAAATGTAGAAAACTCCCAATAACTGCTCCTTTCACACCTTTTATCTCCTTTATAAATTCATAATATTCACTCATTAAATCTCAAACTTTGCTGTGTTCTTATGTAATGCTTAATTCTCTTCTTCTCTGGTGTTGGCTTGTGAAATGTCTTTAATTAAAAAAGCTAAAAGCACTCTAAATCTGGATGGCAGACTCATTTCCAGGGCATTCAGGCATGTTGTCTAATTTTAAAACTCTGACAGGATACATGTAAATTTATGCAAGTTTCATAAAAGTCACAATTTCCTCCTTGAATTCAAGCTAAAGAAAATGCCCCTGAGCTCTTTTCAGAGCTGTTTGTTTTACTGGAGAGCTCGCTGTGCCCATTGTGTCCAAGGTGATTATTCTGAAGAATATCTCATGTCAGTGTCCCATCAATCCACTAAGAAGGAAGGAGTTAAATTTCCCGATTATTGATCAAACAGGCTCTTTGATCCCTATTATACGGCTTCTAAACACAGATGGGAGAGGGCAGGGGGAAATATTATCATGCAAATTATTTTGGTTGACAGTAATTAAGAAATTATAGGTTAAGAAAATCAGTAATTGTTCACATGAGTCATTAATGTGTTTTCATTCTTTGTAAAACTTTCTGGCACGCCCTTCCTTTCTTGCTTTAAATAAGCAAGGACTGGAAAATATGCATAGTATTTGGAACCCAGGGGAGTGACATATTAATTCAAAGTTTGCTTGGAAGGGTAGCTTTGTGGAAACTCAAACATGTTCCCATCCTTTTTGCTTCTGCCACCCTTCGCCCAAGACTTCTCTCCAGAAAGTTGGGGTAGCCTCTGAATAGATGAGGTAGGGTCTTCTGCAGGCTGGAACTGTCCTCCCTTCAGAGGGTCATAACTAGAGGACCCACTATTTAGGAAATCTATAAGAAAAGCCACAGAATGGGAGAATCAGAACAGCCAGGCTGTGGGCAATTAACCAGTCAATGCTAATTCTGTGGCTCCCTAGAAGCAAATCTTCACTCTGAATTAAACCTTTGCCAAAGTTTGTTTTGGAAAGGTCTTAAATCCACAGGAAAGAGACTAAAAGTGTGTGACGGAAGACTGAGACAGGCTCCCAAACAGCTGGGACACCTTAGAATGAACTCAGGTTAGCTTACAAATCGTCAATCCCTAAAAGAGCACAAACTAAAATTACATTTGTTTTTATTGAAAGACAGCCTCAAGTGCTGACATGTAGTGTGTGACATGTGATACATAATAATACTCTTAAACCAGTTCTGACATAATATCTCCGGCAGCCTAATAACCACAAATGATTGCTTTAGTTAAGAACTAGCCAGAAGCAAAATAGATCCATGTAAAAGTAGCTTGAACCATAAATACCTCAACAATATTTTATGTCACTTTGTAAAAGTTAAAGGAGTCCTATAATAATTAACAACAAAAACGCCATGTTCTTTACTATTGTATGGTGGTTGTGAAAGGTTATTTCATAGTCCCGGGGCTGCCAGTGCTGTAAATTATGCAGGCACCAAGAAACATTAAGGAGAAATAATAGCAATTTAAACGAAGGCTGACGTAATTCATGATAAACAGTCATTGGAAAATATTACAATGTTGTCTTTTTCGAGTGGGTTTAATCAGAAGAATGTGACCATATTCTAACATAAACCACTTCTCTTTTCCATTGTGCTCACACTTGGAATGTTGGCACTCACCCTAGCTGCAAGGTTCTTATTCACAATAATTGCTGAATCCAGAGCTCCAACACCTCCAGGGACCCTAACAATGTAAATTTGGTATTCTGATTGATGGAAGGAGCGTCCAAGACAAAGCTCCAAAGCTCTGAGCTGCATGGTGGTCCAAAAGGGGGACCGAAATTTGAGACTCCTGTAGCCAGGATGCCTTAAAGAATACATATCAAAAAGATGGCTCAGTAACATAAACATTCAAGAGTTACTTTATTGTCACGTCTAAGAGAATCTAGAGATGGGGTATAAATCAAGCAGCTGTCCTGATGAAAGCAAACCTTTGTCACAGATTGTTCTGGGTGAACTGTAAATATAGCAATGCATTAAGAACCCCATATGACGAGGAAGACCAAACCTGCCAACTCTCATTAATGCGTAATATCACCAGGTCAGGATCATAACATAGGATCACATGATATGGTGGTCAAGCAGATGTTTATATCTGAATGCACATAAAAATGGTTACCTTCTGTGCTTAACTGCTGATTGGGGGAAGATGTGTATGTGGGGGAGTTCAGAAACACATCTCACGCCAACATGGAAACCGGGCAATATTTACTTCTCTGGCATCTACCCAGTCTTTGGGAATGTAAAGAGAATAAATGATATTGCTATTATAATGGCAAAGCTTTTTGATGCGGAGTTCATTTAAAACTCTTTAAGCCAGCTATTGATTATCTGTGCTGACGAAGGAAGGCCAGGAGAAAAGAAACACACACACAAAAAATCCAATAGCTTATTTTTCCCACTGGTTTCTATTTCATTCATGATCCATTCTTTCCAAGGGCCATTAAGAGCAGCAGAAGTGATTTCATTTTTTATTTCTCTCCTTTTCTCTGCCAACCTTCGAGTGGAGGTGCTAATGAGCTGGAATAAACTCAAATGAAGGGAGAAGAGGCCTGCCCAGCAAGTCAGGGACTTGAATAATCTACATAGTGGGGCCTCTGTATCTGATAATCAAAAATTAATTGCCATCTTCCAAAGATCACTTAAAATATCCATTAAATAGCAAAACAACCTATTTTTGACACTGGATCCTTTCTTCCAACTGAATCTATTTAAATCATTTCAGAGGTCAAATATCTGGCCGCTCCTTTAAAAATATTCTTTCAAAATAAGACAAATGATTTTCTCTGGCATTTATACTAATAAAAATGTAATTTATCTCCTCTTACCACACAAAACTTACTTTCTCTAAATAGCCCACTGTGAACAGTATCAGTGAATTTTGCTCAGTGTACAAATATTTTACGTATTACAATGAGTCGCAGAACACAAAACTTGCAAATATTTATTTTTAGACATATGGGAAAAAAAGCAATTAGAGCTAAAAATGTGAAGAATGAAGAGCTCACTTAGAAGCAATTACATTGGACATGCAAACTGTTCTGCCATCAAACTTTTATTCAGATGCTGTAGAGCATATTAAGAAATATCACTTGCACACACACAAAAGAAAATATTATTTCACAACTGAAAATATCCAATCACTATAAACAACATCTGGGGGTCATTAATAACTTACTCTGCAGCTGAATTAGGCAAGTAATATGTGGCCTGACTCAGAACTCCTAAATGTCTATTTTTGAAGAAGAAAAAAGAATGAGAGAACAAAACAAACTGTCACTCCATGACTTATTTTTGCAAATATGGATGCTCTCTGGGCAGTTTATGAGCATTTGGAAAATATGTGTACACAAAATGGACAATTTGTATACACTTAGGAGGCACATACTGTTTATGCATTAATCATGACTTCCCCCTTACCGTAGTGTCCTGTTTTTGTTTTCAGGAAGTTTAAAATTATAATATTGAGTTCACTCTTTCTGTTCAGAGACTTGTATATAATTAGCATATTTTTCAGACTGGTGAGAATCTGACCATAAGCAACATCTGAGAAGCTTCCCATTCCAAACTACTACAAAGCCTTTTGTATGCAGTCTTATAATGCATTTTAAGAACAGGCAGAGAGTTCAAATATTCCAGCCCTAAGATAAAAGAACTAACAATTTTACTGCCACACAACCCACTGTATTGAAACACCCTAAATATTTATACTAACAGGAGTTGAAAATAGTATCAGAAGACAATGCCAAAATATTTCTTCCACACATTATTAGCAACAGGCTTTGGGAAGACAGATGCCAAAAAGCTAGCACTTTTCTAATTTATTGGGTCCCATCATGTGACCTGTTGTTATAGGTTTCATGGTGAGTCAACAGACCGGTGGCCCAGCTGGATAAAACTGTCTTTAAGACAATCTGTATTTTACAGTTTTTTTTTTTTTTAATGTCTCTAAACCATCACCCTGAAAAAAATTTTCAATTGTAAGACACGCCCCCAACACACACATTTCAGTGTCTCTAGAATCCCATGGTCTCCCAATTCATGGCTCTTTGTAAATCTAAATTACAGTGCTTTCCATTTGTCTTAGAAATGATGCTTTAGATTTGATGAGCTATAGTGACTAATTGGTCTATATGAGGGTCAAGAAATAACATTTTAATTTATTATTTTTGATGGTGTTGGGGATTAAGCCCAGGGCCTCAATGTGTAGGGCAAGTGCTCTAGCGATGAACCACATCCTCAGCCTAAGGAAAAAAAAAATTAAATATCAGAGAGTAAGTATTTTCATCTCTGTGGACCACATTCATGTCTACCATCATAGCACAAAAGCAGCCACAGATAAGACATGAGCCCACAAGTGGGCAGTGTTCCAGTAAATCTCCATAGCAGACAGTAGGCTGCATGTGACCTGTAGTTTGCCCTGCGTAAGCCAGATCGCAAACAGCTAACTGACCTATGAGAACAGACCCAGCAATGCACAGTGACTGAATCTCAGTCCTGCCATTGAACCCGTTAAAGGCAGAAACCTATTCCATCTTCGCAGCTTTCTCGCACTTCACAACCTACCCACAGCAGGTGCTCCATGAGGTGAGGTGAATGATCACTTTTACACTCACACTGTTCAGGGTTGGAGAAGCAAAGCCTATCCATGTGAATTTGAAGAATGTATTTGGCTTCCCCTGCAGAAGCTTTGCTTTATATTTTGAGTACAAATTAGGTTCTTGTAATCATTATTTAAATGAATAAGAATAGTTAACTGGCTACTAAAAAGAGCAGCACAGCACAATCTCTAAGAGCATTATTTGGAGGTTTACAGGGCAGAGCTTAAACTCCAGGTTCCCCCACTTAATGAGTCATGTTGGGTGACTTTCTCCAACAGCTCTGAGCTTTGATTTTCTCACCTGTAAAGCAGGGATAATGACATCTCCCTCAAACTATGATTGGAAGGATCAATGGGGATAATGTATATAGTAGGTGTTCAATAAATGTTAGATGAAGTTGGCTTTTTGAAGCCTTTCACCAAAGTGATTAATCATATTAAATATGTACAATTCAAAACAGATTTCACTTAGAGATGAAAACTGTCTTTATGCACCTAAGATAGCATCGAGAGCGCGTGGTAAATGCTCAGTAAAAGCGTTTTATTATTGTCATTATTGTTATATTTTAATTAACCAAAATCCTCAGGAAATGAGCCATCCTAGTTAATGAAGTATGAAGTGCATGGTCAATTGTTAGAAATGCCTTTTTGTGTTTCATTGATAGCCTGCAAGTGTGTGAGAACAGAAAAGGATATTAAAGATCACCCGGTCCAGGGGTTCTTAACCTAAGGTCTCATATACTCTATAACTCCTGAAAAATATATGCAGAATACTCTATATTTGCTTGATATGCTAATTTTGCTAACAACATTGTTCAAAGGCATTTTTGTAATAATTGCATTTGCATACATAGTTTTATGAGTAGATTCCCAGTTTTCATCAGTTTCTCAAAGGAACCAAAGATCTCAAAATGCTCAAAAATGTGGTCCAATGTTTCATATTGCATATAAAACACAGAAATTCAGAAAGATTAACTGAGTGCTAAAGCTTCTTCTTTGGTATGAGGGTCATATTCAGAACCCAGTTCTCCTGATATCCAGACAAGTGTCCTTTCTAATACATTGTACCTTTTCCTAATTTTTTGGTAACTAATACTATTGAGTATATCCCTCCAAAATCATGGCTATGCACTTTCATTTTGCAAAGTCTTTTACCTGAGCCTGTAATTACCCAAGGAACAGACTCTTAACTTTCTGTGGCTACTTCTTACCACACTAACTGATGTCCACCTCCATTGCAGCTCAATAGTTCATCTGTATACTTGAGCAGAAGCCAATAAAGAATGGGGGCTGGTGGTAGTACTTACCTTGTTAACTTCCACTCTTCATTACCCTTGCAATGGATGTCAACTCTAGGTGTTCCTACAACACTCTCAATCTTACATGCGCATAGAGTGGGATTAAAATATTGGTAACAAGGGAATGTAAATTTGTACAGACATTATGGAAAATAGTATGCAGTTTCCTAGAGAAATTATAAATAGAACTACCCTATGATCCAGCAATCCCACTACAAGGTATAAAACAAAAGGTGTTGAAATCAGTACATTGAAGAGATACTGATACTCCCAGGTTCATTCCTGCATTATTTATAAGATCCAAGATAGGGAAGCAACCTGTGTCCATCAACTGAGTAATGGATAAAGCATTGGTGGTTTATATACCACATACTTTTCAGCTTTAAAAAAAGAAAGAAATCCTGTCATTTGCAACAATAATGGATGAACCTGAAGGATACTGTGTTAAGTGAAATAAACTTGATGCAGAAAGACAAGTACCACTTTATATCCCTTACAGGTGGAATCTGAAAAAAATTGTAATTTATAGAAATAGAAAGTAGAATAATGGTTACCAAGGATGAATACAGGAAGCAGTTGAGAGAGGTAGGTCAAAGTGTACAAAATTTCAGTCAGAAGGAATAAATTCCAACAGATCTACTATACCCATGGTATAGTTTACAGACTATAGTTTATAATGGTATAGTTTATAGACTATAGTTTACAATGTATTATCATTTTGAAAATTACCAAGAGAGCAGATTTTATGTTATTATTGTGAAAAAATATGTCTGTGAAGCAATGCATGTTAGTTTCAGTTAGTTTATTCCACAATGTCCATGTATTTCCAAACAATGTGTGTGTGTGTGTGTGTGTGTGTGTATACACACACAATACTTACTTGTCTATTAAAATATTGGTAATGAAACACTACATATTCAAACTCTAGAAGAATCCAATCTGCAGTGAGATCTTTCAGATACTGACGCAAATAGGATAATCTCTGCTTAGTGGCAAGCTTACTTTCTTGCCAAAGCCCAGTCTTCACCCCAAAAAAGCTATTTTCCTATTGGGCTTCAGAGGCATGGAGATCACAGATGTTCATTCTGAGTGCAGGTTCTCACTGTCCTCAACCATAGCTCTAGAAGGTTCAGTAGATACCTAAATCCATAGCAAGCTCTGATTATCTGATACCTCTGCTATTGCTTAGAAGAAAAAATAACTGGCAAAAAGAGATTCCTAGAATCTCTCCTAATTAAATCATTAAAGTGCTGATGCTTTTAATGTATACAGATGTTCATAACAATGTTGACTAGTCATTATTTACAATAGCAACAAAACAAAACCATGAAGGTAAAGTTCTAACCTTCTAATAGAAAGGGATTATGTAAATTTTGATAAGGTCATTTTACACAATATTAGGCAACCGATAAAATGGTGTTCATAAAATGCTTATAATAATATGGGGAAGTGTATCTTTTATAGTAACTAATAATTTAAGGTATAAAATGGCATACAAAAATGCTCTCAAGTAAATAAAAATGCCTTGGAAAAAGACTGGATAGAAATAGATAACATTGATGAGATTACTGCTCCTACTTAGTGAGGCAATATCAGAGTAGATAAGCATACCAACTTTGAAGCCAGACAGACCTGAACTAGGATCCAGTTTGACTACTTACCCCTGGTATGACTTTGGGCCTATTTAACCTTTCTCTGTGAAATGATGGTTAATGCGAGCTTCCTGATAGTGACATTGTAAGGATTAAACAAGCAAATGTATGCAAAGAGCTTAGCATGAGGCATGACACATGGTACATGCTCACAGAAGACTGGCAATTATTATTGTTATTCTACTTAGACTTTCCATAATGGAAATATTTTCATAATGAGAAAAATATTTTGAAAAATATTTTTGAGCTATTTTTTACTGTGCATTTTTTTCTCCTCCTCAGAACATTTACCAAGGGGATGGGGGCCGTATTTGGTTCATGGAAGATTCTGGTTAAATGGGGTTTGCAGGTGAGCGGCCATCTCTTTCATCACTGGCCACATTCAGGGGGATGGCAGTAAAAGGACAAGTGAAGAAGCTGGTACCAGTGTCCCATTGTGGTCTGGGCACAACTGCACTACTTTCTAACCACTGAATCACCTGATCAGCTTTGCAAACTGCCCGATGGGCTCAATGATACTTACACTTCCAGTAACAGAGTTGTATAGAGACAAGACTGAGTGAAAGCCCTGTGCACAGTCTGAGGAGCCTCTTACACCCACAAGACCTTCCTCTCATAAATGATGAATGGCTGGGCTGAGGATGAGGTGAGCAGTTTCCAACCTCTGTGCCTCTTCCAGGTCGTCTCCTCAGCTCAGGAAGATGACCCTTCAACTGAGGGACAAGATTTAACTTAATTGTGTGTGTGTGTGTGTGTGTGTGTGTGTGTGTGAGTGAGAAAGAGAGAGAGAGAGAGAGAGAGAGAGAGAGAGAGAGAGAGAGAGAGAGAGATACCCTTGGTAACATATTTAATCTCTAATTTCAAAGACATAATGTTCATGCCTGGGACTGAGTGGAGAAAATGTGAACTGCTAAACCTCATATGTTTTGTGGATGTATCTCAACTAGAATCTTCTACAGAACTCTCCTATGAGACAGAAGGTCTCATCCTTACCTATAAATAACATGGAGTGAGCCAGTGATTCAGAAAGTGTCTTTGGGGGTCTCAGTGCCATCCACCAAGTGGACAAGAAACATTATATCAGCCAAGCCTTTTCTTTCTTAATACTTTTTGATACTATTCCAACATGAATTGACATCTATTATGTTTCTGACCCATAGAGCCCACACTTCAATTAGAACCTGAAAATTCCCTGATGCTAACAGATCAGCCACTGTTGCTTGATTTTCAGAGTGAATTCCGATTATATGTGTGGTAGAGGCAGGTAAGGTCAGTGTGGTGACCTCTAGATACAGGTTACCATTAGTCCTAACTTAAGAATACCCCTCAACTCCCTTAGAAAGAACACCCTTCTATGTTGTGCAGATCATAAGGTTTTTAAAGCATCAGAACAAATGAACAAACTTTAACAAAAGACGTTGATCAATTCATGAAGAATGCTCCTAGGGTTTGAAAAGCTATATAAACGCTGAGAAAAACCTGGTCCCTTTGAGGTAGACACTTCCCTTTGAGAATTAAATTCACAATGAACTACAGCTGAAAGATTGAGGTCAAGAAATACTTGACTTATCTAAGAAAGGACATAAAGTGATGGAGGTTTGAAGCCCTCTGGAATCTAGCAAAGTTTTTATATCATTTCAACAAACATATATTATCACTAACATGGGTGAATCATGATACCTTCTCAAGGAGCTAGAAATAAGTGAAGAAAAGTTCAAGTGAAGCCGATAATTTTAATACAAGGCAGAAGGTGAAAATATAAAACAAAACAAAACAGAACCCCTCAACTTGGAAAAGTACTGAGTAACAGAAAGGAGACAGAGCAAAATGTTGAAGATGATCATTCTAAACCCATTTCTCAACTAGAATCTTCCCATTAAGCAACAAAGAAACCAAGGAAGCCCCTCACTCTTTACTTCCCACTTCAATGATGGTGCATCCCTTTTTTCTTTCTTAACAGCCCAAGGGAAAGATCCAATTTAATGAAAGACAAGTTGATTTTTTTTTTCTTCCAAGAGGTTTCCCTTGGGTCCCAACCATAATGGGGTCTATGAGAGAAGGACCCAGGAGCACATGCTCTCTCAGGGGAATTTAACATCTTCTAAGAAGGAAACGAGTTTTGCTTTGTGGAGGCTGCTTGTCATCTATACTTCAAGCTAAAAATGACAGAGAAAACAACCTCTTATTTTGAGCTTCAAAGTCTAGAAAAGTTTCCACCTCCTCACCTGAAACAACTTCCTCTTCTTGAGTCCTTCAATGTCCACCTGGAGATCCACTTCCTCTAAGAGGATTCCCTTGACACTGGGGCCGTCTTTCATGCACCTTTTAACTTCAATGTGCCTTCCTCTTCAGTGGACCCTCCCTTGGAAGGGCCATTATATGATAAAGCTGGTTTTCCTTGACAAAACTTTGAGAGATGCTGCCGCAGTCTGGCTGGGCACAAATGCCGCAGTCTGGCTGGGCACACAATCACGAGCCACCACACAGCTTGTAGATTCAAACAGCAACTCTTTATTCCCGAACTCACACCAGCCGTCTACAATCACGTTCTCTGCCCAAATCCACGTTCTCTGCCCAAATCCACCTCCACTGGGCTTCTATCTCCAAAATATACTGTCTGAATCCCATGAGAACTCAAGGGGAACTCAGGCAGCAGGATACGCCCTATTCCCAGGAGGAATAATCTTAAACCTTAAACCTGGAACCTAAACTGGGAACGCCCTAAACAGGATTATCTTAAAACCGGGAACACCCTAATCTGCCTTGGTCCTTGAGCAAGGTCACCTACATTCAATGTCGCTGCAACATGTCAGCAACATGGGGTACGCTGGCAAGGAAATTGTCATACCTACTTGGCTAATGGCTCCCAGCAAGATGCTATCTCCTTTCAACTTCAGCTTTAATGGACTCAGCTCCATGCTCTTCTCATTTTGTGGGGTGAGCATACCTGAGTGTGTGGGGGGGGGACGTGGAGGCAGGGGTAGGGCAGTCAACAAAGCTATTTCACCAGCATGCTAGGTCTGTCTGTGATCCAGTGAAAACTGCCTTAACCTAAGGTCACCAATGTGTAAAATGCAGGACTGTTAAGAGTACGACAAAAAATATTCATTGTGGACCACTGTTCCTTGTCTTATCTCAGACAATTCAATATTTAAGTGTTTCAAAAACAGAGACAAGGATCCCAACAATGCCTGGAGTTCTGTCTGAAATGGTCGGTGCTCAAAAAAATGAATGCACTAGATCTTTTCTGCCCAAATCCAGTGTGTTCTTTAGTCCTCCAAGATGGCCTCTAGAGAGTCATAAAGGACACTGAGAGAAGGGATTGTTAGGGAGAGAATTCCTAGGCAACTTCCAAAGGGAGAATGAACCCCAGATGATGGAATCAAGGCCCGTGCCAGCCGGCAATGAGAAGACTTCCTGATCAGGCAGCAGAGCCGGCTCTTGTGCCAAGAGCTTGGCTACTCTGCCTCCTTTGAAAACCCATTACCAAATCATGGCAAGTGAAATTTAATTTTAAAAAGGGAAATGATTTATGTGCTACAGGAATAAAGAAGTGACAGAAGCAGGAAAGCTTGCATACATTTCATTTTTTGAAATTAGGCCTATAATTTTTTCATTAAAGAAGGATGCCAAGTTGGGAAAGCCAATGTGTTCTAAGCAGAAAATTATAGAGAGGTGTATAATGAAAGTCCTGTCAGCATTGAAGTCCCATGTCTTACAGAGTCCATGAGAACACAGGCTGTTTACTATCTGCCCCCTTCAACTTCTCACTAGTTCCTGGTCTTAAAGAGCCCATTCCCCATGTCTGTTTCTTTGATGAGAGGGGAGCACAGGAGATCTGAGCAGGGATGGGATTACTCTGGCTGGCGGGTGGTGGTGGGGGGTTGAAAAGAGATCCAGGACAGAGGGCCGGAGCAGAATGAGTGGGATAACAAAGATGAGACAGAGTTTCCATCATGCCAGCACCAAGGTCTCCTGATTCCAACCTGGTGGTTTTCACATAATAATCTTTAGAATTATTTCTTTCCCACATAAACCAATCTGTCCCTTTAATTGCTATAGAACCTACTAAGCTATGCATTATCTTGGAAAGCTGATCAGTTACCAGTTTCTAGTTAGCCTGATATCAGGCAGCCCAATTGCTCTTTCTGAGCAGGTATGAGCTACAGGCCTTCTGGGGAAGGGAAATGGGGGTTGAAATCATGGATGATAAGGTAAGCTTCCTTGATTAACACCCCAATTTGACAACTTGCTAGCTGTGTCACATTACTGAGTTGCAATGTCTTTATCCATAACACAGGAGACAGCAATGATCCTGAGCCACGGTACAAATGTATCCACTTGTTCACTTAACCAGTATTTATTACACATCTATTATGTGCCAAGTACAGTTCTGGTCCCAGGGCACATGATTGTGAACAAGACAGAAAAGTCACCGCTCACATTACCAAGAGTTTACAATGTAGAATGTGGGCAGACAGACTATAAACATATAAACAATTATGGGAGTTAATTTCAGATAATGATGAGTTAAAGGAAGATAATAACACACTGAGTGAAGGGATAGGGCTGGACTTGTGGAGGAGGGATGGTCAAAGATTTCTCTGAGGAGATGTTGGGTTGAGGCCTGAATAATGAGAAAGAGTTGGATCCATGGTATCTGGGGAAACACAGTCCATGCTGAGGGATAAACAAACAAGTATGTCTGGGCTGAATAGATGCATTATAAGTTTTAGTATCAACAAACCTATCTTCTTCAGTGGTCAATGTAGGTATGAAACAATTTTTTAGGTGTGATTTTTTGATGAACCACTATGGGCCCATATGTGGTCCATGTTGTATTGGGTGAGGTCAGAGGTACAGGAAGATGCAGTCAACAATGAGACTTCCACAGTACATACAAGGTACCATCTCAGCGCTTTTACCCTTTTCATCTTCACAACAATCTTGTGAGGTCTACTCCTTTGGTGTGTGGTCCACGGTGATCTTACATGTTGTCACTCTCCTTTCTAGATACTATCATGTAACTGCTTTAACAGAGAGGAAATTTCTGTCTTGTTCACATCTGTTGTACACAAGGACCAGAATACCACTTGGCAAAAAATAACAGGTGCCAAATAAGGTACTGATTAGATCAACAAATGAATAAATAAATGAATGAAGGTGTACAGTGTATCAGCCACTGTACTAGGCTTTAAGCCTCCCAGTCAACCTCACCTACAGTCCAAGGAACTTGAATTAGTCTAATTCCCTTGACAAGATAGAATGAAGGGGATTAGAGAGCATTATCATTTATCAAGATAATTTTAAACATTGAGCAAATATAGACGTATTCTGAACCTCATTCTGATATTCCTGACCCTACACTAGCACATTTGCCTGTGATTTTTCAATGACCTGGTTCTTTCCTATACAGTATATATATTTTTAAATTGACAAAAATGTCTGTTTCACCCTAGAGAGGAATATGTTGATCTTGCTAATATACTAGGATATAACTTTCTTGCTTTTATAAATGAAATGCTAAGTGGAATATTGGCCAACAGACACAAATCCTTTCTTCTGGGATGAATAAGAGTTTATTGTACCTGTGAGTCCAAACAGTGTTTAATAACCCATCCAGTCCACGAAGCTACAAAAGGAGTCCAGAGCTATTTTTAAATCTCCTTTCAAGTTCCCAAAATAGAAAAGAAATCTACTAATCTTACCCATTCCATATATCCTGACTGTAAATTAATTTATGGTTGCAACATAAAATTCTTTTCATTAATCTCCAAGAGAGGTGATCTCCCGCTTTCAACGCCTCTGTCCAAGGAGGTCTGCTCTCAAGCTTTCCTTGAGTCTTACTGTCTTGGAAGCTGAGTCCGTATGTTAATCATGATCTGATCCCTGGAGCACAATCTGACACACCTCTATCAGCAGATTTATTTGGATTTGACTCACTATGTTGTTTGACCACCTCAACCTTCTCTTTGTCCCTACTTTGTCAGCGGAGGCAACAAGAAGCACAGAGGGTGACTTGCATCGATGTTTCTCTAGTGATAAAACCTCTAAAAACATCTAGGACAGAGCAGTGAGATCTCTGAAGGTTAAGGTCTTCTGCATCTACAGCGGTGTACAAGAAGCACACTCCTTTCCCACTGGCTTTCAATTACAGAAAAATGTCTGCTGTGTTATCATTTGGGAGATCGGTGGGCACCACAGGCAGGCAGTGAAAGCCTGAATATGGACAGGGGCCAGGAACAAAGCCATTTGATCATCGAAATCCACTGTGACCATGAAACCTACTTTGGCAAGGAAAAAAAAAAATGTTTACTCACTTACAAATTCCCAGGATCCTTAACAAAACAACTGTATTTCCTCTCATTTCCAGCAAAACATGTGATGTTTAGAAGGAAGAGGCAGAGTCCAGCTCATCCTTTATGCTTCAAAATAATTTTATATGTCCTGAGTTTTCTTTCATAAAATTTCAGGGTTTTGTCCCCTCATCTGTTTTGCTTTCTAACCTTTGCTTTTTCTTCTTTTGTCTAAAATATCATTATTTCAACCAACAGGAAAAACAGCAAGGGAAAGTTCAATGCAGAGTCAGAAAACCTTTGAAACATACTATAAAAAGTACAAAACTTTTCTTTTCCCATTAAGATTCTAGTAAGACCCCAGGAGCCTCAGGGGATTGGGCTCCTTTATTATTCAAAGAACAAGATCATTTCTGATGAATACAAGTTGGAATAGAAACAGTAGAGAAGTTTCATTTATATAAAGATTTTTTTGTTTTAATTACATGAACACAGACTTATTCTGAGCTCAGCAAGTTGACTGTGATTACCTGATTTTACACAGGAGGCAAGGTAGGGACTTCATGTCACCTGCCCAGACACAGAAAGAATCAGATGTTTGAGCCCTGATTTAAACCTGGGCCATTTGCCCATGAGCTTAGAACTCTTTTCTCTAACCTGCTGTCCTCTGCCCTGACTCCACAGCAACATACATGTCTTAATAATGATATAGCCAACTTCTCCCTGAAGATCAGAGCTCATGGTATCTACACATGGGTCCAACACCTAACAAGGATTCATCTCTTTTCTTTCCAGGCAAGAGACCACAGCCATCTTATGACCCCCACCCAGTTCCCTGGTCCATAAGCATACACAAACACTCCCTGATGTCAAAGAACTTAGAAGCACAACTTTGACTTCTTAACGTTTCTTTGTAATTCAAAACCCAGACCAAAACAGACTATTTCTTTAAGTCAATCATACCTTAAACCATTTAGTCCCATTCACCTCTAAGAACTGACTTCATCTCACTTATGTCTATTGGGTTGCCTTACATCTCCCTGATGGGAGCCAGCATCTTCAACTTATCCATTTTCTACTATACTGCATGTGCCTCTGTTTGGATTTAGCTGTCAACACTTCACACATGTGAAATTAATCTGTGTGATATTAATGTAAACACTGTGCATTACAAAGTGGTGGACATTTTATTGTTCTAACAGCAAAAATAGACAAAATGTTTGCCTGTGTGCGTTGTCTCTATAGTATAGACCATAATACAATATAAATGACAGGATGCATTTTACAAAAGAGGAATCATCACCAAAAAGGAGGTAAAAGGAAAGTAGGGGGCTGGTGGGGAATGCATTATGTCAGGAGATTCTAATAGGACCGAGGGGGCAGAAATTATGCATAGTGTGAAGATTTTCATGAAGAAAAAAATTACCATTCATGTCACTTTCCCCTCATTGTTATTATAATCTCATTTCCTAATTGCATGTGCAATACAATGAGTTTTCATAACGTCTTAATGGGCAGTCCGTTGTTTTAGTTTTAAAAATAGTCAAGTCTCTCATGCACATTGCCTGTAGAACAGCGTAAAACTGACAAGATGGAAGAATGTGGACAGGATGTTGAGGCTGAAGCGTTTCAATCACCTACCATTAATATGATTCAATTTATGCTTATGTCATAGGTTTAGACATTGCACAGTGCTGTAAGCAAGGAAGGGACTTGAATAAAATACAGTGAAGAAAGCAGATGGTATGCTATCAAAACCCTTCAAGCCTAAAATAACCTTTCCCAAGTAAGGAGGATAGTTAATTAAAACCAGGATATATTTACTCTTTTCTGAATATCTCAATGTAAATAAAAATCAAAATGACACTACTGTAATGTTGGATTAAATGATGAAATTTCATCTATTCTATTTTTCTTTAATAGTTTCTAATCAAACTTTTCATTAAACAGCTTCATAAAATTCCATGGAGAATTTATTTACAGGGACTCATTGCAGATTTAAAAGCTTTACTTTTATTGTTCAATTAAACTTGTTATTCAGTGGACAACATTAAAGAAGCAGGGAGGAGGTACTGTCTTAGGCAGTTGGGCAAGGGTATCTCTTTCCAGAGATGAATACAGAGAATGCAGGTAAGCCATCTAGAGAACACCCAGAGAAAATGTGGGGATATCTGTATCCAAGAAAAAAAAAGCTGTTCCAGTTCCAGAGATGCTCTGGGATCTTTCAGGGCTCATATTCATGTGCCCTGGTAAAGAGGGCATCAGGCCACTCTCACAACCCACCCAAAGATCAGGGGCTCAGAACAGAACTAATCTGAGAAAGACCAACATCAGACCCAGGTCAAGGGCAGCCGGTTTCTAATATGGAGAGTCAAGGACATGAATTTTAAGCAATGTACCCTTGCTAGCAGTTTTCTAATAACCTGATTCCTCTCTTTTAAAACCATGTCAAATCCTACCTTTTCCATAAGGCCTTCCCTGACCCCCTCACCCTGACTGCCATATACAGCTGCCCCCAACCACTGCCAAATTCCTTCTGCACTTGTTTTCTGTGACACCCGAGAAATACTTAATCATCGATTTTCTCATAACATTAGTTAACCTTTTGGGCACGGTAATCCTGTCTTTTCCAGTTAGATTTTAAATCCTCAAAACAACCAAGGACCGTGTTTTATTTATTTTTTGGTCAAGCCCCTCCCACTCCCATTCCATAACCCCACTTAATAGAAGAAAGCAAAAAGTATATTAGTTAATAAAATAAACATTATCCAATCATAGGAAAGCAGACACTGTCCTTTTGAGAAGGACTTTGGAGGCATTTTATGGCAATTTATGAATTTCATGTGTCAAAGGTGTAGCTGCTAAATGCTATAAACTCTTTGCCATCAGCCCTACCATTCATCCACCTGGTGATATGGCTAATAAAATTTGATTTTTACAGCCTAGGCATACTGTTACCTAAATTACATCTGACCAATTACTGAAGTCACCAAACGTGTGGTACAGAATATATACTGTGTAGAAAATTCATCTGTGGGCCCCTTGGCACTCTCAGTAATCTGACAGAAGTGTTTCAGTCATCTGGCAGTGTTTAATATTAGGAACATTTGTTTAATGCTAGTCACTAATTAAATTTATGTTCTTCCACCAACTGTTAGTTGGTTGGAGAAACCTAACGCCATGTTTTAACAAACACGTTAGCCCATGCCGATTTCAAATACAACCAGTTGGGAGATTTAAAAGGCTGTTCTCTGGAAATTAAGATTTGTGACGGAAAGGAGGAGGTGGGGGAGACATGTTAGTTAAGGTGTTCAAATTGGGTCAAAACAAGCTTTTTTTGTTGACTTGTTCACACAAACTACTTTCAAAAGTAGAAACTATTTGAAGTACAAGCTTAACTGAAAAAAAAAAATCTAATACTCCAATTATTAAAAGAACCATCTAGAAGCTCTTTAAAGATACCTTTATTCCAAAAGAAAACTTCCCCTTTAAGAGGCTAAAGAAGAAAAACAGCATTGACATTAGCTATACCAGAAGAAAGTTCAGGAAAACATTCAAAAGTCAGATGCTTGTGTTTGTGAGAACATTTAAAACTAATTTAGGAACTCTTAACAGCCATTGTGATCGCTGTTGAATTGGAACTTCTTTCTATTACCAATTCTAGATGTAACAGCTTTGAAAGGCAATGACTAATAACTCTTAAATTAGCCAAAAAGGTTAAAACATTTTTTTCATTATATTACATTGTGAAACTCTAATTTTGAATCATCTCAAATGAGAGAAAGCACTCTTACAGTTTCAGTGGGTGCCAGGAATTTAGAGACCACTTGAGTAACAAGTAGGATACAGGGTTTTGGAGCAGGGGATATGGAAGAAAAGTTCACCAATACTGAAAAGGGGAGGTCTGTACATGCTAATCTGATGATTAGATGGATGAAAAGAGGATATTGAAAAAAATGCACATTTATCTCCTTAAATAAGATTTTTTGAATATTAAAAATATGACAATAAATCCTTCTTTAAAGAAAGAAAATAGAACTTGTACAAACACTATTACACTCTCATAGATTGAGTCATCTTATAAGCCAGAGTTGTAAAAGACATCTGAGAAAACAATTTATAAGGGGGGAAAAAAAAAGTAATGGCCTTTAGACTCCAATGAAGTTAGATCTTTCTGTTCTCTTTTTTTTCTCTTGTCCCTTCCTTCTTGAGTCATCATTCCCATCCCCTCGCCCCCACATCTGCTTTACAAAATCCCTCTAAGCAGGAGCAACAGGGCTGCTGGAGTCACAAAGAATCCATTTTGAAAGGACTCCCCAAACCATGCTGAGGTCCGTAATGGCTAAGCAGGATAACCTGAAATTGAATAATCTGTAAACCAGGATTTTTTGGGGGGAAACATAAACCAACAGCATCAAGGAATGTTCCAGATCAAAGGGATGCTATGCTCTTTCTAGATCAGGGGGTCTCAACTTCTTTTCCACCGAGGGGCCCACGAGGGATTCAGCAGGGCTTCATCATCCCATCTATGGGGGTGATTCCCAGAGAAGGTGGAGGGTGGGGGTAGAGGGTGAGGGTGGAGGTGGTCATGCCTCTGTAAGTATAGGAATTCAGTCTGCAGAGAACCTCTAATGTGATCCAATCTCTTTGACAAACAGATGAGAGAGTGAAAATGTGAGAAAACAACTGTCTGCATCCTCCAGTCTCTACACCATTCAAGACTTCCCAAACTGATGATGTGATGTCTTTTCCCCCAAATCCCTATGCCTACAGAGACTCGTGGACACTGAGCTAGGCAGAGAAGCAGACAAATGTATGTGCACATGCCCATCTTGGGTGGGCACTGTGTATGAAGAAAAAATTGGGGAACATGAAATCTACTGTATATATCCATCCATCCATCCATCTACCTATTCACTTTATAGTACTGAAGTACCTACAATTTGTGCATTTTACAGTACCTTACAAAAGGGAATGATTAACCAAATCTAAAAAGACAGTATTTGAATAGCCAAAGCCTTTTAAGAAAAAGCATGAAAGCTTCCTGTCCTGAAGTCCAATTTCAAGGTCAACCAACCAACTTCACTCTATATTGAACAACAAATATTAAATAATAATCTTTAAACAGTGGTAAACGAAGGCTGCCAAGAAGGGAATGACGCTGTGGGGAATGGGAGGAGTGGGATGGCACACAGGCCTGTTCCCCCTCACCACCCCTCACAAGAACAACTGTTGACACATGTTGAATTTCAGATAGAAAAACAAAAAAACAAAGACTCACCAAATTCATCACATATACTCTCATTTTCTATGAGAGTGGGGTGGTCAAAGGTGTCCCGGCAGTACAGGATCTGAGGGTTCCTGCTGACCACTGCGATGCCACCCAGGGCTAGCGCGAACTGGTCGGTTAGAATGGAAGATGGCTTATCCTGAATGCGCTTCAGCATGGAGCGGTAGCGGCAGTACTGAGGGTAGCTGAGAACGATCACATTGGTTTCTTCCTCGTCCTCCCCTAGACAAATGAGACAACACTTGCATTACCTCCCTTTTTTTTCCCCCAACAACGAAAATAAAACAAAAAACTTTCGTGGCTGTGGCATAACTTCAATAATCACGTCTGGTTTTCTGTAAAGATGTCATCTTCAGCAAGGCTCTCAAACCAGTTCTCCTCATCTAGGGTGACAGTGCCAGAATCTTCTGGCTCCTCCTCATAATTCATCCCTCCACCCGCCACCCCCACCTCAGGCTCCCTATGGAGTGTAACCTCTTGCAAGGAAAAGAGGAGTAGGGTGGCTCTGAGGACATATTAAACAATGTTGGTGTCACCAGTGAGCAGGAGAACCAAAAAACTCTTTTGAGAGTATTTGACATTTTAATCATCAAAGTCATCATGGAAATAAAAAAGCAGAAATATGTTGAGCTTCTTTACACACTGACTCCCACAGTTTAATATTTAATATATTAATATTTTATATATATATATATATATATATATATATATATATATATATATATATACTGGAGATTATATATATATATATATATTATTTTTTTTTCAGTGTTTGTGGCCTCCAAAAAGGTCATCTGGCATGGGAGAAATGTTCATGGGTCCAAATAGCATTGTTACCTGCTCTGGGGGTCATTATTGCTATACAGCCAATATTTCCTGTTCTCTCTATGGGCCTGAGGAAAGGCTGTGCTTTCTACCCTCTAGGGAGTCCAGTGGCCCTGTGACTTGTTTTGGCCAATGATATATGACAGAAGTGGTGGCTATGCTAAGAGCTAGTGTGCCACCGACCACAGTCTCCCTGTGTCTTTGTTCTGGCCATCTGTAATGCTTCAGATAGCAGCTACTCTGCCAGTCTGGGTCTTGGAGTAAAAATAACATGGAGCAGAGCCCCTGGTTGATTCAAAATAGATGCATAACATAAGCAGAAAATAAACCCTTGTTCTTTTAAGCTACTATGATTTGGAGTCATTTGTTATTGCAGCATGATCTATCCCAACTTGACTGATATATCCTTCTTCTCCACCCTGCCTACACATACCCCCTATCTTGTAATGTTCCTCAAATCCATCTGGTAACTTGGCATATTTCAGAGAATCATGCTGAGAGGTCTCCCCAAGCATTCTTATGAGAGAGTTCCATCAGAACCAACTCAAGTCAGGAGAACATTTCAGCACATTTAATGAATCTTCCTCTTACAGGGATCCTAATGCTTGCTTATTTACATGCCTGTGCTCATTTACAGAAACCAGATTTGGCATGGATGAATCCTTCCTTCATTTTATGCTTGAGATGTGGCAAACATCCCCCCCTTTGGTGACCTGTCACCTGAACAACCTCAAGTGGAATTTAGGTTCCATGACCCATTTTGCCATCACTCTCCACAACCGCACCATCGGGGCAGTTGTAAGCAATTCCAAGACTTGTCATTTGCTTATCCAGAGGGAAAACACTCAATATTTTGAGCCCTTGCCATGCTGCAGGGAATTTCACAAGACAGTTGTTAAGGATTCTGACATTATCATGGCCATCTGGTAACCAGTAGGAGACGAGTGAGTAAGGACAGCACATAATGATGGAACGCAACCAGTACCAACGGAAGGTGTGCATATGACCTTTCAGATAGGAGGCCAATACCCAGATGTATTTCTAATTATGTTCACTTAGTTCCTCAGGCTGGAGGCTTCTCCATGAATGGAGATGTTCAGCTGCTTGCAAGATGACATCTTTTAATGGCTTACATTCCTTAGACTCCTGCCTGGATTCTCTGGGCAGCCACTTTATCAGCTGGCACACTTAATTAAGAGGAAATATGTTTACATTGAAGGCAAGACCATAAAGGAAAACTAGTTTTGAAATGCTGATATATGTCCCTTGATATGTTAATCTGAGATTCTTTTAGCAGACCTAGATACGAAGTTCAAACTTTAGGATCAAATCTGTGCCCAACAATTTTTCATGGAACCATTCACCAAACACGACCAGAAGTCCAGTATCTAAGTGCTATTCCAGAAGTAGCCCTCAAATGTGTCATGATATCAGTATACCCTCTGTATATGACTATACTCTATTGGTCCAGCACATTGTGAATATGAGAGGAAGACAACCAGGAACTGCCCACAATTTACTCCTCTTAGCATCCTCAGTATCTAATACAATTTTTTGTATGTAGCAAATATTGTGCAAATACCTAATGATCCAAAATTCTGTTTTGGTCATGCCATTGCCTTTCTGTGAAGGAGAAAGTTGCCCCAGTTTCTTTAGGTGCTCTTGAAATAAAATGGAGAAAGTTGCACTTTTCAAGTTGAATGACAGAGAAAGAACAGTTGCTTCAGAATTAGTTTCATGGAAGATGGCATTACCTGGACACTATGATCCTCATGACTTCCTACCTATCATTTTGTTCTGCTTTTCTCTAGCCATTTCTTTATGATGAAGCCATCTCTAATCTCTCCCTTATTCTCTGTTCTATACAGAATCACCTCCCTGGCAATATTCTGCACCTAGGCATGGCTGCTGCTTCTTTTGTTCTTTCTACCTCATCCCAGCCAAAACATGTCTTCTCCTTTCCTTCACGCAGTTGCTAACTCACTAGCCAAGTCATGAATCCTTCCTTTCAGTTGGATGAGAAATAGCAACTTCCCTTCACTCCCAACTCATGGAAATGAATCTCACAACCATCTATTCATTCTGAAGTCAATGTTTCTAAGAGAGGTCCTGGGACTGCTTACCTCAGAAGTACACAGGATGCCTGCAAAAGAGCAGACTCTGTGTGCCATCAAGGATGACTGATTCAGAATCTCCAAGGTTGGGGCCTAGGACCTTACATTTTTAACAGACATCTCATATAACTCTTGCACACTCAACTTTGAAATCCGTAATTCTGAATCTGAGTGTAGTTTTTTTTTTTTTTTTTGCATAGAATTATAGTAACTTATTTAGCTTGGGTTTACACACACACACACACACACACACTTCAGATAAATTTGTCATGTATATGTATATGCATATGTATATCTATCTATACACATGCATACATACATAGTTGCTATACACACACACACATATATATATATATATACATTATATGCACACACACATATTTTGATTTCTCTTCTAAGTCTTCTAATACTTAGAACAAAATATAGGAAAAAAGTTCCCTTCTCCATGCCACAGTTTTTCAGGATTATTGCAGATATCACAAAAGATAGCAAATGAAAAAAAAAAGTCTTCTTAACTAAATATATGAGGTCCTGAGGGACTATTTTCCTGTTTAGAAAGCAGAGCAAATATTAATGCTATTTCCGGGACTGATAATAAAACACTAAAATTTGCAAAGGTCCTTCACATAACGTATTTCTTTTGTTTCTCACAGCAGCCCTATGCACAGCATTATTACCTGTTAATATTACCCAATTTAGAGGTGAGAGAAGAGGTTAAGACATCTATGTGACTAGTCCAGAATCTAAAAGAGCTAGAAAATGAAGGAGGTGAGGGTATAACCCAGTCTTCTCACTCCAAGGGTGATGAACTTTTTATTATGACAAAATGCCTCAGATAATAATAGAAGTAGGAATAATAATAGCGATTGAACTAATTTACAATATTAGGAATGATGATAGTGACCTATGATCAAGTAAAATAGGAGATTTCTGTTTCATGGAGAGTTTAGCTAGTTATAAGTCAGAATCATTCTACTTTGGCTAAATTAGATTATTATTATTTCAGAGCATTGCAATTCTTACTGTAGTGATTTAATGTTATTGACAAACCCTTCATGGACATCAGTTCTCTCTTCAGGTGATAGGAAATCACACCAACCCTATGTTTTGCAAGCCTATTGCCCCTGTGCCTCATTAAACTCTCTCCACACAAAGAGCCTAGAGGTACAGCTGGGATCTGGCCTAGTATGGCAAAGCTTGATTGATGCCAAAACAAAAATTATGATAACTTTGTTGCTTATGAACAGAACCACCCATTTGGACCAGAATTCTGGCATTGTTTGGACAGAGGCAAATTTCCAACCTCATAATTAGACATCCGCAGGGAACTGACTTTCATATTTACAAAACCAGAGAAAGCCCATGAGACCCTCAGAACTCTATGGATGCTAACAAAGCACACTAAGGTGAGACGAAAGAGAAGATGCAGAGGTGAAGTGAGACTTGGAAGAATGAGTCAGCTGGGTCAAGTTTTCACTAAGCAAAGACACCCCAAAACCCCTCTTTGTAGTTTAGGCAGACATGTTTATTTTACTGGAGAGATATTTTTTTCTTCCTAGAGACAAAGTATGGTGAGTTTAATAATATATTTTTTAAAAGGGTGTATAACAGAGTATAAAGGTATGAGTTTGAGAGAGCTTTCCAGATCTAAAATTCTATGATCCTATAACGGCCTCCTAAGCCTCTGCATTAAATTAACTTCCTCCTGATATAGCTACAAAAATATTAAATTGTTCAATGGCTGGCATGTTTTATTTTGCCCTAGTACACTGTGAAACAAAGTCAAAAGACCCTTTCAAGAATTCTTATTTAAATTCTTCAGATTCTCCTTTCCTCCTTATGCATTTCATACACACATAAACAAATACTCCCATGCAAAGTTACCCATGAAATAGGGCTGTCAATAAATGCTATGTAAGACAGTTCTCCCTTTCTAATTCATAAGAGGCAGAGTAGATAAAACTAAGAATGAATAAAGAATGGATAAATTATACATTTGTTTGGCAAAAGACAAAGTATTCCTGGAACAAAGATTTTCTTTCAACCACACCCACATAGGAAAAAAAAATCAAAGTACTACCCTAAGGAGTATCCTTCTAACACTCTAGTTGGTTGTATTTAGTTGGATTTTATATAAATATATATATATATATATATATATATATATATATATATATATATATATATGTATGTATATGTATATGTATATTACTTGATTCCAGTCAACAAAAAATGATCAGCAATAAATTGCTGGTAGCCAAGAATGAAATTAAAAACCACAATTATCATATTCTATTAAAATATCATCCTATTCCTCAATTCCCCCTCCCCACCCCCCTAAAAAATGCAAACATGCCCATTTTAAAATGAAGTATTCAAAGGGAATAAGAGACCCAAAATTACTAAACCTCATTTCAACTTCAATAAAAAGAACTTTGCCTATTAAAAGTTAATACCTAAAGTACACTGCTTGTAATGCTCAACCAAAATTACTCTAATCCTGTGCTTATATCATAATTACACGTTTTGTTAACCTCTCTCAATGTCAATTTTTCACTTATTTATATATTTTCAAAGTCCAAAACAGAATTCCACAGAGAAACTGTAATTATAACATGAGACTCCACCCAGGCTTTTCAAACAGTAACTGTATACCATTGCTTTAATCCTCAAAGTGGGGCTGGGGGTGGGGAAGAGGTAGGGGGAGAGGGTAAGAGCAGGCATTCATTCTGAATAGCACGTTGCTCAAGTTGTCTTTGTACAAAAAGAGATGCATGAAATGGCAAACACAATGAATTAATGGAGCATTGACTTTCAAATATCCATAATGCTATTTTTTAAAAATAGTTAATGGTGGCCAAATGCACAGACGGCCGAAAACATAAATTCCGGAGGAGAAATTTGCTTTTATCTCTTACACAATTTAGAAATGTAACTTTCTTTTTGATTCTGCGGGGAGGAAGGGAGACTTGTTTCGGAAACATCACACTATTATGCTTACTGAAAACCACTATAATCTACTTCTAACATCAGTAAGCTTAAAAAAAAATCTTAAAAAAAAAAAAAAAACCTGCACACCAGGATTTTATAGAGCCTGGTGGAAAAAATATGCATGTTCCTTCCTGCACCTAATTACCTCAACTGAAAAATCTGCCAAGTATTTTGCCCTTTAGTTCTCTTAATCGTATTAGGGCAAATGCATTTGGATGCCAACAGAAACAAACATTTAAAGATTTTCACTTAAAAGATTCCAAATATGTATGAAGGCTAAGTTTGAAACACAATGTCCCTCGTGCTTCTGAGACAACAGTTTTCTTTTTCTTTTTTTTCCCTCAAGCAAATATGAATTTGCTCATGTTATAAAACTTGATGTCTAGTTTTGAAACAATTTAAGTAAAATAATGTCAATACGATAGGCTCTCACAATGATTTATGCTTCCTTCTGTTACTTTATTACATTAGACATTCCTTTCTCAAAGCTTTATACTTTTCTCTGTGCTCCTAGCAACCAACCAAAGGCAAAGCATCAACTTTATATACCTGGCACTGTTCCAATACTTACTGCTATTGACAATTATATTGAAGTTTCTATTTAATTGCTGCTCTGTTGTGACACTGCATATTCGTCATAATTAGGCATTTCCTATTTTCTGTCCATTTCTCTTTGATTATTACTGAAAATGATTTTTTTTTAATTTCAGAAAACCTGAGCATGAAAATTCTACAGATAAGAGTAGCTACAGCTGTTACTATCATTACCAACATTGTAACATTCAGAAAAAAAAAAAAAAGAATATAATTTCTCGGAAGGTAATTTTCCTTTCAGTTTAAGTGCTCTTATTCATCTTACAGTTACTCAATGATTTCCTGTTCTAATTACAGGACATTATACAGAGAGACATTTGTAAAAGGAAAATGCAGCAGGATATATGACTAAATAGCTTGAATTGGTTGAAAGTGTTTAAAATTCCAAACTTGTACATCAACTTTATCAGTTCGTGGTAACAGTTCTGTGTAAATGTGTAATGTGCCCCCACTGTATTTCCGAATCTCTCTTAAGACAGTCTAGTTTGTACTCAAAGTTAGTACACATCAAAGGGGAAAATACATTTGCAGTTAAACTGATGTTAAAGAGTCGGATGAGGGAAGATCAGTTGAGGGGTTTTTTTTTTTTGTGTGTGTATGTGTGTGTGTGTCCCCCCCCACCCATCAAAGCTGTTAAATTGGAGACATGCCAAGACATGGAGTGGAAAATATTAATAATAAAAATAAATTAAATGCCTGATTAAAAGGGAGAGAGAACAAGATTCCATCCGGAATAGAAATGAAAATGCCACAAACTATTTCATAAAAACATACTGTGACGTAAATGACACATCAGTATTGCACTGTTGTGGTTATTTTGAGAAATGGCTTGTACTGTAAGTCAGCTGGTGCTGCCCCACCCTTAATAATTTTGTAATTCTCTACACAGTAAGCAAGTGAGGCAGCCCTGAGATTGCTAAGACAGAAAACAGACCTAGCCAGACAGAACTGGCAATAAAAAGATAATGTACTTTTAACATAACAGAACAAGGAGATTGGCTTTATTAACTAAAAAAACCCTCCTTTAAATGGTCCCTAGCTTGCCATTTGTTTTGATAAATGGAAACACAGATCTTCCCAGGGCAGGCAACAAAAACATCACAGGAGAACTTAAAAAACAAACAAACAAAAAAAAAATGTGGGAAAATATATCAGTGCATTGTTACAAATGGAACAAAGAATATTTCAAATACAAAACCAGGGGTTTTTAGTCAACTGTGTCCAAAAGCCAGGCACTTAAAAAAGAGGGACACACAAATATAAAATATGTATTAACATGTTAACACTGGCGTTTGCCCTTACTGTTGCTTCATCACTCAAAAGAGAAAACATAAAACCAAACACTGCTATCACTCTGAGTAACCAATGAACCCACTGGGAAGGGAGCCAGAGCCACCTCCACCATTCTCCCCGATGGCCTCTGAATTACCAGCCACATTCAGAAGCCACTCTGGATTTCATCTTGAGAATTTTGCATCTTATTTCCATATGGCTCATCTCAGCCAAAATTTAAATGTCACACAAGACAGGGATTATGCAATAAAAACACCTACTGGTGAGACCTCATGATCTGACTGATGTATTTGTAGGTAGAGTTGTGACCACACACGAGGTATAATTGTAGGGTCCTGAACTACCTTAGCTTCCTCCTCTTTACAAGATTTAACCTTTAAGCTATAATCAGTCATTCATTTTTAGTATAAATGAATTTGAGTATCTGAAGAAGAAAATATAAGAAATCCATGGGACATCAGGGAGCCAGGGCCTAGACAAAATTTTTTCATGCTCCAAAGTCAAATGAAAAGTTTTCTCAGAGATTAATTTATGTATTATATAAATATTCTACCGGATTTTGGGATTTGAATTCCATTAAACTCAACCCTGTCTTGGCTTACTAGGAAATGCCACTAAGACTCCATCAGCCCCTATGGTTACCATGACTAAGTTGTTATAAGAGGAATAAACTGAACCATCATTAGCAGAACGGGCCTTAAAAATTAAAACAACTTCTGGAATCTTTCCCCAGGGATTATCTACATGGCTTTTTATTTTTCAAGTTGTATTTTACATCTGCCGTCATTGTAAAGAATTGCAATTCTGTTAGCACAGCAGCTGCACAAACCCTTGACATTTGAGATACTCTCCTGAACCCCAACTCATGAATAAACCTAATTAAGGTGCAGTACTGGACAGATCAATAGCTAAATGATTAACTTCCACACATCAGTCTCTCAGCATGTGAGATACAAATTTGTGCATTAACAAAATGACAAATCACTATTTGTCATGACTTTCATGGACATGATCATTTCACAAATAGTCAACACTAATTAGGCTAAATCTAATAATTGCCAACGTAATTTATATCAGGAAAAAAAACTGCATAGAGAGAACCAAATACCCATGTAGGAGTGACTAATATTGATGATCTAATGCCTAGCACTTCAAAGGCATTTCATACACAGATATGTATACACATACACCTGTGTCCATAATATGTGTATGTGTGTGTGTGTGTTTGTGTGTATATATAATGATATTCTACTGGTATTAAAATTGTACAGCCATGAAAAATAATTAAGCTAAATAACATTTCAGATCCTGCAAAGAAGTTTCTGTTATATTAAGATTTTTTTAAAAAAAGAAAAGGTATGGGCTGGGGTTGTGGCTCAGCAATACAGCGCTCACCTAGCACATGCAAGGTCCTGGGTTGGATCCTCAGCACCACATAAAAATAAATAAATAAAATAAAGGTATTTAAAAAAAGGGAAGGTATGAAATAAGCCCAGACTTGTGTGTTTTGTTAATTGCTTTACTGAAGATACAATTCATTCATTGTAAGTGTACAAGATTTTAGCTTATTTGTGTTGTGCATCCCTCAAAACAATCAAATTTAGAATATTTTCATTACCCCAAAAGAAATCCTGAACTCTCTTGCTCTCACCAATCTTAAATAACCAGCAATTTTCTTTCAATCTCTATAGATTTCCTATTCTGGACATTTATTGTAAATGAAATCGTACATTTATATGGTATTTTGTGGCTGGCTTCATTCACTTGACATCATGTTTTCAAGGTCCATCCATGTTGTAGCACACATCAAAACTCCATTCTTTTTTATGGCTGAATAATATTCCATTGTATGCATAAATCATATTTTATTTATTTTGTTTTGAATAGTACTGCTATCACCATTTGTGCAAATATTTTTGCGTGGATATTTGTCTTTACTCTTGTGTATACACTTAAGAGTAGAACTGTTGGGTGGTATGGTAATTCTAGTTTTACCTTTTTGAGGAACTGCCATACTACTATTTTCTGAGGTGACTACACCATTTTACATTTCCACTGGTAGTGTATGAGAGTTCCAATACCTCCACATCCTCACCAGCACTTCTGATTATTTGTCTTTTTTTGGTGGAGAAGGTACTAGGGATTGAACTCAGGGGCACTTGACCACTGAGCCACATCCCCAGCCTTATTCTGTGTTTTATTTAGACACAGGGTCTCACCGAGTTGCTTAGTGTCTCATTTTTGCTAAGGCTGGCTTTGAACTCACTATCCTCCTGCCTCAGCCTCCCAAGCTGCTGAGATTAGAGGCAAGGCCACTGTGTCTGGCTTATTTGTGTTTTTGATAGCTATATTACTGGGTGTGAAGTGGTATCCCATATTGTCTTGTTTAATATTTAAAAATAAGACAGTGGCTGATTCTAGGGTGTGATATTACCTATAATTCTATTTCTTCCTTTGGTTTTCTGCATTTTCAAATGTAGTTTTTAAAAAGAAGGGAACATCTGCCAAATCAATATGCATTTTTGAGGGGCCACTAAAAACAATCTTGAATAAAGAAATACATTGGAGGACTTGCAATTCTGGATTTCAAACCTTCCTATGAAGTTACAGTATCAAGAGGTTGTGGGGCTGGCATCTGGATCGACGTATATACTAATGGGAAAGAAGAGTCCAGAAATAAACCCTAACAGCTACAGTCAATAATTTTGACAAGGGTGCCCAGATCATTCAATGAGGAAAGGGCAGTTTTTTTCAATAAATGGTAGTAAGAAGATTAAATATCCTCAGGCAAGAGAATACAATTAGACCCTTCTCTAAAATCATACATAGAAATCAACTAAAACTTGATCAACAACCCAAATTTAAGAGCTAAAACTAAAATTCTTGGAAGAAACCATTGGTAAACATTGTTGTGACCTTGGATTTCCCAATCACAATAAAAATGCAGGTAACAAGAAAAATAGATAATTGGGCTTCATAAAAATTAATTTTTTTTGCACCAAAGAATACTATCAAGAAAGTAGACAGACAGACACAAAATGGGAGAAAATCTGCAAATCATATACCTGATAAGGGATTCATATACAGAATCTATAATGAGGACCTACAACTCAGTAACAGATAAATGATCCATTTAAAAATGATGAAGGACTTAAACAGGTATTTCTCTAAAGAATATGTACAAGTGGCATATTAAAAATGGACAACATGATTAATCATTAGAAAAATGCAAATCAAAACTACAATGAGAAACCACTTCATACCCTCTTAGATAGCTATTATGAAACAAAAACAAAAATACCAAGTGCTGGTGAGGATGTGGAGAAATTGGGATCCTCTCTCACTGCTGGTTCAAATGTGAAATGGTGCAGCCATAGCAAAAAAGTCTGTCAGTTCCTTAAAAAGCTAAATCTAGAATTACTATATAAACCAGTAATACCATTCCTAGATATAAACCCAAAGGATCTGAGAACAAATACTCATATACTTCCACACCAATGTTGATAGGAGCATTATAACAATTGTCAAAAAGTGGAAAAAAACCTAAGTGTCCATCAACAGATGAACAGATAAATGTGGTATATCCATACAATGGAATACTATTCAGCCACTAAGAAGAATAAAGTTTTGATATATGATACAATATAGATGATCCTTGAAAATATCATGGTAAATGAAAAATGGCAAACACAAAAGGGCAAATATTGTATGAACCTACTTATATGAGGTATTTAAAACAGGCTGATTCATGGAGATTGAAAGTAGACTAGAGGTTGCCCAGTGTTGGTTGGGTGGTAGAAGGTACTGGAAGGAATAGAGAATTCTTGCTTAATGGGTTCAGAGTTTCTGTTTGGTGTGATGAAAAGTTCTGTAAACAGATAAGAGTGACAGTTACACAATATTGGGAATGCACTTAATGCCACTGAATTGGATACTTAAAAATGTTATGTATGCGTTATACAACCAAAGAAGAGGGGTACGACTGGCAAGGGTTATATACTAGAGTATAAACTCCTGGAGGACATGGAGTCAGTGTTCTAATTTCTTGGTATCTTTCCTAGACCTTTGAGATTGTTAGCAAATGTAACTGCCTACAGACAGTGTCACAACAAACATCTGACCCTTTCATCACGATTTCCCCCCAGGCTCTGGATCAACTGCTCTACCTACAAGACAGAATGACTCTGGAGAAAGATATCTGCCCAACAGCCCCGGAGGCATGGGTTGGCAGATCTTCTTAGATGAAGGGTCAGGAACTCAGGCAGTCCTTCCATTTTATGAAATCTCTCTGTCTATCACTGGAGATTCTGAATTTCACCCCCAAGCTCTGAGCCCTGTCCACAAAGCTGAACCAACTCTGGAAGCTCATGCCCTAAGGCAACAAGAGAGTTGGATGACTGCTTTGCTTTCTTGCATCTTATCATAAGGATCCTGGAGTGACTCAGCACAGAAGGAAGGGCAAAGGCTTTTTATTCTGTCAGTGTTTCATCTTTAAAAAAAAAAATAATAATTTTAATCAGGCTTTTATTTTTATTTTTTTCTGGTTGTATAGAAAGTATATTCACACCAATTCGTGTCTTCATACAGGTACTTTGGATAATGATGTCCATCATATTCCACCATCTTTTCTAACCCTCTGCCCCCTCCCTTCCCCTCCCACCCCTCTGCCCTATCTAGAGTTCATCTAATCCTCCCATGCTCCCCCTCCCTACCCCACTATGAATCAGCCTCCTTATATCAGAGAAAACATTTGGCATTTGTTTTTTTTGGATTGATTAACTTCACTTAGCATTATCTTCTCTAATTCCATCCATTTACCTGCAAATGCCATGATTCTATTCTCTTTTATTGCTGAGTAAAATTCCATTGTGTATATATGCCACATTTTTTTTTTATCCATTCATCCACTGAAGGGCATCTAGGTTGGTTCCACAGTTTAGCTATTGTGAATTGTGCTGCTATAAACATTGATGTGGCTGTGTCCCTGTAGTATGCTGTTTTTAAGTCCTTTGGGCCTCATCTTAAATCTGTATTTGAATTGGAGAATCCCTACTGAGTGCTCAGGAGGCTTTCTGAGGGGAAACTACATACAGATGGGGTAGATCCTCAACTTCTATCTCACACCTCCATTCATTTGCCCAAGAAGGAGCCAGCATCCAGTACAGTCAACACCTTTACCCACCACCCATCCCTAGTCTTATTATGACCAATAAGGAGTCAAATCAAAATACTGGTTTTGGAGAAGCTTCCTTTATGTATATATCAAGACACCTCAAACCATATATTCTTGATTTTTCCCTTCTTGTCTATATTTCAGTTAAAACAAAGGCTTGGCCTGGCATGGTGATACACGCCTGTAATCCCAGTGGCTTGGGAGGCTGAGCCAGGAGGACCATGAGTTCAAAGTCAGCCTCAGTGATTTAGTGAGGCTCTAAGCAACTTAGTGAGACCCTGTCTTAAAATTTAAAAAATAAAATAAAAAGGGCTGGGAATGTAGCTCAGTTGTTAGGTGCCCCTGGGTTCTATCCCTGTTACACAAAACAAACAAACAACAACAACAACAAAAACCCACAAAGGCTTGTCTACTCTGAATTCAGAAAAGCCAAGTAGTAAAGTTAATGATGCTGATCCCTCAAAATGTAGCTATAATGATTTGCAAGGCAACCATATTTTTTGACATAAATTGGAAAAACCCAAGGATAACAATTTTACATGATTTATTTCGAACTGCTATGCTTTATTAACTACAAATTTTAACATGTAAAATCTTATCAAATCATATATAAAGCTTTTTTAATTATAGTTAATCACCATCTTATTTTATTCTCTAGCATGTTTAACATTTTATACTATTTAACAAAAACTTACTCAAACTCATAGTAAAAAAAAATTTTAGATGTCTACTTAAAATTTTGCAAAGGAATATATAGTTTCCCCCCCCCAAATCTTTTAGAGCAGCACTATTCAATAAAATGTAATGTAAGTCAAGTATGTAATTAATATTAAAAAGGTAAAAAGAAAACAGGTGAAATGAATGTTATTATCTATTTTATTTGGCCCCAAATATCTAAAATATTATTCCTTTTGTTTTTTTCAGTACTGGGGATTGATCAAAATATCATTTCAACATGTGACCACCAAAAAGAATTGTTAATGATATAGCTTATATCATTTTTACATACTATTTAAAAAATCTGGCATTTTACATTGATAGCATCTGTTGATTTGGGCAAGCCACACTGCAAGCGCTTACCCACCATGTGACTGGTGGGTACCATAGTGGACAGAGAATCTTAAGAAGAGTCCACCAGAAAAGAAATTTGAAGACAACCTAGGATAAATGGGGCTGTTCTGGACACAGAGCATGGTCCCCAAGGGGACTTTCCGTTTTAGATTCTAATAAAAAAAAAAAAAAATCAGAAGCACAATAGGAGAAGAAACAGAATCTGGAGAAGAAACCAAAACAGGAGGAAAAGAGACTTGAGCGGAATTTGATACCTAAGACTCCAACAAAGGCCAAGAGATGGAGAAAGTGTGTTACTATTTTAGTAGAGATCCTGCTTGGTACCTTTTGTTTTTGATGAATGATATAACAAAAAACAAAGCCAAAAAGCTTCCCACTATAAAAGCTGGCGGGAGTTCTCTCTTCTGGGTTATACCTTTTCTTCTGTGCTAACTAGCTGCAAGTTCACCTGGTGCCATTTCCACAAACCATCTGCTCTGCTTTCTGTCATGATGCCAGGAGAACATCAGTCTTTCAGAAGGGGTATTTTCTTTCTTTCTTTCTTTTTTTTTTTTTTCTGGTGTGTGCAATACTAAAATTAGTTTAACATCTGAAGGAGATACTTATAAAACCTACTGGAAACCGAAACCACTCTTCAATCTCACGGCTATGCAGTCATATAAAAACTCCAGCACCTTCTAATGTGCTCTCACAGGGCACCGTGGAAGAACATCATTGAAAGCGGACGATATGGATATGTTCTGTTTTACTTCCTTTTTGTACAGTGTCAGTACTGAATAAGCTGATGTAAGACAGGAGGAGGATGAGTCTAGTTTATTCACATTTCCCATTTCCTCTGAAAATCAGTTCCACTACAAATGTCCTCCTTGACTCAATCTCTAATATCCATATCTACTCACTCCTCTTTTCTCATAAAAGACACAATAAACAAATTGCTAATGACTAATATATTAATTCCAGTCATAATTTTGTGATTTTATACCATGAGTTCCCTGGGTATTGTTTATATTTCTGGGAGAAGGTTTACACTCACAAGGTTTGCAAACTATGAGCCAACTCTGGCCTGTTGCTGGTTTCTATCAATAAAGTTTTATTGCAACATAGCCATGCTCATTCATTTACATATTATTAATGACTACTTTTGTATTCTGACCACACAGTTGTGTAGCTGTTACAGATACATCATGACCCACAAATCTAAAATGTTTACTCTCTGATTTGGCTGGTTCTTGCTCTAGAGATTATATTTTTGCTTCCAGAAAGCTGCTATTTGGATCATTGGCATCAGCTTAATTCCTAAGATACAGTTACTCTGCTAACACCTGACTGTACTTATTTATTCATGTTGGACTTTTCTTTGTAGGCGATGGGTTCTTTGAAGGGCAGGAGGTAGATCTTTAGAGGGTCTGAATCCCTAATGCCCTATAAACAACTGAAGCATGTGATAGACTTTCAATTTATGTCATTCTCTTATTCTTGATATTCACTCTTTGGTGTTCTCCTTTCCTCATAGTATCCCCTGATCTATTATCTATTTTCTCTACCTTGCTCTGTGACTTCTGAAGTTTATGTCATTGGGCTCCCTCACAGCCTGGCTTCTGCTTAGTTCAGCCAACAAAATACCCAGCAGGAGATCAGATGTGGGAAGAAAGAAGTTGTGTTACAGTTATTTCTTTCCAACTTGCTTACGAGAGCTCCCCAGGTCATGGCCACACCCAAGGGCAGTTCCTCCAGGATGCTGGTCTTCACCAGGTAGCACCATCTCCTCCACCTGCTTCCTGACCTCACGAGTCCCCTCTTGCCTCAGCTGCTGTCCTTTGTTCTTTTCACCCTAACCCTATAAGTCTTCCCTTTGTCAATGTCCTATAGGTTGAACTCTCTGAGGGGAAATCTCTTTCATGCCTCCATCTTGACTAATACTCCTCTATGGTTCCCATCTAGCAAGTGGTAATTCAGTGGATATCCCCACCTCTGAGGCTCAACAAAAACTGAGAGGACTTGTGTTCTGTGCACCTTTAGCATCAGAATCACAGAGGGGCCTGTTTTAAATAGAGAATCCTGGGTCCCCATCCTGCTGTGAATAAGGATGTCCGATCTGGGTCTCTGGATACTTCATGACAAAAAACCCCCAGGTGTTTCCAACACACCTAATCAGAATAGATGGTGAATTTCAGTTTGGGGGAACAAGGTGAAATGAGAAACGAAAAACCAGTTTGAAGCAACTGCAGTGTCTTTAAGATCCTGTAGTAAGATGTGTTAATCATGAATTTAATGAAAAAGGAGGCCAGAACTACCTGGAAGAGGGCCACAGGAAGTGCTGAAGCTAAAATCAGAAATTACCCCTTTTTCTTGGTCATAGGGTGAAATCCGTCAAAGTAGGCTGTACATTTAAAAATCACACAGTCCACAACATTGCCTTCCACGGTCTAGCTACACATAAGTACCAGTATAATGATGAGCATGAAAATCAATTGCATTGACAGATGGAACGGCATGAGTCACACAGCCCAGGCATGTGCAGAAGGTAGCACATGTGAATGACAGAGGGCCAGGGCCTAGTGTTGGCCAACTACCAACTGTGTAATATGGGGAAAGACCACCTTAGAGAGTCTTGGATTTCCTCTCTGTAAAATGACCAAAAGATGACTTCCTAAGAAGATATCTGAGTTAAAAAATGAAAACTAGTTAGGTGTGGCATACTAACCACTCAGGAGATACCCTGTGTTATAATTACTTTGCGGGCTCTTCCCCCAAATATGTCAAGAACACTTAAAGCTCCTGGTGGGAATGGGGAGCATGTTTCCAAGCATCATGTGGAAGAAGGGTGTCATAATAGGGAAACCACTGAGTTTCACAAAAGGTCACACAGATGGAGTTCTTGGAAACTTTAACATGCTAATAGACATTTTAATCTATAGGAGATGAATTGCTGCCCTTTCTGAACTTGACCATGAAATCCTCTCCTTCCCCTCCCGATCCTGGCCCCCTACCCTTTGTCATTTATGTCTCACCTCCACTAGCTAGTATTTCTCTCATCGCATTTTGGGGACAGAATACATATCAACTGTTGACTGTATCAACTGCCCGACTCCTTCCACGCCCTTCCCTCAATACACACTCTGCTTAACAGTTTATAACTACAAATAGTTTACTATGTGTAGTATCGTTACTCATCTATTAAACACTTCAGAATCTATAAAGCCCCTTCACATGCTTAGGTTTACTTAATCCTTCCAGAATCTCCCTTGAGATCTGTCAAGAATGCTGCCCATTTTGAACATTGAGGACACAGAAAGCTCATTGGTTTCTATAAATAAAGTTTTATTGCAACACAATCAATGACTTGCCCAAGGTCACCCTGTGAACAGGTCATCTGGCACTAAATCTCACACCATTCTCCTTACATTCCAGCTGCATTCTGCATGGATCCAAATCTCTGAGAAGCACTCTGGCTGATTCACCATATTCCCAGTTAACTCATACAGACCTTCCAACAGACATGGCTTTGAGAATCCTTGTGATTTTACTAATGATAAGCAAACTTCTAGTTTCAGGAACCCTTCCAGTCTCATATTTAAAACAACCCCCTAAGGAAAACTTGTTTTGCCTTCTGTGGATCAATAATTTCAAATAGAGATGACCATTGCATAAAGACCCTTCGCTAGCAGAACTGTGTGCCTTTGACCTCTTTGGTAGCACCTTTCAGGTTTAGTGAAGCCTGTGGTGTTATTTCTATTGTTTTCCCTTTGGGTCCTGGGATGAACACCCACCAACCACTTCTTATCCCATACACCAAGCTCAGAAAACTGCAACCTGTGTGTCATCAAACGAACAGCATTCAAGGTCAAAATGGCCCACCATCCAGTGACTACTCAGACCCCAGAGTAAGACCTAAGACCCAAGACCCACCCTTTCAAGGATGTATAGCCTAGCAGAGAGGATGGGCATTGGAACAAATAGACAAATAAGTGTCCTGACAAAAGTCAAACAAAAGCGGCAGAATCTTGGTCCTTTCTCTTCATAGTGAAAATAAAACTCAAGCTAAATTTTGAAAGACACATAAAAACTCCCAAGGCAAAGGAAAATACCAGCATTCACTAGACACCCAATACCTGTCAGGAGGAGAGAGAATATCTTCTCTCTCCTCCTGAAGACAATGCTATAGGAGGTTACTACCACTAGCACCATTTTTCAGATGGAAAAACTGATGCCAAAAAAGAGATTAATGACTTCGCAACAGTCACTCTATTATGGAGAACTACAGAAGAGATCTGAGCCAAGAACCTGTGTCTGTTGGCTGCTGCTGTCTCAAAGTAGAGCAGAGCGCCTCCAGACCCCAATACTGTAGGTGGCAGGGTCCAGTGAGAAGGCTGGAATTAAAGTGCTGTAGCTGCAGTACACGGCACTCTTTGAGGCAACAGGGGACCTCAGGGGCCATGCCATTGGGTAGGGTTTCCATTTCATCCTGAAGGCACAGAGTGGAGGACAGAGGAGAGCTAGATCCTGACCCCAGTCTTCATCGTCTTTCTTCTGTCTGAGTTGACAGAGGTCCTCCTGCCTCCTCCAACAGCATGAGTGACATCATGGTTATTGTCCTGATCAGGTCTCTTCCAGGAGAATGAGGCCATTTCAGCCAGCATTTGAAGTCAGGATCCCAGGGAGGCAATGTAAATCTAATTAACTATACATACAAGAATAATGCCTTATTCTTCAGTTGTTCATACAACAAACTTCATTCCCACTTAGGGCTGCACACTGCGTTCAGCTGTGGGTCCACACTGGTAAACGTAGCAGGGCCTGCCTTCAAGAAGCTCTGGCTTATAGACCATTGAGAGAGAAGAGAGTAAAGTAGTTTCCAGGTGATGGGAACATTGGTGGCTCTAAAGGGAATGACAGGGCCCATAGGATGATGAATTAAAATGCCACACATACCACAGAGCTCAGTGCTTTATGCGTAGCTTTGAAAAAAAAAAAGTGCTTCAAAAAAAATTCATCTTTGAGTTTGAAATTTTGAAAGCTGTGGTTACTGCAATAGTTAGAACAAAAGGGATTTTTTTTTTTTAAAACTGCCATCTGACTATGACCAGGTTCATGCAGAAGGAGGCTGGATCCATCAATTGTATCGCCTACAATTTAAATGCATCCTTTTTCATTCTTATTTCTGGCACTTGGCTTGCCACATCTTCAGTGGGGCAAGCCCTTCATATCCAGCGCATGTAAGCAGCTCAGGTCTCTTTTAATGATGAAGGATATGACTAATATATTTTGCCTCAACTGAAATTCAAACCCAATTTGATTTTCTCCCTCAGGTGAGATGTGGACAGAGAACATGTAGATAATAGGTGTGATCATTCACAAGGCTGAGGCTGTACTGATACTTTGTAGCTAAATGTAATTCGTAAAGCACAATTTAACAGCTCCATTTAGCGACTCTTCACAATCAAGATGATTTCAACAGTCTCTGAACACCAGCCAAGATACCTCCAAAGTGTACTTAAATACCAGCAAATATTACATGTTATAAAAATTCCATGTTTGTCTCTTTCCTCTGACTTCAGAAAATCAGCCTTCTCTCTCATCCCTGTAAGGCAAAGCCATTGCAATTCTTCTTTTCTAAATGGAGAAGGAAAGAAAGGGCTGGGACCAAGAGACTGAGCTCTGAGCTTTCCAAAAATTAGCATTCATTTTCCCCACCTTTCTTTTTATTGACTGTTAAGCTTTCAGGTCCTTATTTCAAGCCAAGTGGGACACCCAAAACACCATTTCTTCCTCCAGTCACAAATCTTGAAACTCAGAGGACTTTCAACAGGAGTTATTCCAGGGATTCAGTCAGAGACACGCATGGGCAGTGTAGGAAGGAGCCTCAATACATGATCTGAGGCAGCCAGGAAAGAAGCTCTGAGATCTACCATGTCCCTCCACCTTCCAATCAGTCTCATTATTCATTGTCATCTACATATTGTTTATTTGGTTGGTTTTGGTGCTGTGGATTGAACCCAGGGCCTCACGCATGCTAGGCAAGGATTTTACCACTGAGCCACATCCTCAGCCCAACAGTCCGACTATTTAAAGTTACCTTTGCTCTTTCTGTCTAAAGGGGCAGTTTCTAACTTAATAAGCAATATAATTTGCCACCTTGGGTGGTTCTTTCTTATTATAACTGAGTTCATGTTTGAGATCTGGAAATAAAATCTTATCCTCTCGTGTGCAATTGGAGAACAACAGCAGGAGCCTCTGAGCTGTCCTTTCTGGAGGTCACAGAACCTCTCACACTCCTCTAGTGGAGCGGAACTTCCGAGCTGAGACAAATGTTCTCACACGCAGGTCACTAGAAGAGACTTTTCCAATAAAACTCCCCCCTATGGGGTATCTCTGGTTAAAATGCTCTTTGTAAGTATCCCTGTTACTCCTCTGTGAGTAACCATGAAGAGGCCATGTTTCTTCTGCTAGAAGACATGAGATATATTCCTCTATCTTTGCTCACATAGTTTTTAAACCCATATTTTAGAAAAACAATTCAGAACTAATTTGTAAATACATCCCTGTTGTAAAGGATAAAATGATGATGCCCTTGACCTATAACCCCTCATAATTTAAGGGAGACTTACATTTCCATCTCCACAGGAGCCTTCTTCACAACTCAAGAATAGCCTTTCTTGACAGGAGACTGAGAACAGTTGTTCTCAAAGGGACAGAATCAGTCCCTTGGTCTGAGGTTTCTGCCGCTTTCAAAAATCACCTTGAAATAACAGTCTTCTTAACTCTTCTAAGTATAATTTACCTAGTACAGACACAAAAACATCCCACATACATGGTACACTGTGACAAGTTGGAGAACACAGCCAGGATGCACGTTTGTGTGAAAATAACCAGCCAATGTAACCCCAACTCTCCAACTGTGATACTGCTTCTTCCAACACATGGAGAAGTGAGAATGATTACATTTTGTTCAAAGTGTCTCATTACATTGATTTAAATAAGATTTCTAAACCTGCAAAAAGAAAAGCAGTTTAAAATGCCACTTGTTTTGAACAAGACTCTATAAAAAGACAGGTAGTGAAACCCTTCATAAATTCAGGTGGGTGAGGACCAAAGTCTCTTCTGCTGTGGATATCTGACAGAAGGATAATGGAATTTAGTAACACCCAGGTCAGGTGTTTCTGTTCTGCTTAATGCCTTCTCGAATGCCCACCATAATGTAACAGACAGGTGTTAAGAGACCTGTATTGAGGGATACACATTATAGGTTTTGAGATCTTAAACTTGATGAACTTGCTTCATCTCTGACAACACTGCAGTGCAAGTCACAATGGAAACAGATCTCACAGGACAGGTAAGATGTGGACCAGTTTGCAAAACGTCAAATGTACTTCCTGATGTTTATTAACACCGCAGGCATCACAATGCTTAATGCCAAACCAACAAAAACAACAACAACAAATGGAATTTCTCAGGCTACTAGTCAGTATTCAGTTATTGAACACTGCCAGAATATTGTATCTGTTATTGAACATACTATAGACCAACAAGCACTAAGCTTTTAATGTATATTTAAGCACCACAGCAATCCAATGAGGGATACTTTTACTACTTCCATTTCATAGATGAGAAAACTGAGGCTTAGAGAGATGATACACCAGCTCAAGGTCACTCTGGAACCCAGCTGTGTGTCAGTCCACAGACCATGATTCAGGGTCACTGCTTACAAGTTCTTAAGAGAAGCGTACACCAAGACTAATGACAGAAAGGCGAATTCACTGATGCAGGCAGGCTAAGAGTGGAGCTGCAGGCTGAGCCGAGATCCCCAGATGAGCAACCTGTTAGCTGAGTGATGACACTGGGGGTCCAGGCGTCATATGCAATGGGGATCCAGAGTCACTATCCTGGGAAGCCCTGAGGCTTCCCATTTTGTCCAGGGTCAGCACAAAACCTTTGACCTGGGAGGAAGCAGGAGGGGGCCCATTCTAGTTTTGCAATTTTAATTCCCTCTCTGCTCTCTAAGTGAAGGCAGGTATCTTCTGAGCCCAGGAACACTTTATTATTTTAAGAGAGGCCTTTGGAACCAGGAAGCTCCATGAATTTATGAGATCAGCAGCTATTTTTCCAAGATGGTTATAATACAATTCATTTCATTTGCAGCTGGTTTAACCTGAAACATTGTTTAAGAGAGACAAATAAACGACAATTCACATTCTCTGGGCTTCTCTCCTCTCCACCCCTCCCAGTTCTTCCACAGGAAATTTTGTATTGATTAAAGTACAATTACATTATGGTTGGGAAAAATTGGCCCTGGAATAAATCGTTTTAAGAAGAAATTGTGGTGACATCCTATGAAGCAGCAGCCAATGAAAAGGAACACTGAGCAGCACTGGGTTTGTGGCTGTGGGTTTCAGTCTCCTGATCTGTAAAGTGATTGATGGGGGGCCCTGCCTTCTCGGGAAGGTGGGATCAGGTAAATATGGTCATATTGTGACTAGCATGAGCCTCTAAGCACCTCTGCCCTCCTGGGCCCCTTCTTCCATAGAGAGATATTGAAAATTACTTTTCAGGGTTGCCTTCATAGAAAGTCAAATAAATACACTGAGTCAGGTATTTCATGTGGGACCTTTGGCAGAGGTGCTGGGAAATCCATGGAGGGCACAGGACTCTTCTTTGCCCATCTGCCATCCCTTATGCACAGCTGCACCAAAATGCAGATTTTTGTGTAAACCTTCAGCGGGAGGACCACTACTCTATAGGTTGAATCCTCAGATACAATAGAAAATGCAAAGGCCAAGATCCAGGAAATGAAGGAATTCTTCCTGATCAGCAAAGACTGGAAGACAGATGCATTTTGACGACAACATTCAAAAGGAGCCCATACTTCACCTTATATTGAGACCCCCATGGTGGTGCAAAGAAAAGGGAGAATTACACCATCCTAGAAAGAATAAGCATAAGAGAAAGGAGATCATGCTGGCTGTCGCCATGCAGTGTAAGGAGGATGAGAATGTCAAAATTGGTGGCTTCTCCTGCGAGTGCCCTTCTGATGAATGTGGTACTGGAGTTTTTATGACCAGCTACTTTGACAGACATTATTGTGGCAAGTTGTCTGACTTCCTGCTTCAACAAATCAAAGGACAAGTAGTAGTGTAGGAGTTAATGAAAGACACAAACTAGCAACAATAAGCAAATATATAAATAGTATATAGTATAATATTTTCTTTGAAAAATCATTGTATACTTTCTTCTGATTTTAATATACATAGAAGTCTTTTTGTGGGTCCCTAAAGTATTGTGGGCCCTAGAAATTATGCCTACACGGCTCCTGGATAAAGGGTGAGCCCTTTGTTTGCTGGGGGCCTGGATCTGGAAAAGCAAGTTTGGAGGAGCTGAGCCCCTAGCTCTGCAAAAGAACTTCTTTATGAGGGAGAAGACTGCAGGGGAGACCTCCACTGGGGAGTCAGTTGAAGAGATGGGGAAGGAGAGAAGTGATAACATTCATCTATGTATGGAGAATAGGATGTAAATCAACCTTCTCTCCATCTCTCCTGTCTACTCTTGTGAAATTCTCTCTGTAAGATCTACATTGCTCATCAGGAATGTGGAATTTAAAAAATAAAAACAAAATAAGGAGGCTGGATCCCATGATGTCTAAAGTCCCTCTCTTCCCACTCTAATATTAGACTTTTCACCACAAGTATTTAAATAACTGTTCCATAATGCCAAAAACTGCTTCCTCTCCCAGAGGAAACTCACTAATGTAGGAAGTAAGAAAGGCCTTTGAGGAACCCGATGGCTTACAGAGACGCATCACTGCCAAGTGCTGCAGATCTCTGGATATAGCATCTCCTGATGGTCTGTATGTCCAAGTCTTGGTTGGCTGTACTTCACACCTCGTACATTTGGAAGTCTCTGTCCCATCGTTACAATTGAATTTAGATAACTCAAAATGAAAATGTGAAGTGCTATCTAATTTACGATCCTTTGAGACAAGAAGTTATTTAATCTGTAGTTCAATCTTTATCCTGCAAGTATATCAACTGGGCACTGATGCCCCCAAATCGCTTCCCACTCACCAAATGAAAATACTCCAGATTGATTGCTTGGGCCTTCCTCCCAGTCTGCCATGCTGTTTTATCAGGGTGCCATCTTGCCTGCTCACCAGGATTCAGGCATTGTTTAAGTGTTTTATTCATTGTCCCTATCAGTGTGTACCAGTTCTGTTTCAACAACATACACACTAAAAAGCAACCCATTCTTCTTTCTACCATTGACCTTCTTCACACTAATTTTTTGAGTTTGGGCATTGTGCTACATTAAGGAGAACAGAGACATGGGTAATTTGTTTCTGTGTGTTCACGAAATACTCAGCTTCACCTTCCAATCTAGCAATTGTGGTAGCAAATCTTTACTCTGGAGCTGATGGCCAAAACAATAACTGTTAGCTGCATGTGGCTATTTAAAGTTATATTAATTAAAAGAAAACAAAAATCTAAATATATAAAAATTCAATTTCTCAGTCATACTAACTATATTTCAGTGGTCAATAGCCACATATAGTTAGTTGTACCTTGCTGGAAAACACAAATACAGACATTTCCATAATTGAGAAAACTAAAGTCTTATACATTTGCAAAACAAAGGCTACATACCTTTCACCACTATATTCCTGGTGACTAACATGTAGTAAAGCTCCAATAAATGCTTAAGGAACTGAAAATTTCCATCTCTAAATATGGAAACAAAATATGATCCCCTAGAAATGTTGAGTTAGACAAGGAAGAGTAACAACTACAAAGAAGGAGCTATGTTGGGCAAATTGTTTCCATTAAGCAAACTAGAATTCTAGTGTTAGTACACAAAAATTATTTCTAGATGGCTCTCTATGAAAACAAAGAGTGACTGAAGGAGACAGTTGCCTAAAATATGCATCCATGAGCCGTTCACAAAACCAACAGCTCAGCAAAGTTACCAAAGCCAGTATTATAACACAAGATCCACAGTAATAATGATGAGGTTAATGATGAAGGGGATACATATGAAATATGGAGCATTTTATAATAAACTTAGAAAACCCTTCCATATCTTGTTTCATGTGAACCTCAAAACAATTTTATGAGGTTGGAATTCTTATACCCATTTTATTGATGGGGAAAAAAGAGGTGTAGAGATTTAGTGCCCTGCCTAGAATGAATCATCTGATAAATCAAAGGCAGAGACTTCTGGCCTCAGGTTTATTCAATTCCAAGTCTTTCTGCTCTATCACAGCTGCTACATTTTGCCCAGAAACTTCCCATTGTGCTATTCCTACCTATCTGAGCCCTTCAGTGAAATTGACATCCTTTAGCAAAAGCGCAACTATACTTGCAATGCCTTGGAAGGCCAACTAATCAGTTGTCCTTTTTAATAATAATTTTTGGTTTCTGCAATACTGCGAGGCTAATCTTTGGTAACCGTAGGCTCCAGAAACATTATTAATTTATCACTGAAGAAACCATTTGTTCTGTGGATTACCCATCTCAAACGGTGGTTGTGAAGCCCAAGCGTGATATACTGTGCTCTGGGTTGCACAGCTGCTTTGCATTTTGAATTCTTTATTTATAGAACAAGTCAAATTAATAACTCAAAAATGTTGTTTCAGGCAAAGTAATGGACACACAATAAAACTATTCATTTCCTAAAAGGTCACTCCAGGAGATGCATACATTGTTTAAAAGCCTACCAACAATGCTATTATTCCTTCGAAAACTGAAAATGTATAATAAGCAGTTAGAGCACATATCTGCCCCTGAGACCCCAGGCTAATTTAAAGTACAATCACAAGGCAATCAATCATACTCCAAAATTACTTCATTTTCCAAACTGTTTACACTTTTTAAGTTACAAATCCACTTTCTGCTATTTCAACTCACGATTTACAACTACAGATTTAGACCTCTTGGCAAGCAGCCAAGCACTAGTCATGAGGGAACTAATGATATGAACAGATCAGTGTTTTATAAAGGAGAAAAGCGCATGTAAATTTCCAGTGTGTCTGCAAGTAATCAAGGCACTGCTGACTATAAATGAGACCGTCTCAAATTTATTTTAGGAGAAATATCTTAAAGCTGCACTTTTTATCCAGGCCAAAAAAAGCCTTTAAGAGGAACTCTGAGATTACTCAAATTATTGTAAATAAACGGTTATGTGAACAATATGGAAAGAATAGTGAAATACACGACTTATTTCAAAAGCGACTCATTTCAACATTTCTGTCCCACATGTCCTTATCGTGATTTCTGGAATGCTGGAGTTAATGGAAATGGAGGAAAAGATTTGCTATTCACACCCCCCTCCCTCCCTTCCTCCCTACCTCCCTACCTCCCTACCTCCCTCTCTCCCTCTCTCCCTTTCTCTCTCTCTCTCTCTCTCTCTCTCTCTCTGTCTCCTTTAAAATGCTGTTGTTAACTGTAGCAGCAAATCAAGTTTGTTTTAGTAGCCAAAAATGCTCTGAATAAAAGGAAGACCCTGGGGATACTGTTTTAAATTAAATATGATCTTTATTGTTTCATTACAATAGCACAGCCAAATAATCACTTTGTGCTATTTGTACAAATAATGTAGGATGCTCATTTTCTTGCGGAAATAATTACTCTAGTCTATCATATCCTGCTCGTCATCAAAACCTCCCTTTTTGCTGTCACCAAGCATGTGCATTAGACTCTGGAGGCTAAATTTAGCCAAAGTTTCATGTGTTCTTACATGCTAAGGAAGAAAGCCAAGTAAGCATATTCAGATGTGAGGGTGCCTGGAAGAGAGAAGCTCGAAATAACCTCACAGTATATACATTGCAAAAGTCTATTCACCATGATTGATATTTTAGTTACAGAATCATTACATGACTAAACTCAATTTTATAATTGGATAAGGCCAGATACAATAAACCGGCACTGCTCTGTTAAAGCATCCTACATCTTAAGACTATCTGTGATCATAAATCAACCTAATTATTTGAAATACTGTCATGAAGTGGAAAAGAAAAGAAATTAAAATAAACTGGCTGTCTGAATATCTCATTTTATTTTCTAAAGACCAACCAAAGCTTTTTATTGGACTTAAAGCCCAGCCCCACAATGGCTGATAAACCACACTTTTTTAGATAAAACCATATACACAGAAAATCAATGGCAAAGATTAAAAGCATCCTCCTGCCCCCTGCATTTTTCACACTGGCATCTGGAGTGTGCGTGTACATGTGTGTGTGTCTGTGTGTTAATTTAACTGTGACTAAAAATAATGATATTCAGGAATCTAGAGCAAAAAAAATATAGCCCTGTTTTTATTAAAACTTCATTTTCCTAACCTTGCCTTTGTTACACTCAGAAAAGCCACTAAGATGGAATGAACGCTTCCAGTTCTGAGTGATTTTTTTCAGGAAGACCCAGGAGCCTTAGAAGTCATCATTGTGACATCACTGAGATCCATGCTCATTGGCTGTAACAGCCTTTCTGGTTAACACATTCAGAGATGTCCTAGCCTATTACATTGCTAGCTCTCCAATGTGGGAGCCCTATATTTACCTGTGAATGCACAGAACACCCAATCCCTACACATACACATAAAATGCTGCTAGAACATTCTATAGGGCAGGGATGATCTCTTCTTCTGGAAGTCTTCATACAAATATAGGCCCTCTGAAGCACACTGTGGAAGGTTCTGGAAGGTGGAGAAGGGAATGCCTAGGAGCTCTCCTGAAGGTGGGCTGTCCTTCCTCATAGTTTGAGGACTGGAGACAAAATTCTGGGTATCTGAGTATCTTTGTGTTCTCCACACCTAGTACAAGGCTACTCAAGAAGGCTATATCTAAGCTTGCTCAACTCCTTTTGAAACTCAATGACAAATTTATTCATTTTACATTGGCTTTAGCAATGCCGATCACCGAGGGAATTTCAGAATACACCATATGCTAATTGTACTGAAAATGTTCTTTACAATCTGACCAACAACTAGTAAAGACCTCAGAATTCTGCTTTGACCTTTGACTTCAAAAGTTCCACTTCTAGGAATTTATCCTAAGGAAATAATCAAGAACACAAACAATGATATAACGTCAAAGATGTTTCTGAGGTTTATATAATCAAAAGCTGGGAAAAAACCCAAAGCTCAACAATAAGGGAAAACTTAAATTATTTCACTTCTACATAATGGAATACAGTGAAGTTCATCTATAAAGGTAAAACCACAGACTAATATCTACTGTGTAAAAGAACACATTTTTTAAGCATGATCTAAAAGTGTATAATAAATAAAATATAACACATAGAATCAGGGAAAAAAACAGGAATAATAGGGAATAATATCAACACTAGTTATTTCAGATTGATGGCATTATGGGAAAATTAAATTTTTTTGTTTCTTTGTATGTGTCTTACTGTGATAAACACACATTACTTTTATTATAACATGTAAGCACAATGAAAAAAGATTAAGAAAAAAATGTGGAAAGAAAGAAAACAACTCCACATAACCTCCTCAGTGTTAGATGGGTCAAATATCTTTACCTATCTGCAATAGCATACCCATTTTTTTGTGTTTTTGTTATTGATTAAATCCCTCAACACACCTCTCAAGGGAATGACAACCCAATAAATATTTTCAATTAATAATATTGATAAAATAGTTGCATCAAGTTAAGGAGGAAAATTGGATTTAGGTATACATGCCACTGACTTTGCCGGGGAGCGGGGGTGCTGGTATCTTTTTCAAAACATTTTAAAAAATAACCTCTTATTCTCATGTGGTACATTTGTTATAACTGGTAAAATAATATGCTACATTACCCAGGGTTTTCATTAGGGCCCACGTTCTACGTTGTACAGTTTTATGGGTTTTACCAAATGCACAATGTCACGTATTCATCATGACAGTATTATATAGAATACTTTCACTGCTTACCAATTTTTTAAACTGAAATTGAAAATTTCCTTCTAATAACACATACTGATTTTCCATTATTAGAATAGTCACACATATATAACAACCACCCTTAGTACAGTTCAAGGTACAAAAACAGCTACAAAGTTTCAGCAAAATTAAACAATCACTATATTTTTGGTGCCAGTTCAAAGGGTGGTTGTGAAAAGAGATAAAACTTTGAGATCAGCTAGTCCTTTTCTCTGAAACATAAGGAGGAGGAGGAGGAGGAGGACAGACTCAAATTTCCTTCTTCTCCACTCTAAATCCAGAATTACTATTCAATTACAAGACAGAATGTCAAGATATAATAAACTGAACTGAAAAAGGGAAAAGAAAACATGCTTTTTTTTTTTCTACAAATGAAGTTCAGAGCTTTTGCCCATTAAAGTAAACCAAATATGTTTCTCTCTCCAAAATTCCAGCCAAAAGGCAGGATGCCAAACACACTTAACAGATAAATCACTGTTCCAGGGTCTCTATTTTACTTTTTCCCCTTTTCTTTCTTTTGTTTTACTTACACACATAAACACACACACACACACACACACACACACACACACTTTAAAAGTAAACCAACATTCCTCCCCCCTCTTCTCAATCTCCTTGCAGAAAAATAAACCAAAGGAAACAATTACTTTTGTTGAAGAATCCATTGTTTAGGGGAAAAGTCACATAAAAATAAGTTCTACCTTCTTCATCAGAGATTAGCATTTCATATCTTGGGATCAAGCCATTGTCCTGAACACTATGTATAACTTATTGCAGTTAATTTATCACTAAGGTCATTGTAAACTAGGAGGGAGTTTGTAAACAAAAATGAATCACAGGTTTCATTTTTGTATCCTTTTCAAACTGGAAGACCTAACAGTTTCCTGTTCCAACATACAAAATAGTATTGCTTCTATCAACCTCCTCAGTGCTCTTGCCAGCAGTTTCCATTTAATTAAACTGACAGAAAAACAGGGCCTTTGCTAATGGGATCCAGACCATATTTCCTTCAATGTAAATTCTCAGGCATGAAATTACATCTGAAACAGACACAATAATCCTTCTCTATCTTCGACATACATTTAATCTATAATAACAATTCCTTTGTCTGTCTAAGAGTGTGTTTTAGATTGCAGTCAACTTTGTTTTCACTGGAATTCTCAAGTGTTATCCAATTTGAATTCACCTTAGCATTCCTCTGGGGCCTTGACTCTATCTAGCCATAGATTACCGTTAAAGACCAGATGCCAACGGCCAATGTCCACAGTAGGGAGGAACAATTATAAAATGAATGAATTATGTTTCTTTTTGCATCCTTGTTCTCAAAATCAATTTGTTTAAGTAAGAGCTTTTTCATCTATTGTGGATTCTAAATAAAAGCTATTGGCATTTATAAGCATGTCTGAATTTCACATTATAAAAGTCCGTGTTTCAAGTATTTCGATAAGGCTAATCAAGGCAGAATATATTGATTAAATGCATCTTGCAGACCTGATCATATGAACATAATTAATGGACTGACTAAACTATTTTTCTCTGTTTCGATGTTGGTCACTTTCCTGGTAGCTTAAATATGCTTAAAAACTTGATTCTTTCCTGTGCTTTAAAGCGTAAGCATGAAAACAAAAATATCTTTATTGAATTTATTGGTTAAAGAGAGAATCTTAGGTTATTTAACATGGCAGTCAAGACCTCTGGGGGGAAAAAATAAAATTCAAAAAAAAAATCTATTCCTAAGCAAAATTAAAGTACCTAGCACTGAGTGGGGGAAATACTAATTTATTCTGATCACTCTTGAGTGCAAATTAGTTTGGTCAAGTATCCTTTAAAAAGAACAGTTCAGGGTACAACTCAGGGGTAAAGCACTTGCCTAGAATGTACAAGGCTCTGGGTTTGATCCCCAGTATTGCAAAAACAACCACAGTAAAAACTGAGCTTCTTTCCTACTCATGGCAGGTTTAGAGATCGGCAATGCAGGTGTATGAGAATATAAATAATTTGGAAATGCTAAGGCCAAGGTCAAGAGAGGCTGATTGGTAAACTCAACTCAGTCCTCCCTCAACACTGACGAAATGGCAGGTCCCTTGATATGGTCTGCCTAGCTGTCAAAAAGAACTATTTCAACAAAGAAAAGGAGTTTTGTTGCAGACACTCATGACCCTAAAGAAATATAATGGTGTGCATATCTTAGGGTTCAATTCTTTCTCTGTATGCAGACAGCTACTGTCCTGCTTGGTCTTCCCACAAAACTGGCAACTCTTGTTAGAAAGTGAATCAAAAAAGATATTCCTGCAAGCAACTTCATGAAACAAAGACACTGCTGGCAAATAAGCATTTTAAGACTTGCTGAAAATCATATCTTCCAATATAAGAAGTAATGCCATTGTTCTCTTGGAAAATACAAAGCAAAGCACTTTATTTTTAAAGGGTGGGGGGGACTGCAGAGCATTGAAGGAGCTGTCTTCAGAAAATCCTGACAGTCTCTTTGAAAATGAAAGATTTCATTTATACAGCAGAAGACAGTTGTGGCAAGATTAGAAATCATTTCGAATCTCCTAGGCAATCAAAATACAGTCTTTCCATGCGATGGAAGGTCTCCTGTTTTACAGAAAATGCTAAATAAACAATTCTATGGGCAGAAATGTGAAAGCAATTTATTATTGTTCTATTCACTTTGGTTAAAACTTTAGAAACCACATGAAGCCTATAAATAGAAGCTTTTCTTTGTCTTTGGGGTGTTGAAAGCAGTTTCTCTTAGGTCCAGGGCGAAGAGGCAGGAAATTATTGCTCTTTCTCCACTGAGGAGTAAAACACTGATTCAGACAATGCCTGAAAGATGGATTCCTTAAAAACATGGTGAGAACGGCGGCAAATCTGTCTATATATTTTGAAAAATCAAGAGCACTATATTATAAATGGATTTATGTTATAGGGTTTTCCTTCTATTTTAGACATTGGCAATTTAATTGTATATGACAATATTTTACATTAGATTACCAAAAAGAGCATGGAACAGCACCAGTTATGGTGCTTTAGAAATAGGATACCTGCAAAGGGTTCACTTTTAGACTTTGGAAAAGAAATGCAAATTCTGCAGGGGTTGTTGAAGGGTTGGGAGAATCTAAGTAAAATTAGCCAAATTCAGATCTATAAACACTTAGTTAAGTTTGGAAACAGAGTGTGTAACCAGAAAGAAGGCATCATGAAAAATGATTACTTCTAGATCAGTGTTTTCCAAACTGAGGTTGGCAGCCCATTAGTATGATTATAAAACCAATTAGGTGAGTTGCAACTAGAATTTTTTTTTAAAGAAAAAGAATAGAAAATGCCAGGGTGCATTAGCTGTAATGGATAAGTGTTATTTGGATATAGATATACACACACGTATTCATATGTACATATATATCCACTAATAGGTGTGCGTGCGAGCGTGTGCGCGCCCTGGCTTACCATGTTAAATATATTATCTTCTGTGAAACATTATATTAGGTATATTTATGTACTTACAAATTCTTACCCAGGTAATTTTCACAAAATGAGCCAGCCTCAATACCGCCATACAATAAAAATGTGAGCATTTTAAAGAATCTTTCTAAAAAGCTAAACTAGTGGAGCCTGGACATAATAGGTCCTTAAGTTTTTACTGAATAAACCAATGAACAAATAAATAAAGATAAGGTACAGATGGGCTATGTGAATGCACCAAGCATATCCAAACCCAAAGGTTACATGAACTACCATGGGCCTGGGCAACCCACCTTTATAACATCCAGCTACACTACCAACATTCCATTGGAATAAAACGCCAGCACTATTCTTTCTGTTGTAAATAGAGCACACATTAACAAAGGCATTAACATTCTCAGGCCAGAAATGTATCTGTTGAGGCTGTGTCTATATTATAGCAAAACATCTGCTTGGAAAAGGAAAAATTGAGCTAAATGTTTGGGTAGTTTGGCTACACAGTATAAATCATCTAGCTTGAAAGATGAGCATTTATCCATCAACCAGCTCTGCCTGTCTTTCTATAACAAAACACATGGATGCAAGAAAAGGACTTTTTTTGCTTTAAGGTTCACTGTGCATTTACAATTCCTCTTTGGGCATTTACAAAGAAATTGTGGTGATGGCAAAAGGTAAGGTAGATACATGATTCACTAATGGCCAATGGATCAATTAAAAATTTACTCTCAACTCAGGGCTCAGAATAATATAAATATTGACTGGTAAGATAAGCTTCTTCCCATAAGACATTGGAATCAAGTCAGGAGACATACCCTAAAAAGAAATTTGAATGGTAATATGGTAACATACAAATGAGAAGAGTGGTTTGTGTTTCTTTGGTGGTTACTTGCTTTCATCAAGTTTACTTGAGTAAAGACACAGAACACTTCTCCATCTTGCAAACAACACAGAAGATAAACCCAAATGTATGTGAGTCAAGAGCAAAAAGCTCTTAAAAGGCTGAAAGGCTGAAAAATGGTCCAAAGCTAATAATATCTAATAAGGGGAAATGGAGTCCTACATTTATTTTTTGGGGGAAAAAAGGCCTGATTCTTAACTAATCATAATTTCTATAAGAGCCAATAGAAAGTACTGCTAGCAAGTAACAATAAAATGTAGGCAGAATTTGTGGAAATACAGGTCCTAGATAAAGAATGTGACAGCTCTCATCATTTGCCACATTGGTTAGACAACATATGTTGTCTGCAGACAGAATTTTAAAGTGGGTATTGATTAACTGAAACACTGACAGAAAGGAAGTATAAGGAGTATTACACTTGAAAGCATCAGGGACATTTAACCTAGAAATCAGAAGACATCAGAAGAACCAGAAAGATTTCCAGAACTCTGGAAAGCAACAGAGAACTGCCTTTAAAATATCTGAAAGACTTTCATGTGGGAAAAGAAGTTTATACCCAGGTGCCATAAGGAAATTGGTACCAGTGGGAAGATGTGGCAAAGTCACAATACAAAAAAAAATTTTTTTCTAAAATTCAGAGCGTGTGGGAAAAAAAAATCCCTAGCTGCATAAGGTAAGGAAGCTCAATGGTATAGAACAATGGAAAGATACTGATATGGATATAAGATGGAATCAGGTTGAATTGTTACATTTCCTTACCATCCCAAGAGTCAGATTAGGGAATGTGGGTACCCAGGAAGAACTATGCCCTCTGAGGAAGGAAGGCCAGAGGTGGCATTTTAAAACAGGTCCCAAGGGCTGAAGATGTGACTCAATGGTAGAGTACTTGCCTGGCACATGCACCACCCTGGGTTCAACTTTCTACACCAATAAATAAAATAGATTTTAAAATGCACTCCCTGCCCCTTTTATAACTTTTTAATTCTCTGAAATCAATATCTTAAAATTATCCATATTATTAGAATGGAATAGTTTCCTGTACCTCAAAAGCTGTTGTGAAATCAATGATGTCTCTTTACAACCACAGACACATTGGTATTGAAACAAAACAAAACAAAAAATAAGTTGGAATGAAATTGTTATTATTGGTAGCCCCTGGGAAGTGGGACTATTAATTATTTTTATTTCTTCTTCTTGTATATCTTTACTTTCCACAATAAAAAAAAATTATATTCGTAATGGGGAAAAACATTTTAAAAGGATGATTTAGAATGCGATTAGATCTTTATCTAGAAAAGCCCCACTGGTGAAAAATGAAAGTGATGTTCAAATTAAGACATTTCAATGTTTCCTGAAGAGTTCACATAACCTTAGTTCAGCCAAAGCATTTACTTCCGTGGATGGTGGAAAACAACTCATAGCTTACCTCTTTGAGATGATGGCTTCAAATCTAATTTTAGCATCATTGCCTAAAAAGTTGTCTTTATATTTCTACTCCTCAAATACACCTATATGTTCACATTTTAGTGACCAATGATCCACTGTCATTCTTTTATTAAGTAGTTAGTCTAAATTGTAAAACTAGAGCCCCTAGGGACACTCCCCCCCAAATTTTTGTTTTAAATACAAAAAAGGTGTTTGTGTGTGTGGGGGGGTGGGGGTTGTTGTTGGTGGTGTGGTTTTTGTTAACTGCCAGCATGCACAAAAGCCATTCACTTCAGAGAGGGATATACCTTGACTAAGCTGTGTAGCAGTAATGTAATAAACACCAACCCACCTACCTGACAGTAATCCTGCTTCCCTAACATTTACTAATTTTCAGGATGATTGGAGCTGGAGGTTAAAGGTATGTTATTATATCCCACTTTGAGGATTTGCAAATTGGATTTAAAAAAAAAAAAAATTCTGCGCCTCTTCTTTAATATAGTGTTAAAACCGGTATACATTTAAAAGTTTTCCTCTTCCAATATAAAAAGGAACATGGAGAATATTTCCTATTATCTTTAAAGAACTGTGTTCAAAGGAGGTATAGGTTTGAAATATACAACTCTGAATATACAAGGCTCCTTCAATAAAGGCTGGGCAAGGGTCATAAAACTGTAAAAAAAAAAAAAAATACCCTGCCCCTTTGGACTGTAACAGCTAATCATTAGCCATCCATTCGTAATGTTTACCTTTTAGTGAGTTATTTTCACATTTTTCTTCATGGGGACTAACCATTAGTACCCCCCTAAGACTAACAAAAGTACATTCATTGCCTGCTGGCAAATGATTTCCGGCCCCAAAGCATTCGCTGGTAGAAAAAGTTAAAGTATATCTAGGCTTATATTTCTATTATTGTTGGGCATTAGCAGCAGCATAAATTTTTCAGCCCAAGAACTTAATTCTAACTGACTTCACATAAGACGGCACTCCAAATCCACTCGCACGAGAGTTACATGTTTGTGAATCAAATTTAGGAAAATACAACATTTTAAACAGTGGATGTCTAGGAAATACTTTACTAAATGGACGGATTTTAAATTCATTCTCTACTCAACTTCCCTTCTCCCACCCCCACCCAAAGACTACCCCAAAGCACTACTAACTCCCAAATCAATAGTCTTCTGCATTTTATAAAAGGAGCTTGTTTGTATTTAAACATGGCTATGTAAACAAGGTGTTTGACTGGGGGAGATTTTCATCTCATAGTATTCCAGAGCTGGAGTGAAGCTATTTAAAGAATGGAGTATTCAATTCCTTAGGCCAGATGCTAGTGTAAATATGAAACTATGTTCACGCTGCTGATGAAACTATTTTTAGTGGTTGCGTTTTGAAGAGAACTATTCAGTTAAGTATTGTAGGGTGGGATTTCAGTAAGCTTCAAGAAGAATCCAGGGAACCAACCCCTGTGTTAACACACTGATACCAGGCCTGCAGGGAGCGCTGCAGGGAGCAGGGCCACACAACTAAGGCTTCACCAGGTATTTACCTTCTGTGTAGGAAAGTGAATAGCCATGGCCCCCATCCCCTCTGCCCAATGCTCTCTTCCTTGTCTCTTCCTAGATCTCCCTAGATCTTCCCTTGAGAGCCCAGGAGCATCTCACAGTCTAGGCACTGAATGGTTAACTCCTGGAGTACACCAGGGGTCCCTAGTTGCTGTTCTAGCCCAGAGGTCTGTGTCCATTCTGACCTGTACCTGGTTATAATCGCCAGTTGCTAATGTGCTGGTTCCACACACATACTCCCATCTGATTATTCAGTAAGTTGGACTATGTATTTGACTCCAGATTTTAAAATCAGGAAAGGTGCAAATCTAAAAGGGATTTGAGGACCACAGAAGTGTGCAAAAATAAAATTACTCTCAGGCAGATGCTGGCAATATTTTTCATACCAGACACATGGCTCCCTGTGTGTAAGCTCCTTTAAGTGACTGTTGCTAATGCTGCCAAGACTATAGGTGTGCTTGCTGCATGGGTGATTTCTTTCCTATCCTAGGTACAATATAGTAAGTACACACAGAAGGGGCCCCCAAAATGCCAATAGTCGAAGGTGATGGAAGTCTCCATGAGCAAAAATCAAGAGTGAAGCAAAGACACAGCAAGTAGTTCCCCAACATTCCTCCAATACTTGCCTGGGATCATTTTCTACAGGAATAATTAGCTTTACAAAGAATGATCTTGCTCCTTACTCAAACATAGGATGCTCTACCAATCTGGTCCTGCAGGGACACTGGCCTGGAGATCAGCTGTCTGTCTGGTCTTCATCAGAGACAGGGCTGTGACATCCTGAGACTGTGTTCTGGGCCTTGTCTTGCTCTTGCTGTCTCTCTGATTGGCCGCCCTTCCTGTGACTGAATCAAGCAGCCAGCCAGAGTGGGGTGGTACCCCTTTCTGTCTCCTCCATGAACCCACCAGCAGGTAACAGGAGGGGAAACACAGTGCCAGCCTACAATCTTTAATGTTTTTCTTTTAAGAATCAGAAACAGGAGACAAACCAGGAAAACTAAGGGTAAGAACCCGAGAGGCCCAGGCCCTTGCATGTTGTTTTTTTCCAACTACAAAAAATTCATTCAAGGGAAAGAAACCAGAATAAGGAAATTAAGAGTGAGACAGGAAGAAATACTTTATTTGCTTAAGTGTGTTTTCTATTTGTTCTAAGAGTCATGCATTATACAAACTGAGGGCCTGGTCTCAGAAATGCTTCTGTTGTCCCCAATGGAAAAAAAATTGCACTTTTTTTTTTTTGATAAAACATCAGTCACACACCACCACCACCCCCATCCAAAAACCAACTGTGGTTCTACAAACATGGTTTTAAATATTTCTTAAGGTTCTACCAATATTAGAAACCACTCAGCTTCTCTCGTGGTTTATTATGGTATCACCAACCAAATCCCTTTCATGTATTTATAGCCTTGTAAGTCATAATTACCAATCATTTACTCTTAAGACCATAAATCATTTTTGGCAACTTAAATGGACAACTAATACTATTAGTCAATGAATTCAGGTACTGCTCGTGAATGGGAAAAATTACTCTAGTACAAACTTCAGGAGTTCTTTTGACCAGTATGTTATGTTACCATTCTTTTTAATGATTCAGTTATCTTTATAATATTTGCATTCAGAACTGTGGTGTTTCTAGCCAACAGTGGAATGTTTGGTTGAATTAATTTTTTCTTTCACAGTGTGACAAAGTAGAGCACAGTCAAATTGAAGATGGCCTTCAGAACACCGTTGGAATCAGATCATCAGGAAAATGCATCCAGACCCATTTCTAGAACCACATGTAATATTCTGACTACCAGTGTGCCCATCAAGTCATTAACAAGCATCCTAAAACATGTAATATATACTGAAATGATGAGGAGAGTAGTATGGATGGTGAGGCTGCTTCAAGTGGGGCTTCAGCTTCTGTCAATTATGCAACACAACACAGATGCAAGCCTTCACCATTGTTTTTCATGTGCAGCTAAAGTACACTCTCTGACAGCAGTATTTACTTCCTTTTGCTCACCTTAAGCCCAGTGCATAAGCAAATGAGTTGTTCCAATCTAGCCAGTCTGAAAGATTCAAACTCAGCAAGTCACCTTTACCTAGGCAAGTTTCTAAAGAAACTAGTTTTATCCAGGACTCAGTTTTGCAAGATTATACAATTATCATTCCAAGTAATCATAACAATTTTCTTTTCCTCACCCTAAGGAGACCCGTATTCATAAACTTCCCAGAATTGAAATTCTTAGAGGTCTCCAACCCCAATTAGGAGCTGAGTGTTTAATCATCTATAAGAGTCCAGGCATGGTGAAAGTAAGGTTCATGTTTTTATTCTACTGTTTCTACAGCATGAAACCTACTGGTGCTCCATGGAACAGTGACTGGCCCACAAAGGGGAGGTGCATGGGGGTATTATTTTCAGAATTCACAATTGTGTGGCAGTTATACTTCTGAGCCTACAGATCCATTCAGTGCAGCTGGGTCCAGCTTAGCCTGTTGCTGACAGAGGCTTGCATGGCCTGAGAAGGTCTCACTGCTGGCAATAATCTGGTTTGGGCTTTTGCCCAAGATAAAAACCTCAAAGGAAATGACTTAAGTGTGGTATATACTGGTGGCACCCACGTCAATGTTAGGTGGTGCATGGATAAACATTTTTTCTTATTTTAAGAATTATGTACTTACCTTTACTATTATTTATAACAAATCATATAGGTTTTCCATTTACAGAAGTGCTATGAAATTTCCTATTTAAAATAAAGTTATTGAAGCAAAAACAGCAGTTAATTTAAGAAAAAACTAAGAAAATAATAAAATTGTCAGTTATCAACATGGTAAAAATTGCAAAGTTGGTTTATAAATGACTGAAGTCTAGGATATCCTAACTTAAGTCCTCAGACTTTAATAATGTTATCATTTATCAAATGCTGTATTTTATCTGACACTGTCCCAAGTACCTGGAATTCAATACGTTATAAATCCTACAATATTCTTGTGAAGTAGCAATTATTATACCCATTTTATAGTTGATAAAACAGACCCTGCAACTTACCCAAGGTTATAAAACTAGAAATTGGGGTTCCATGTTTTATGTCCAGGTCTACCAGACTTCCGGGCCATTACCATTACATTATATTGCCCCAAGTATAAGATTTAAGGTCTACTCATCCATCATACATCCAGCACACACAGTGAGAACCTATGCATGCCAGACAATGACTTGGATTAAAAGATTCCCTTCCTCTCAAGTCCTTTAATCTAGTATGGGTCCTGATCAGGGAAAAAAAAGGAAAAGTTTCTCATGTCAGGCTTCAAATCATGTTCCCAGGGAATAGGCCAAATTTAGATCTAAAACAATATGCAGAGCTCCCCACATAAAAGACAAAACGCATTGTTTTATAAATATTTAGAATACTGAGTGTGAGATTGATTCACATAATAAACATATTGCTGTTAGAAGAGACAAAAGGCTTTCAAAGAATCCTTAAGCAGGCCTCATTTCATAAAACCTGATATATAAAAATTAAGCTTTAGAAAATTTATTTCCATTACAAAAGGTGCTCTACTTTACCAAAAGGCATTTTCATAGGCTTTCCACACTATAAGCCTTATTTGCGCATTCCAAAGAGGAAGTAACTAAGGAAGATCTAACATCTACACAGCATCTTCACACCAGCCAGACAGTTCAGAACAAGTATTACCCATTGCCCATCCTTCTGTTAAATTTTATAATTTGAAAATAGAAAAGAAAAATATTCAAGATGAGAGAGGCATGCCTTCCTTCCCTCCCATGTGTGGGGGACGAGAAGTTCTCCTATCTGAAAGTGGACTTCCACCAGCTTTGTGGGCGGACATTACATGATTCTTGTTGTTCTTCATAGCATGATGGTTTTGTACTATTATAGGGAATCAACTAGTAGTCCTCAACTAAGAGTACATGGACCAATTACAGAAGGGTGTTCATGAATGTCCCCAAATGTTATTTAAATTTTGTGGGTGTAAGTGTTTTCTGGGTATAGAGTTTATAGGGTTTTCTAGCTCCTCAAAGCCTCCATATCACCCTCTAAAGGTGAACTGCGGCCAAGGTAGGAAATCCAGCTGTCTGTCCTCCCACCCACATGTGCCTGGACAAAGTTATACATTTTTGGGAGGTGCGGGAAAGATGACAACAATCAGTATGCCACCTGCCAAACCCTGACACCTCACTATCTAAGCTAGAGATTATATACCATGCCTACCTTCAGTCCCAGAATAGAGATGTGACAGAAATTTTATTCAGCCAGAAAGTTCTGCCCAGGGTGAATTCTATGATTTGATGAGATCCTACCACTAATACTGCCTTGGGGAGAAATTGTTTTATATGAATTGATTTGATTAACCACACTAGTCCCATTTGCAACCATGAATAATGTAACTAGGCAGAAAGTTGACATTTTCATGGAAAAGTTCTATCATTTGTGATCTAAAATTGCTAACTTTTTTTCTTAGTAAGTTATACCCTTTGAATATGATATGAAAATGTCGCTGTGATGAATCAAGGACACACAATGAGAAGATAAAATACTTAATGTTTTGAGATTCAACTGATAGCCTTTCATTGACAGCATGCATATTGGCTGGCATGAAGAGTCTTCATTGTTTTGAGACATATGAAACTCAATATGCCCAGATAAATCAAGAAAGAACCTGAAGCTTCATTATCATCCCTTCAACATCTCAAAACACTTTCTGGATAGAAGTGTTAAAGCTTTGGTAGAATAATAGGAATTTCAACAAGGCATACACAATGTATGTTTTCTTCTGATAGACTGATAGCCTTGATATGAACTAGTATATATTTATCAGAGACAATGAAAGGTCAGTATTGAACACTGAGCATAGCATTTCTAGCTGAAAAGTCAAGTTTGAGTTAAGTTCAAGTACCTGGTGGAATGAATAGATCTAAGTGAGAGATGAGCGTGAGATGCTCCGTTTATTCAACAATCATATATAAGACAACTGCCAAAGAAATGGGTCACAGTTCCTGCTCTTCAAACAGTTCTGAGTTTGTTCACAGGCATGACAAGTTCTCCAGAACCTTCCTCCATGTTCCAGTGCACATTGCTTATACCTTTATCCATGTACTGACAGAATTCTGCCTTATAACACAAGTGATTCTGTTTGCCTTACCATATCATGACCTCTTGAGGACAAGGACTGGACTCATCCCACAGCAAATATAATGACCTAGCCTCATTAAGTCTCCCTGCATAACACAGTGATTCCACTTTAACATAAAAGATTGGGCTAAACATCAAACCCCGTATGAATCTCTATAGATCAGCATTGTCCAATGTAAATATAAAGTGGGCTACCTATATAATTTGAAGTTTTATCATAACCATGAAAAAATTTTAAAAGGAAAGGTCACACTAATTATAATAATGTATTTTATTTAATCCAATATGTGAAAAATATTATTCCAACATGTGATCAATATAAAATTAGTAGTGAGATATAGATTTTTTTTAATGTTGTGTTTTTGACAGTAGGGTTAAATTTTGTACTGGCCATAGATCCAATTTGCATACTAAATATTCAATAGTTAAAGTGATATAGTCCTACCAAGATAAAAGTTTTAATAAAAATTTTTTACAGTGTTTCATTTTTAAATTTAAATTAGAATTAATTAAAATTAAATAAATTTAAAACTCAGACTCTCAGTGACAGTAGCTACATTTCAAGTGCTCAACAGCTATTTGTGGCTAGTGACTACTATCCTGGATAGGAGAGTGGTAGGCTACTGTTAAACACTGATAAAAGCAAGCTGCAAAATATGCACATAGTTGGGTACTGATGTCTTAGCAAAATAATTTACACATAAACACATACACACCCACAGAAACACATTCAGATAAATGGAGAAATAACCACCAATTGTTAACAAGGTGTTTACTTCTGAGAGGAACCATTGAATTGACTTCCTGGAAGGAGGTAAAGAAGGATTTTTACTTCTATATGGCTTAACTTTTTACATGTACTAATAAAAAGTAAAATCAAGGGGAAAAAAACTTAAGTATCACATTTTCTTTAAATAGAGGCAAATATGGTTATATTTTAAGGGTGATAGGGTCAACTTAGGTTTTTTTGGATTAGGGCCACCAAGAAGGTAAAGGAAATAGAAATCACTTTATATAAGGAATGTGGAATCAGGCCATTGGTGTTTGCCCCAGAGATGGGAAAACTGAGAATGGAAACAAGGCCTCATGGAGTAAAAAGTCCTCGTGAATATTATCAAAAACAAGAAAAATTTGATTTGGCCTATATTGTTTTAAGAATAGAACTACGAACAATAGTAGATAGTGAAAACATTGTTCATACTGTAAACCATGCATTCAGATTTAATTTATCCAAAGTAAGAATTTCTAACAACCCGACATATCAAAGATAGAATGGGGCTCTCATAAAGTAATGAGCTCCCAATCATTGAAAATATTAAAAAGTCAACTGAGATTTCTGCCCAGGGCATTTAAGATATAGTAGATGCAGGAAAGAATGTCACAATTAGAATCTTGTAACTAGATGATCTGTAGTTCATTTTAACTCTGAGACTTTATGACCCTATGATATTCACCAGTATCCTGAATGCATGTATGTATGAAATATTATATATATATATATACACATACACATATATATTAACATTCAATTCCTCTCTCCTTCAAAGAATGCAGTATATGTCCCAAACTCCTTGAAGTAAAACAAAGCCATGAAACTAGTAAACTAATAATTGAATAGTGTAAGTAGAAATGATACATGTTACCATGTGCTATTAATGAGTGTAAATATTTAATTGCTAGTCCTCAACCCTTCACTTGTTTTTTTTCTTCCTATATGAGCATGGAAACATGTTGACATAGAGGTCCAATGAAGTTACCATGGAGGAAAAACTCTGGGCAGTGTTCTGTATAGCAGAGTTAACTGTATCTAAACAAGAAATAAGCCTTTGTGGTATTAAGCCATTAAGATTTTGAAGATTTTTTTTTACTGTAGCATAACATAAGCTATGCTAACATACATTGAGCATTCTTGCTCATAACCTCCGAGAGAAAACAACACATAAAACCATGGCCATAACAGTGTGTTTTGGTTTCTTTTGGAATAATTAAGCACCTTTAGGACAAAAGAAATTTCCAGTTTGGATCATTCCACAAACACACAAGCATATTCATACACTTACCCATACATGTTCGATAAACTGCAAGAACAGCAAGTTCACTGTCAGAGAAGCATCGGAGGAGACCAGTAATACACATGTTTTATGTGGGACCCTCCAAAGTACAATTCTGAATTCCTGGCATCAGAATTACTAACCAACTAGGATCAGCTATTAATTGCGCTCTATGAGTGATCAAAGGAAGTAAAAACAGATGGTTTGCAGAACAATACATATTTAGGTAGATTTCAGCATAGAAAATTTAAAATCACACTTAAAACACATAAAAATAACCCTGGACCCCTAAGGGACTGAGATCATGGCTTATTTAATCCTGAATCCATTTCAATGCCTTACAGTAGATAACTCGAATGTTTGTGAAGCAAATTGAATGAGATCACATGCTACTGTTATCTATATCTTGGTATTCTTTTTATGTTGAAACTGTCCACTTTACTTTCTTGGGGGAAGAAAACAGCATTTCAGAAGGTTTGCTTTTCTAAGGGGAAGACAGAAGAAAACTGATGCTGTTGACTCAGTGCCCCCACTGAGCCTGGTGCACCCTACACATGATTTAATCACATCTCCCCAGTCCTGTGAGACAAGTATTGTTAACCCTGTTTTCCAGATAAGTGATCAAAGCATAGATAAAACTTGAAGATCATACAGCTTATGGAGCAAGGATTTGATCCAGATCTGTTTTGTTTTAAAGTCCATGGACTTTCTACTACTGTATAATGACTACTACGACATAGTGCCATTGTGAAACAGAAGCTACCCTAAAATGGTAGCTTCCATGGTTGCTCATTCTTCTAAATCTTTGATTGAAAACATTCATGCAAAACAATGGAAACTAAATGAACATTCGAAAGAAAGAAAGAAGACAGACAAGAAAAGAAACCCACACAGAGGCTGCACATGTGAAAGCCTATATTTATATACACAGCCATCACATGATGGGTAATTAGCCAGGTAACTATAGGTTTTTCTCTGGTAGAAAAGTATACGTTTCATCATGCTTTGAACTCTGCCTTATTATCAGCACTGCTATGAAAACAATGTTTTATTTCTTATTGAGAGAATAGGCCAGGCACGAAGTTTTGTTTTTGCAGGGCCTAACAGAATACTTTCTTTGTAAACCAAAGGAGTCAAATGGGTAGTTGGAAGGTGGAGAAAATCTTCTACCATGATTAGCAAGGCACCATTTTTAAGGGAGGTGAGGATTACAACAGGGCAATTGCCTAGAAAAAAAGAAGCATTAGATGTCGAGCTAAAACCATCTCCTTAATAACCTGTCACCTAAAAAAAAAGACAGATTACAAACAAGCGATAATAAAAAAGATAAGGCAGAACAAGTCCAGTCTGGATTTGTTTACTTCCCTGCACATTTTTGTCTCTGCTATAATCCTAAAATATGAAAAAAGATTCCCTTGAGGAAGGGAGACATTAATATGTGCCAGTATTAATATGTAAAATGTACAAAAACATACCCCCATACCACCACCCCCCCAATCCTCAGGCTGGCAGGCTAGCTTCAAGCACATTCAAAAATCTCTTCCATAAAGATTTTTAGAATGAATGACAGATGCTTTTATACTAATTAGACCAAGAATAGTTAGCAACCAAATGCCCCAAGTATGTTGCTTCTTCTATCAGGTACTAAGAAGACACCCCCTTCCACTAGAGGGTGTCCTAGAAAGTATTGTAAAAGCAATCAGATCAACCTTCAAATACACATAAGTGTCTCCAGTAGACTAAGAACAGAGAATGTGAGAGATTCCAGAGAAGGCTGATCATAAAAGCCGTGTGTTTACTTAACCTACTGGTATAGCTTTGAAGTTAGAGAGCCTACATCATAGAGCTAAGACTGTTACTGGGAAGATAAGACAAACACATGAACAAAAAAGGTACGGCATTATATTGGTAGTTATAGAGTAAGGTGCTCAATAAGGTGGTAGAAACACTGAATGTGATAAGATAAGAGCTCAATAAAGCTGGACAAATCCCATGAGCAGGATGGCTAAGAATGGTTCAGCAGCCTAAACTGAGCCTTAAAGGAAAGAGAGAATTCCCAAAGGTTAAGAATACTAGAAGAGATAACCAAATGCAGAAAGGCATGAGCCACTTAAAGTATATCAGAGAGTTTGGACGGCAGGGGAGCAGATGCATGTGGTTACAGAGGAAGAAGACCAGGTGAGTAAACTAATAAGACTAAGACGGAAGGTTCACAGGACAGACAGGAGGTAAGGAGGAAGGATGGACGGATGGTCTTAAAATTCTAAGCACATTAAGAGTTAGCAATGTCTCCCCTGCTTGGATATGTGAAGAAACAGTCATGGATATGTGCATAGCAGCAAGGGTTTCACAGTATGTGGGAATCAGAAGCAACTGAAAAGTCCAGCAATAATTAGTCAAAGTATGAAACATCTCAGTAATGAAACATTCTGTAGCCAGAAAAAGTGTTTCACAATAGAGAGGCACAGTCATCAGAATATGTGTATGCAAAATATGTATGAAGGGCAGGTTCCCAAACAGTAGATTTTATTTTTATGGGGAAAAAAGTATGTATATGAATTCTTGCCTATATACCAGTCATACACATTGGCACATATGTAAATGCCAATAGCACTTACATCTGTGTGGGAGGAAAATACTTAACTTATATTCTTTTGCTTTGTGTTTATCTATATTGCCAGCACTTTCCAAAGTGAACATGAATGATATTGGTAGAAAAAAAAGTAACCACAAGTAGCTGGGAATAGTGGTGCATGCTTGAATCCCAGCGTCTTTGAAACAGGAGGACTGCAAGTTCAAAGCCAGCCTCAGCAAGTTAGCAAGGCCCTAAGCAACTTAGCAAGACCCTGTCTCAAAATAAAAAATAAAAGGGGTTGAGGATGTGGCTCAGTGGTTAAGTGCCCCTGGATTCAATCCCCAGTAATCAAACACAAAAACAAAACAAAACAAAAGTAACCACAATGAAAGTTATTAATAAGGAATTTAAGACTGATGATACTGCTCACTAGATGTTTGCCCGTTTGTGTTTTATTCAGTAAACACAGAATTATTGAAAAAAGAAGCAGGGCACCCTAAGCTGAAAGCTAATATTCAGAGTAGGTCAGAAGTGTAAAAAAATGTAGAAAGGATTAACAATTTTAAAAGCAATTGAGGAAGTCCAAAGGGAGAATGTTCTAGGCAAGGCACAGCTCTGGGATTTTAGGGAAGAAATAAGCAACATACCTTCATCCCAGCACACTAAAGCAAAACATACTGAGTTAGGCAACCAGGAAAACCCCAAATCAGTAGCACTATTTGCTCAGCCCCTACTGTGCATGAAGCACTTTGTAAAGCCTTTGAAAACCCACTATTATTACAGTCTGTCCTAAATAAATATATTTACTAAAATGGGCTAAAAGTCCAAACCTCACCTTTCCTCTGCAGTGACCTGTACAAACTACAGACTTAAACACATAATGTTAGAGGAAAGCAGGGGAGTGAATCTTTGACATTTAGGGAAATTAATGTTTTGCAATAAAACCTCACATTTAAAGCACTCTAAAAGATAAATGAGCTGTTCAAAAGAATTGGTGTCAATACTAAAGAGTATTAAGACTAAATGCCCAAATCAAATACCTGTTCCTGAAACCCTCTGGAAAAGCTATATAAATTCACATGCAGGATGTATGTGCTTTGTAGTCCAAGGTAATGTTATCACGACAATGGGCACAATAATGATCTATGGTCAGTCATCATGCAGGTAGGAGGTGAACAAAAACATTTTAGAGTTATAATAAAATGGAAAAGCTTCATGTACTCCAACCTCAAGGGAAACTGTTGAATCAAATCTCATTTTAAATGCACATCAGAGAAATAGTCAATGTTGCCCTTTTCAAGAAATAGTTAACAGACCATGGTGGGCCAACTGGATTTGTTCTTCACAGTAGACCCATTCTTCCTACCTAGGGCAAATAGAATCATTGCTCCAATTCTGGCAATGTATGTAGGAAGCCCAGGTGTTTTTTAAAGGAGACCCAAGGGACATAGCAAGAGACTATCACTCATGGGAGGAGAACTCCACCACAGCTGAATTCATCCTTTCTTCTCTGATTATCTTCCCATTACACAGTGATCATGACCATGATCATTGTGAAATTAACATTTATCACTAATGAAGCTAAAAGAAAAGCATGACTTGGGTGCCTTCTCCAACACAGTCTTATCATAGAAATGGCCCTAAAGGACCTGATGAAGGACAAAGCACCAGGAAAAAAAAATAAACCAAACCAGATCCCCAAAACCAAAACAACAACCATCAAAGAAATCAAACAGAAAAACAAATACAAGAGCAGATGAAGTTCAGGAGGAGGGTCTGAATTAAACTACAACATTTGCTAGGGTAGGGAATTACTTGTCAATCTTCATCTTGTTTGGCTGAAGCACCTTGAAGAAATTGGACACCAAGCTGGTCTTCCACTCTGGATCTTTATTGGGGCAAAACCCATTTGGGTAAGTCATATCTTCAATGCTATAGTATACAACTAAAGGAACTACAGGAGATTAAAAGGAACCAACAGCCCTTATTGAGTCACAGTGGCTGCCATATTAACAATGATACTCATTAGAGAATATCTGTACTTAATAATACTGTCACTAAACTTCAGAGGGTTTAAAGGTGAAATAGCTTGATGGTCTAGTAAAGGTAAGGCCATACAGCTATAAGGAAGAACCTAGTAGTTTTGCTAGTGTCAGGACATATCTGGAGGGTGTGCCAAGTCAGTTCCTTAGAGCTCTACTGGCCATGAATGATGGATGTACCATGGCCTTTATTTCCCTATAAGCCTCCTACTATAGTTCTAGGATTCTTAGCAAAACTGCGCTCCTACAATATAAATGAATAAATTAGTACTAAAAAAATCCCAAATGTCTCCTGAGATGAGTTGCCAGAATGGTGAGGAATTTTGAAAACATGTCCTGGAGAAGAACTGAAAACACTGGAGTAGTTTAGCCAGGTAACAAGGGGACTGAAGACTATTTAGAGAAAAACATGGAGAAAACTGGACCCATGTCCCTGGTGGTCCCTTCCAGCCTGACAATAGTATGAAGAGCTCCCCCAAAGCCTGAATTTCATACTTTTTCACGCATTGTATTCTATAGATGAATACTGGTAACCTAGATACTGAACATAGCACTAGAAGTTCTAATCCCCCACCCCACCCCACGCCAACATCTGCCCTGACATTTCCAAGTCTAAAAGTAAGAATAAATTCCTAAATTCTACAAAATGTTCTTCAGTTGATTGTCAATCTGTAGGCCATCATCAAATGGAGAAATGAACCTGGAATTCTAAAAGCATTATGATTAGATTAGGTGGTCAAGTTGAATTTTAACTTTCAAATGAAGAGAGTCATCTTATTCCTTAAGTGTTACAAGATTATGGGTTCCCAGGTTCTTAGAAAACGTCCTGCTACTAAACAGTTCTAAAACTTTGAATATTTTTTCAGGAAGCTGAAGCAGGACGACCGTAAGTTTAAGGCCAGGCTGGTCAACATAGCAAGACTCTCTCAAAATAAAAAATAAAAAGGGTTGGGGATGTAGCTGAGGGGTAAGAGAACCCTTAGGTTCCATCCTCAGTACCAAAACAAAACAAAACAACATCAAAAGAAAATAAACTATTTTGAATGTTTTGGATGCAGATTCCTGGAAGTGTGAACTTACTTCTTTTACCTGTCCTCTGGGTTGTCACTTTATAATAGCATAAAGCAATCTCTTGAAGGAAGAGCCATGGTGGTATTGGGACAGCATGCCTCACCCAGGATAATTGTGCTATGAGTAAATTCTTTAAAGAATCATGGTAAACACAACAATATTATCAGAGGACCTTGTGAAAAGATCCTTTGGAAAGTATCTTTCTAAATTATTGATGAGCCCTACATGTAATTGATTTCTATTTTGAACTTAAGGATATTATAAAGGCCAAATTTGTTTTAGTGAGGAGTCTGTTCTGCAGGTCTTTCTTAAAATATTCATGAATAGAATAATAAAAATGTAAATCATCTAAGAAACATCTCAAGTTTCAGTGTCAAAGAAAATGGGTTTACCTGGCCCAGCAATTGAAAGTGAAACATAAACAACAATACTTCAAAAGACTCTTTAACACACATACAAAATTTCCATTGACCAAGGAAGGAAGGATTGTCCTGGTATGAAGGATGTTCTCAATCCTAATAAATTCAGATATCTCAGGTAAAAAAAAAAAATCCTTATTATAACAAATTGTCACCATCTTAACATGCTTCTTGTAAGAAACATTTATTTCTTCCAGGAAGAGTAAGAATTCTTTCCATGGCTACATCCAAGGAAGCCTCTTGATGTATCAAACTCAGAAGGAATCTGAAACCATCATTTGAAACACAAGGTCTCAAGAACTTCTAAGCAAAGACGATATTCATTTTTTTAAAAAAAGAGTACTTGAGAAGCCACTTAAACAACAGATCACTTACAATCCAGCTTATTTTGACAGAATTTTCAGAAGATGCAAAGTTTTAGAATATACATATATACTTACCTGTATAAATATATAAAACATTATGTATTATATATAATGTATATAAATATAACATTTAAAAATATATAAGTGGCCTATTTATTATATTTAGTATATATAGTTAAACAATTTTAGAACATTATAAAATATATAAATAATATAAGTATATTATATATCTATATAACTGTATATCTACAGCTATATATATATATATATATATATATATATATATATATATATTTATACATAGTTTATAAACTATATAGGTATAGTTTATAGATAAACTATAGAGATAAAAATACAGATATATATGTATATAAGAACCTGAAGGACTGAGGCAGACAGTATTGAGAGTATACCCTGATTTAAATAACTAGAATGGGTGTATGATTAGAGACCTTCAGAATGAACAAATAAGCTATCATTGTACCACACAGCTCTCTATCATATAATTTCCCTCTAAAAATAATATAATGAAAATACTACCTTTGACTTCAGTATCACAAAAAAACTCATAGATACTAATTAATTTGTTCTCAGCTAATCTCCTCCAAATCCAATGAGATAAAACCAGGTACATACTACCACTCATTTCACACACAAAGGACCCAAAGTTATAAACATACAGCGCCTTTTTTCCAGGGAGTGACAAGCTTCTCCTGACATCCTGTCCACTGCCCTTTCAACACCACCATGCACAAGTACGGGGGAAGTCCCAGCCCCAGAAGGGAGAGGGAAGCTAATCTTTCTCAATTTGATGGGACTTTAGAAACAGAAATTGGGCCGAGGGAACCTCCATCATTAAATTCATGCAGACACACACACACACACACACACACACACAACCACACACAAACACACACACACACACACACACACACACACACACACACACACACTGGGTCTCTTTTCTCAATTTCAGTTCAGACTTCTCTATCTTATATTTCTTTTTCTAAAGGCACATTTGGAGATGAAACCATTCATAACTGCCCATCCACAGACAGTTTGTGGCAGCATAATTGACAATGAGTCTGCTGCAAAAAAAATGAAAATGCTGTTTTAATAACCTCGGCCTAAAATACATTTTGTTGTATGCCTCAAAGGGTTTCAATAAAAAGTCAACCTGTAGAGACATATTTTCTTGGCTTAAACAACAATCCAAAGCATATAAATGTAGTCCAACTATAATGACATATTTATAGGCCAATAAAGCTTACACTGCAGCTTTCATACTTCACTTAAAGGAACTCTGTAAGAAGCAGTGTTATATAAAATAATTTGATTTTTTTTCAAACTATAGCACAAGAAATTAAAAAAAATGCAAGTTTGCTATGTTTAACTGATAGTATTTATATTCCTCAGTTGCTAAAAATTTGTAAAATGAAGCAATTCTTCATTTGACTACTTCCAACTGCCATACCAAATATGGGTATCAAGTCCACTTTATTACAAAAGCTAAGTACTGTAATTCTAAAGACAAAAATAAATAACTAGAGGCTTGTGTAGTGAATGATTTAATCAACCCGATTCTTCTGGAAAAACAGGTTCTTGTGTTCGTTATGCTTATGAATAATACATTCCTTAACCCTTCTATTTTAACATAGTTATTTTTCTTCATTTTTAAAAATAAACTTCAGCATGAAATAGACTGAAAGAAGGTAAAACATCTTACCCAGTAAAATCACAATTTGCACTGGTTTCATATGGAATTTTCTTTGAAAAGGACAAAGAAAAGAGAAGACGTGAAGCCACTTTACCATATCTCACTAGTGTTTTTTAAAGATGACTAGTTTTTCCACTACACTTCTCTGTAATTTTAGTCAACAGTCATTTAGAGTCTTAAATGAAAACTCCAGAGATTTTTAAGAAACAAATGGGTCATCCTCAAATATTGTCCAAATGTGCCCCTTCAAGAAGGAAGGGGTATAAAAAATGAAAGACTTGTGATTTGAATCACAGCAATTATTGGAAGCTGCCGTTTGAGGCAGAGTTTCTCTTTGTGGAGTATTAATTTGTTGGCAGACGCGTATTTGTGAGAACATTCTTGGTTTTTTTTTACTATTCAGAGACAGGAAGTGACACAAACTGGGATTAAAGGGAACTTATTCTACCTAAACACAGAGCAAGAAGAGTTATTTAATTACCCTGGATATTTTAAAGTCCCTTCTTTAAAAATCAACCTAATTTCTTTCTTTATTATTAATTTTGTGACAGGATGAAATCACTCAGTTAAAAAAAAAATAACATGTTAAGAATTTTACTGTATCCATAGAAAGGTGAGATCTTTGCATTCTTTGTTTACTTTCACCAGGAAAAAAAAAAAAAAAGAGGAGGGTCTTAGGTAATCTCAAAGTTCATCTTTCTTTGGTAAGAACAATGAGAAGTTGGAAGGGTTCTACAGAAGGAAAAACCTAATAAGTGTGTGAACTTCCATTAACAATGTGGTATTGGAGATGGTTTCAGTGTGGCCAAGAGAAAGAGAGATAAGAAAACCACTGTGTAGAAAGAAAAGTAGAGACAACAAATATTTTGATGTTGCACACAGAGAAAGGAAGAAGCTAAAGAGAGAGTTGGTGGGACAGGATTGTGTACAGCAAATGACACCCCCTCTCTCCCCAGTATAATTCCTGACAATGTCGACTTACAAACCTTAGATCAGGCAGATAATGGAAACTCATTACATTAAGGAAAGTTTTTGTTTCTCTTTCCACATTATTACAACACAGTGTGCATTCCAATTACAAAAGCTATTTGTCTCAAATTCCCCACAGTTCATACCGACTGAGTAGAATTTCAAGGCCCTAAATTCTATCCTTAAAGGGGTAGTTTACATTAAAAAAAGAAAAGGTACATGGTGTTTCTTGCCCACCAAATCTCCTGTTGATTATTTTCCTGTCCTCAGCACTAATCTTGGAGTTGTCTCTCAAGACTAGGAAAAAAAAAAAATTCTGAATTACTTAGCAAGACTTTTATCAGCACACATTCTTGGGCCTTGCCTCAGTCCAACCTGGAAGAATCTGAGGAAGCTGAACCCAGTAATCAGTATTGCTTTTTAAATTCCCCTAGTGAATCTGAAGAGTAACTAGATTTAAAAACCACTAAACTAGATTTTCCAGGCCAAACCACCTGCAAGTATTTTGAATATTGTCTATAAACCCACTTCTTCTGGAATCAATTTGTAAAAAAAGGTAGATTATGGATATTTTTTAGAATCCAAGAGATCAAAGTCTCTAAATCTTTTTGATGGAATTAAGAAATTGGTTTTCTTTTCATGCTCATTAATAAACTATCCACTTGAAACACAAAACAACCCTGCTATAAATACTCTTGTTTATATGTGTGACATCAAGCTTAACCATCTACACATCCTTTTGTCCCCCGTGGGTTTCCTGTTTAATTTTTTTTATTAGTAACAGTATATTCCACAACTAAAAAAAAAAAATCAAACAAAGAAAGGTTTTAATGTTAAGGAAAACATAAGACAATGGCAATACATCTTAGATCCTACATTAGGAAAGCAACAGAACGGATGTATTATTCAGCATTTTCACACGTCATGAGGGTAGTCATTGTGCGTTCACAAAATTGGGGCATGTGACAGTATATATAAGAAGACTATTAAAAAATTCTTTGGCTTTAGAAAGAAAACCCTGGCTTCATACTTTTCTTTAATTGTGCACATGACAATCAGGCTGCCATGTCCCAAATATTACCCTCTGACATCAGTAAACTGTTGACTGGCAAACTGTAAGTCAATATTAATGCTGTTCCCAAAACACAGCACAGCTCGTCACAAACCAGAATCATATGAAAGACCCAGTCAGTTACTGGTGTTATTCAGTTTCTTTATGCCAGTTAAAATAAATCATCAAGGTTTCTTGTAATAGTTAAGTTCTAGGTTTAAAAAAAAAAAAAACAGGAAGTTGCCACATTAAGGCATAAAATAGGGCTGCGAAAATCAGCATTGTGTTAGAATGAAAGAAAAAGATCCCTTAATATGTTAAAAGTGAAGTTCCTCTTTGCCTAAAGAGGAAATAACTAGGCTAAATCAGAGGTCAACAACTTTTTGGTCTTGAGCAATGCTAAGAGAATAAGTCAGTGAAGGCAACAGGAGGATATTAACAAAAGGAAAAGAACAAAGAAAGAAATCATGGAGGAAGAAGAAAGTGTTACAGCAACAGAATCAATTATGCAGTCCCTTGTGTCTGTCATCACCAGGCTGGACTCTTTACACCTCTCTTCTCACAATGACGCTATTTTTCACAAGGGGAAACTGAGGCTTTGGGGTTAAATTATTTGCTTAAAGCCACACAGCTAAGTAGGTGTCAGAGTTAGTGTTCAAGCACTAGTCACACTCCAAAGCTCCTTTTCTCCTTTAAACTTATAGTAGAAGAGGGAGAGGTAAAAAAGAAAAGAACACAGTTGAATGCTTAGAGCTCAAGGAAATCCACTTCATAAACTGCCAAATCCATGGATCCCCTGCCTCCGGTAGCTCTCTCACTTCATATTAAGTAACTCATCTCTTTTCCTCACTTGGCCCTCTACCCATTGTAAAACACAAAATTCTGACATGGCATTAATAGATGGGGCACTGACTACTTAACAACAAATATTTAAACTCTTCATCAATTCAATTTTAGGTGCCTGAATTTAAGTCTCATGTCTTGATGGTGCCCTATAAGTTGTTTAAGGACATCACTCAGCACAGGGCTCTGTGATCCGACAGGGAACACCTGTTCAACCATTCCTCACCCACCCCACTAACATCTCTCCATCTGTATTCTCAGTCCCTTTTCAGCATAAAGTGTGAATACACACATGGAGATACACTTCACTAGAAAAAAAATCTACAACTAAAAAGGTAGGTTACGATCTATACCCACGCATTGGATTTAGAAGCAAGAATCATATTTACCAAGGTCGGCCTTTTCCTTGAGAACATCTTTGAAATTGAGTCCGCTGTTGAGGGTGGACTGCCTGTACTTCAGCAGAGCCTCTCGCTGTCCATTTCTTCCCAATGTCTCTGCTTTCACTGGCCCGGCTCGTAGGCCACATCTCCACTTGGAGAAATCAGAATGGACCCACTTGACCAGGTCTTCAAGCTTCACTATCACCTTTTCAGAAACAGCAATGACTTCATCCTACAAGAGGTGAGATGGGCAAAAAATATTATTTATGGGTTAAAGATAAATGATACACTCTCCCACACAGCCCACCTGAAATGCCATGTGAATGTTTAACCTTAGACAAGCAGGCAGTGTGTTTTTCAATATCAGAGGATCTCCAATAACTTACTGGAGATTTATTGTTTTTTTTCACTGCTGGTTATTTAAACAATAATTTAAATGATATATTTGTTACACAATTAGAAAGTATCCAAAAAAAAAAAAAAAAAAAATAGGCAGTAATCCTAATAGCCATTTTGAATGCTGTTTGCAAAGCTCACTCTACCTTAATCTCACCACTTGGGCAAAAGCTGATTTTTAGGTGCAATTAATTGCAAATGTAAAAAGCAAGGGCTAGATGACTAATCGTTAGCCTGTCTCCATATAAATGGTCTAAGTAAATCTAGGATTCTTGGAACTCTGACTCACCCCAAAATTCCTATGTTTATGGTACATTTTCCCTTGGCTTATACACAAATATTGAATTTAACTTTTGTCCTAAAAATTAAATAAAACTGTGATGTAATCCCAAAAGAAATACTTCATAAATGTTATGTGCTTCCCACTGAAAGAAACTTACACATTCTCATGTTTCTTGAAAACTTTGTAAGTTGAGAAATGAACTGATTTTTTTTCTTTTAATACATATGGGGTAGGGGGTGAGAGGGTGGAGTAAGGAGAAAGTCTTTGAATCTAAGAGAAGAAGTTGAAACTTAAGTTCCTCCTATGGATCATAAATTTGAATTTTAAGCATCTCTAATTGCTTCCAGAAAACAACCAACTTTTCTGCTTCAGAATTAATCCAGCAAGATATTTAATAGATATCCATACATGGAACAAAGGGAAGGCTCCCTTGCCCAACAATTCTTTGAAAAAGGCTTATAAAGATTGTCTCACTGGGTTTTAAGTTAAATTATTTGAAGCATTTGACATTTCCACTTGCACTGACTCCTTTTATTTCTTTTACTTCACATTTCTGAAGAAGGCTTAGCTGTGAAAACCCCTAAGCTTACAAAACCTTCAAAATATTTTAGACAAAACAACAACAGGAAGATGTCTCTAAGCTATTAAAGACAAGGAATTCACAACTGATTTTGGCTAATTTTACTGTTAAACATAACTCTTTCCTCCTTCCCCCACCTACACATATGCACACACCCCCACACCCCCAACACACACACACACACACACACACACACACCACTGCAAACACCACTTCGATTCAAACCAAAAGGGGTTTATTAAGATAAGCTTCACATAATAAGAAGCCCTGATTTAAGTTTCTAAAAAGTTTTAAGGTAGGATCTAAAATTTCACTTTTCCTCACCCAGTCCCAAGTTGCTCTTGAAAGAAAGTTTACTAGGCAGCAGAAAGTAACAAATACTCTATCAAAAATGAAAAGTAAAACTTTGGTAATGGAATCTTTCCCCTTATCATGATCAAATATGAACTTCCACTAAAGGAGAAACTAAGTGGAAAGTGTGTTTTCATCTTCTGCTCAAGAAAAAAAATTTCAATACTTTATCAACAATGGGGCACATTACAAAGTACCATTTCAACGGGTGATTTCATCCAGACTCACCACACTATCCTCTTGAAATAAAAGATCTGTAGTTGTCATGCATTTTATAGCTATTACATGGTGATTATTAAATGTCAGAATAAAAACTCAGACTGGGTATTGTTTCAAAGCATATGGGAACAGCTTCTGGACAGGACATACCAGCAATCAAATCTAGATTGTACTGGAAAATAATTAAGTTGCATGATATATCAGTCTCAACGTTAGTAAAAATGGAATTTGGCAACATTCTGACCAAATAAGGTTTCCTAGAATAGACAAGTTTGGAGATGAGTGTTATTTTCAAATAGCTCTGACTATGATCAAATGATTATCATTTCAATTACCAGTTGCTTCAGATCTTTTCCAAGAAATGGCATGACTAGCTCTGGCAGGCTTACAACACCCGCCAAACAAATAGTTTATTAACCAAGAGAAAATACAATCCTTCTGATGTCACTGATGAATCAACTCATCTTTCAAGATTCAGTCTATAGATTCTGTGCTTGTTCCTTTTCTCTCACACACACATAAAAAAAATGCAGGAATTCACATAAACATGCAAACCATAAACCCCAGTTTGTATTAATTGTGAAACAACCAGTATGTTTTATTATGGATTCACAGAGAAACTGGCCCTGCAACATTGTTAAATGCCAGAATTTAAAAGGAAATCTGATAAGTGGAGGAGGGCGAAACAGCAAACCAATCTCCAAAAAACAAAACAGTCAACACACAAGTAGAAAATGTCTCAGGAAACATTGCTTTGAACACACAGTGGCATAAATCACATGCTCATATTTACTATTCTGAGCAAGTGCTGACTAAAGTTCCTAATATGTACCATTCTTGGGCAAGTCTCTATGTCTAAGAAAAGAATTTCAATAAGCTCATCTCATGATTACATTAGCTCTCTGCAAACTGAGAATTAGCACTGGATAAATATTGCTGATTTGCTCTAATACAACACAAAAGGAACACAAAGAAATACACTTTGTTATTCTATTAATGTGCCTTGACTTTTCAATTAACCCAGCTCTTAATCAATATTTATGTAGGCTGTGTTAAGACACTTTTTAAGTCCTTATCCCCCTTCATCGTTGTTTAAAATTATTTCTGTAATTCGGATTTTGTTTCTACCACTGTACAAAAACAGCCCATTTAATCATGAATCCTCTAAGTCAGAGGAGATAATCTAGTCAAGAAATCACAGACCAGCCAGCCGGTGTATATGCCTGGTCCCTCCAACTGTTTAAAGAATTGGAAATTTAAACAAAAATGTCCAGACTTCAACTTTCTGTTATAAAATAAAACAAAGAAAAAGAAAAAAAAATAAAACAAAACCAAAACCAATAACAAAAAACCACTTGAAACTAAGCTGCAGCAGATGCCTTCTTTAGACAAGATGTAAAATCCCCACCACTCATTATCACATTATATTTAGTCCACTCTTCCCTGACCTGCCTGGTACCATCAAAGGTACATTTTCATTTATACCCACAGATTCAGTCCATCTCATGTTATTGATGAGGACAATGAGCTTCAGTGGCATGTCCTGGTATCAACTTATGGCAGGATTTAGATGAGGACCTGGGTTTCTTTTCTACCAACACAGCACCTTAGACTGCAGCCAGAATGCCTGGGTTCAAATCTCAGCCCTGGAATTTACTTCCAATGAAACATAGGACAACTTCTTTATACTCCCTGTGTTTCAATTTTTTTTTTTCATTGATGAAAAGAAAAAAAAAAAGGATTACACTGTCTACTCTTACATTAATTGCCTGGATTCAATGGGTTGGCACAAATGAAGTAATGCCAGATTTAGCTATGTGTCATTACTTCTCTATATTGATGTTTTCCAAAGTGTAGCATGCCTAGATGAATTCAGATCTTTCACAGGGAAACTTTATATAAAGTTATTCGTTGTTTATCTATTGTTGCTCTATTTATGGAAAAGTGGTACTGGTTTTCTACTTTTAGGAGATATAGAAAGTTTCCTTTTTAAATAAATTTAAGCCAATAAGTGGATCACTTTTTACAAAGCCATTACAGAAACAATGGGGATATGTGGAGATGGGGGGGACAAGTTTTTGAAAAAATGAATGAAATTTCGGACGACATGTTTTATTAGTGGTTCTTAAAGTAAAGTCCAGGAAGCCTTGGAAATCCCTGAGACCCCTTCAGGTGGTCCAGTGGGTGAAAACAGCAATTCTAATCATATCAAGACATAGGCTTTTTTTCTCACTCTCATTCTCTTTCAAGTGTGCAGTGGGGTTTTCCAGACCTGTGACATGTGATATCACAACTGTCTGAATGCAGAAACACATACGTGAATCCAGCTCTCTATTAAGCCAGACAGTAAAGAGATTTACAAAAAACATAAAACCATGCCACTGTTTCCACTGATCTTTTTGTTTTTGAGAATATAGTTAATTTTCATTAAAATGTGTTACATTTTCATAGTGGGTTTATATTGGTATTTTAATTTATTATTGTAATTAATTTAGAGTAAAATTTCCTTTTTTTTTTTTTGGTATACAGTGCTGTGAATTTTAACACAAGGACAGAATCATAAAACCAGTATCACCACAATCACTAGATATAGACCAGTCCATCACCCTCGAAAGCCCTTCGTATTATGTTGTATTTGTTACATTCCCCCCACTCCACACCAACTTTTGGCAACCACTGATCAGCTCTTGCTTTGGTTTTCTTTCTTAAAATGTCATGTAAATTGAATCATATGGTATAAAAACCTTTTAGATTGCTTCTTTCACTCAGCATAATACTTTTGGGATCCACCCATGTTGCTGCATGAGTCAACAGCTTATTACCTTTTATTGCTGAACAGAATTTGATGGTGTGGATGGCCACCAAACTTTGTTTATCCATTCACTGACTGAGGGACATCTGGGCAGGTTCAATTTTGGTGATTACAAACACAACTACTATAAACTTGCATGCACAGGTTTCCGTGTGAACACACATTTTCAATTCTCTAGAGTAAACACCTAAGAGAGGGATTGCTACGCAATGTTTGAGAAACTGCCCAACCATTTTCTGGAGAGGCTGCGCCATTTTGCATTCTCACCAGCACCATATGAGAGTTCCAGTTGTTACTCATGCTTGCCAGCACTTGATACTGACCCTATAAATTAATTACTGCCATCCTAATATGTACATAGTAATTTCTCATCATCTTTTTAGTTTTCCTTTCCCTAATGACTAATGATATCATACATCATTTCAGGTGCTAATTTGCCACCTGTATATCTTTTTTCAAAGAAGTTGATGTTAAATCTTTTGTCCACTTAAAAAATTGTGATGTTTGCTTTCTTACTATTGAGTTTTGAGAGTTCTTGAAACTTCTAGATTCAAGTCTTTTGACAAATATGTGGCTTGAAAATATGTTCTCCCACTTTGTCGCATTCTTCTAACAGTTTCTTTAATAAAACAAAAGTTTAAAATCTGATTAAGTTCCATTGGTCAGCTTTTTGTTTTATGGATTGTGGTTTTGCTTTTTATATCTATGAACTGTTTGCCTAATCTGAGGTCACAAAGAATTTCTATGTTTTCATCCAAAAGTTTTTTACTTTGATGGGCTGAGAAAGTATCTCAGTGGTAGAGCATTTGCCTACCAAGCTTGAGGACCTGGGTTCAATTCCCAGAACCATGCAAAACAACAACAAAAGCATCAAAAATTTTATACTTTAATGGTTTACATTTAGGATTCTGACCAATTTTGACTTAATTTGGTGTAAGCTATACAGTTCAGCTTGACATTTTTTTTTCATGTGAATGTCATATTATTATTTTTAAGTGAATTTAGCATTTTAAATTATTTCTCAGTTTTAATTTCCAAAACCATAAATATTGATATGTATCACTCACATAAACAAAACTTATTGGGGTCCTCAGTAATTTGAGTGTAAAAATTCCTGAATCCAAAAAAGTTTGAGAACCATTGTATTAGTCACTAACTCAAGGCATTTTCTTATGCTTAATTTTCCTTGACCCCTTTGTATCATTTGATAATAAACAATGCTACTTCTGACTTGAACTTTCCCTCGTGTTAAGAACTGAGAAGGGTCTGTGATTTTACTATACAATATGAATTTTTCTCTTCTATTTCATTCCATTGGCCTTCATGTCTATTTTTATACCAATACCATGCTGTTTTTGTGACCAAATTTTACTCAAATTTGCCTACCACAGTTTCATGGATCAGACAGTGCCTAAGAGACTCCTGGACACAAAGGATGGTTTATTGCTCATGGTGCTAACAGTAATCAATGTTCCACCATTTGTGTGGGCCTTATAATATCCAATTCCCCCCCAAAAGACACAAGGAGCGATAGATGAAAGCTGCTCACACATTGGAAGGTGTTAAAGAAGAAGAGTCTTGAGTTTAGTGAATCTAAATCTTCACTTGTTTATGTTTCTATTAGTGCATTATATTATACATAATAGTGGACTTCATTTTGACATAGTCATAGATGCAGATAACATAATTTGCTCAATTTCAATCCTCAGTGGTGACCTCTTTCCTCTCCTCCTCCCTCCCTCTGACCTTCTTCTGGACTTTATTCAATTTGTGTATGTTTTTAATGGGTGCATTATTGTTATACATGAAAGTGGAATTCATTGTGATATATTCATGTATGCACACAGCATAATTTGGTCAGTTCCCTTCTGCAGTTCCTCCCCTTTCCCATTCCTCCTCTGTACTCCTTGATCCTCTTCCTGTACTCTACTGTTCTTTCTATTTTCATGACATTTACATTTTTAAAAAATTTTTCATTTCTCTCTAGCTTCTGCAGACAAGAGAAAACATTTGACCTTTGACTTTCTGATTCTTGCTTATTTAGAATGATGTTCTCCAGTTCTGTCCATTTACTGGCAAACATCATAATTTTATTCTTCTCTATGGCCGAATAAAATTCCACTGTGTATGCCACATTTTCTTTATTCATTCATCTAATGATGGACACATAGGCTCCTTCCATAGCTTGGATATTGTGAATTGCACTGCTATAAAATTGATATGCATTAGTACTATAATGAGCTAAAGTTCTTTTGGAGAGATATGTGAGATATGTTGGTTCCATTCCCAGCATTTTGAGAAATCTCCATACTGCTTTTCAAATTGGTTGTACTAATTTTCAGTCCCACCAACAATGTACCTTCCCCCCAATATCCTCACCAGCAATTATTGTTATTTGTATTCTTGATGATTGCTATTTTAACTGGAGTTAGAAGAAATCTCGGTATAGTTTTGATGAGCATTTCTCTGATTGCTAATAATGATGAAAATTTTTTCATATATTTGATGGATGTCTGTATTTCTTCTTTTGAGATATGTCTGTTTAGATCATTTGCCCATGTATTCACTGGGGTGTGTGTGTGTGTGTGTGTGTGTGTGTGTGTGTTGAGTTCTTTATATATTTCAGATATTAATCTTCTAAGAGTTGTTGGCAAAGACATTTTTCCCAGTGTTTAGGCTCTCCTTTCACACTTTTAATTGTTTTCTTTGCTGTGCAGAAGTTTTTAAAGCATCCTACTTGATTCTTGATTTTAGTTTTTTATGAGTCTTATTAAGGAAGTTGGTGCCTGTACCAATATGTTGGGATGTTAACCCTGTTTTCTTCTAGCAGTTGCAGTGTTCCTGGTCTAACTCCTAGCTCTTTGATCTGCTTTGAGTTGGTTTTTGTGTAGAGTGAGATAGGGATCTAGTTTCGTTCTTCTACATATGGACATGTAGTTTTCCCAGCATCTTTTGTTAAAAAGGCTATCTTTCCTCCAATGTGTGCTTCTGGCACTTTGTTAAGGATCAAATGACTATACAATATGAATTTATTTCTTCTATTTCATTCCATTGGCCTTCGGGCCTATTTTTATACCAATACCATGCTGTTTTTGTGACCATAGCTCAGCAGCATAATTTGAGGTCAGGATGCCTCTGACCTCACTCTTATTGCTTAGTATTATTTTGACTGCTTTGAGTCTATTATTATTCCAATGGAAATTTAGCACATTTTTCCTCCTAGTTCTGGGAAGACTGTCACTGGTATTTTGGTGGGGGTCACACTGAATTTGTGATCACTTTTGGTAATATGGCCATTTTGCCAATATTAACACTGCCTATCCAAGAATATGGGAGGGCCTCCCATTTCCTGATATATATATTTTTAATATTTATTATTATTTTTTAGTTGTAGTTAGACACAATACCTTTATTTTATTTACTTATTTATTTTTATGTGGTGCTGAGAATTTAAACAGGGCCTAGCACATGCTAGGCGAGCGCTCTACCACTGAGCCACAACCTCAGCCCTCCTGATATCTTTTTCAATTTCTTTCTTCAGTGAATTTTTATTTGAGGCTATTGTGAATTCAATTGTTTGCCTGATATTGTTCCCAGAAAATTCATTATCAGAGTATAGGAAAGGTATTGATTTTTGTATGTTGACCTTGTATTTTGCAACTTTGCTCAATTTTTTATAAGCTCTAGAATCTGCTGGTGGAAATTTTGGGGGTGTTCTAAGAATAGGATCATGCCATCAGTAAACAGAGATAGTTTGACTTGTTCCTTTCCTATTTCCTTTAATTTCTTTCTCTTGCCTAGTTTCTTCAGTGTTTTTAACATGAAAGGGTGCTGGATTTTCTCAAAGGCTTTTTTCTGCATCTTTTGAGATGATTGTGTGATCTTTTTTATCCTTAATTCTATCTATGTGATGAATACATTTATTGATTTGAGCATGCTGAAACAATCTTGCATCTGTGGGATGAAACCAATTTGATCACAGTGAATAATCTTCTTAATGTGCTTTTGAATAAAGATTGCTAATATTTTATTAAGAATTTTTGCATCATGTGGCATTTATACACAATGGAGTATTACTCTGCATTAAAAAATGACAAAATCATAGAATTTACAGGGAAATGGATGGCATTAGAGCAGATTATGCTAAGTGAAGCTAGCCAATCCCTAAAAAACAAATGCCAAATGTCTTCTTTGATATAAGGAGAGGAACTAAGAACAGAGTAGGGTCGAAGAGCATGAGAAGAAGATTAACATTAAACAGGGATGAGAGGTGGGTGGGAAAGGGAGAGAGAAGGGAAATTGCATGGAAATGGAAGGAGACCCTCAGAGTTATACAAAAGTACATACAAGAGGAAGTGAGGGGAAAGGGAAAAATAATACAAGGGGGACAAATGAATGTCAGTAGAGGGGGCAGAGAGAGAAGAGGGGAGGGGAGGGGAGGGGAGGGGAGGGGGGATAGTAGAGGATAGGAAAGGCAGCAGAACACAACAGACACTAGTATGGCAATATGTAAATCAATGGATGTGTAACTGATGTGATTCTGCAATCTGTATATGGGGTAAAAATGGGAGCTCATAACCCACTTGAATCAAAGTGTGAAATATGATATATCAAGAACTATGTAATGTTTTGAACAACCAACAATAAAAAATTAAAAAAAAAAAGAATTTTTGCATCTATGTTCACCAGGGATATTGGCAGGTAGTTTTCTTTCCTTGATGTGTCCTTATCTGATTTTGGTGTCAGGGTGATACTGCTTTCAAAGAATGAATTTGGGAGTGTTCTCTCTCATAGAATAATTTTAAGATTGGCATTAGTTCTCTTTAAAGGTCTGGTAGAACTCAACTGAGAATTCATCAGATCTAGGGCTTTTCTCTGTTGATATTGGTCTATTTAGGTTTTCTATATCCTTATAGTTCAATTTGGGTAGGTAATCTGTGTTTAGAAATTGCTAGATTTTCCAGTTTATTCTTAGAGTATACATTTTCATAACAGTTTCTAATGATTCTCTGGATTTCCAAAATCTGTGGTGATATCTCCTTTTTCGTTTTTTAATTTTGTTGATTTGGGTCTTCTCAAACTTTCGTTAGTTTGGCTATGTGTTTATCAATCTTTATCTTTTGAAAGAACCAACTTTTGTTGCTTTGATTCTTTGTATTTTTTTAATTTTTAATTTCATTAATTTCAGTTCTGATATCACTACCTATCTTCTCCTGGTTTTGGAATTAATTTGTTCTTGCTTTTCTAGGCCTTAAGATGTTACAAAAGACCGTTTATTTGGAATCTCTTGTTTTTTCAACGTATGATCTTTCTTCTTAAAACTGCCTTCATAGTGTCTCAGAGATTTTGATATGTTGTATCTCTGTTCTAACTGGTTTCTAAGAATTTTTAAATTTCTCCCCTGATCTCTTCTGTGACCCTTTCTTTATATTCAAAAGCACCATGTGTTAAAGTGGTTTCTCTTTTTTATCTTGTTATGGATTTGTTATTTAATTTCATTAGGAGCTGATAAAGCGCAAGGAGTTACCATGTTTTTTTCTTGTTGTTGTTTGTTTTTGTGTTGTTGTTGTTGTTGTTTTTGCATTTGCTAAAACCTGCTCTGCGTCCTAAAATATGGTCTGTTTTGGAGAAGGGGGAACCTAAATCTTTAATACTAAAAAAACAGCATACTAGCTCCTTGTTCTAGAACAAGACACTATCTTTGTCTTCTCAAGTTGTTCACTATATAAACAACTTTAAAAGATAGTCTAGGACAAAGACAGTCAATGGCTTTGCTTACAAGATGCACAGATATGTAAGAGATTCATGGAGAACATCTACCCAATATCTACCACCTCTACTTTATTTTGTTCAATTTCTCTTCTTCCTCATTCCATCTCCCAGTTGGAAAAATGTAAGAAACAAATATGCATAGATGGAGTCTAGATTCAGGTCTTCTTTCTCTGCATATCACTCCTTAAAGATACCATTCTCCACTAGGATTTCTGTACTCGCCTCTAAAGTTCATGACTATATTCTAGTTTGATTTCAAAAATTTATTGAGACCCAATTCCTTGTTATCAATTTAGATGTCTCAGAGTAACTTGAGTTCAGTGGAACTGTACATCCCCTTTGGCTTATTTGTAAGAAAATGTCTTACCTGACATAAGGGGAATTTAACACTTCCCAACTATGCCTAACTTTCCCCCAATATCTACACTTCCTTAATGATAAGTTGAAAATTTGCACAGAGTAAGACACCATGTTTCTGCTTTTTTTTTTACATCCAGGTGCAGCCATGTGACCAAATTATGACCCATGCTATGCATTAGTGAAATTTCATGTTCCAGGTCATGCACTCAAAGGGAGTGACTATATAGCTTTGGATCAGACAAATGAGACACAGAAACCTGATCCCTAACCACCATTCCAGCCCTGAACCATCCACCTTGTAGGGTATGACAGGAGACAGATTTTGAACTCCAACTTATTTGAACATCTGTAATTATAGTCTCTGTACACACAGCTGAACCTCTATCTTTACTAATATATCATCCCTCAGGAGATAGGACACGAATGGAACCTTTCCTATCATACCACATGATACCCAACAGTATTGCTGAGAAGAGGTATAATAAGCTAAATTCCAAGGACAATAAACACATGACTGGTAATATCAGAAGGCTGGCAAAGGAGGGAAGGAATGAGAAAAGAAAAGCATGGCTTATTTACCTCAATCTTCCCTCAATGCTCAGATTTTTAGAATGTGCCTTGTAGCATTTGAAACCTGATAAATGCTGTGTGTTAGTCAGCTTTGTGTCACTGTGACCAAAATACCTGGCAGGAACAACTTAGAGGAGGGAGTTTATTTTGGCTCATGGTTTCAGAGATTTAGTCCTCGGTTGGCAGGGTCCACTGCTCTGGGTCTAGGGTGAGGCACCACATTATGTGGTGGAGGTTTGCTGCTCTGTTCATGGCAACCAGGAAGCCATTGGAAGGGGCCACACTCCCAGTGACCCATCTCCTCTAGTCACTCCCAACCTGCTTACAGTTACCACTAGCCCATTCAAACTAGGATGGACTGATTAGGTTACAGCTCTCATAGTCTATTTCACCTCTGAACAGTCCTGCATTAATACAGGAGCTTTTGGTGGGACACCTCATATCTAAACCATAACATATTGGGAACACAAAACCACAATAAATGATGATAGCTGAAGAAATTGTGAAACTAAAATACCAGATGGTTCCAGGAGAGTGGAAAATTTTCATCAAGATGGAAACTAATAATGAAAAAAAAAAACTATTGTGTCAATTTTTAGAAAGACCAACTATAGCCACTTTAGATCATGCCCTAGGAAGGCATGTGTGCCTATGATGTGCACTGGGAAACTCAGGTAAGGGGGGGGGGGAATGCCACCTTTGAGACTGGCTCTGCTAGCCACTCCCTTTATTTGAAACCTCTCTCAGACATGCTGCTATGGGAGGAACTGACCAGTTTGTTCAACTGTGCTCCATTACACATTATTTTTCTTTGTTAATGGTACAGCCCCAGGGCAAGTAAAAAGGTTTCACTCTACAGGTAAGTGGTTGCCACTCAAAGATCCAAGAATGTCAGGACAAACAGGATGGTAAAGATGAAGCTTTCATTGGTCAGTTGTGAAACAAAAAAAATGAGGACAGTGCAGCAAGGTTTTATAAAACCAGATTTACTAGATTTCAAGAACTATCTTTGTATCCGTCAGGATGCTAGCAGGAGACAGATGGGATACTTGTATAATGATAATCTGAGGGGAGGATTTATAAAGAAACTGATGAGAAAGGTGTTGATGGGATGTAAAGAGGCATAAGGGATAGACAGTACAGGAACCTAGGCCAACAGCTGCTCAGCCAGCACCTCCCCAGGCTAATGGGCCAAAGAGGAGGTGGCAGTAGTTACCAGGATCAGAGCAGACCCTTTGAGCAGCAGCAACCCTTCCTTGGAAGTGAAAACTACCAACCTGGAAGGATCTCCCACGAAGAAGCAGAGAATGAACACCTGCCCTACTCTCCTCTCTTACCTTCTCCTGGCAGAGAACCTGTATGGCTGAACCCCTCTAAAAACCAGAGGGCCCTGGGTTCCCACATATCAGCCTTCCATAGCAGAAAGAAGAAATGAGCAACACTGATATGGATGAAAACTCCAACTTTCTGTTGAAGGCTTTATTCTTCCTCATTTCATCTGGCATCATAATATCCTTTTTTGTTTTGTTTTTTTCTGAAATGAGGATGGCAATTTTTAAAGGGTAGTTGTTCTGTAATATCTTTAATAGGCTAACTCTAATTCTCTGAACTAAAGATTACTAAACTTACTACCTGTGACATAATGTTAAATCTTTATTAGGCATCAGTATTTGATGCTGAATTGCATAATTCTTATCTTATACAATAAACACCAGGATTGCCAACACTTTTTAGAGGCAGATACACTTGCTTAACTTCTGTTTCTCTTATAAGAGAACCAAGGATTGTGTTGGACCTAAAACAAATGATTTTTAATGGTACACCATCTCTGGAGGTTCCATGTTGGGAGATACTAAAGGAGAACTAAGAAAGCACCAACTTTATTTTATTTATTTATTTATTTTTGGTACCAGGAATTAAGCCCCAGGGCGCTTAACTATTTGAGCTACATCCCCAACCATTGTTTTATATTTTATTTAAAGACAGGGTCTCAATAAATTGCTTAGGGCCTTGCTAAGTTCTAAGGCTGGCTTTGAACTAGTTACCCTCCTACCTCAGCCTCCTGAGCTGCTGACATTACAGGTGTGTGCTGCTGTGCCCAGCAAGCAACAGCCTTAGAGTCTTAATGACCAAGGTTCAAATGCAGTTGCACTGCATTATTGTCCATGTTAATCCTGGTCTAAAAAAAAAAAAAAAATGAGTCAAATGGAACAAAAGAATCCACCTCACAGCTTAGATAGGATGCTGCAGGTATTAGAGTTCAATGGTCGACGCAGAGAAGGCATCCAAAAAACTGATTCCTATTCCTATTATTACATAACACTGGAATGAAAAACGAGAGAATGAGGTACGAATGTATTCTACAGTCCCTTCTGAGTACGTGCGTACATTCCTAACTCTTCTTAATTCTTTGTCTAGAAACAATAATGGCCCTATAGCTCCTGCTGGATACCTTCAAGGAAGAGTTGGGCCAGAAGACCATTAAGAAGATCTGGATTACTCATTCTCCTCCACTCTAAAGTAGATAGCAGGAGAGAACCCTGAGATTCAGATAGTAACCTATGAATTTAATGACATTATCTCATCCAATACCTATAAATAAAGATTCCCTGAGTTAACTATTCTTAGACCCATTTCAAAGATGACAAAACTGAAGTAGAACCAGAAACCAGCTTGGTAATATCCTCTTCTTTCTGGAAAATTGGTCATTTAAGCCTTTTCTATAGTCATCTCCCACCCTGCTCCCATCCTGGGATGACTAAAGATTTCTCCATTTCTAGCCAATTCCACGGGATGCGTGGCATTTAAAGTCACTTCACAGTAAAAGCGGGTTTTAATTCTTATAGTGCTTTTGCCCCCAAAAGTAAGACTACAGATCTTGCTATTTACGTGCTAGTTAAAAATGTGAAGAATTTTCTGTTGACTGAGCAGTGAAGATAACGTCTCAAGTACATGCTAAGATTTAATTTGACTCCCTTAACACGATGGAATGGATTTGCCACGGAGGCTCCTTAGTGTATTGGATTCCCATTTCCCAAGCCGCCTTTCCTCTTCCAACCTTTTCCATCCCTCATCCCCCCTCAATGGAGTGAAGCTGGTGGCTCAATGAATTTTGGAAACCTAACTTGGCACAATTAGAGGGAGTAAGCAAGCAGAAGACTGCTCTGAGGCACGATTTGTCAGAGGTAATGTGACTATCCTTCATGGTACAGCCAACGGCATTTGGTATCAAACAAGTAATTCAAGAATCCTAAATATTTTATGTTCCTAAATACATTTTTAATACACACTAATCTAAAACATGTTAGGTTGCAGCCTGCTTCCCTGACCAGGAGACCATTTCCAAAGAAAGTCCCAGAAATATCCTTTTGTTAATTCCCAGTTCCACTTCTTTCCTCTTCGACTTATCATGCCTAGACCATTTTTGTCCTCCCTAAACTTAAAAGACAATTTACACAGAGAGCAAGAAATTGCATCCTAGTGTCCTAGATGTTTCCTCTTTAAGCAGCAAGCATTTTATAATGTACAGAAGATGCCTTAAGTTGGTGGTTAGGCTTTCCCACATTTCCTTTGGCCAAATTAATAGGGTGTTAACTCCACAGTCTATTTTTTAACCACTTTCAGGTTGCCATAATGAAAACTAGCTTGGCACCCAAATACTTAGCTCTGGCCATTAAAACATTAACAAAAGAAGATAAATGAGCCCAATTCCAACGTTAAAGCTCAGTTGAATTACCTAGAAAAACACTCTATTAAAGACAATAAAAATAAAACCCAAATCCAACCACCACCCAATCTAGCTCTTCTATCGTACTGAAGGACTCCAAACCATTACTTTTTTACATCTCCTGTTTTTTTTTTAAACCCAGTTTTGAAAGCACATGACCCTCCATTCAGGTATGCTGTTCTGCAAGGCCTATAGGCCATAAAGATTCTCAAAGGAAGAAAGAAAAACCCTTTGCCCTGTTGGTATATGAAAATCACAGTGGAGGCTGTCTGCATTATTAAAACTTATTCGTCATCTGGCATGGAGTCTGGATATCCCATTGCCATTAATGAGAATAGTCTTCACAGAGAATCACCAACAGCTTTGTGCCCATTTAGAACACTACAATGTAGAAACCAAGTCAATCTTCCTGTTTTGTGTAGCCTCTGTTTAAACGTAAACATATTATTCAGACATGCTCCCTCTTGTCACACATTTTTTGCTCAGCACAGTTCACATTATTATCCTCACATGTACAACAGCAGTAGAATAATTTGAGACCCACAGCTTTATTTAATAATGTAATTATCCTACATTGGATTACTTCAAGGGGCTTTGTATTTCTAAGTTCTAGTTTTTCCTATAGTAGTGATATGTTCTGCCACAGTAAATGACTCAGGCTTCAATCAAAAGCCCTAAATTCAGTTTGGAAAAATATTGAGTGTTTTTAAATTAGCCAAGATGAACACAAGAGCCAATTTGCAACCACATTGGGGACCTTTCTACTCCTGTTCAAAGAGTGTGGCATAGAGGCCAACACTGAGGACAGATTAAACAACTACAGCCAACTGATTCTAACTCTTTGGAAGGAGGTTTCCTCAAAGTAAAATTCCTAGAGTTGGGACTGAAAACTTGGATGTTTCCCATGTCCCATATACAATGCTCTGTACATTCCAAGGGGAGCTTGGGAACAAATGAATGCATGCAGGTATGCTACCAGGCATTCTGAAAAAAAAAAAAAAAAGCCACAGAAGGGAATCCAGAAGTTGCCATTCCTCCACCTTTAAGGAAGCATTCACAAGTTGAACTTTGTCTAATGTTGTCAGAAGAGATTTTGCGCTAGCTTTTTCCCAACTCCATTCAATCTGATCCAATTAACTTATGTGGACTCTGCTTTGTGCCAGGCACTGGGCCATACATCCAACCAATGAGAGATAAAGATGAATAAGAGATGAGTCTCATCCTTCAGAAGCACAGAGTGCCCAGGACCTCTTACTCCTCACCTAGATAGTGAATGTTATTGTTTTTCTTGTCCTGTGTCAGAAGGTTCCTTCACTCTTCCATCCTCACTTTTCTGAGTATCTACCTGAGCTCTGCCAGGTAAGGGGAAGGGCTTGGGAATACGGTTTTGATTAATGGAATATGGGTCTGGGGATGGACAGTAAACAGTAAGCTGTCAGCTGAATGTGATTTATATAAAGAGAAATGGCCACACATGATTTTATGTATCCAGTAAATACTGAGTACCAACTGTTTGCTAGGCATTGGGGTTACAACCAGGAATAAAAGAGATGAAATTCCCTGCCCCTTCTGGAACTTACAGTCATGTGCATATGTAGGTAAAAGGAGTGGGGCAGAAAAGCCAGAGAGTAAACAAAATCTGAAACAAAACTGTTAAGAGAACAATAATGGGAGGCAAGGGACAGAACCAGAAATGTTTTAAGTTGAGTGGTCAGGGAAGGTTTGGGAAGGTCTCTGCAGAGGGAACAAAATACACAAAGACATGTGGTGCATTGCCAAATTCAAGGAAAAAAAAAAAAAGAAAAAAACCACACAACATGCCCCATGCATGTTTTATAGTTGTGGCATCTCCTCAGTAAATGCAGGCCCCTTTTTATTGAATTCTCACTAGGTTTAGCATGGACACTACTCCTGAATCAATTTCCATTATTAAAAATCCACCAGAATCTATCTAGTTTCATCTTTTCCTCATACCTTCAATGCCTACATATGTATGTTTTGAGCACTATGTTGAAAACCAAGATACACCCTTCCTAGAAGAGAAATAGAGCAGTTTTCCTGTAAACAACTAATTTTCACAGAATTTAAAAGATGGCAGGTCAGCTGCTCTCTTGACATATGCACAAGATTGAAGGGCAGCTAGGAGATATCTCTTCTGTAGACATACTCATTAGAAACACAAAGTGAAATAGTAATTCCTCTCATCTGGAATTTTAGGTTTTCTTTAAAAACCAATTTGATTTAATGCCCCACCTCAACTACCGTGCATGAAACATTCCTAATTTCTTATGCATTAAGAAGCCTGTCTGTATGAGCAACAGGCTCCTCCTTCCCCTTCTCTCTGCAGATTTATCATCATACCAGACACAATGCCTTTTCCAGAAAAACTCTCCAAATTCATTGATCAAGACATTAGGTTTAAAAAAGACTCAATATGGCTTGTTGACATGCTGTAAGACTAACAAATCCTTAAAAGATTAAAGCAATCTGCTGTCTACTGTGCATGTCATCTATAATTATATGCCCAGAAGAGGGAGGAGGTGTTTGGGAGGCACTGCCCAAGGAGACTGCATAATAACAATAAAAGGAGAGAGAAAAGAGCAAGATGGAGTAAGAATATCTTTCAACCCTCATTAGATTAAGTGTCCACTGAAGTGATTAGTTCTGTTGCTGATCACTGTAGGGGGCCTCTAAGATGGCCCCCAAAGATCCCTACCTTCCTGTATTCGCACTTTTATGTGATCTCCCACTCTTGAGTATGTGCCTAGATATGATGTCTCACTTCTAACAAACAGAATTAGGCAAAGTGATGGAATACCTCTGAGACTGGGTTACAAAAGGACTGTGGCTTTAATCATGTCAGCTGCCACTCATGAGCTGTCCCATGAAGGTGCCCATGTGGCCTGGCAAGGAACTGAGGGAGGCCAGGACAACAGCATAAAAGACCTGACATCTCTGATTGGCAAGCAGGTAGGCTTGGAAGTAGATTTTGCCCCAACAGAGATTTGCAATGACAATGTCCCAGGCTGACACCTGAATTCACAGCTTTAAGAGCCCTCAGACAGAAGAACCCAGTTAAGCCACACTCAGACCCTTGACCCTTAGAAACTGTGAGGAATAAGATGCCAAATTTGAAACAATTTGTCATGTGACAATAGATAACAAATGTACCGGACACATTGTACACTGTTCTGTGACAATGAAACAAAGTTTGCAAAATAAAGGTGCTAAACATCAGTTTTTCAATTACACTGGGGAAATAGATTATGTTCTGCTTAGAGAATGACAAGCCAATGAAAAAATGCTTCATGCACCCGTCTAGATCTTGAATTGCCTGTACAAGAAAGTTTTTATTTTGGGGATATCTACAGGCATTTCCAAGAACTACCTAAGAATGTGAGCACACTTTTCAGGATGGAAGGAGCCAAGTAAAATTTAATTTTGCCTAACTTGCATTAACTTGTATTTTATTTCCTCTAAAATACTAGAGAGAAAGAGGCTAATCTTACTTTTCTCTTTATCCACCCCATAGTACCCTGGTACATATCAAAAAATATTGAATTTAAATGAATGAAAGGTTATAGTCAAGAGGCCTATATTTTAAAATAGAAATATTTTTAAAAATAGTTTTTAGTTTTTATAGTTGGACACAATACTTTTATTTTATTTATTTATTTTTATGTGGTGCTAAGGATCGAATGCAGTGCCACCCATGTGCCAGGCAAGCGCTTTACCACTGAGCCACAACCCCAGCCCCTAAAAATAGAAATATTAAGCTTTTCAAGAGCAGTATTATTTTATGCTCTTAGCTACAAAAGAAAAACTCCAAGCCTCATCTCTCTTTTTACTCTTCCTACCCTTTCAAAATTCATCTTTTAAGGACCCTTGGCACAGCTGACCAGCTAGAATTGTGTTGCATATAAGCACAAGCCTGTGTATACACAACTCTATAACACTTGGTACCAAAACTGAGGTGAGGTTTTTCTGTGCTAAGAAGAGGCACAAAAGAGCCTTTAAAAATGAAGTGAAAAAAAAAATTAAGGCAACTGAGATATCTCAATATTCTGACATGCTGAGAATATTTTCACTCCACTGCTTCGAGGGGTCATTTAAGGAATTCTGGGTGTCAGGAGTGATTTGAACACCTGCTTGGCTGTCTATTGAATTACTGATCTACTAACATCAAAAATGTGGAGTGAGAAATAGGACCTACACTGTAAAGACAAAAAAAGAAAAAAAAAAGAGCAGAGTCTGTTGATAATTTTAAAAGACACTACCATTTATGTGACTCATAGAATTTGCATCAGAAAAACATCTTTAGTCTTTTTACCAGAACCTTCTTTTTTGCCTTCCCAGATAGGCAAGGATGCATATTTTACAACAACTCAATGCATTGTTTCTGGATACATATTCCACCCCTTGGAGCACAAAACACAATCAGACTATTATGGAGAATATTCACAAGAATGGAACCGATTACTTCACTTAGGACATAGAAAATTCAATTATTTTCTGTATTTATAACCCATGTATTTTGGAATAATTCACTGAGGAGATTGAGTACTGCAGCAGTGTTTTCATCTGAATTCTAGTAATCTGATACACACTGTGGGATTAACCCAAAGCAAAAGGATTTTAATGGCCCAGCAGGCAGTCTCTATTTTGAAGATCCTTCTTCTAGGATCCCTCAACCATTTTGGCAGGGACCCTTCCCTTTACATCCTTTTGCTGATGCTTTTGGCATCTTTAAGAGTTGGACTGGAATATACCCCCTACCACCACCACCAAAAGAGAAGGGGAGGAGGAGGGGGTGGAGAAGGTGACAGCAAGGGGAGGAAATAAATTTTCAAATTAGTGTTTTGTTTTTTTTTTAAGAATGAGAAATTGGAGAGATCTTTATAAATGAAGCAAAAATGGGTGTATTTAAAATAAATTTCATGTTTTGCACATTCAGCAGATCAGCACCAGATTTCCTGGTGGTTGCATCATGAAAGGGCAGGGGCTAGGAGACCTGGGAAGCACCAGGTTTGAACTTTGTTTGGCACACAGAGAGGGGACATCTGGAATTCAGGTTTTGTTTCTTGACTTCATTGTCCTCCCATCCCACTTTATTTTACTATGGCTGATAGAAGACATGCCCCCTAATGCTCCTTTAACACCTAAATGGAGCAGAAAAGAATGGGTTCGAGTAAGTTCCTTCCACTGTCACTGGAAAACCCCAAACATAAAAACTTTAATCTCACTCAAGAAAAGTTTCTGGGGATAGATGAAGAACCAGGAAGCTTAACACTATTTAAAAAGGTCGTTTTTTTTTTTTAGTTATTATTTTCCAAATAATAGTCCAATGACTCAGCCAATAAATTACTTATTAGAGACTATTAACATGTGGTCTAGCATCATGATAGACTTCAAAAGTTAGGACTTGGTCATTGACCAAGAAGAGCAAAGTGGATAACTAGCGTCTGCCAGAGGCCTGGGATAAGCCAGGTCATGGTTTGGTTCCCAACAGCTGAATATATCTCATTCAATATTTTTGGTCTAGCAACATTTACCCATTTCACAAATAAGAAACTAAGAAGCCAGAGAAACAAAACAGGTTAGCCAAAACGACACACAGCTACTAACTGGCAGAGTAAATATTCACACTTTGTTCTACCAGGCTTCAAGACAAAGGGTTCATAACCAGAATGAGAAAACACAGATGTGAATTTATTAATCAGCACTGTCTTCAGATTCAAGTCCAAATGACAGGAGGTCTGGCCTTAGTCTACCTTCTATCCCACTAAACCCATGCTCTCTTACCAAACTCAGCCTATTTCTACCCCTTTCTTTTATGTCCCTAGAGGACCACAGGTTGCTTCTGCTTTAATTTCAGAAAATGGGCCAAATGTGAGACAGTTTCAAAACTTTTAACAGTTCAGAGCTTTGCTCTGGAGATTGCAAGGTGGCAGGACGTGGGCCATATATGGACTGAAGACATTTTGCTTGGCCCACAGAGAGTGTTTTAAAAATCAGACTGAATGGCCAACTCAAGTTATACAAAAATCTAAACTTATGGCTTTTCTTGTAAAATGGAGAGATCTGACAATGTTGGAGCACATCCCCGCATGAAGTGATAGGCAGGGCCTGAAGGACAACATTTTAGAGACATGCTTCACATAAGGCATGCAGTCCCCAAGGCCCCCCTGACTCCACATCACATCCCAGATCTTCTCCCTACTCATTTTGCCTGCCAGGCCCAGTGGGCATCTTCATCTTCCACAGCTCCTTTTTCCCCTAGAGTCCCTGGAAGGCCTCCCAGAGGAAGTGGCTTCTGAATGGGCCCTTGAAAGGCAGACACTGCTGTGGTGTAGCTTCACCTCATGGAGTAATTCCCCAGGTAATCTGACCACCCGCTTTCTGATACTACCTGTTTCCTCCACTTGGATACAGGACAGCACAAGCCTTCTGCCATCTCCCTCATCTGTACAGCTTGGGTTCCCACTCGGTGTCTATCATTTACCTGATGAATAAAGTTGGAAACCTGAACAAGTTAGTCAACTGCTGAGATTACCCTTCTGCAACATGGAGATGACCCTTGAACCTACCTCATAGTATTATTGTCGTGAGGAGTAAATAAAAGTCACAAATAAAGCTGCTAGCGCCTAGTTTTACTACTAACTTTAATAAGATGATTTTAGACCAGGAGTCAGCAAACATTGTCTGTAAAGGGCCAGATAGTAAATATTATAGTCTCTATGCATCAGCCAGTCTCTGCACAACTACTCTGCCACTATTGTATGAAAGCTGCAGGAGACTTTTGTCAACAATTGGGTGTGGCTGGGTGCCAATAAAACTTTATTTACAAAAACAAGTAGCATCCCAGATTTGGTCTATGGGTCTAGGGGTTTCCCTTATTTTCTACCATATCCACAGAAAAAATAATATAAATTAGCTCTGAAGATGTTACGAAGGGGTCTGAATGATATCTGCAAAAATTGGTGTCTCCAGTGGGCCCTGGTGGGTATTTCTAAAGTGGTGACTGGATTCACGAGGCCAGGTGCAGCCCAGAAATCATCCTGCAGGGAGGATGCTCCCTCCACCATGTCTTGCCTAGAAATCTCTCCCCCATTTTCACCTCTGTAGACTTCAACTCAAATGGGATTTCTTCCAAAATGCCTCCTCAGACCTTCCTGACATGGTCAGGCACAACTGTCACAGGTTCCTAAATGTTTCTTCATCATTCTCATCACACCACAAAATCACTCCTTGGTTGATGATACTTTGATTAACCATATATGTGCTCCCCATGACTGTAACGTCCATGAGGACAGCTTCCCACCTCTGTCATTTCAGGACCCAGCGCTAGGCTACTCACAAAATGTTCTCCAAGGTACTGAGACAGACTTCTCTTCTGAGAAATATGTAGAGTCTAAGGAGCCCTTTAATTTGTATAACACAAATGCATGGTACTACTAATGACTTGTCTGTATTATCAGTCAACTGCCAAACTGACTGCAAGTTCCTAGAGGAATAGGTCAGTATATAATACAAGTCCCAAAGTCTAGAATTCTGAATATATTCTGAAGTTATAGGGAACTACAGAGAATCAGGGAGAACCCAGGTTTCAAATCTGGCTCTGAGTCTTTCCTATGTGGGACCTTAGGCAAGTGACTTAACTTCTCTTGGGCTGAGTTCCATCATCTGTAAGTGTGGAATGTCAAAATGCTACCAACCTTACAGGGAAATCTGTGAGAATTAAATGAGCTATTTTATTTAAGTTTGATTTATATATTAATACATATGCAATGCCTGACACATAATAATTAGCTAATAAATGGAACATGTTGTGACTTGGACTTCACTGAAAACACTGAGTGAAACTTTCACAGGTGGTTTTGGAATAGAGAAAGCTGGGCCATTTTCTCTGGCTTCTGAGTATACAGAGAAGAGAAGGGAAAGTATTCTAGAAGAAGGAAGCCTGAGAATGGTTCTGAGTTAGATGTACAGAGATGGCTTTCCCTCCATTTTGGAAAAACCAGTCAAGTTGCTTCTCTTACAATAGGAGAGTAAATAATCCCTATGAGAAGAGGACATCTTCACATATTAGCAAATTTGTTCACCATTACAACCCCAGCACAGAGAACTGACACCCAAACATTTCTGAATTAATGAAATCACCCACGAGTATCAGATGTTGGCAGGGATACCAATTCCATCTATCACTAAGATTCCTACCTTTTAGCAAAAATTTTTGTAAGCCAAAATAAATATCCCTCTCAGAGGGACTCGTGGCTTTGAAAGATTATGGAAATAAAAGTGAGGTCCAGCTTGGAATCTGAATATCAAACATGATTTCTGTTTTATCACTGGCCCTCTGCTAACTAAGTATCTCGTCCTTCCAGTAAAGTCTAAACTCTCCGTTAGTGATTTTATAAAACATGATGTCCTGATTGGACAACTTCCAATGGGGTAAGACAGGTGCAGGACTGACCTGCCCCAAATACCATTATGGAAACCACTTGTCTACTTCCTCAGAGCATCACTGCAAGACAGCAGCCCTTCCCCAAACCAGCAGACAAGACTGCCATTCTGGAAGGCACTGGGTTCTAGCTCTACTTGTCACTTACTAGTTCTGAGCCTGTGCCTAGGATTTTTATGAGTCTTGGATTATTCAACTATTAAAGAAAGGGAGCTGGACTCATTGTCTTCAATTTTGTACATCCTGTGACTCTGTTAAAATGTCCATGGCAAATTATTTATTCTTAAATAAAGAATTGGCAATTCTTCTTGATCATCTTTATCAACAATACCTAGGGACTTTGGGCTAGTCACAACCCAAAACACAAATGTCTACCAAGGGCAGAGGAAGAGGGACCATCTTTACCATTGGATAAGCCAACATTCTGGGCAGGACAGAAACATTATAGGCAACTTCTCTTCATGACCTTCATTGGACTGACCTTTGTTTCTTATTAGCAGCCTTTTTCCCCCCACAATACAAATTTCTAATTCCAACGTTGCCAATACTGCCAAAGTTGGGTAGACATACAAGGTGGAAAAATAAAACTAAACCTTTGCCTATCATTTAAAAAAAAACTTGGAGATAAGGCAATGAGTAAGAATGTCTTCATTATTTGATATAATATGTAGCTAATTTGCTTTATTTCCAAGGGTATTCTGAGCTGAATTCCCACTGCACAATAGCAAGCAAAGACTGTTCTGTCAAAACTGCTTCCATCTAATATTCCAGAGGGAACTTAGGTCAAGTCACTATATGGTAACTTGAACTATTATCTCTGAGGCAAGCAAGCTCTCCCTTGTAGGAGTAAAGAAGCCACACACACACACACAGACACACACCTATGTGTGTGTGTGTATATGTGTGTGTGTGTATGTGTACACACACACATACTTAATTTTTAATTTTTATTGCTTTTCAGCTTTGAGGTAAAATTGACAGAAATTATATATATTTAAGTTGCACAGTATGATGAATTGTTATTATGCATACACTGTGAAATGCTTACCACAATCAAGTTAACTAACATCCATCATCTTTCAGTTACCTTTTTTGGGGTGGTGAGAACACTTAAGATCTACTCTTTTAACGATTTTGAAATATACAAAATACAGTATTATAACTATAGTCAAATGAGATCCCCAGACTGAAAGTTTGCACCCTTTGACTAACATCTCCTATTTCCCCCACTCTATACAAACATATTTTTAAAAACATACTTCTCCCTTAAAAAGAATAGACAGAATTAGTAAGTTTAAATTATCTGCACTGAGTTCTTTGTCTCCAGTTATACTGTGTTCTTTTGTGCTGGTGAAACAACATGTACTTTAATTAGCAAATATCTGTAAATAATTTACTTGCTTTTCAAATATAACAGAACAATGGGGTCAGTTTTCATACATTTACCAAGCATGTATCCTGGATCTTAAGCCAGACTCTCTCATTGTTCAATAACTATATCAAGCTGTCACATTCTTGCTGCCCTTCTTGGTGGAGGGTTGGGGGGTATGGGACTGGAAACCCAAGTTCTAGTGACAACATCCGTTTTGTGAGACCCCCAAGGCAAGTACACAGGACTGCGCAGCCCAAGCTGAACAAACTCTCATAATCTCTAACCCTGGAACCTTCTTTAAGGAATAAGGAAGTGTGTCAAGGGTGAAGGCAGTGGAGAAATGGCTGCTAGACACAGGCACTCTTCTGACCCCTTGCTCCCCAACCCTGACACCTCAACGGCACAAGCCAAAAAACATAAGATGCAATGTCTGAGGGCAATGAATCACAGAACCTCATCTAGGCTCTGCAGGGTTAAAACTGGGCGCGCGCATGCAGTGCAAAGAAAGATGTTAAATCAAATGAGAATGACTGCTCCAGGACTGGAGGCACTATTATTTTGAATAAGATTGAAAAGGCCAGAAAAAGCAATTCAAAAACATTTCAATTATGTATTTCCCAGAACTACATCTTTGAGCAACTAATGCAAATGTTACCACCACAATAAAACTTCTTCCCACATAAAAGCATATAAAACAGGTTGAACAGCATATACTTTATATATCATATGCATATTTTTGACTATTAATAAAAAATTCAAAATCTATGTATGCTTTACTCTCCTAAGCAATACAGTAATTATGATTAAGGGACAAGCAGCACAAAAAGAGCCAATTTATCTTACTCGTGCTCAGGAATACTATTGTGTAACTAAGCAACTAAAGACAAAATATGGTCTAATTAATTCACTCCTATGCTTATTTAAAAGACACAATTAGAACATTTTTATTTTCCAGCTTGCACAGTAGCTCAACATGCTTGAGGGTGTAGAAAGCAAAGCCTATTATTCTCAAAGACAAGAGTTTAATGTTTAGTGCCACTGATCAGGCCTGGAACTCAACTGTGGGGAGAAGGAGGTGTTTCATAGCCCGGATGTTCAGGGCATCATGAAAAAGGAAGAGGGGGGATGTTTACGGGGTCCCTAGATGGACTAACAATATATGGCCTCTACTGCTGCTTTTCTTACTAGGGCACAAGGACGGAGATGGGACCATGAACTTGATGGTCATGTGTACAAGGACACATGCCACTGTGTCTACACACAGCCATAAAGATCCTAGAGAAAATTCACATAATGAAACCACCCGTCCTAGTCTGTGTGATAAATGTCAAATATCCATCTTTCATGCTGCTAACAGTGCATCTGATTTTAAAAGCAGAATTAATTTACGCAAGTATGTGCTGGAGACTGATGCCATTAGCATGATTCTAAAGCACCCTTTCAATAATCATCATCATCTGCAGGTTGCGAATGTGTTGTCAATACTGATGCTCATAGTCCGGGAAGTGAGTGACATTCTCTTGGGGACCAAGGTCTGGGTTCTAATCTCCAGCAAGACAGTAAGGCTCACAAGGTGGCCAGAAAAACCATCTTCCTGCAAGGGCACTTTCTCTTCAAGAAACTCGGGAATCCATGACCGCAATTCTGAGAGGCAAATGAATCCTTAAGCCAACAATCGATAAATTTATTTTAAATTTCTTTAAAAGCCAAGCCAACAAGTAATCACTAGCTACAAAATTATTCTGAGTAAAAGATGGCAAATATCCAACCATGCTGGCTATAAAAAATGACAAGTGAATGCATTTGATTTGAGCAATTATATTCTGGATATTGGTTAAAACTAGACTTTGATAAATGATCTTGAGTCATTTCTATCATATATCTCTAGGTGCCACTAGGAACAATAGTATGCTTTATTAATAATTAATAACAAAGTATTTACATGTGTGGACTCTGGTACTTCATAAAAATAACATATCCTCAGAATGTGCCTGACAGTCTAAATGTCAAGAGAGGTTTTAATTGCTTACAATTTTGAGTCTCTTAAATATATGGCCTAGTTAAGACCATCAACTTGAAAAACACACATTGGCTCCTGTGAACTGCTAACCAACCCCAGGTGAGGAGCAATTCTTCTTTCTAGAAGTCTAGGTTTCACCCATTGCCACCTCAAAGCCCTGAATATTAATGAGCTGATTGCAGAAGATTGGAAAAGTACCCAAAGAGATAAAGAAGCTAGCCCCAGCCTCATCATTCAGTCCTAAACATATGCTCATTTATTTGGAGAATGCTTTCCCACAAAAAAGAAAAAAAAATCACATTTTTTTTCACACCCTCTGGTATAAAACGATTATGTGGAGTTTTTAAAAGGGAAAGAAAAAGTGTAAGATGGGGTGGAGGAGCTGGTCCACATATGACTGACTGATCATGGCCCTCTGATGGAAAGAAATTTGGCCGAGTTTAAAGAAGGCAGACTGTGGGTAAAAAGGCATTTGAATATTATGACATTCAGTTATTTGGTACCTACTGAATAGCAATGAATATTGGGAGTGGAGTGGGACTGGGGACTGACCCAGAGGTGAACAGAACAAGACAAAGGGAAAGAACTCAGATAACTATAAGACAGGAGGTATTAAGCACATGACAAGTGAAAACCAAACACTGGATCATAGGCTCTCTCAGATCAGTCCTTGCTCAGAGCAAGGATTATGGTCTATCATGGCCATGCTATATCCCCAGGACCTACAGCAGGCTCCGGCACACAGTAGGTGCTCTATAAATGTGTGTCTAGTGAATGAGAATTCAGAGTTGAAGACAGTACTTCTAGTTTCCAGAAAGATCATGAAAATTTACAAATAGTGATCTTAATCTCAGTTTTAAGGGATACAGATGGAAAGCCTGTTGGCTTTTCCAGGACTGGTGTCTGGCTATAGGGCTAGTTTGTGAGCTCCTTGAGAACAGGGGCCTTCTACTTCATCTCTACAGTCAAGTGTTCAGCACACAGTAGGTCTTTAATCAATATCTGAGGAATTAGGTAGATTTTCCCCCAGAAACATGCTGCCCATGAGCCTTCCTCTGACCTATGTCACATGTACTGAAAGCAACATTTACTCCTGTGTTACACTGCATCTATAGCATGTGCTGATCTTATCTATTTAAGACTGATAAACATCTTTAGAAAAGGCCCAAATCACCAACTGTTTTACCTCCATGCCTTCACCTGGCAGAGTGCTGAGCACATGATTAACACTCAACAGGTAGTTTTCTTTTTTCAGAGAGTGTTTATTTTTTCCTTTTTTTATTGGTGCATTATAATTACAATTATATATTAATAGTGGGATTTGTTGTTATGTATTTGTACAATAACAGTATAATTTGATCAGTTTCATTGTGGGCAATGAAATATTGGCTGGAGTTTGGATCTTAGTGATACAAAATATAGTTTAATAGTTTACTCATTCTTAAATTTTTAACATGCTTGACTCAATGATGAGATGGAGGTTTGCATGTTTAAATGTTATTTTGATGAAATATTAATGTTAAATTATTTCTTATGCTACTGGATTTGCTCCAAAACAAAGTGAGATATAGCTCAGTTGTAAAGCACAAACTTAACATATATAAGACCCTGGATTAAATCTAAAGCACAAAAGGGGGGGGGGTTGGGGGAGGAGGGAAGGAGAAGAAGAAAGAAAAGAGAAAAAAAGAAATGAGTACGTTATCAGGTACCTTCTTTCATATCAACCCTACAGGCCAGGGATCAGCAAACTTTTTCCATAAAGGACCAAGCCAGATAGTAAATATTTCCATTTTGTTGGCCATATGGTAACCATCAAAACTACTCAATTCTGCTGTTGTAGCCGAAGAGCTATAAACAATACATAAACAAATGAGTGTGGCTACATTCCAATAAAACTTTATTTACAAAAACAGGCAGTGGGCCAGATTGGGTCTTCAGACCTTAGTTGGCTGACCCTCAGTACAGTCCAGTAAATTCTCTCCATCTAATTCTTTAGTTCTAATCTCAGTTGGACAGGGCCTGCCAGGTAGAGAGTAAAGATGTTCCCTCGAAGTTTAAATGATTACTACAAATAAATAATAATGACTATATCTACAACTATCACTTGTTGTACTCTTATAGGAACTATGCTAGATTCCAGGCCCTTTTCATTATTATCTCTAACTCTCCAAAGCAGAGTAGAGATCATTAAGTCCATTGTACAGATAAAGAAACTGAGGCTCAGAAAAGTTAAAAACATTGTCCAAGGCCAGTGACATCAGGAATATCAGAATCTCTAAAAAATCAGTTTATACATTCAGACCAAAGCTTAGGGACTATCCAAAAAGATCAAGACCAAGCCATCACTTTCTGGATTCCAAAATGTGTCTGCCTAACCCCATACATGATCAAATTATGCAATCTTTTAAAAACATCTTGCCAATCCAGTTGACAGCATACTTCAATAGCAAAATGTAAATCCTTCAGAAGCCTTTTATTTTGAGGATACAACTAAATGCAATAAACAGATAAAGCCTGAGCTGAAGGGACATGTTCTAGCAAACATGGATGGTTACATGTTCTAGCAAACTAACCCAGGTACCAACCCCTCATACAGAAAAGATTTTTTTCAGTAAGATCCACTTTAGTCATCTCAAACTTCCATGAGAACAAAAATACTAATATTAATGGCAATGATAGCAGTCAATCATTATCAAAGTATCTACCATGGGTCAACTTTAATTGTACACACTTTACATGTATTAACTCATTTAATCCTTTAAATATTCCTAAGAAATAAGTACTGTATTTCCATTTTACAGATGGAAAAACTAAGGCACAGAGAGTTCAGAACTTGCCTAAGATAATACAGCTAAGAGGAGCTGTTTAAGATGTTTAAAAGTTTGAATTTGAACCTAACTTCAAAGATTTTAATTGAATTAATTGCAATAGGGGCCCCAGAATATGTACTTTTGACATTTTTTAATTGGATGATGAGTCTTATGACAGCTAAATAGTGTTACAAATCCTGAATGCATGTTGGAATCCAAAACACCCAGGTCTGCTTGATCTTAACTGTCTGACATCAAGACTTCAGGCATTCATATTCACTGTTGCAAGTGATTAGCAGACCTGCATGCAAAACTCATGCCATGGATGGTCAGGCTCAAATCCAAGCCTGCACATCACCTATTTTAAGAGGGTACATTGCCAATAGATTAAGCACTTGGCAATTTGAAAATGAATGTAATCAGAAGTTACCCAGTAACAGAACCAATTACCCGCCTACTTTGCCATTTTCCTCCTCTGAAGAGCTACTGGCTGAATGTGGCAATTGTGGGTAATTACTAAAGACACTTAACTCCTTGCACATGGCCCTGCTATTCACTTTCATGGTAATTTAAGACAGTATCATGATTAGGTCCAAGGACCTCCACAGACTCAAGTTATTATGCTTTGCTATTGTTTTTAAAGGCAAGAATATCTAGAACAAAGGCCACTATAATTAGAACTCCTTTCTATTTATGTAAGCACTTTTCAATATATAAAGCATTTCTACCCATATAATTCCTCTTGGTCCTCACAATAATCCACAGTCATCCTTACTATATGTTCCCATTTTGTAGCTGAAAAATAAAGGCTCAAAGTACTTATGATTATTCAAGGTCAAACAAATAGCAAGTTACAGAATCAAAGTGTTTCTTTTTGGAACACTTCCCCCCACCAGACCAGTTGCCAGCAATGGAAATGTATCAAGGCAGCAGTGTATATAAGCATGCAGATCATCACTATCATTATTAAATAAATAACCAATTTTTTTTTTTTTTTTTTTTTTTTTTTTGTGGTGCTGAGGATTGAACCCAGGGCCTTGTGCATGCGAGGCAAGCACCCTACCAACTGAGCTATGTCCCCAGCCCCTAAATAACCAATTATTAATGCTTATAATAATTATTAAAATATAACTGTTCCTGTTATAAAACGCTGGCTAGAATTACTAAACATTATAGAATAAGAATGGTTTTACTACCTAAATATCTGGTGACCTCTGGCAAAGTTAATTGAGTTGTCATAGTTCTAAAAGGTACGAGGAACTGCACACATAGGTTTCATTGGGGTAACGCAATCATAAAGTTGGGCTTGAGACTAGCAATCTTTGACAAACCATATAATCTTTCCAAGTTTAAGCCCCCATCTATAAAATGGGTATACAAAGTCCTGTCTTCCTCAGCCTCATACAATGATTGCAAGGATCAATGAGAAAATATTCCAAAAAAAGCCCTCTGCAAATCATAGCAAATCACACAGGGACGCTATTTCTAAACTTGCACAATGATCATTTTCCTGCTTTTAGAACTGACGTCTTTACATTTCAAGAAATCACATAAAGGCAGAATGATTCTCTTAAACCAAAAAAGCATGCTGAGTTCTGGACGTCCTTTTGAGATGGATGCTGATGTCAGCTCAATCAAGAAATTATTAACCTCCATTTGGTTACTTAAAATAAACTGTACTAGCTGATTAAATGTGCTGAACATTTTCTCCAAGTAAGAGTGCCTATCACCAAGAAACCTTTTTCTTTTAGTTACAGGCTGCAAATGGCAAATGCATCATTCAAAACTATTTAAAATCAATAATAAAAATCACTTCAATGTATATAAACAAGTAAATGGAGTAAGTGAAAACAAAGCAAATTTCTTAATGAGAGGGCCCTGTTGCCCCCTCTAGGTGCCAGCAGTAAATGCTGGTTTCTTTGACTCTCCTCCAGAGGAGACTGCTGCTGCTATTCTCCTAATGAATGACTAACTTAGGCCAGGGGGGAAATGACATCACCAGGGTGGAAAACCAATCTGCATTGGGAAACTTTCTACCTGCTTTACATTTGTCATAATTATTTTGCACAATGCAGTCGGCATTTGCATAATTTTGAGGCGTGTCATTATCTCAATTGAAAATTGTTTTAATATGGCTGAATAATTCACAATGACATCAGCCAAAGTCCTAATGAAATATACAAGTATAATCATACAGCTAATTACCAGCCGTGTTAGCATTAAAAAAACAAATCATGCATAATATTAGAGGATGTATATGCAGCTGAGAATTATAAATAGAGCCATCTCCCTCCACAAACCCCCTAGAGTTTACTTTTAAATGGTAAGATTAATTTTCTCAGGTATGGCTCATATAACAGAGACGAAATGCACATATCATTACAATGGTTCGCTTTCAATTCCCCATAATGAACAATTAAAAAGAAATCGTATATTTAAAAATATATCTATTCACCGACAAGAGTTCCAGCAGATGCACTCTGGCAAATGTGGCTTTTATTCTTAAATCAGAATTCGTATCTAATTATACCAACAGAAATTTAAAATGTACCAAGTGGGGTCAATTTGGGGTCTTTGAAAATATTCTAATTTCAAGCCCCCCCCCCTCAAAAAAAAAAAAAAAGAAAAAAAAGAGTGGCCACAAAATATCCCATAAAACACTGAATAATTTCCTCCTGGGTTTAGTCAGAAGTCTATTAGGCACCAGCTCTTTTCTGGATATTTAATCCTTCCCTTTTCCAGATCACAGGCCATGTTGAAGTAATAAATTTGAAAAGCAAATAATAAGAAATCAGGAGGGGGAGGGGGAGGGGGAGGAAGACAGCTGCGCAGCAAAGTTGGGTCGGGGGAGGGGCCGAGCGAGACCTTGGGAGGGGGAAAGAGCTCAACCTGTTGGTAGGTTGCAGGATTTTTCACAGTATTTCCAAACAACACCTTTGTAAAATTGCAGGCGGACGTAGGGAAATATGAACGTTAAAACCCAAAGCTGCGGGGGGAGGGCGGGGGAGGAGTGTATGCGGGGGAGGAGGGAGGGGCTTACTTCGGAAAAGCAGATTTGAGTGCAAACGTTTTGACTAACTCAAGTAATTAACCGACATAGACCACTGTTGGGTAATTCGATCCTGAGGAAAGGGAGTGAGCTGGCGATGCCAAAAGTACAATCAACTCTATCAAGATCAAGAAATTCTGGAAGGATTGGCATCTTGGAGACCCGGGATGAGTTAAACGGGGCATCATTCATTTAACAAAAAGATCCTTAGACCTACCTCGAAAGCTCCACAGCCTGGCACAGAGCTAGCTGCCCTCAAAAGTCTCAGTTTGATTGCCCTCCTCTCGCTTTGGCAACACAAAGCCTTGCCAAGTGGCCGGGCGCCCTCCCTCCCCGCCGCGCCGTCGGCACAGACTCCCCAAAATAGTTCCCCGGTAGGTACCACTGCGCTAAGGTCGGCCAGCTGACTAGGGGAGTCCGCAGAACTGCGGTCACACATAAATGACAGAGCCGAAGGGAGGCGGCCGCCCCGGCGCCCGGTGACTTCGGGCTCACCTCCGGCGTCCTCCCGGGAGCGCGGCGAGCGCCCCCGCGGCAGCCCAGAAACGTGCCGGGAAGGCTCGGTCCCTCCCTGGGAGCGCTGTCTGGGCACGGAGGGCGCTGGACCCGCAGGGCCAGTGGGCGAGTTCACACCCCTCTGCCCTCCCTCCTGTCCCCCGCCCGGTTCCACACACCCCCAAAGATCGCGCTGGAAGACGTCCACTTTGCGTGGAGTAATTGAAAACTAGAACATCAAATGGCTTGTCGGGGCGGGGGGGCGGCGGGGGGAGTGGGCGAGAGATAGTTGTTAATGCTTAACGTGTTTGTGCCGGTTACACGACCGCTTTGAAATCCGCCCGGGCAGATCTGCAAGTTATTTGAATGTATTATTCCAGTACCTGTCATTTATCACTTTATTCAACACGTCTTTGCCAACTCAATAGCTTTTGATCTCATTCTGCCTCCATTTCGTAATTTCCGCCCTCTTAAACATATCAAATACTTACTTAAAAAAAAAAAAAAACGTGAACAATATCGAAACCCACCGAAAGAAATCCACCCAGCCCCGACCAAGCTAGACACGAAGGTAAATTTTCAAAAGGCAAAAAATATAAAAAGCATGTGATGTTCAAGCGGCAGTTAGCAGAAGAGCGATCTCTCTCTCTCTCTCTCTCTCTCTCTCTCTCTCACACACACACACACACACACACACACACACACACATCTTTGAACAAAACCCTTCTCGAACAAGTTATTTGATCTTGACTAAAATCAGCAGTTGGATCCTCTTTGTAAAGCTGACAGCCAAACTCTGACAATGGCAAAATACTCGAGCCCCAGCTAGTGGCGCTACCCCTTTAAAAAAGGAGTGGATCCTGCTCGCCTGCAGAAGTGAATACAGTATTTTCAAGCTTGCCCTGTAATAAGCATTACTAGGGGAAAAAATAATAAAGAAAGAAGAGAGGGAGAGATAGGTTTACCACCTCGCCATGGTCGCTATTTCTGCCCTGGGGTGTGTCTTCTGGGAGGAAATAAAGTTTAGAGCTGGATAAAAGTTGCCGGCTGGTCCTTTCTTCCCACAACAGCTGGAGCTCCGCTATGCAAATCGGATCCTTTGGCGTACATCTTACAAAGAAAAAGTCGCCAAGGGACAAAATTCTTGGTTTGCCTTCAAGGTGGAATTGAAAAGCCTTGTAGAAAATGTAAGGTCCGTGCAAACCACACGGTGAGCCGACCCACTGCAGGGGGGAAAAAAGCACCAAATAAATAATGTAGCCATCAGAACACAAACATCTATTCCCAGACACATTTACACACAGACATCCCCACTCTTAATACAGACGAGCCCACAGATATAACGCTGGGTGGAAAAAAAATCATAGAGCCCACAAATTTTCTGCCTCCCTTAAAAAAAAAAAAAAAAACAACCCTCCGCCACCCCCCTCCCGCCCGCCACCCCTTCCCACCTCCCCATCTGAGGCGGTAAAATCACATTATGTATGTATGATCAGTGCAGGGATTTTTTTTTTTAAACAATAAAAATCATTTGGGGGGATGCAGAGGGTAAAAGTTTGGTGAAAAGTTTGTGGGGGGTGTGGGTGGGTGCAGAGGTGTGGGTGAGCTGGAGGGCTGGGGGGTGCCGGGGGGTACCGGGAGCGGAGGAGCGGAGGAGAGCAAAATACCTGGAGTGAGTTGGGCTCCATCTCGACGTTCTGAATTGATTGAACTCAACATTCTCTCCAAACTTGTTGGCGTGAATGGATTGCATCAGGTCCTGGCAGGGAAAAACATTCTCTGCCTTCAGCCGGCGTAATGTCTCAATATAAAATTGAGCTCTTGCCTCCCCTTGAGCACCAAAATAATTTAAAATATGTCCTAATATTTCTCTGACGACTCAATTTTCAGCTCCTGTCAAAACTATGTGGGTTTCCTTCCAAATATGGGTTGATCAAATTCATAATCGGGAGAAAGGCTCTGTCCGATCTCGGCGGGAAGCGAAGTGATCAAGGCAAAAAACCAGATGGGAAGATTTGTAAAAATAAAATCCACGCTTAAACTGTGTGAAGACGAGATCTTTCTCTTTCTAACCGTCACTGTCTAAGTGTATCGTCTGATAAAATTTTTGGAGGAGGTCAGGGCTCGAGAGCTCTGCTGTGTATCTGACAGGACCTGCTTGTATATGTCTAATATAAAGAACATTTCCTGCAGAGATTCCGGGGCGCTGCTCCTCTTTCTAATGCTCCTTAGCAGATTTGCTGTTATTAGACATGTAGATTTGTTTGATAGTTAAATTACGCTTCCTCACTGCCATGTTTTCGAGAACTAATCTGTTAAATTATCTTTTGATGCCTATTTACATGGAAGGGAAAAGTGGGTTATCGATTATATAAACATATAAATATTAATGCATTTGTTCGCTTCGCAAAAAAATACTCAGCCAAAAAAAAAAAAAACAGAAGAAGAACAGAAAGACAAGTGAGCAGTGCACACATATCTCGGGATTTTGCAAACAATATTGAACGGACAGCAACTGCATTTAGGGACTGGAACAATAAACGATGCATGATAAATCAATAAATGCAAGCAGTGAGTCTGCTCGGAATATGAATTCAGGCTCCCGGTTCTGCGTGTGCATTCTTTAATTTTGAAGTATATACACTAGTACGTGTTTACAATGCTGATGGACGCCAAGGGCGCTCTCAAATGATAATGTGTTTATATAACCCAGCGCTACAGGAATAATATACCGACTCCTACCCCACCCCCATCCCCTCCCCCGCCAAAAAAGGGAGGGGAGCTTCCTCAATAATAGTTTGAAACTGAAAAAATCCATTTGCAAACTAGTTAAATACAATCAGAAATTAAGCTGTTGAAAACCGGGGGCACGAACCGTAAGACAATAAAGGCTTTAAATGTGTATATTTATTGTTCTGGAGCCCTGGAGCATTGCGAGGTTTGCATGCAAGGCTATTATGCAAACACAGAGAAACTTAAGAGCGACAGAACAAGGAACAGGCAGAGACTGCAAAGCCCTCGCTCGCTCCGACCCAGCTGCCGGTCCTCCGCCAGGCTAGATTGCATTTTCGCAGTGTTGATGTAAAATGGTGTACTCGCTTCCCCCACGTTCCCCCACGTTCCCCCACCCCTTCTCCGCTCTCCTCCCACTCTTCCAGCACCACCCCCCCTCCGCGATTTTATTATATTGGCACCAATCTTCCCAAAGTGGGTCTGGCATGCTAAAAAAGTAAACATGTACTATATGGGGAATAAGGTCTGTATAGTATGACAGTTGAAACTTGATCTGTGATAAAATTACAGGATGTTGAAATTACTAGTAAGCTATTTTTAACGCTTTCGCAACGTTTCACCTCTAGTCACAGCTTCTAGTTGAAACAGGATTACTTTAATGAAAATTATATTCACATGGCTGAAGTTAATATACCCAGTAGAGCACAAATGCCTCATATTCAGTGACTTGAGGTGGAAAGACCCTCTGTGTGTATTTTATGCCTTTTCATAATGTCTGCGTCCTCTGCAGTAAGAATTAGGGCACTTAACATTATCTAAACCACATTTTTGATTCAGAACATGGGGAAGTAATAAAAGGCAAGATCTATCTCGTTTCTATACACACAGAGATAAACGAAAGAAAATGGCAGATCCTCCAATTACAATAAGTAATAAAAGCCCATGCCAAAGAGCCAGTATTCTGAAAGCTGTTGAAAACTATTTTAATAATTTAAAGTAATATCACAACTCTGCACCATGGAGGACGACAATGTAACAATTCAGTCTCCCATCTTTTGCATTAGCCAAATTATGACTTGCACATCACTCTTTAATTATCTCCCTTTAAATTCCATCTGATCTTCCTATTTTATAAACATGGGTTACAAAGAGAAATTACAGCTCTCTAGCCCTCTTTCTCTCCCTCTTTAACTTTATGATGCATACTGCAGACATTTGATTAGAATAACCCATTTTGTTCATTTTTAACCTATGAGTGGACATGACTGAAAGGCATTTTCCTTTTTATTTTTTTAAATACATGACATATGCCTCAGGCTTCTGTTAATCTCTGTCCTGTTAGCATAAATATATACATCCAGTTCAAGAAATCCTATATTAAAAAACTTGAGTTGCAGTATTTTGACAAGATCTTATTTGAGATCGACTCTGAGTCAGTTTCCTGTATGACCAATGCAGCAGCATTTATGCAGGAAACATCAACAGAATGCCTGAGGGTATCCCTCGATTGTATATTAGATCTCTCTCTTAAAAAATACACAGCTCTTTACAGCATCTAAGCAACTTCTGCTGTCACTAGTGCTGTAAGTCTTTAAGTGTCTGTAACCAACTTAGTCTAATTAGAAACCCTGTTTCCATATCTCTTCAAGGTAGGCAGTGAACTAGCTGCATGCTGCCTAATCTCTCTGATAAGGTTTCTGAGATGTTAACAATTGCAGGGACCTGGGTCTGAATGTTTTTGAATATCTGCATTCTTGTAATCAGAAGAATGCTAAATTTCAAAACTGAATCACAGGGTTATCTTTTCCCTGTTTTTTACAGCACCATAAGCACTACCATGAACATAAAAAATCTAATAAATCAAACCTGGTCCCAATACTGTGAATGGTTTTTAAAATTACAGATCACAATAGTGGTAACCCTCCCCCCCCCAAAAAAAAAAGCCTCCTCTATTTTACCTCTTCTTTAATGTGATGCTTGATAGGCACCTGTAAATTATCTGTGTAGCAAATATCCATACAAAGAAAGTTTCAATTAAGATAAGGAGATTGTATTGAAACAGTTCTTTGAAGTAATGTAGTTAATAGCCTGTTTGATTTCTGCTTGTGAGAGAGTAATAACGTGGATTCAAGGCTCCATCAATCACAGAGCAGATGTAAGACTTGAGACACCGACACCCAGGGGAATAGAGGCAAACTCCTGCAGTGCAGGGTCCCTGGGCTAATGTAAAGTAAATACTCATAAACAGATTGAATGTTGTAAGAAGACAATCCATTCAGGACAGTTATAATCATGAAAGCAACTGCTTTATTTATCTATAAAAAAAGCTTGTAGCTGGGACTTGCTGTGTATAAAAGAGGAGGTGGGGGGAAACAGTATATATTTTATACGACTCACTATTTCTGGGATTTTTCTTGTACTGAAACACAGGAGCCTATCTATACCCACACAACTATATTCCTACTGTCTTATTAGCCAGAAATTCAACTCTGTTTTAAGTTATCTGATATATTTAAAAGATAAAAAATTAAAAATCATTCTCAGCCCTCATGGGGGTGAGGGAGCAGGGACACATTATTCAGTGTCTGTGAATCGTTTCATAAAAGATCAGGAGGATTAAGTTAGTTCCAAAAACCAGCAGTGACATAATTAGGCAGCTTGGACTATAATAAACAGGATCATAAAAAAAAAAAAAGTACAGTTTGAAGAAAGAAGGCGACCATTTCGAAAATGCAAATCTCTCTGCGAACCCCTGGGCCTCCCCTCCCCCAAATTGCAAAAGACAACTGAAGCATTTTTGACCTTGGCTACAATAATACTTCATGTTTTAGCACTTTAGTCAGCATTTTATCTACTAATTGCTACACACTACCGCATGTGGCTCGAATCTGCCACTGCAGCTTTCTTTCATTGGTGAGCGAATTGCTTGATAAAGACTGGGAATTCAACCTGGCTGTTTCCTTTCTTGCTCCCCCTCCCCGCACCCTCCCCCCCCCCCTTTTTTTTTCTTTCCTCTTCCAGCTAGAAGCCGCTAATTTTTCCAGAAAACACCACGCGGATCAAAACAGGGACGTTGAATGGTTCCCTAATGTCCCTCCAACGAGCCACTTTTGATGATCCCTAGGCAAAAGGGAGGGCAGGGTGGGGGCAGCGGGAATGAGTGGGAAGAAATGGGAGACATGGACTGTTGAGGGACCTTATGCTAGGTGATTCTGAACACTGGTCCCTTAGGAGTTTCGTCGCTGGTTCAAATCTGAGGGTCTCCGGGCTGCATACCTGGGAACCTTGGGTTTTTCTGGGTCGCTTTCCCCTCTTCCTTGGTCAAGAAGTGGGGTTCGAGGGGATAGCCCTAGATTGTGCAGATTGTTGCGTGGATTAAACAGCGAGCACTGTCTGAGGGTCAGCCACCTGGTCCCATCCCCCTCTAAGCCTGGCGCCATCATAAGCAGTGGGGTGGGTGGCGATATTAATAAGGTGGCCTCCAGCAGAGCAGGCTCCTCAAGTCTTAGAGCAACAAGTCTATTGGTTTGAAGGAGGATAAACCAGGTTATATGGGTCATTGCTTTCCAGGAGACATCTAGTGGTCAAAGGTTGAGCTACATCTCAAGTTTGGGGCTCAAATTTGCCCTCAAGCTCCAGGATTGTCTTGGGGGGTGGGACTCTAACTCAAATCCTGACAGTAAAGGTTGGTAGCTTCACAAGGACAAGGATGGCGACAGATTTCTCAAGGACTTGAAGCCAGACCCAAAACTGTCACAGGGAACTTAAAGAAAGGGATCCCAGGGGAAGGGGTCATGTGTGGCCTTTTGTGGGCCCTGGAAGCCCCAACTTCCTCTGCCCACAGTGCAGATGGAAACTTCCTATCTTACCTTGATTTTCCTCTTGGTCTGAGATTAATCAAATATTCAGGGAAGTTGGATTAAATTTGCCCAAGTCATTCCCAGTTACAATAGTAATGCTGAGTCTGTTTTTTTCTAATTTATTTGTAAATTAAAGCCAAGTCCCACTCTCTCACCTCAATCACAAACATACTTGAACACCCCTTACTTTCAACAATTCATTGCCTTTGAATGCCCTTGACATTTATGAGTTATTTAGTTTAGAACTAACTAAGCTTCTTTTAAAAAAAATTGTGTGCACGACAGGGGTACACTGCAGGGGTACATATATGACTTTTGCTAAATTGTAAACTTGTCCCTCCTTCTGGAATACTGTACCATTGCATATCAAATGGCAGGGTGCTGGCAGAAAGGGTAGTGGTGACTCACAGTCTCCTTGTTCTTCAGACTCATTTGTGATCCTCATATTAATAAATAATTCCATCAAACTGACCCCCAGCATGGTATTAAAGAAATTGCTGGTAACAACTATCTTAGGTCATACTCAAAACAGAGGTTCCAGCCATCTGAGATTATTAAAACATCTTGCCATACCTGATTTTTAAAAAAGAAGACAAGAAAATGTACAGACATACAGTCTTGGCTGCATTGGGGGACTGTATATTGCCTATTAAAATTTTCTCTGTGCAGTTTCAAATAGACATTAATGATGCCTTGTATTTGGTGATTTACAACGTAAAATTGCTTGACAAACATTAAGTAACTCATTATTTAGGAACAGAGTGGGTATGGTGGGTAAATCACCAGACTAAAAGTCAAGGGAGCCATTCTTCACTGATTTTCTATGTCTCTGTGTCCCTAGCTATAATTATCTACAAGACTTAAACCCTAATTCTGGCTTTGTTGGAATTTCTCAGATAATTGTGGTAAAATTACCCAGACTGGTCATCTATATTGTGGCAGCCCCTTACACTATTTTGTCAACCAAACACAAGGGAGCAAGAGCCAGTCCCTTAGCTGACTCCACCTACATTTTGCCATGTCACAAACTGATCATTTTATGACTTATTATTGCAGGTTGAAATATATACATGTGGCAATTCACTAATGATGTAAAGAGATCAGTGTACTTCAGAAAAAAAATAATACTAAGAAGAATAATGAGATTAATTCAGTACTCATTTTTGATAAGCTTTGACCAAAATAAAATTGGGTGGGATTTCCACAAAGAAGGTCAGGGACCAGATGAATCTCTGCAGGGATTACACAAGACAATTCTAAGGATGTGTGGGGATTAGTTCTTTGGACTCCCCATAGCTGATTATTACATTTTTTAGAACTTTTTTAAGCCAGCTATTGAATACATCCATTATTAAATATTAAATTATATAAACTCATAATTAAATAAATTATGTTAAAAAGAAAAAGTAATACATACTAAAAATTCATCAACGTCTAATTATTTTACTGTTACATACAATCTTAAGGTTATTTTTTTATCTTTTGTATTTTTGTGTTCACAATATCATAAAATAACATGCTAACACTACTGCATATTTCCTCTGTGTTCACTGATATCACATTGGCCTCTTTAAAATTGGCTGTGGGGACACCATTTGCACTATGGAATCAACAGGCATTAAATGAGGGATGTATGGCTTTGATAGTTTAGACTTAAGTGATAGAAAAATGTTAATAATAGATCTTCATGGATTTTTAAATCCTGATTTGACCGGGGCTTGGGAGCTATTCATATTTAATTAAGCAATATTGGGTGTGTCTATAAGGGTACTTCTGAATGAGACTAACATGTAATTAGCAGACTGAGTGAAGGAGATTCTTCTTCCTAAAGTAGGTGGGCCCCACCCAAACTGTTGAAGTTCTGTCCCAACTTGAGCTGGGACATTGGTCCTTTTTGGCCTTTAGATTCAAACTGAAACCTTGGCTTTCCTCATTCTCAGGCCGTTGTATTTGTACTGGAAGTATACATCAGCTCTCCTCAGTCTCCAGATGGGCAAGTGACTATGTTGAGATGCCTCAGCCTCCATGATCGATCCTGTGAGTAGATTCTTTATAATAGATCAGCTTTCCCCATGCACACACATACACACAAAGACATGTGTATGTATATGATTATTTTACTGGTTCTGTTTCTCTGGAGAATCCTGACTGATACACAGATTAAACATAAAAGTATGTCAAAGTCTGTTGCCAAATTTGTTGTGAAGATCACAAAAAAAATGAGGAAATATTTGACAGCTGTTATCTAATATTAGCGAAGAAGTTGCTCATGATATCGATGAAAGAGCGAAACTCTCGGACAATTTTTCACTTTCATCCTACTCCTTATTAGAAATAAAAATATAAGCCAACATTCAAGCTAGGACCACACTCAGCAATGAATTGTGGTCATAGGTTAGTCATGAATACAAAAGTTCAACAAATATCACTGAAAGCATTTTATAAGAGCAAATTGGCTATATGGAACTCAATGAAGAGTGCTGTATATTTTATCACTATTTGTACATTTATGCTATACTTCCTGTGTAACAATAAAATGTATAGTAACTGTATGAACACACTGTATATAAGTATTTAACTAGATCTAGATAGATACACACATAATTCTAAATATTTAGATCCAGATTTATGTACATATATAATCAAATAAATACATTCATAATTTTTTAAGGTGTGAGGTACTACTTATTTAATGTTTAGAAGTCCATCACTGGCTAGAGGTATCCTTGAGCATGACCTGCAATACCAACTTCTACAGCAGCAATCAGCAAACTACTTCCCACTACCTGCTTTTATATAACTCACAGGCTGGGAACATGTCTCACATTTTTAAATGGTTAAAGATTCACTAGAAGAATACTATTTTGTGACATGTAAAATTATATGAAATTCAAATTTCAGTGTCCATAAATACATTTTATTGGAAATGCAGTCCTGCTCATTCGTTTATGTATTCTCTATAGCAGTTTTTGCACTAAAATGGCAATAGTTGAGTAGTTGTGACAGAAACACAATGGCTCTGAAAGCCTAAAATATTTACTATCTTGCCCTTTTCAATAGAAATTTGCTGCTTCCTGTTCAAGAATACATAGGTACATTCCTTGGCTAGTAGTAGTAGGCTAGACCAAATGATCTTCTGGAGCAGAGATAATGGAATACTGAGTTATATGGGATTCAAATTTTTTACTCAATGTCAAGAAGAGAGACCATGCCATCACAAAAGCCAGAATGAAGCATCAGGTTGGTTTGTGTCCCAACCACTGGACGACAGTGCCTTTCTTTCGTGCTGCTTGTCCTAAAGCACTGTATAATTTTGTTGGGTGTTGTTAAATATTTATCGAGGTTTCTTGTCCAATGTGGTTCATTTACTGCATGTCTGTGTGTGTGATGGGACCCTTCAGGATTAAAGGTGCTGTATAAATAGAAGATTATTTTATGACTTGTTATCGCAGGTTGAAATATGTAAATGTGGTAATTCACTAATGTTTTATCTGTGCATATGTATAGGAAACTAGACTGCATTATCTTGCTATTTGAATCTAAAATCATTTATGTTTTTTTAAATGCCCAATCAAAAAATTTTTCAAATGAGGAAAAACAGTGGAGGGAAAAAAAAAAAAAACTCCTTTAATGCAATACTTCAGCTGAAAGTTTAATGACACAAAAGGCAGGCAATTCAAAGTTACAGTTCCCACAGCAACTGTAACTCTGCTATATAGCACATTTAGGCATAGATTTCACAGCATGTACTGCAATACAAAATACTCCACACTGGGCATGCAAGGGGGCAGAGTTATGGTTGCTATGGGTACCACGACTTTGAATTTTCAGATTTTTTTGAGAGTTTAAATTCTCAACCAGAACATCACATTAATAGTTCATTTTTTTGCATTGAAAATAATAAAGGTTGTATCACTGTTTCCACTGTCAAACCCATCTCCAGCTCAGTCCTCTGCTTAGTATAAATACCTACCCAAACATATTCACCCTACTTGCTAAAATTAAACACATGACCTCAGTCCAGGGAGTATTTTAGTTTGCAAATTTATATGCAATGACTTTGCCTGGATTAACTAAATTTACTCTCTCGTCCTTTCTCAAAATCACCAATAAATTCAAATTAACCCTCACAGCATTCTGGTGTATTTTATCTGTTATTCATAGGCTGAGAGAATAGATAATCACATTCATTGTATACGAATGTGTAATGTATATATTTATAATTTATACTCTATGTCCAAAAAAGAACTCGAGATAGTTAAACCACACGGATTCATTTATTCATTTATTCTTTGAACACATCATGCAATTTAATGTCTTTACACAAATGGTCTCAGAACCCCTTTTCACTTTAAAAAATTACAAAGGACCTCAGCTTTTGTTTATGGTGGGGATGCTTGTACGTATGAATATCAATACATAGGTATAGATCTCTCCATGTTAGAATTTAAAATTGAAGTATTTAAAATTATTTTTTCATTAACTCACTTTAAAATAACAATAACAAACCCATTACATGTTGAGAAAATTTTTTATGGAAAAAATCTGTCTTTTCCAAAATAATCAAACTTCACGAGAAGAGATACAATTTTACATTTTTACAAATCTTTTTAATGGAAGATAGCTAAATTCTCATAGCTACTTCTAAATTCAATCTGTTGTGTATTGCAGGCTACAAGATTTCTGAGAAACTCCACTATACTTTTGTGAGAGAATAAGAATTTAAAAAGCAAATAATGTCTTGGTATTATTATGATCATTGTTTTGAAACTAAGGACCACCTAAAATTATCTCGGGGATTCCCACAGGTCCCCAGACCACACTTTGAGAACTAGTGTTGATGTATTGCTCATGTTATTATTCCGAGCATATGATTTTACCTCATATACAGGAAAACTCCTATCCATGCTCCAAGGCACTAGGAAGAATTAATTGCTCCCTTACCTGTGTTCTTATAGTACTTTATACATATGCCAATTAGACTATTATGTGGCATTATGATTGTATGTTTAAATGTCTGTTGTTATTAGATTATGTGTTTTCTAAAGTGGAATTATTTCTTATACCTTTTTTTTCTAAGTTCCTAACAAGGCACCTGGCATTTTATATGTGTAGAATGTAAGAACTCAATTCAATGAGTAATAAGCATAACTCCCATTTGTTGAGTGCTTAATATGTTAGGAACTGTGTATAACTATTTCAAATTTAATCCTGTGATAAATAATGCCATGAAGTTGGCACTGTTATTTTCAATTAAAAAAATATATATTTTTTGGTACCGAGGGTTAAAACCAGGGTTGGTTAACCACTGAGCAACATCCCCAACTCTTTTTATTTTTTATTTGAGACAGGGTCTCACTAAATTGCTGAGGCTCAAATTTGTAACCCTCCTGCCTCAGCCTCCTGAATTGCTAGGATTGCAGGCATGTACCACTGTGCCCGGCTTATTTTCATATTTTTTGCATGAAGAAACTAAGACTTGCCTAAGGTTCAATGACTAACATGTGACAGACCATATGGGTCTAACACCATGCACCATGCTAATAATATAGGAGACAATAAAAATTAAGAAGCAGAGTCTTTGTCTTAAAGACATTTATAATCTACTTTGGGAGACAAAACATACTGTACAGATAAAAGGCAAGTAATCATATAAAAGTTAGCTAATAGTAGACTATGAAGATCATAATTAAAGCAGTGCCTACTTAGTAGAAATGGATACTTACCCAGGGGATTATTTAGATTTAAACTTTTGGAGAATATGTATCTCTGAGAAAACCCTCGTTTTAGAATGCACACCAAACAAATATGTATGTATTTACAAGTTATAGATTTACTATTGCACTGTTACAAGTGTCCTAATATACTTAATAATTATAAAGGAATTGAATAGAATGAGGTTTTGTGTGTGTGTGTGTGTGTGTGTGTGTGTGTATTATAAGTTTTTTCAGAATACTGGTGAATTATGAATCCCACTTTAGAAAAAATTCATCTTGATGAGTGGTGCACAATTTGGGCTGAAAATTAGCTAATCTGAGGAGTTTTTAAGATCTTATGCCAGAATTCCACCCATCACCAGTCTAGCTAAGGACTGTGGCTCCATTCAAGGGAATTGGTGGGCTACAACCAGAAAAGCTGATATTAAAGGCTGCTTTGATATTTTTATGTAGAAATGTTGAAAAGTTTTGCTTGTGAAGTTGGGCGAGCTTATTTTTAGCATTCCCCCTCATCTAAGTCCATGCTGTATTTTGATGTTTTGAAGCAGTGCCCATTTTGGATATGCCTGGCTTGACAAAGTCTGGGGATGAGAAGCCCTGAGTTGTACTCTGTTCCTGGCTGAGGACTTTTGCTGTCTTTGGGTAGTTTTCAATAATGGTAATCATGGAGGTGGGGATTTTCGTTAGTCACAAAATCTTTTGTTTCAGAAAAGTATATTCTTGGAGTCATTACATAGGCCCACAAAGGGAATCATGAAATATTTTTGTAGACATCTTTTAGAATAGCATCCTCACCTTATATACGAGGAAACTGAGACCCATTAATCCTAAATGGAGCTAGATGATTATATAGGACAAAGTTCTGAGAAGAAAGGTTTGTGATCCCAGTTGGTGGAGGAAGAGAATGTTGATTGTCACTAGATAAAAGGTTCTTAAATATATGCTATGGAATTCATCTTAATAAATGCCTCAGGCCATTGTTGGACAGGTTATATATGGGCAGAATAGGGTAGAATAGTGGTGGCTTTTCCATCTTTAGCTGATTGAATAAACACAGCGCTGGGTTTGAACATCTTTAAACAGACTACATAGAAATTTCCAAATTCACTAAACTAGAAAGCCTCCTGAACTCTCTGCTTCACAGTCTTGAATCTGTGATCCAGAATCTTCTTTGTAAATGGGGAAGTTGAAATAGATCAGCTCTGAAGTTCTTTTTGGCCTTCTATGAAACTTCTGGGGATGTGTGTATTTCTAGGTAGTGTCATCCAAACCTGAGGACACCATCAGAGCACAAAATTGGGTTCTAATAATTTCCCGCTGTGCAGCATAATGGAGGGGAGAAGTATTCTTGCATAATTTGCATTTAATAGATAGAGCTTGGACCCACTGAACTCTGGGGAAAATGTAGACATACTTTACCATGCCTGCTCAACATGGATTATTACAGGTGAAAGAACAGCAGAATATGGGAGCTGCTGGATCCAAGGGAACATTGTCAGTAGTGGACCAAGAAAACATCACACTGATGCCTTGTCAAGGCTTAAATGAGTTTCATGTAATGGAAGCAAAGCATGAAACCATGCCTGTCTCTCAGTCTTCAGAACACACGAAAATATTGGAAAGGTTCAAATATGGGTGCTACCATGACATTTCATACCCTTCTGTGTTTTGTTTATGCCAATATTTTTTTTCTGGATATCTGTCTTGTTCTTTCACTGCATCCATGTAAAGATGTCTAATGCATCAAGTGAAAAAAGAACAATCAGAAACAGTAGTTCACTCTCCTAAGTGCTCATCTGACAATAAACATAACTATTGTCTCCATTTTAATGAAGATGCTGAGGCACAGAAAGGATGAGCCTGAATCCAGAGGCAGAGCCTAGATTCAGACAGGCAGTCAGTCTTAAGAGTCTGAGCTCCCTCTTGTCAGGGATGTTACAGAAGAAAATATTCAAATATTTGTTGAATGAATGCATTATAAATTTTCATGATTACTTTTGATAAAAATTATACCAGAAATAAAATTATATTTTGACTTACCAACTTGGCAAGAATTTTAAATAGTAGTTAGTGTTGGGGTGGATGTGAGAAAATGGAATTTGCCCAGCTGGTGAAATAGCCAATTCGTGCAGTCCCTCTGAAAGACAATTTGGCAGTACAGAATATAATAAGTCCTTTGATACATTGGACCTCGACAGGCTCAGAATTTTTTTTTAATGAATTAATCCTAAGGAAAATTTTTATGAATTAATCCTAAGGAAAATTTTGGTTCACTACATATACACACAAAACAAGATGTATAAAATTTGTACCAGAATATTGTTTAAAATATCATAAGTTGGAAACAGCCTAAATAATTGACTATAGGGGGATTAGATAAATAAATCATGGCACAACTCTAATAAGGAAGATAGGCAGATATTAAGAATGTAATAGAATCATGTTTATTGACATAAAAAAGATGGTCAAAAAAGTGTTAAGATTATAAAGGAAATATTTTTGTACTTAAAATATAAATTAATGTCAATAGTAAAATTAAGGCAGTTACAAATTTCTTCATACTTTTTGGTAGTTTCCAATTTTCCTATAATATATTACTCATGATTTACATAAAAAGAAGAAGAAAAATTCTAGAACTTCCTTACTTTAGCCATTGGAGAATTTATGCATGTGTGTGAATAATCACCAACTCTAACCAAGAGCAAGTTCAAAATTAAATTAATAGCTAACATTTATGAGACACTCATTATGTGCTAGTAGAACTGCTAAATATTTTGAACAATTTCTTTTCATTCTTACAACTCTTAATGATGTGAGCACTCTCAGTCACCCCATTCACAGTTGAAGAAACTGAAACACAAAGAGATTGAGTAACTTGCCCACATTCACTGAGGTGGCAACTTCTAAGAGGATGTGAATAATTTGTAAGAGTCAGAAATAAGGAATAAACTTGCCCCTTGGGTGTTAAGGTACTACTCTTTGGAGGGGCGGGGTAGGAACATTAAGTAGCTAACTCAATACAGAAGATCAGTTTTTCTGGTTAAAAATAAAACCATCCATTATAGAGATTGAGCCCTGAGAGAACTGGGATGGGTAAATAACTACATTGTTTGATTTTTTGACAGGGCAGTTAACTTTTCTGCCAAATAGAAAGAACTTTACTGCAAGATTTTTTTTTTTTTTTAATTGGGTGGGACTGCAGAAGGTATCCTATCTGACTATCTGAGGAAAAACCTGAAAGTAAGTCAATTCTATGCAATTCACTTTTGGTAGTTTAGAGATTTTGCTTCTTTGGGAGGTGGCTAGGCACTCTCTTTAAGTTATGTTTGCATAGCACTTAGCATAAGAATGAGAAAACATCAATTGTATAAATCAAAGAATGGGCCAGATAAGTGACTTAGCCCCAAGGACAGAGTAAAGATTCAGTGACTAGGCTACAAAGAAAATGTGCCTGGTACCCTAACACCTGGATCTCTGCCTAACCTCAGGACACTTCTAGACACTAAGGAGTTGCTTTGCTTTTGTGCTTGATGATCACTCTATTACAGATGGCAGCAATCAGGATTTTGAAAGGATAGAAAAACCTTTACGACTGTCACTCTTCTGTTCATACCTTTTATGTTCCTGGAATGCCTCTGCTTATCCTTCCCACTCCCATTATGGAGACCCAACTCAAGGATCCCCTTTTCTATGAAGAAGTCTGTGGTGGTACCAACTGAGAATGATCTCAATATGCCTGTAACTCCATAGAAAGCTTGTCTGTCTTTTTTTTTTTTTTTTTTTTTTTGTCTGTGATATTTGAAATAAATTTATCATTATATTCCTCTTTCTTTGAGGGACAGGAATTCTATTAAATAATGACAATGACAAAACAATAGTAATCACTAGCCTGGCTTAAGCCTCTTTCTTTCAAGCCTAGTGGTTTGAGGTAGACTTCACCTACAAAACCTTCAGTACATGATGATTTAAGTGGCTTAAAAAGTCCAGTGCACCAAGAACCTATTCTGTTCATGCAGTTAATTGGCTTCTAGTTCTAGTCCAAAAGGCAAAAGATATTGGTTGTAGGCTTAGTTCAATCATCACTAGGACAAAGTTATATTCAGAGCCTCAGTTGCCTCATCTGTCAATAGGAAATGATACAAAGCCACTCATATCTGAGAACTATTGTGAGAACAAAATTAATTAAGAGATACAAAAAGTCTTTAATAGATAAAGGCTTTAGGCAAAACCAAGGCATTATGTGACATTGTTGTAAAACTCAAACCCAATCTTGTGTTGCAGAAGAGACTGCAATGGTAAGGATGGGTGGTCAATACTGAGGATTCACATGTGATCGATGAGACCAACTGTCTGTGGAAATGACATTCACTAAAGAAAAGCCTGAAGGGCTGAGGGGGTCACAGGGAGATGAAGACAACTCACATTTAATCAAGGAAGAATATTCATATTGTTGGCTAATGGAACTCTGGTAGTTCTTTCTAAAGTGCTACCTGAAGTTTGCTCTGTGAAACAGGTTTCTTAGGAAGAAAAATGGGTCAAATATACTTGGGTTAGACAAAATAAAATAGGATTTTGCACTTCCAGCCTTTAGAATGCTAACAGGATTCTTCAAAAGTGAGAGAGGCAGGAAGTGTTAATCATCTCAAGGGGCAGTAGCCTGGCCAAAGCTGAAACTCAACCCACTGTATTATATCAGACTGAATAGAGTAGGTGCTCATGATATCTGCTTGGAGTTTCTGAAATGAGAACCCAAAGAGGGAGATTTGAGTGATATTTATCCAGCATTATAAAAACAAAGGGGACTTTGATTTGGGTAGTCTTGGGAACTTTGGTTCTAGGAAATTAGGACTTTGTTATGAGGGAGGAGATTAATCAAGTACTTTTAGGTCTGGGAGAAATTCCCCTTCAGACAACTGCTACCTTTGCCCCAATTCTAGGTGCAATCAGAGCTCTTCTGATTACCTGTCCTGGGGAGAAGTCTAAATGATGGGCAATAGCAGCCAGGGGAAAAAAAAATCCCTACAAATTAAAATGATTATAGCAGTGTTCATTTTTTATTTAATTGATAAAATAAATAATTCCAAAATTAATACATTTACTTTCAAATGGAAGAAATACAGAGTAGAAGAAAGTGGGTATTTCTTCCCCACCTACTCTCAAGCCATTTACTGGAATATAGTACAGATATACTGCATTTGAAAGAAGCCAGTTTGTAATATCTGTAGGTATTTAACCAGTGCTCCATGGCTGGACATTTAGGTAGTTTCAATTTTCCATCTTTATAATAGGTGTTACAATCAACTTGGACATTTATTTTTGTGCAAGTACTTTCTGTGAGATAGATACATAGAAGTGAAATTGCCATGACAACATGTAAGTAAATTTACAATTTGGCTATGTACTGCCAAATTAGCCCAGAAAAGATGGTACCAATTTATACTTCCAACAGGAATATATGAGAGTTGCTTATGAGTTTGACCAGTTGCTAGAGACAGATCATGTCTGCAGAGGTGACAAAATTATTGATCTGCACTGCAAAGGCTCAGAATGTTGATGATGAAAGAGCTGTTCCCATGGAGAATCTGGTCTAGGTGGTCCACAGGTCACCCTAAACAACAGTGACCTCACATCTCTCTTTAACTGAAACTGGCTCTCAAAGTGTATTACATTGCACATCAATTTCCTTTGAAAACCCTTATTAATTGCCATGGGGAGGGGAATTAAAGACCTCAAAACATCCCCTCCTTTGTAACCCAAGATCTGAATCAGTTAGAACCAGGCAAGAGAGTAAGACAGAGCGATCAATATATAACTTTCTTTTTTATTGTTAAAGTGAATATTGAAGAATGTGAGTTATATCTGCTGCAAAGTGAACTTTCTCATTCGTCACCTGGCATTATAGGAAGCATAGCCAGTGTCAGGTAGCAATAGACTACTGCAAATCTCCCTGAAGGCCAAGGAGAAATGGTCAACGAACAGCTGTTTGAGAAGAATCAAGAGCACATGCAGGACAGCGCACACTCGCCCAGCGAGAGGGCCCAGCAACCCACAGCTAGCATTCCTTTCAAAGCTCACCAATCAGATTATGTCTCTTTTCCTTCCCTCAGAAAGAATAAATGAGAAGAAGGAGGGACACAAGGAAACACCAAGAGTGTTCCTTCCACAGAAAGGAAGCATCAGGAATAGAAGAGATTCAGGCCCCTTCTGCTGCCCCTCCCATCCCAAAGGGAGTGTCTGCCTAGAACCTTTAGTAGAAAAGAGTTCCATGGTTGATTAGTAATGTCTTCCATGGGTGAGGGGGTTGAGTTTTAAGGCACATTTGTCATACATTTTCAATCTTGCAATAATTATGCAATGAGTAAGATGCGATTAGTATAAAAGTTAAGTGCAATTGTGTCTTCTAAATTATAAAAGGGTTTCAGTACAAACAAACTAGCCTCACAGACTTTCTGTCTCTATTTTCTGAGTGTTCTGAGTCTCTCTTCTATAGCAGGGTGGAGAGATAGTCTGCTCCCAAATAATTCATAACAGTCTAGGTCTTTATACCTTTTGGTGCTATTCCCAGTACAGAGCTGATATTTTTATTGTAATGGATCATAATTAAGAACTCGTGTATCCAAATCTTTAGTTTTTGCAATGAGTTAACAGAGGCAGAAAAGAAGAAGAAAAAGAAGAACAAAAAGTCAATTTTTGCCAAGTAGCCAAGAATAAAATTAGTAGTGGAAAAATCATATTTTCAAGCTATTAAGAATTTATTATAAACACTGGAGCATTTAAATAAAACAAAACTAATTTTTGTCTTTCTAAACACTTGGCATTTTCTACTTTGTGTTCTTTTTGATGTTCTTTCTTAAATAAAATTTTATTTATTTTAAATTTTGCATGCAGACACTTTCTATTTGCAGTACTGAGGAGCTACATTTTTTTATTTGATTGGGTGACTTTGGTGCTAAAGAATGGAGCCAGATATGACATTGTCCAATTAAGCTGGATTTAAAAATGAAGGAGCTGCGTAGTAGAAAAATAATACATGCTTGGAGGGGTGAAGTTAGGGAATAGGAGTAAGATAGGGTGTATTGAGGAGTAAACGTTGGGAAGATTAAGAGAAGAACTTTTGATTACCATATTTCCTTGTTGACACTTTATCATTTTTGGCCCTTTCCCATATTCAACCAATAAATGGCTGCTACCTGGGGTGGGACTTAATTAACATGCAAGTGAATAAGCCCCTCCCTAGAAACCTAAGTCCCTTCTCCTTTAGACTGGTGTCTCTTGACCTCAGACTTTGGCATGTTTTTCTTCTGATTTTCACCTGATTAATTTGCTATTTGCATTGTCTTCTTATATTATTTATTTATATGACTCATTTTTGAAAGTATTTATGAATGAGTTAAAATCAGTATTCAGTTGCTGTAAATAGAGGTAATCACAAAAGTAAGTACGATGGAACCAAAACATTATTAAACTTTATTTCAAAATAAAAAGTGAGAATCAATTAATAATAAGCATGATAATTTAACAAATGTCTATACCCACAATAAATTCCTGAGAAATGAGAAAAATAGGAAATAGAGCCATATGTTCATAGTCAGTAATGGCAGGATATTTAAACTTATCATAGCTTGTTTTCACCGAAAATCATTTCATAGTCTATAGTTTGGGAAACAGACTTTTTCACAGAGGCAGTGAAGTGTGATAGGAAAAGCTTGGAATTTCCAGTCAGACTATACTGATTTTGATTTCTAGTTCCAGTTATAACTGGTCTCTTACAGTAAAAGTAGGTAGATACTATTTACTTCATAGGGCTGCTGTGAGGCCAAACTGTAATTGTATTGGAAAGCATTTAGGACATACTTAGGTAATTTCAGTTTTATTCTTTTCTACCAATATAATATTTGTAGACTATCTCCAATTTGGATGTATTTTTGTCTTGGGTAGAGAAAGGCATAACAGAACATAGCATTACAGAATTTGAAGAAATAGAAGGCATTTCTCAGAAAAAATAAACAACATTTATGGGCTGCATTTATTTGCCATTCAAAGTAAAAATAGCTTTATTGAGTCCCTTGGGAAAAATGTACCATCTTACAACTTACATTATCTACTTCATTGACTAGAAGAATGTCAATGATAAAATTTTCACAGTTTATAGTCATTCAGTGTTAATATCTGGGTATATTTGAGAAGCAGCAACAGAAGTAACGTTCTAATTCTTTTGCCTTAAATTCAAAGTGAGGCCAGTGAAATGCAGGGACCTCTGGGCCTCAGTCTTCCCTCATTTAGCAGCTCATTGCTTTCCTCACTGGGAGGAAACAGACACAGAGTGTCAAGTATTCCCATGACATTAAAAAAAAAATCATGTATAGTGAGAACACAGAGGTTTACCCAGTATACACCTTCATTAAATGCTTATTATTAGTTAACCAATATCAATTGGCACTATTTCATAGAATTTTAGAATAACAGCATGTTCTGTTCAGAAGGAAATGCAGGGTCAGGTAGTTGTAAGGAGTGATGTGGGTCTGGGGGCATTGGCAGAATCAGGGAAGATGAAGCTATCTGGAAAGTTGGCACCCCCTTATTGTTCCCATCCATGACTTTAGACTCAGTGTTAACAGATCTGGCTTCTAAAAAAAAAAAAAATAGAAATTTGGATTTTCGGATTTCCCATGGTTTGGATGTGGTTTACCACCCAAAGTTGATGTGTTGGAAACTTAGTCCCCAGGGTGGCAGTATTGAGAGGGGGTAGAAACTTTAAGAAGTGGGACCTCATGAATGTCCTTAAGACATTGGGGGTGAACCCTCAGAAGGGATTGTGGGACCCCAATATCTCCTTGGCTTCCTATTTACTGATGTGACACTTTCCCCTTTACACTCTCACCATGGCCATTCTCCATGAGGTAATACAGTCAATATGGTCCCTCACCAGAGCCTAGCACATGCTTTTTTGACGTTCAGCCTCCCAAACTATGAACTAAATAACTTCTTTTGTTTATAAAGTTAGCCTATGTCAGGTATTTTGTTATAGTAGTAAAATGAACTTATACAGGCTTTTTTGGTTGTTATTGTTGTTGAAAATGTCTTTATATGTTGGCTATGAAAACTCCTTTGCCCCTACCCCTCAAATCAACCCTCTCTATACCCACAAAGGAAATCAGAATCCTCTATGCAGATTAAATAAAACATGTTATTGGTCTCTATCCACTCTCTTTTACCATACTGGTGCCTCTATCCATTCATTGTCTGTTTTATCTTAGATGAAAAATGAAGACTCAGAAAAAAAGAAATGACTTAGGCAATATCATATTGAAGTCTCTCTTCTAATACCTCCTATGAAAAACTAAAAGAGCATTCATTTTTAGAAAAGTATGATGGAATAAATCTGGAATCTGGATAATTTAGAGAGCAATAATTCTGAGCAGAGCTCTTTGTTTAATTGTCTATAACCTACATTATCCATGTTGCTGAAAACAAAAAGTTAAGAAAGTGGACCACTGCAATCCTAAATTGGTAGGGAAGGGTTTGAAAATTAAGTGGAAGTGTTCATTGGTGCAAAATATTCTCAGAGATTAATTAACTCCTGGTCCAAGATCAAGACCAGCACATAATGTAATATGAAAAGATGTCAGTGATTTAGCCAAGATCCCAGAGATACAGTTGAATGAGATAATGAAATTACCATTTGTAATTCCATGGAAGAAAGACCCAAGCATATTATCAGTAATCTTCCAGGATGAATGGATGGATGGATGGATGGTTCATTCATTCATTCATGCCACAAATAATGATTGACCTCATACTACAAACTAGTCATAGCTCAGGCATTTGGGATTGAGCATGAACAAGAAAAAAAATTCCTACCCTAATGTGACTTATATCTTAGTGATTTGCATGAACTTGTTAGGCCATTCTCAATGACTAAATAATGTGTCAGCTCTTCCATTTCTTTCAGTCATGCCAATAAGAACAGGAAAGTTGATGGTGGTACGGGGAAGAGAAAGTTGACTCTCTTACTCCTCCTCCAATATTCTATTGCCAGAAAGTATATTTATAGGCTATTAACAGGACAAGAAAGGGGGACTGATATTAATTTACTTCTTTGTTGCCCAGGCTTTCCTTAAAAAAATATCTGAGACCCAGCACAAACAAGGCATGCACCTAAATTAAGCCCGTGGTTAGCTTTGCTAGGGAGAGACACATTTCTGTAAACGATTCGTCTTCAACCCTGTTGGCTCTGGCAGATTTATAGGGTTCATATTTTCACACACAAATTGTCTTGAACAATTTCTCCATTACCTGAAACACTCCTCCCTCCTCCCAGCTCCTTGTCAGATGCGCCCATCTGCCATCTCCCACCCAGATTTTTTTCTTTAATAACAAAGTAATTGTTGACGTTGTAAGAAAAATCCAATTCTTGGTTGAAGTTTATGTTCTGAAGGGTCTCTGTTAGGGAGAAAATCAGCCACGGATAGAGTTGCACATTCTTGACATTGGGGCCAGCTCTGTCTAACGCCTGCATTACCGTGAAACAACTGCACTGCTCTTTCCAGCTGGCTCCCTTTTCTTTCTGGGGAGGGATTAAGAAGGACTAATGCTTCTTGTCCTTTATCCTTCCTCTAAATGCCAGGGCTGCTGCATGGAATGATGTCAATGGTGAGTCAAAAGGAAGATGGTAGACGCCTAATGGCTCTCTGAGTTAACCTTCTGAAGCCCACTTCCCATTTGCTAGGTGATTTTGTGAACTTACTCAGGTCACACAGGTCATTTACTAAACTTATAGTTCTCTGACATTGAAGGGATCTTGGAAGTCATAATGAATAGCAAACTCCCTGTGGCATCTACAGATGATGGTACCCAGCCAGACTGAATGGACTTGTGAAACAAGTGGCTACTACCTTTTAGGAACATGCCAGATGATGGTGTGAAGAGCCACTTTTTTTAGTATAGTTCATGGCAGCAAAATCTCCACTAAGTTGTGCTAGCAAGATAAAAGGATATCTTAAAACAGATGAAGTAGAAAAATGATTAGGAGAAAGGGTTTTAAAATTAGATATTTTTTGTTCCATATCCCTGCCAATCACTTTTTAGCTTTAGGTCCCTGGATAAGTTACTTAAAGTCTCTATACCTGGCTTTTCTGTGGGTACAAAGAAATACTTGCCTCTATAATACATCATGGAGTTGTCATATGATGTATTTGAACACGTTTAAAACAGTGGCCTGATACCCGTGAACACTCAATGAAAGGTCTTTTTTATTCATAATATAAAGTTATACAGTATTTTAAGCAAATGCATTTTTAATTAAGAAAACTCAGTTAAAATCTTCATGAATAGGCCCTTTTGGGACTTGCATAACAAAGAGGTAAGAATATTTCAGAATTGCTGTATTATCACTTATTTATAGGAGAAGAATTGCTTTGAAAATCTTTTTTAAAGTTCTGAGCAAAATGCTTTGAAGACTTATTCAAAAGTAGGGTCAATGCTCCCCTTGAAGCTTTGTTTATATATCAAGTCCTTCTTTCATAATTGATACAAAGGTACATTTCAGTTTAGCTCCCTCTAAGGAGTGATAAATTTTGAATTTGTAGGGTCTGGGTTACTGAGACTTTACTATTATTCAAGGCCTTCATTTCAAAGAGATCCTTAATATTTTAAATCTGAAATAATGTAGTCTTAACATCTAATTTGAATGACCTAGAATACATTCTATTGATGATATGATTTTGACTTATAGTTTTTGGTGGTTGTCTTCAGTAATAAAGTTATGAAGATGATGATGATGATGATGATGATGATGATAACAATAATAATAATAATATACCTTCTGCATCCACCCATGGTGGAAATTCAATCCCCATATGGCAGGAAAAAAAAATATTATTACTCACATTTTACACTTGAGAAAATTGAGGTTTGTCATTTTCCTCATGATACTTATTTCGAAGGTTTACAAATCTGTATGTTATCATTTAGTTGTGGAACTGTTCCTGACACTGAAATATCTTCTGGAAGAGAAAAGAATGAATCAGAAAACAGCCTTCCAGCCTCACCCTCCTCCTATCCTGTCCTGATACTCGCTGATCTCCAGTCTGAGGTGGGATAGGGTGGTGGCTGTCTTTGATCATGACTGTGATGGCATTGGCAGGTGGTCATGACAGAGTGAAGCCCTTTACCTTCAGGTTTCTCAAAGATGTTGAAAGCTAGAGAGAGTTAGAGAGATGAGGCTCTGCCCACTTAATACTGATGAAGTTTTTTTGGTGGCTGAAACACTGACTTCAAAGGTGATTTGGTATAGCACTGTAATCTGGAAGCTCTGCTTCCTGCCCACCATTGTTGGAAATTCTGAATCTTGCCTATTTGATGTACCTGTGGTGGGCTGAGTCTGTAGAAGACACTAACCTACTGTTAGTGATGTTGGTACACATGAAGGGGAGTGTAAGGAATAAAACTTGGCATTTCTATGTTGAGGAATTGGCCGTGGAACTAATGGGACAGGGGAGCAATTTCTTGCAGTTTCCAAGGTAGAGTGGAGTCCTTTGAATAAAATGATACTGTATGTGCATACCTCTCTGAGTGGTTTCAAACACAGGTACACACTAGCAGGAACCTAGCCAGCCAGCCAGATACATAAACATCATCAACCCATATTGTTTTACAAAGCACCTCAAGAAATAAATGCTCATTTCATTATAGCATTGCAATCTAATTGGTGCCCCATTAATGTTGGTTGAGTGAATAAATAAATGCAAAGTAGGTATCTATAAATAGGTTCCTTATTTTACAAATGAGAAGACTGGGAGTTTAGGTGTTGCTCCCTGTGGTCATGCACTGCAATAAGGTCATCTGACTCTGAAGCTGGTAACCTTTTCATAACCAATGGCTACTTGCACTGACACCTTGGTCATGCACCACAGGACACACTCTTCATGCTACAGAGGGACTTGACCCATATCTATTTCATGTTCTTCTTTATCTGTAAGGAAAACGGAACCCAGAGGAGTTTCAGTCAAACACCTACATGGAAATACGAGCTCTTCCTCCAAAGAGACTTGGATTATGTCTTATTAACAGCTGTTCTCCTGAGATTATACAATTTGCAATGTACAAAGATTAAAGATGTACAAAAAGTACAAAGAAAAATGAAAGTTTTTCGAGAAATGGAAAAGTGAGATGTCTCTATTACAGAAGGAGATCTATATTAGTTAGAATTTAACAGCTGCTCTAACAAGTCCTAAATTATCAGAGGCTTAACACCATACATTTTTATTTCTTACTCATATAAAGTCCAATACAGGTGTTTCTTATTAGTAATAGTGGGGGAGTTATTCATACAGTCATTAAGGTATCCAGGTTAATGGAGCCTCTGTCACCATAGACATGTCACTTCTCAGTCCTCACCATGCTGGGCATCAGAGTATAGGAAAAGAGAGAAGAATGAGGGAATCACAAGGAGGAGTTTAGTTTTGGGGTGGGGCCTGGAATACATAATTTCCATCCATTTGGTCATTGTTAGAATTCAGTCACATGGTTGTCTTTGATGTAAAGGAGGCTGGGAAATGGGGTTGTATTCAGAAGAAGAGGAAAGAGATTTGACAGCTGGTCAGCCATCTCTGCCGCAGTTTCCAAGGGCAGAATGGACTTTTGGGGGAAGTGTGAATTTCCTCAGATTGAGAAGGTTCCCCGGTGCATGCTCCTCAGTTGGAGTTCATCAAAGATCACGATTCCAACCCATAGTTTTAATGAGGAAGGGTGAAGGAAAGTAGGAAAGAACATTCAAACTATGTTCATCCTTTACTAGCAGGATCATGAAGTTTTTCTGGATTAACTCAGCCAGAAGTAATCGTTTCCTCCTTTTGATTCCCATATTTCTTCACCTTTCTTACCTTGCATCTCTTCAGCTTTAGCTTCTTACCTTCCATCTCTTCCCTGCCACCATCTGTGTTTCTTCCCCCACTTTCCTTTGACCAGTTGATACTAGTGAGATCCTGATATAACCTCATTTACATGTTGAACTTCTACACATGATTTCCTTAACAAAATATTTGAAGTTTGAAAGTTGTGGGATAGGATCATCTCTAAAATTCCTTTGAGCTCCAACAGAACTACAATTCTGTTGACCTAACAACATGACCCAGATTTATAAGATAATTGCCAACTTCCTGCTTCACTTTGTACTAGGACCAGGCTTTTGAGCAAGAAGATTAAAAAAAAAAAAAAGTCTGAGTGTGGAGGAGGGAAAATTCGACTGAATTTATTGAAATCAACTCAACCCTTCCAGAAATACACTAAAGAACCAAGTGGCCAGTTTTAAAATACTGTTTCCCATAGAGAATTAGGAAATGGATTCCCTTTAGTGGGCCATATCTATCTCTAGTAAATGACTCTAATTCAGTTGGTCACATGGGTATAAAACAGCATCCAAGGGCTGTTTTGAACAGCACCAAACTGAATTCTGTTATCTAACCCAACCCCTAATTTTCAATCTATCAGTATGTAAGTATATGCTTTTTGCTTTCTCTGAATTTGCATAAACTCCAGTGATCTTTCTTCTTTTCTCATTCTTCTTTTTCGGTTGATAACAGTGTTTGTGTTAAAATCACACCTTTTTTGATTTCTTGCATGCATATAGACTTTTGTCGTGTTTGTGGACATAAGTGCTTTTATCTTGCTCTGCAATCAGTCACAACCCAGGGTGGAGGCAGGGAATGTTTGGTACAATATTTCCTATATAAACAGTTTCACTGTAAAAGGAACAATATGGCTCTAATTTTGATGTATGATCAGTTTAGAAATATGCAAACACATTTGAATATACATCCTGTACATGACAACAGCGATGTGAAATTGGATACACAAAAGGGTTTTTTTTTTTTTTTTTCCCCTCTAGTGATTTCCCCGGCCCTCCCCCAACCAGATAATATCAGCTTTATTTCCAAGCTTTTAAGTGAAAATGTCTGCTTTGATTGCGTTCCCAAATTGATAAAAATATATGTAGTCAAATAGAATTTTTTTTAATGGTCAAGTTGTCCCCTGGCACACACTCTATCTTAGTCTGAATACAAATAAAAGCAGCCTAAATTGAAGAGGGTTTAAAATTTTCCAATGTAGCTGTGAAGTAAAATTGGAAGTGGCAGTAGTAGACACATAGCCCAGGGATATTTAAGATGCATTTGTTCTGTGTGAGAAAAAAAGCACTTGGATCATTAGGTCCTATTCGACTGTGCCAGATGGGAGGTGAACCTTTGTCCGGCTTGGGTCACAAGCTGCCCAGGTGTGGTTGGGCATTGATGGGGCAGTCCAGCAGTGGTGGTTCCTTTGCTTTTTAATCTCTTTCCCACAGTACAATTTGGGGGTTAAACAACAGATATTCAGTGAATGTAGATTTAATTTTGTTCCTCGCAGTTCTTTTAGTGAACATGGAAAGATACTAAAAAGTAAAAGTATTACTCCTACCCCTATGACCCTCTTAATATTAGTACCACTTATTGCAAATTTGCTAAATGCCAGAGACAGCAAAGGAGAATATCATTTTTAATATTCTGATGTTTTTGAAAAGGAAACTGAGGCTTAGAGAGATGATGTAATTTAGTTGTGATAATATGGTTAAGAAGTGGTCTAGCTGGGATTAAATCCCAGCTCAATGAACTCAGGAATTAATGCTCTTAACTTCTACTCCAAAACTACCTCTCAGTCCTAACACACTAAAAGTTTTACTTTTTCATGTTCTTACCTGTTTGTCTACAGATACGCTTATTTTTTCTTATTTGAAATCAGCGTAAATATATACATACATAAACAGAAAGTGAAAATGGAATATTGGAATATTTTAAAATTATCTGAAGGATATTTGGACATTATTTTCATAGTTTTCATTACAATGACTGTCATTTCTAATGGCTGCATCATTCATATTAAAAATACATTTACTGTGTGGTTTCAAATTATGTGCTAGACATTATGCTTTCAAAATACAGAAAGCATTTTGTTTCCCCCACAACTAAAAGAAAAATTTTATAAGATGATATTTCCATTTAGGAGTTCAATAACTTAATGAAAAATTGAATACCTAAAATCAGTAGATAGAAATGTCAAGATATATACATATATGGTACTGGGAATGGTACTGGGGAGAAAGCATACTAAACTACGTTCCTAACCCTTTGTATGTTTTATTTTGAGACAGGATCCTGTTAAGTTTCCAAGTCTGGGCTCAAACTTGTGGTTTTCCTGCCTCACTTTCCCAAGTCACTGGCATTGCAGGCATGGACCACTGTGCTAGGCCAAGACAGACTTTTTGACTATACTTCATGGGCTACATTGCCATGCAGCATCTTCAGAAAATTTGCAAATTTGCAATCCAAAATGTAATACTTGGGGCACAGACAAATATTGTATCCTTTGTGGATATTATGATCTCAATGTTGTGTTGCTCAAAATTCAATGAGATATCAGAATATGGGGGAGGACAGCAGAGTGTGAAGGCCCCAGGAGTGCAATTAGGGTATTTATTTATTTATTTTTCTGTACTCTATTACTGAGCCATACCCCCAGCCCCCCACTTTTTTTTTTTTTTGAAACAGGTCTCACTAAGTTTTCTAGGCTGGCTGCAAACTTGTGATCCTCCTTTCTCAGCCTCCCGAGGAGCTGGTGTTACAGATGTGTGCCCCTATGTGTGAATAGGCCCTTTATAAATAAGCCCATGGGAGATTGACATCCCTTCTACCATAAGATGATGCAAGGAGAAGGCACCATTGATGAACCAGAAAGCAGGCTTTCACTGAAAGGCACCTTGACCTTGAACTTTGCAGCCTTCATAACTATGAGAGATAAATTTCTCTTATTTGCAAGCTACGCAATCTAATCTATTTTGTTATAGCAGCCCAAGTGGACCCAAAACATAGGCAATATGTTTATTATGTAGATACTAATTGAATGTATCAGTGAGCACTGATTTTTCCTCCCAGTGGAAGCTTTTCATATGGAAAATGAATAAAATGTATGTTTGCATGGGTGTCCAGTGATCATGATGACTTTGGGCAGATTTATTCAGACCTCGCCATCTGAGCTGGGGATGTATCTCAGTGAATGGCATTTGTTTAGTAAGCACTAGTCCTTGGGTTTGATCTCCAGTATTGCAAAGAACAAGAAAGAATGAAAGGAAGGAAGGGAGGGAGGGAGGCAAAGAAGGAGTAAGATAAAAGAAAGGAAGAAAGGAGAAAAGGAAGGAAGGAAGGACGGACTCAGACCTAGCAACCTATTAACAAACAGTATGAATTTGCAGGGTCTGAATCTTAGGTCTCCTGAGGGAGGATGCATCTGCTCTGGGAACAGGAAAATTATCAGATGGTTCCTCCCTTACCAATAACAGAGATTGGAAACTCTTTTCCCACAAGTACTGGTTCCTGGATTTTTTTTTTTTCTGTTCCCTTCTGCCTTCTAGTTCCTTCTATATCTTAAGGCAGCATTTCTCGAAGTGTGTTGTGGGAACAAGTGGGGGGATACCTGAGCTTATTTTTAGGGCTACCAGTGCACATTTCCGTATTGTAGCAGTTATGTACTTAGTTTAATATGTATTAAAGAAAAACACATAGCTGGTGTATTCAACAGTAACTTTCACCCATATCATTGCTTAGGATGAATCTAAATCAGAGTTAAAAAGTGAATGAAGCCAGGTGTGGTGGTGCACGCCCACAATCCCAGCTACTCAGGAGGCTGAGGCAGAATGATCTCAAGTTCAAGACCAGCATCTGCAATTTAGTGAGATCCTGTGCCCCGCAAGAAGGGGGTGTGTGTGTGAAACTAGGGGTATAGCTCACTGATAGAGAGCCCCTGGATTAAATTCCTAGTAACACACACACACACACACACACTCACAGACACACAAACACATAAGTCATCTAAAGAAGAATATTAAGCATATAATAATATAGGTGGTACTGTGACATGCAAAAATCCTGAAGATGTATCTCTTCCTCTTTCCTCTCCTCCTGCCAACCCGAGCTCTTCCTTCAGCTCATGCATTCATAATATTTCTGGCTGGAGCCCTGACTCACTTGCCCTTTGAATGCACTACTTCTTCATCCAGCATTTGGCGCTGTGCCTAGCACATAGTAGGAAGTTTAGCTGGATCCTCAGCTTCTCTGCTTATAAAATGGAGAAAAGGCCAACCTGCCACCTGCCTCAGGGCTCTGCTTTTCAGCACCCAGCCTTGTGGATCCAGGGTTCCCAAAGTCTGATCCTCAGCTAAGAGAAGGAAACAAGGGACAGAAATAGAACAAGAAATCTTGAACACAGATAAAAGGCTTTTTGATATTTGCATGAAATATGCTTCTTAAAAAGGAACTATTTTTATAGTATTATCTATAAGAGATTATAGGCAAAAATTAATTTTCTAAGTCTTTATAGTTAAAACAGTCTGTGCACAGAAGGAATTTAAATTCCCCTTTTAATAAAAAACCGTGCATTGTCCTGCAGGCAAAGGCTTGGTTTCTTTGTGTGATTATTTTGTGATTTCTGAGGCCAAGGAGAAATTTGTAAAATGCTATAAAGACTGCTATGCTTACTTCACTGCATTCCAAACTTGGTCTATGCTTCCTCATAAAGGATTATTAGGGGCTAGAGGTAGGGCAGAAATATTATAATATAGCAATTTAATAAAGTATTGTAAAGCCTTAAAATATAGCAAGGATAGGAACTACAGCTTTCTAGGTGAGCAGACGTGAGTTGGTACTGTCTGAACAAAATGAATTGGCGACTAATAATTGTGGGTAGAACAAACCTAGAGTTGAACCAAAAAACATTTGAAGTATTAATTTATTAAATAACCCTTTACTTTCAAGGCTTACAATAAAAAAATATTTGTGGTCAGGAAAGTTAGGAGACAGGAAACTGAAGTCTTCTAAACCCATTTTTATGCTTGGAATGAAACCAAACCTTTATCCAATCATAAACCTTATGTGTTTATCTGCAAGGGAGTGGAGAGGGAGAGAGAGGGGAGCAGCATTTGATTTCTATTTAAAGTACCTCTCTTCACCCTGGGTTTTGGTCCTAACAGGGTGTCTTCATGTGGCGTAGAGGAGACTGCTGCCTCCCCTGCTTCTCTCCTGCCTTGATCCACAGCAACCACCCTCTGAGTTGATGGGCAAGCGTTGGCTCAGTTTCCCTGCTTTGGTGAAAATTCACAGGGGAGTGGGGAATGGTTTAATGATCAAAGCTGAACTTGATCTCTATCAAAGGAATCCTTTCCATCCTGGAAATCTGAGCCTCTTGAAAATAGTTTAGATCCAAGAGGGAGACTACCCAACTGTCCACACAGACCAGCTTGAAAGGAGAAAAGGGGCACATCACCAAATAGGGCCTGTCTTTATTGCAATTACCTAAGAACAGTGTGTTTGAGAGCAAGCTGCTGTCTTTATCCTTTTCAATGGTGCTGCATCCCGGTCTAGTCTCAGTGAAGATTTTTGATGAGAAAGACCCTCAAGGGTCAGCACAGAAATATGAATTTCTCATATGGCAAAATATTTCAGATATCTTTATTTGATGGATGAAGAAACTAAGACCCTGGGAAGTAAAGTGACTTGTAGTGGTGTGAAAACTATGGAGAAATAGGAGTTCTGTTTGAGAATGATCGTGAACGAGTGATTTAGCCTCTTTAAACCTCATGGGATTAATGATAATTTGTGCTTTCATGTTTGCTTATAAATGTCTAAATTCTTAGTTCCAGTTACAGGGTGCTTTCTGTTATACCACATTCAGTGATATATTTTTGCCTTCTTTACGAAGTGCTACTTCTTACTTTCTTCCTGAAAACTTGGAGCAAGAATGCTTGTGGGCTTAGAATCATCTGCTCACTTTTCACCCAGTCGCATTCTGGGACCAGGTTGGCCAGACATGGTTTTGTTATCAAACAGGTCTTAAGGAACTTAAATTTACTGAGTGTCTACTGTGTATCAGGCATTTTACATACATCATCTCATTTAATTCCTGAAAAATGGAAATAATGTTTAGGATTCCGAAACTGGAGTTTTTAGTCACTTTACTCCATCATCTCCCAACATTCTCAGGGTGGAGGCTGTAGTGAGAAGGAGATGGCCCAGACCCCTGGAGGCCCATGCCACAAGTGTGTTCTTTCCTTAGAGGGAAACTCCTTTCATTGGTTACTGGCATTTTCTCCCTTTCATAGAAACATGCTATGGCACCCAGGGACATTGAGAAACTGAAGAGAGTTGGGCAGGACTTGGTTAGCCACCACTTCTGCTGAGTGGAATTTGGAATCAATCATTCCTGATTGAATTCTAGCTCTCTATCTAGCTATTTACAGGGGTGATTTATTGAATGGTTCTAAGTGGGTTTCCTTTATGGTAAAAGGCTAATCATAACAACAAGTACTTCATGGAGTTGTTTTGAATTTCAAGAGAATATGTTGTAAAGAAGCAGCAAACTTGAGGGAAGATATAGCCTACAAGGTATTCTAAAATATTTAAGAAGTTCCTAACTTTTAAAGGTTATGAGATCACCACAATCAATCAATCAATCATCAATCTTCTTATCTTTATCTCTTTCTCAAAATCCACCAGGTGAAAATTTTCTGTTGAATATTCAGAAAATCTGGCAAGATTCTCATAGGATCTTGTCCCTGTAAGGTAATAATCAAATAAAGATAAAGAGCATTCACTGCCTTAGAAAGTGCATGTGTGCTGCAGTCTATCCCAGTCCCCTTACTGTCTGCTGTCTTCGTGTGGTCCTTTACACAGTGCTGTCCTTAGCATATGGTGACATGCAGAAAAGTAGCAGAGTCAGGATTTGAACTGTCTCAGTCTGACTCCAGAGTTATAGGATGCATCACTCTACTCTCTGGCCTCACTACTCAAAGTCTGGTCTGCAGACCAGCATCCCCAGCATCTCCTGGTGTCTATTACACATGCAGAATCTCAGTCCCCATGCAGACTTACTGAATCAGAATCTGCATTTTTAAGTCTCCTTAGGTGATTCATGTGCCCATTAAAATTTGAGGCACCTCTCTACAGCTGCTATTATTAATTGACATTTGGACCTTCAGCTATACAGATAAAGGCCTGCTCAGAAGATGGAAGATTGACATGGGAACTGAGAGTGAAATTCAAATATATTTACTTTGTGACTTTGGTCAATTCTACTCTGGGCCTTAATATCTTTCTCTGTCAAATCAAAAAACTGAGCAATAGTTATATTTTGCATTCCACAAAAACACTTAATAGCCAAGTTACTTCTGGGTTAAGATATTCTACTTTATGCTAGGTGCTGAGGCTACAGAGTCTGAGTACAGGCCATCCATGCCAGTCCCCTGGGGTCTCTCTGTTGAATATGCCAGAGAGACCCACAAATTAACAGTTATGCACTTATGACAAACATGTGCCTAGATTGTACCCAGTGCTTACATTCTGTGATCCCCAAATAGCACCTTAGATGCTCTAAATGATCCCCAGTGTCCTGACCCAGGTAAAAGAGTCCATACTTGTGCCTGAGGATTTTCCCCAACACAAAATATGGCTCTAGTGAAGAAATGGACATGACTTATTTATAGCATGGCAGCAGGGTGCAGCCCCAGGGGAAAACAGGTTGGACCTACACATGGTAAAGAATTTAGATCTCACAGACCTTTATTTATAAACATTTATCCTAGGGGAGAATGTTTTTTTATTTCATTGTTTTTTTTAAAAAATAAAATAATGCCTTTAAGCTAGCACTGAATTATAGATAGTCCTAATTTGGTTCAATTATTTTGCTCATTATGGGCAGAAACACAAGTGACATTACAGACCCAGGACTGAGAAATCAAGTCCCAGCTTACTCATGTGCAAATACAAGTGGGATTTAAAAATGTATCAAATAACTAGCTGTCACACCTGATTAATACCACCCGATCTAAGAGAAGCAGCCGTTCTGTCTTCTAAAATGTCATTAAAATATCAAAAATAAAGAGTTCACGTAATTAAAGAAACATTATTTTGTTCACACAGCCTGAAAAAATGTGATTAGGCAGCAGTTCTGAAATGGCGATATTCAATCAGGTAGGCGTCTGTATACCAGCTCAGAGTAGATACTGCTGCTTATGTAAAATGTTGCTTCATTATGTACTGTGTTAGGACAGATGCCAGGAGAGAGAGAAATGGAGATGAGGGCACATGGTTCATTCACTATGAAGTCACAAGAGTGAAGTCCCCCCGCCCCCCTTCAAAGTCAAAATAGCCCTGTTTTATCAAATAACCTATCTGGGTTACATTTCCTGTCAGTAAAGAGACAGAATCCACGTTGATGCTTGGGTTCCAAATAAGACTGATTTAGTTATTCTGTCACTAAACACAAGCTAAATTTCCATTCAACAAAAACAAGAATAATTGGTTTAGTTTTTGAAAGACAAGCAATCATTTTTCATTAGTGTATGGGGGAATGAAGCACGCTGTTGCTTGTTAATATGTACACACAAGGATGCCAGGGCATGGGCATGAAAACTTCACTTAGCAATCATTTTCTGGGAAATAATTTTCTTAAAGTGGAAGCTCTGTATATAACTGACCCCCCAAACACACACACACACACACACACGCACGCACGTACACACACACACACACCACACACACAGAGGTCGAACTGGATCATAGGATTGGCAAAATAAATAAATTGGCAGAATAAATTTCTATTTGTTATGTCTTCTTCATAGTAGGCACTTGATAAATGTTGGTTACATTAATTTGCAGGAAAATGAGTGGAAATTGATTTAAGGGAACACCATCCTTTTATAGTTTGTGGGCTGCACAATTTAGCCTTGAAAATAGAGAATGACAAGAATACTGCTTTCTAATTGAGGGCCTGGTTGGAGCGTGCAGCCAGGCTTGTCCAGGTAATGTGTTTCTGGAGAGAAGCCATTGGAGATTTTTCTTAGTCCTGGGTTTTTCAGTACTGGTCAATGAACCAGCTATTCTTGGTGTGTAAATAATATATTTTGTGAAGAACATTTTCTCAAGTAGCCTGTCTAACCAGCACCAAAGTAAACAGTTGAAAAGTAAAAACTCAACAAGTTGAACAACTGATCTGAACAGGTTTACCCTGAATTCAAGAATGGTATTAAGTATCCACAAATCCACTGATCATAGGATTGATGATGATGGCCAGTCATTGATAGATGGCACCCTGGGCAGGAATATGAGATAATCAGCTCTGCCCTACCCTCAGAGTCTAGGTTGATTCTTGACTATGGCCGAAGGGATTAATTTAGGTCAATGCTTGGACATTGGAAAATCAGTCTACTAGACTGGTGTTATCCATAGAGGTGGAAAAAATAATAGAACTCTTTATATTATATATGTTTGAAAATAGTGAAAGTATAAAATTTATAAATAAGTTAGTAAATATTTATCATGGATGTGTGCTCAAATATTTTTCTAATAATGTAGTGCAACAATCAAAAAGTTTGGACATATTGTACTTGGTCCAAGTTTGTGAGGACAGTGATGATAGTTTTATTTATTTCTGTATGCCCAGTTGCTAGCATGGCACACAGAAGGCATATTTTCTACTAAAAACTCCAAGAGAAAAGGCAATTTTTTGTTTGTGTAAAGTCATATTCCAAGTACCTAGCACAGTCTATGGAATTTAGTAAGTACTTAATTTTTTTTAAAATGAACGGGTGCTGGATAAATCAATTGTTCCAATAGAAGATTTTACAAGTTTTCCTTACAAAATTGAGGATTTCCACTTTGTGAGGTCTTCAGATGTCTTTTGGACATTTTGGATGAATCATTTATCCAAACATTTGAAACAGGGTAGGAAGTCTACTGCTTTTACACCTGCCTCACAGTCTGACAGGATTCCTGTCTTTTAAAATTTAAACCAGACATATTTTAAGCAATTTTGATTGATGAGTATTCAGATTTAAGTTAGGGCATCAATTTGTTTTTCAACATTAAGAATTAAGATTCTTCACTTGGCAGAGTGGTCACCAGAGCATCTCTTTAAATAAAGAATATTCCCATGGTATAAAGTTTAACCAATTAAAAGCAATTAGAACTGTATTTTTATTTTTAGGAACACAATGATCCCCCCTTATTTATGGCTTTGTTTCCCACAGTTCAGTTACCCATAGTCAACTGTAGTCTGAAATATAAAATGGAAATTTCCAGAAATAAACGAGTCGTATTTTTATAGTATGTTGTTATAATTGTTGTATTTTATTGTTGGTTATTTTTGTCAGTTTCATACTGTGCCTGATTTATAAATTAAACTTAATCATAGGTATGTGTGCAAAGAAAAAGCATAGTGTGTTTTAGGTAGGGTTTAGTACTGCTCACAGTGATAGGCATCTGGGTCTTGGAAGGTATCCCCACAGATGAGACTGCTGTAGTCTTCTGTACTGTGTGAGGCAGACTTTCAGAGTTGCCTCATAATAGTATATTTTGCCTGGAGAGAAGAGCAGAATGACCCACAGAGTTCTTTTAAACCCTCACAGAAAGATAACAGAGGTATTGTGTACATATGCATGTGTGTGTGTTTCTTTCCTTATCCACACTGTGCCGAGTTTTTAATTTCATGATTGAAAATAGCAGAGTTAGGAAATCTCAAATTTAAAACTTAGCTGCAAGCTTATTTATTAGCTATAATTTGTCTAAAGTAATGTTTTGGAGCTTTAATTTAAAATAATTATTTCCAGTGAAATTTCCAATTATAGGCATATAGATTAGGACTTTTGGTTTATAAGTTATATAAAACCTAAATCCAACTGAGTTTTTTTAAAAAAGAAGTTGATCTGCTCATATAAACGACAAATCCAGATTGTAGCAGTGGCTGTACGCCTGGCTTCTTATCCAGCGTCATCCCCACTCACCATCTTTTTCTCTCTTGGGTCTGTCTACCCCTGCTTTGGCCTCATTCTGATGCTCAGGTAGGGCAAGATGGCTGCAGCAGTTCCAGCAGTACATTTTCTTTCTTAACTGCCTAACCACAGGTCTTTCTCTCTCTCATTGGCTCATTAGGTCATATGATCCTTCTGGAAGTAATGATTGTGGCCAAGGACTGTGACAAGCTATTTGACTTTAGTCTTGGTCATATGCTGACCAATATGTCCCCCTCCCTCCACCTAAATCCCTTGGTCATAGAGTAGGGCATAGATGACTCTGCAGAGAAAAATTGGAGCAAGGTTATGAGATAAAGGAAAGCAACAAAAATAACAGCCATTGATCACAGGTTGTGGTAAGATGAAAGGAGGTCATATGTGTGGAAGTGCACAGCACATAGATGATCAGTAAATGATAAGGAGTTGATGAGATTAAGTAAGTCTCAAGAATTGAGACTGAGAGGTAATTTAGGACAAGTTTTGAGATTAAGTACTCAAAGAATCTTATTACTTGGAATAAGTTAATTAAGTTCATTGAACATTTCTTCAGCATCTATGATGTGCCAGATGTTTTGTACAGGGCTGGAGGCACCGAGATAAAGAGTTGCTCTCTGCGTTGGGCATTCTTTTAGACTAGCAAAGTGTGCAGGTGTGTGTGTGTCATCTCAATACACAGTGTTGATGAATGTGCTCAGGGATCTGTGTAGCACCAAGGACTGGCTCTTATCACAGCCTTGGGTGTAGGGGAGGCATGAAGGGAAAGTTTCTTCCAGGTGAAACTCCTGATCAGAATTCTGAACAATGAATGAGAGATAGCCTGTTGAAGAAGTGTGGAGGGGAAAGGTCTTTTCTGGGCATCAGAACAGCTTGAGTAGAGATGGGAGAGTTAGAGAATTCATGGTGTGACAGGTGATGGCAGGGACAAGAGCTGGTGACTGTTTATAATCTTTGTTGTGCAAAGTTGGAGGCTGAGAGTGCCAGGGAAAGAGGCTGAAGACATGTTCATAGACCCTCCATCATCCACGGCTCTATTTAAGCTGGATGTAGGTTGTGGGAGACTTAATGGCTTAAAAGCAGGGGAGTGACATGTGCAGTTGGAGGCTTTGAAGATTACTCTGACTGGAGTTGGCCAATGGATGGGGGTGGGTCCAGCTGGGCTTTGGGAATCCCAGGAAGATGCTATTGCACTGGTCCAAGAGAGAGATGGGAGAGGGCTGGACTGAGGTAATGGTAGTAGGTATGGAGGGGAAGAGACATGTAGCAGGAAGGGAGGATTTAAGGTAGTAGGATTGATGATGGTCAGGTGGGTGGATTTAGGGAGAGGAGTCAAGTCAGGCATATGCCATATATTGGGGTATGGATGAACCCATTCTTTTCTTGTAAAATGTAAAAACAAACAACTGAACTTGAATAGGTCCACTAGTAAATAAATGTTTGGATGCATAATATGCTTTTGTAGAGTAGGCTAAAATTGCTTTTCAGAAGTAAAAAATAATATTTATATCAAATGTTTAACATAAAATATACTCATTGTATGTAAAGTGGAAAAAAGTGGGCAATAGAATGGAATGATCCCAATATATGTGGGATTAGTTATCGAAACATTTGTACTCTGTAATTCCAGGTGAGTTATGCCACAGGGTTAGTAACTTTTATCACTGAAATGGAGGAGCATTTCTATATTTCCATTTTTAAGAACAATATACTTTTAATACCTCTAAAAATTAGAAAAAAATAAATTGTACCTTGGTAAAGGAAACCAAAATGGCCGTTTCTGAGAGATTTCAATCTTCCAAGAGAGATTCTGAGGGAAGATAGACATGGGTTGTGGTCTTACATTTAGCCTAATGTATTGGTAGTGATACTCATGGCTCACATCATGGCTTTTGAAGAAAGGTACTGGATAGATTATGTTTGAAGTATCTACATGCTGTAGTTTGAATATGTTCTTTCCAAAATTCAGATGTTGTCCATGTGATGGTATTAAGAGGCAAGGTCTTTAAGAGGCCATTAGGGCTGAGCACAGTGGCACACCCCTGTAATCCCAGCAGCTAGGGAGGCTGAGATGGGAGGATCATGAGTTCAAAGCCAGGCTCAGCAACAGTGAAGTGCTAAGCAACTCAGTGAGACCCATTCTCTAAGTAAAATACAAAAATAGGGTTGGGGATGTGGCTCAGTGGTTGGGCCATAAAGGCTTCTTCCTTTCTAGTGGGATTAAAGAGCTTACAAAAAGGACTTCACACAGCATGAAACTAGATCACTAACTTCTTCTTCTGCTCTTTAGTCATGTGAAAACACAGAGTTCATCCCCTTTTGTTGTTCTGCTTTTTGCCAATCAGAATGCAATAACAAAGGCCCTCACCAAATGCCAGAGCCTTGTCCTTGAACTTTCCAGCTTCCATAATGGTGAGGACTAAATTTCTGCTCTTTAAAAATTATCTATTCTCAAGTATTTTGTTATAGCAGCACAAGAAAGCTAAGTTTCAACTTCCCCATCGAAACCTGAAGTTCACCACTTACTATTCATTGAGCAAGAGACTCGCTCATACCCCAAGCCCTGGAGTCAGAAGACATGAATATGAAGTTTCACTTTGTGATTTATAAGCCACAGGATTGTGAGGAAGTCACCTTTTTTTCTTCAAGTTTCAGTTTTCTCATTTCTGAAATGGGGTTAATATTCCCTGTGTGGCCTAACTCACAAGGATGCTGCAGAATTCTAGAAAGGAGGAAAAGGGCTTCACTGTGAATAGCATGTCACCTGCCTCTGAACTCCATCACCTTTCTCTTGTGATATTTTATAGCTTGGGACCTCTCCCCAAGACTGCCTCACCCATGATGGTCATTCAGTGCAAATAAGTTTACCAGTAGATCTGTAAGTGTCCTTACCCACATCACTCTCTCACTGCCCACACCAAATATAGTGTATTATATTTTCTGACTAAGAAGCATGGAGAAGTGTGTTCGCCCTTTCTCCTTTCCCCCAGTGGTATCTGTTGCTCACCTTTCTCATTTGTTCCTATGCACCAGAGATTGTAAAATCAAAAGGTCATGTGACATTGAACAATATGGGGGGAGGGAGGTCACCTTCAGATGATCTGGGTGAAAGGCATTTCTTAAGGATATAGATAGATGAGTAATGATATTTCATGCTTGCAAAGCATACCACAGAAGTACAATTAAGGCAGGTGTTTCAGGAGACTCATTTGCAGGAAGAGGAGGTGCTGAGGGCTTGCTTGGCTGTGTAGACTAAAGCCACTATATATGCCTACACCTGGGTTGCCTTTCCCTTGTCTTAAAGGGTTCTTCTGAGGAAATGAGATTTCTCTGGGAAGAACATAGACCATAGTGTGAATGGCACTGTGTAAACTTCCAAGGGGGCCCTGGAAAGGAGACCACATCAATAAGGAGAAGAGTGGCTGCTCTTGAATTTCATCAAATGTTAGTTATGTGGACTTGGTGATAGGCTGAAAATTCATTATACTCAAATATTTAGAAGACTCAACTAATTAGATGCAGAAAATGTGATTTTTTTGTTTTTTTTGCTGTGGAGGGAGTACTGGGGATTGAACCCAGGGGGTGCTAAGCCACATCCCCAGCACACTGTCCTCCCTTTTATTTCGAGATAGGGTCTCACTAAATTGTTTAGGGCCTCACTCAGTTGCTAAGGCTGGCCTTGAACTTGTAATTCTCTTGCCTCAGCCTCCTAAGTCTCTGGGATTATACTGTGTGCCACCATGTCTGGTTAGGAAATATAAACTTAAAAATAAAAAAGACTCATTTTTAGTGGCTGAGTCATTTCTTTGAGTTTGAGATTATTAAGTCCTTTAAAACTGTTTCAAATCTTCTGATGGATGCAGTTTAGGGGATTTTGTTTCGCTATGTTATTATCTAAGCCCCAAATAGTTCCTCCACAAGTTCTCCCCATCTCTGCAGGTGTTACCATCATCTACTCAGTTACTCATAAACATGGAGAACTTCTTGTCACCTCTTTTTCTTTTAACACCCATATTCATCCCATAAGCATGGGCTCTCCATCTCTACTCTGAATACTTTTTCTCCCTTCCACTGGTCCCACCCTGGTTCAAGTTGTAATTGTCTCTTTCCTAAAACCCTGGGTTATCCTACTTACAGCCCTCTCAGTTCTATTTTCTCTGACATCTTACTGTTCACATTACAGAAAGTGATGCTTAGAAAAATATCCAGAGACATTGTCATCCCCTCCAAAGACTGACAAATTGTATTTCAGGGTAACAGATATAGTTTGAGACTTCCAAGGATTATATTTCAGGGTGAACAAGAGTGGATGAGAAAAACTTTCTCTTTATAAAAGTATTTCTGTTAATACATAAAGAATCAGTGACAGAATTATGAAATCACTATTTAAATCTCCCCCATCATTTAGGGTAGAAAATGTATCTAGGCACCAATCTCAATGGCTGCTAAAATCACAACATACAAAGACAACCTAACATAATGCACAGATGTATATATTACCTTCCACAGAGGGTATTGTTTTTTTTTTTCTTTCTTTCTTTGCCAAAATATTAAACCTGAATGTGATCTTGCCTTTGGACAAGATATCAATTAATAACAAGTGAAAGGGATAGAAGTACATAATAAATGGCACAATGGAAATTCACAGACTGTGGGAAATGCTACAGGACCAATAACTTGGATACTTCAAACAATAAATAGCAAGAGATGAGGAAGAAGGAGAGTCAACTTGCACTTGTTTTTCCAGGACATTCCTGGTTTTAGCACTGCAAATTCAGCATCCTGAAAACCAGCCCACTTACATCTAAACAGGGACTGTTGCTCACTGTTGGGGGATGGAAAGGAGGACTCTATGGATTAAAAGAGGCTTAAACAGACATATGAAGTTTATTTATATCCTAATTAAATTTTTTTTTAAAAAGCGTGTGGGGGTAATGACTGAATGTTTGGTAATATTAAGAAATTATTTATCTTTTAGATATGATTAAGGTCTTAGGAATTTTTTCTTTTAGTGTTCTTATTTCCTAGAGATGTAAGCTGAAGTGTTTATATTTAAAATGACATGATGCCTAGGATTTGTTTCTAAATAACCCAGGGTTTGAAGATTGGAGTTTAGATATAATTAGGTTGTCTGAGTTCACAATTGTTGCAGTTGGGTGATAAAAGAATGAGGATTTTTATGTCTGAGATTTTCTATGATAAGTAAACTTGCAAACCAACCAACCAAAATTTCCTTCCAATGACTTCAGAATACCTATCTTTCTAGCATGGCCTCCAGAGTTCTGCATGGTGTGGCTCCCACCTCCTCCCCATAGCTTGATCTACTCTGCCCACATTGACCTTTTTACTACTCTGAAAGACCCCTGCGTGTTCTCCCTTAGGCTCTGGTGTGTGCTGTTCTCTGTGTGTGAGAAGGCGTGATCTCTGACTGACAGCATGTGAGGCAGGGATGAAGTTCTTTAACTCAAGAGATAGAAAAATTTGATTTAATATTTTGAATCCCAGTTTCTGTGCTTACCTGCATTGTCATGTGTTTTCAGGAAGCACACACCTCTTAGAACCTCAGGTTCTTTATATTTAAAGTGTAAAAAGAAATTGTGAATGATTGAATTAATATAAAATTTTTTTTTAAAAAAATAGGGCCTGATACATTGTCAGTGCTAATTGATGGGGAGAAGGATAGTAGCTACTATCTTACCTGTTCTCCCCTTGGGTCAATAAAAAAGCAGGAAGGTTAATTCATGAAGGCAGGCCTAGAGTACTCAATACTGGTCAAAACGCAAGTGGACTATGGTAGTCCTAAATCCATTTGTTAACATGGATCATGAAGGTGTCCACAGTAAGGCCTCCTGGATGGCAAGCAGTCCTGATACCTTGTTATGTGAGAGAATGTTTTAGGTGTTTAGACTGAAAAATAAGACCTCAAGGAGCTAGAAGAGATGATTTTCAGTAGATGATGTGTGACGACACGTAGATATGATGGTGGGGAAAATAATGTTGCTAATGCCATGGGGTGATATGCCCTGAGGCTCTTTAAAAGGGGAGGTTCATTACTTACCTGAGGGAGAATTTTCTCCTCTTTGGTCCTGACACAAATGGGCTGTCCTGATACAGAATAGACTGCCTGCAGCAGACTGCAGTTTTCTAAGTCAGGGTCAAGTTTATTTGGACCTCCACTGCATCCCCTAGGGCTGGCATTAAGTCCCATCATAACAGGCATTTTTCACCCAACCTGCCAGCTTTCAAGAATATTTAGCTCTCTAGCTCTCAGTTAATTGCCTGTTTTAACTCATCATATATCTCTGGTAAAAGAATTCAATAAATATGACTTCTCTTACATAAATGTCATTAAAAATGTCCTCTTGTGTATTATCCTAAAACTATAAACACACAAAAACCTTCCAAATTATCTACTGACATTTGAGATTCATGAGACTTGTCTCATATAAGTAATTTGATTTCCTAAGGAATAAATGGAACTCTAAGGCCCTCAGAATTGCAAGGGATTTAATGGTCATTTGGTTTAACTCCATAAGATACTTCAGTCCTTTCTATAATATCCCTGCCAAGTGGATGTATTTGAACAACTTCAGTGGTGTGAAACACAGCTCCCTGGAAAAGAGGAATGACATAAGTTTGGAGACCATAGCCTTGTGGGTAGGTTCAAATCCAAGTGTCACTAATTACTTTCTCTGTGCCCTTTGGAAGTTATGTGACATCTCTGAGCCTTGGTTCTGTCATCTATAAAATAGGGAAAATAAAGTTGCTAATGCCATAGGGTGATTGTGAGCCTTAAATAAGATATAAAATGGTTGTAGTATTGCCTAACAGATAGTGAACTTCCAATACATGGACATTCTTTTGGCCTTTAAGGCAGAACTACTTATTAGTTGACTATTAGAAAAATCCCCCATCGACAGTTGAAGGTTGTCTCCCTGAAATTCAGGCCTTGCTCTGGAAGGTCATACAGTGGTACTCACTAATGTCACCTTTAGTCAACTGGTGGTGGCTTTCTGGAGGCTCTTATTCAGAAAGATTGTGAGGCCTTCGCCAGTGGAGGTAAATAAAAAATGACCAGTGATGTCTGTTTCAGTAATTGAAGAAGGGGGAAGAGATAGAGCAAAAGGTACTAAATGAAACCATCTGTGAAGTTATTTACTAGTCCTGCCTCACTTTCCCCTGGGATGCTATAGAATGTGCCTGTTCCCTCATGTCCTCCCAATTCTTCTCATCTCATGAGCCCTGCAGCCAATACTTATTTAATATTTTTCCTGTTCTGTGGCTGACTGGCTGTTCTCACATCAATAATGCCCCTCTTACTTGGAGAGCAGGAATAAGCACTGAGCAGCTGTCAAAAAGCCCCTGCTTTTTAACCAATTCATCAAATTCAACAATGACTTATTGAAAGCACAATATGAATAAGGAGAGGCAGGTCTCACTTTATGATGCTAACAGAGTGACAATTAAATTTTGAATAAGGAAATATAAAGCTTCAAAATGAGACCCAAACACTAAAAACACAGAAATCTTAAGAGTCTTTTGGTGTTGAGGCCAACAACTCTACTTGCCTTAATAGCCCCCAAGGGCTTCATTATATGATATCAGAGTACAATAATTGGTGTGCACAAAATTGCCTAACTCATCAAGAAAACAATACATTATAATCATTGTACTCTGTTTAAGAAACCAGGGAAGTTTATAATGCTCTTTGTAAAGGTCATCAGCTATTAATTAAAATTAGGAAATATTGCTGAAAAGGAAACTCTAAAAATTTCATTATGTAGCATACCCCATTCACTGATGATATTTCATACTTTTCAATGTTTTTAATCCCAACCACATTGAGGTAGCCTGTGAAATTTAAAGCAGAAATTATTCAGTGCTATGCAGAAATTATAAATAAAATAGAAAATAAACATTAAGGAAAAGTAAGAGTTTGATAGGAGACATAGTACATATTCATTTTATTTAATTTATAAAAGCACTTATTATCAAGGACTTATAATATTCCAGACATTGTATATTAGGAGCACTAAAGGATGAAGTCTCTGGTTGAGGGAGTTCATGTTCTAGCAGAAGAGACCAACATGTTAAAAATAACTATTGACAAATGAAGGAAAATAATTCTTGTAGATGAAGGATAAAATTGTGGGAGGGATAACCAAGAGGAGATGTCAGACTTGCAAAGGGTACTGAAGGAAAAGCAGGACTCTGCTATTCTCCAGATAACTGAAGGAAAGGCATTCTAAAAGTCACATATTTTCCTATTCTTTAGAAATTCCCTCACTTACATCATAATAAACAGAAGGAGGAGCCTAAAACAAGCTGGGGTGGTGGAGGATTTTGAGAATGCTGGTAGGTAGTAAGGAAACATTGGAGGTGAGTTGGAAATTTGCCTCCATTGTAAGAAGCAACTTGGAGGTGGACTGGAGGCCCATGAAACTGGAACTAAGCAAAAAATGGTGGAGAAAACTTAAAAGCATTTAAATAAAAACTAGAGTTTCATTTATGTGATGAGTAAAAGATGTGCTAAGACCATGACTGAAGAACCACCTACTAGTGGGTTTCTAGCCCTTACTACACTAGGATAGTTTGTAATTCGTGGACACCGTGTTTAATAAGTGTTTAATAAGGATTTGAATCAGCTTGTAATCTACAATTTCCTTTAGATTAAAAATTCCTGAATATTTTACAAGACTGAAATAGGAAGTTGGACAGAGACGGGGTCTATAACATAGTAGGTGCCCCATAAGTTCAACTGAATGAATTCAAGGACATTTCTTTAAGAGCTGGAAACAACTATGGGGCCTTGAGAAAGGAACTGAGTGGCATAGGCCAAATGAATGATTCTGTCTTTTGTAGATGCCCTGGGACTTGAAAGAGAGATATCTGGTGAGGAAGTGGTGATGCTAATCCTAAAGCAAAAGGAAAATACCAGAAAAGTTACAGTTCTGAGAATGGCAAGAGGGAAAAGATCAAATACTGATAGGAGAGTCCACATCTAGAAATGTCTTGTGGCACTCAAAGATGTGGCTTAGCCTGCAATAAAGGTCCCTAAACTGAGGTTGGATTGCTAAACCAAGTCTCGAGGGTGCTAGGCTTGATGAATCTCATATGCAATGATCGAGGGCTCTGTAAATGTTCGTGGAGGTTCATGAGCCACATATATACATGTTCTCAGAAAATTTATGGAACTTTAAGGGGAAGCCTTAGAGGATAGGCTATTATGCAACTAATGGGGAGCATTAAACTTAATGCCACTTACCAGCCATTGTAATGTTTCTGATTACATTTTATATTCTTCTTAACAATTTCCTCAACATCTTGGTAAAGACTTCATTTGACTTGTCCATGGGGATCAGTGACTATGTGTCATGGGAGGGTCCCAGGAGGCCAGTAATGATTAACAGATATACAGTTTAGCAACAGTACTCAGTGTAACACTCTCTGAAGCTTCTCAGTTGTTCAAGAGACCTGGACAGAAAGAAGCAATAGCATAGCAAGAGGAACATCTTACTGTGATCACAGAGGCTTTGAGGGGTTAGAAGCTAAGTAATAGTGGGGCCAACACCAAGGCTGAAATGACTTGCTACTTCAGTACAGTGCTCCCCCTTAAGTGCTTGTGATGGGAAAGAGGAATTTAGGAAGGAGGAATTTGATTGATACATGTCAGGCCCTTTGATAAATGATACTGTCTCAATCCATATCGATGTTGTAGGGTTTCTTTTTTCCTTCTATTTCTTTTTGGGGTGATGTTATATTGAAAAAAGAGTTGAAACTACTTATCATCACTTTTTATTAACAATTATATTAAACATTAAAGTTAAATGTGAGGATCCTCTCCGATCTACCAAAGATAACCCACTCTGAACATTTTTCTGTGCAACTTTTCTGGGTTATTTTTAAGTTCATTGTCTGTCTATCCATCCATCCTTCTGTCCATCCATCTGTCATTCATCCATCCATCCTGAAAATACACATGTAGATGGGAACTCTCTATATATGTTAGTCTGAAACTATGAATATGTTGTGGGTATTTTTACATATGATGAATATATATTTACAATATTTAAAAAATAGCTGCATCACATTCTTTAACCTATATCAGACTTTATTCAATCAACACTCTACTAATGGACATTTACATGTTTGTTTTTTTCCTAATTTTGCCATAAACAATGCTGCAGCAAAATTCAAATAATATGATATTTTTGCTTGCATTTCTGTAGTCTGGATCCCTAGAAGTAGGATTATAAGGACAAAGGGTAAACACATTAAAATATTTATTTTTCAAAAACTTGGGACAATTAACATTCCCAACATCAGGGTATGAGATTGCCTATTTCTTTTACCTCTGGCACTACTTAGAGTGTAATTCTCAAATTTAAATTTTTGCCACAATGAAGGCTGAAAACTAGTATCTCATTAGTGGTTTCATTTGTAATTCCCTGACAGCTAGAAGGTTTCACATTTTTCTATGTTTATTGCACATTTGTATTTTCTTTTCTCTCAGTTGCCTATTCAGATATCTTGCCTACATTTCTATGGAGTTATTTGTATTTTTAAATAAATTTGTAGGAACTCATTATATATTTAACATTAACTATTTATTAACCTTTTATTTCAAAGATGTGTTGTTTTCTAAGAAATGCTTAAGTAACAAAACCTTTCACTCAATGGGACTCTCATGCCAAAGGACAATAAATGCAGTAGAGAAAAAGGGGGCTGCAGAATGTGGTGTTGAAATATCATTGCTCAGTCAAAACAAGCCAGGACTCCTTGGAAAAATGGCTAATTCCAGATCTGGGGCAGGAAATGTACAAAGACACTGAGACCATCCAGACAGATTAGAAAAAAAAAGCTATCAAAGATCACAAGGATCATGCATTAGGCATGGTGGTGCACACCTGTAATGCCAGTGGCTCCGGAGGCTGAAGCAGGAGGATCAAGAGTTAAAAGCCAGCCTCAGCAACTTAGTAAGACTTTGTCTCAAAATAAAAAATAAATAAATAAAAGGTCTGGGGATGTGGTTTAGTAGTTAAGCACTCCTGAGTTCAATACCTGGTAGAAACACACACTCTCTCTCTCTCAAGGGCCACAAGATTCAATTAGAATCACCTCCCACTAGACAAAGCTGGGATATATGTGAGAGAATCAAAAGGACATTAAGTGCAAATAATTAAAACACTTTAAATTATTTAAGTTCATGGGCCCATAATAACATCTAAAAAGTCTTTATATCATGTTAAGGAAATAACTCATTTTGAAAAAGTTAAATAAGTCATTGGCCCTGATTGTCTTATACCTCAGGATAACCAGAGAGCAGATGATGAGAAGTTTTCATCATATGAGTATTCTACTCAATAAAGTTATTAAAATTAGAATATCAATTACAATAAGGGATCACATGCAATGATCCTGATGAACCATCCTAGTGGTTCATAAATTATTTTATGAGCCCCTAATGATATAAAGCATCCAGGTAATGATCATACATGGCTACCAGCATCACAGAGAGATCAATACCCACTAAACATTAAAAGCCTCCTCATAGGTCTTTTCAATACTTTTGCCCCCCCCCAAAAAAAATAATAATAATCAAAACCAACACTGAGCAAACCTCTTACTATAAATACCATATTACAGGAAATACATGGGTTAGAGAGTAACATGTGAAATTATACCATAGGGTTGTAATCCACAAAATTCAGAATCTACAGAATGAAGAACATGATTTAGAGGGAAAGGAAAGGGAAAGATGGGGGAGAAAGAGAGACAGGAGGCCTTTAGATTAAAGAACATTTAAGAAATGTATCAGCTAATTTTAATGTATGAACATTATTTTGATCCTAATTTGAGCACATACACTTAAAAAATATGAGACAGTTGGGGAAATGTTAACACTAAGTAATTTTGTAATGATATTACAAAATTAAAGTTAACATTTTAAGTAGGCTAACAGTCTGTGGTTATTATTATTGAAAAGATTATCTGTGACTTAGAGATACATGCTGACAATATTCACAGGTAAAAATGACATGATGTTGGGATTTGCTTCAAAATAATGAAAACCCGTCTGAAAGAATATTGACCATGAGTTGATAATTGTGGAAGCTAGGTGAAAGATACAAGGGGGTTATACTTCTCACTTTACTATTATGTAAGCTTTAACTTTTCCATAATGAAACCATGTCTGTGTTGTTAAAGTGGAGTGGAGTACAAGGCTCCTGTGGCTCATCCTCTCATGCCCCAAGACACCCAGTAAAATCTCTGGGGTGCCACCGAATGAAGTTCTTATATAGCAGGGAATTTTGTTCATTTTCATCTCTGATGGGTGCCCAGTGTTTAGAATGAATGAATGCTTCTCAGTGTGATTGGCGTTGGGTTGGCTTCATCAAAATCACTCAGGGACACTTGATTCCACAGAGACCTGGATATACGCCCCCGAGACTATGTGTACCAAAGACCTCTTCACAATCTGGTGACTATTGGTATAAACAAACTCAGGGCTTATCATACTGCAGGTTGAGGACCTTGAAAGCAGCATTGTGGCCTCATGTGGCAAAGCTAGCCAAGCCCAGGTCTATAGAGGTCCTATCATATGGTCTCCAAAGCAGAGGATCATGTGGTCTTTGCAACAGAATCACCTGGGTATGCATTAAAGATTTCTCGGTCCTGCCTCCAGAATTTGGGTTTACAAGATCCAGGCAAGCTGTTGTTAAAAAGAAGAGAAAGTTCCATAGGTGATTCTGAGGGCTATCAGCAGTTCCCAAATTATTTCCTCAGCCCTGTGTTGGCCTTGGCCTGCAAAACTGTGCTCCCTCATCAACATTCCTATGCAGTCTTCTTGATGGGAGGCTGAATAATCACCTTCTCCCAGACCCCATATGTGGAAGTTTACCTGGGACACATAGATGGGGTCCAGGTTCATCCTGATTCAACTCTGCTCCTCAGCTCAGCAGTGAATATTTATTTTCTGAAGTTGAAACATTTTGCTTTTATGGGGTCTTTACTCCATATTCTCAGTAGGCAGCCGTCTTGCCTCAGAGCTGAATTGTCCCATTTCTTTGTTTTTAACTAGCATTTTTAAACTAGTTTCTGAAGGTGGGGCTTCCTGCTGCTGCAGTTACTCTCTGGGCTAGTGCATCCAATTGATATTCTCCCCGCAAGTAACCTCAGAGATAAGATTCCTTCGTGGCTTGGAAGATTGGCTGGTTCTTCTCAAGGCCTTCACCAACTTTTGCTTTTCTATTATATAACCTTATTGATTAATCAAAACTATTGCTCACAGCTGCTGGTTAATGGATGATGGCTCTGGAGTTTGCCTGAATACAATTATTTATTGCTTTATTGATGTGCTACTTATTACTCTGTTAAGTACCATAGGGTGTTTAATTATGTGAAAGGGAAGTGCAAAAGCAGCTGCTGAAAGCTGGCGTTAAAGAGACCCAGTACCTGAGTTCCTGACAATGTGTCATAAAACAGCTTTAAAACACATGCACACACAAAGGACAAACCCCATTCCAAAGTTTAACGAGTTTGGAAGCAGAATAGGCTTGGGGAACTGCCTTGCCACTTTGTGGCTTGATATTAGCCACAGTACAAGCAATGAAAACTGAATGTTTTAAATGAAAAGGAGACTTTTTGGGGGCTTTCATGCATCTGTTATTTATTGCTGATGACTGAAGTGGTGCCCATGACAAAGGCCACAGCTGGAGAAGAGGTACCAGATAGGACTCAAAAATGGCTCCTGTTAGAATGGGAACATCTGACATGGGCCATCCTGCTCTGTGGAATCTGGGCTTCTTTCTGGTTGGTGGTCAACTCTTGCCATTCAGAAGGGCAGCCATATTGCCCCAGGAGATGTTTTGAAAGAAGCACCACAGTGTTCTGTTGGAGTCCTCACTACATTTGGCATCTCATTATTTTTCTGCTAGCTGGGATGAATTTTCTAGCATGGGACCAAAATTCAGTGGTTTCAATGTTTCAGAGGCCTTGATGAAGTGGGAGTTGTGTTTGTGGTCAAGCAAGGTCCTTATTGCTAAGTCTGAGACTTGAACTGACCAAAGGGGAAAATTTTTTGATTATTTTAATTCTTCAGATGGGAAGTTTTCAAGTTGTGTTCTGAAAAGCTTAGCATTTTGTATATCAAAGGTGGCAGGCTCCGTCACCATGTGTTAAGCTCAAGCAGAAGGATATTTGGTCAAAACACCTGGGCTTGGGGCTTGCTAGGCAGCCTGTCTGGGGACCCAGTATACCAGCCCACCCACACAAACCCATGGCTTCTCTCCTCATAATCACCTTCATCCTAGGCCTCCTTGGTTTCTGATGGGCACACTTCTCCACAGTTTCCATCTAGGGAGGAGAAAGAAATTTTCTTCTTGCCTAATATAAAATCAAGGACAAACTATAAGTTAATATCTCAGTAAATAATCTTGTCACAGAGACATGTATGGATGCCAACATAAATGATCTGTAAAATGGATAGTGTTGAGAACAAAGAACTCACAGCTTGGAGTATGAAATCCTGCTTTTCCTACTTTTCAGTTTTATGATCTTGGAACAGTCCCTTAATTTCTCTGAATCTGGCTTCCTCATTTATAAACAAGACAAAAATAATAGCAACATCAAAAGCTTATTGTGAGCATTAGTAAGACAATATATTTAAAAAGCCCAGCCCTGTCCCTGACACAGGATGAGTGAGCAAACATTAATGTTTAAATTTCCCCAGATAATATACATAATGCTTCCTCTTTTTAGATAGTAAAAAATAGAGATCATATTTGACTTTTAACGTATTCCCTTCTGGAATTGTTTTTCATGCTATTATAGAGATTGTTTACTTGTAAAGTAATGGTATATAAAGTGTTAGGATTATAAACTTGCATATAACATGTAATGTTTTTTGAAAGTAAATTTTTACTAACATACTCACTAATAGTTTTAAACATTTTTACAAAATTACAATCATATGCTGTATGCAATTATATATCCTACTTTTTAATACTATTGTATCACAAACAGGGTTTGGGAAAGCTTTGTTTTGTTTTGGAACCTAAACTCCATTCTCAAAAATTCCCAGGAACTAAGTTTGCTCAAGTGCATTAAAAAAACAAAATTGTTTACAATACTTAAAAGACCAAATTTGTCCCATGTCTTAGGGAAGGTCTAATTCACTAAGATTTAAGACTTGTGAGGCTTCATTGCTTTGTGGATGAGTAAATAATTCCTGGAATCAGGTAGGTGGAATTTGAATTTCAGTTCTTCCACTTATTGGCTTTCACTTGACCTTGAGAAAGTTCTATTTCTGTGAGCTTGTTTCACATCTATTAAATAGAAAACTAAAGCGCTTAACCCAGAAAACTATTGTGAGGAATAGATGTCTAAATGTAGGTAAGGCATTTAGCCGTTTGGTAAGTGAATAGTAAGCTAGCAATTATTATTTGATTTTTAGATTCCCCTAATTTAGAGTGAGCTTATTGAGATGCAGTAAAGGGAAAAGTCATAACTGGGGTAAATTACTTAAAATTATTCTTGTTGACTTGGGTGAATTCTTGTGGAAAGCTGAAGAATACCTTAGGATGAGCGCATTGGGGGAGTAGTTGACCATGACTTTGTTATGATTTAAACGGTTAATTCAGGGATCATCAATACTTTGCTGTAAAATATTTTTCACTTAGAATGTCTAAAGTTAAAAATACTCTATTAATTAGGTTTTATTTTTTTATCTATTATAGGTGTATTTTGAGTCACATCAAAATGTTATGATATTGTAGAAAGTTACTTTTGTGCAGACCTGGCCTTCTGTTTTGAGTAGTATGGGCAAATGACTAAGGTTTTTCCTAGGTCTCAGTTTTATCAGTGATGAACAGAGATAATCAAAGGGCATTCATTTTGTATCCTTTACTCTGCCTGGCACATAATTATTGCTTAGACATTTTGAGGGAATATCCTGCTGGCTAAATTTTAATCTTCTATCTCCTGATTTGATGTACAAAAGGCCCCTCTAACCTGTTCATTCCAGCCAGCCATGTGATGTCTCAATGACATCATAGCTTCAATGACTTCTATAAATTCTCTTCTTGGTTTATTCTGAATCTTTATAAACACTCCATCCTGAATATGAGCCTGCAGGACACACTTGGGCATGTCCTGATGACACTGACTTTCATACTCACCCTCACTGCCTGGCCCACCATCAATTGTTCCAGCCTAATTCCCTTTGAACACCTATGTGCACCCTTCATTGATCTTGGATCACTTCACTGTCAATAACTAAACCAAACACAAATCCGACTTGGGGTCATTTGGAGAACTGGAGAAGCACCTCCTACATTGGACAGAATGATTAATAAATTCAAAATCTTTGCTCAGAAATGAGATGGCACATGTAAAAGGATTGTGTAAACTATAAAGTGCTTCCTACATAGATACCATTTCATCATATCTATATTTCATGATATCTATGTAGGGTCTCACTTTCTGGGGAAGGATCAACAGACAATCTTGTCCCCATTATTGAGATGGGGAAGCCTTGCCCTAGAGCTTGGCCTGAAGATATGTGGATAATTGGTGACACAAGTGGAGTCTGACATCAAGGAGTTGCTCTTGAACCATTATGGTGGCATAAGTACTGACCTAGTGTCAGTTACTATATCAAGCTAATATCACTTACTGTTCTAGTTTTATATTACTAAATACTGTTAAATAGGCATTTTACAAATGGAGTAACTAAGATTTAGAGAAATGAAATAATTTGCTCAAGGTTTTATAGCTAGAAAAGGATGGAAGCAGGGTTTAAACCTTGGTCTGTTTGACATCAAGCCTGAACTCATATATTATGTAGCTTCCGGAGAAAACTTTGAACTATTTCAACATTAAACAGAGAACAAACCAAATCTATAAAAGGTTTTAAAATTTTAATTATCTGCTACCTTATTCTTTCTTTCCTTCATTCCAAAAATATTAGATTCCTGCAATGTGTTAGTCACTATTCTAGACATAAAAAGAACTGAATTTAAATTTCTCAGAAGTTACTGTTTACATCTAAACACTTCACTTTAACAAAGGGGCCTGTCAGGGCCCGGTTCAAGGTCCCTCATCCTGGTAACAGGCCATGTTGGTTTGCTTCCCAACAGCCAGATCCTGTCTTTCTTTCCTTGAGAACTTCCTTTGGTACCAAAGCCTGTTTGCCTGCCTATGAGGCCAACAGTAAGTGCTGGGGACTAATGTCTGTCAGAAACAACCTCATCCAATAGCAGCTGGTGTATAAGTACTCTAGCCCCCACTGCTCTGGTGGGGTAATTCTGACGTCTACGTTGTACTCTATTGGGATTTAACTCCAGTTACTCATAGCAGTAGTTGGCTTGACCATATACCTCATATCAGCTGCTTTTGAAATTCTGTGTTTTTTTCTTGCTCTGTCGCTAGTGTTTCTTTTGCCTCTCAAATTGACCTGCACTTAGATCATCTGAACATCTACTTGTGAGGGAATCCAAGTGAAGACAGGGCTTCTAGGAGTTTCTTCTCTTCTGTCATTAATAGATAATGTGAATTTTATTTTTAATCAAATGTGATTATTTTTGATATTTTGAATCTTAAGAAGATACACTTGGATTCTTAGGCATTAGTTCTTGGCTGGTCGTGGTTTAACCCTTGTTTACCTCAGCCTCTCCATGAGTTATGTGGGATTGTTGAGGGCTGTCACCTACTATATTCTAGAACCTGTGTAGATATTGAAGAAATGATGTATCAAAGATTCTCCTGAGGGGGGAAAAAAAAACTGTTCTTACTTTGCAGGGATTGACTCTGTGAGGCCCACTGGACCCAAAAATACTTAAGAGTATCATGACTTGAATATGGTAGCATTTTATTTTCCTTGACTCTCAAAGTTGAGCACTTATTGCTCTTATTGAGAAGGGAAGCACATCCCAGTTTTTGTCAGGTAAAGAACAAGTCTGAATGGGTGAGCCTGGGAGCCATCCTTATCTCCTTAGAGGGCATTTTCATTCTGCTGTTCAACAAAAGTTTATTGCACCTTAATGGGGTTTGAGCTCCAGGCTAAGCAACGTGGAACACACATAAACACACAAAAAAATGGATAAACGGCACAGCTCCATCTAAGGGTTCATGGACCTGGGAACAGCAATTGCAATACCCCTTTTCAGGGTCCATTTGGGTGGTAATACATTTCCTCCTAGAGAACAATCTGAAAATCAAATTGACTTTGGTATGTTTGCTTGATTTTGAAAATATAATCCCAGGGGGGAAATAGCCCGTCTATGGAGACAAATGATTACCAATCTCAAAATAGTTTTTACTGTATTTTTACTCAGCCACAAACATTCTCTTTTGGAGTCTTAACCTAATTTCCCAGAGTTGCCTGGGCCTATCTTTCTCCTCTAATTTTAATGTTCTGCCCAAGTCTTTAAGGTCTCAGTTGGTTAATGTTTAATGCTCTCCACGACCAGTGTTTGATGTTTACACTTTATTGGGCTAACCAAATTTGTAGAGCAAATTAAATGTGTACAGGTCTCTGGCAAGCCACGTTTAGATATGTGTTGCTCAGAAACCATCTCCTCGTTCAATGCTGCATGCCCCAAATAGTTTCAATTAACTGTTCTTCTTTCCTGGCAATATCTGCAACTATCTGCATTGCTTTTGGGGAGCTATTACTTCCCAGATTTACAAATGTTACAGCCTCATACCCCTTTCTTTCCAAAAAGCATGTCACAGCAGAGAGCTCTACTTCTGTGTGAAAAGAGAGTGTCAGCAACAGGTAACCTATTAAACCAGATTGACCAAAGACCAGAAAAATACACTAGGGGTGGAGCAGAGGAAACTGGGAGGGGAGGGAGAGAGTAGAATTGAAGAGTTGGTATTGTTTTTGAAACACACATACACACACACACACAGTTGAAGGAAACACAACTTGCATGAAGAGGCATTACTATAATTACCTGAAGAAATATATTATTTTTAAGCCCATTAATTTAATTTCAGACCTCTTGTCTTGATAAACTAAAAGGGTGATGTGTGTGCTTCCCTGCGATGGATGGGGTTGGAAAACCGAAATCTGGAGTCCAAGTTCAGTGAGGTCAGGCCTTTCTGGTGTGACCTTGGCCAAGCCCTCTCCTTGACCTTACTGGGCATCTTTCATGAAAGAAGAGTTGGCTTTGATCTCTGGAGTTTTCCTGTCTGGACATTTTCGGATTTAGTCCTATCTTTAGCCCCAATTATGAAATTCCTGGGGAGTGGAAGATTGGGCTTACAAGCAATCTTCCCAAAAGATGTGTTTCACAATAATTGCCCAATAGACTACAACTTAATATTCCTCAAAGAGTGCCTTGAGTCTTGGCTATTAGCAGTTTTTTTTTTTCCCCCATCTTTCCAAACCAGAATTCTCTTTCAGCCTTGCTGAGAGACACCCGATTTTGACCCAGTGTGAGAAAATATTCAGATGGTTGGTTCTGGGATTTAATCAACAGATGAAAATAAGGAATCCCCAAACCACAGGGTCATTGATGGACTTTGGGGCTCAGGTTTCCTGGGGGTCAGATTTCCTCTGTCTCCTCAAGGCTACCAGAGAGAGGCTAGGTCTGGAGTCAGAGCTGCTTTTCTGGCACAACAGCAGTGGCTGAACACTAATGTGTTTAACAGTTGGACTTATTTTTAATCTACTGTATTAGGAGCACAAATTTAATCAAGAACAAAATGTTACCAATGTTGTTTTTTTGTTCCTGCATATGCATATATCCTTAACACTGTTCTGCATTCCCTGGTGCTCCAAAGCTGACTTATTTCATAACATTAGTTTTTTTAAGTGCAAATATATGTGAAGAAAAAAGAGAAACAAGGAACTGAATTTCCACTCCATGCAGCAGCCCCCCTGCTTAAAGAAATAACTGCAGTACAGATTTTAACAATTAACATTCCTGTAGTGAGTGCCGTTATGGACGGAGCTAATAAATGTTTTCAAACACTCCCTGGTTCAAATAGACTCCAATACACGTTCAGCTTATTTTCGGTCATTTGATGGCATGGGTGGGTTGAGACATTCATTCCTCTAAGCTTTTTCTCCCCCTCTTAGTCAAAGAAAGAGATCTTATCTCCCCACCCTCCCTCCCTAACTCACCCCCTTCCTCCTCCCCTGCCCCCGCCCCTTGTGCCTACTTTACTGAAACCTGACTTGCAGGTCAGTGAGCTGGTAACAGATTAATTTTACTTGGTGAGGAACACCAAGCATTTTGGCCAGGATACATGAGAATCCTGTTATTATATTACCATTTTTCTAAATTAAATATTAGGAAAAATTAAACCAAATTGTGGCACATAGTGCAATGGAAAATATTTCTCTTCCAAACACTGCTCTGTGATGAATACTTGTGTAAGTGAAAGCACAATAAATATGCAGTACGTTAAAAACCTAGATTATTCAGGTTTTAAGACTTATAGCTAAAAGTGGTTTAATGTTTCATGCCTAATAATAGATTACTCCTATCACATTTCTAACCTTTATTTCTCCTCGCTTTGAAGTCCGGCCATATAAAGGTTGTTTGTAGAACCACACGAAAGTTAAAGCAAATATTACTTAGAGTGATTCATACCAGCAAGAATTTGCAATGAAGGCAGTCTTTTTTTTTTTTTTTTTTTTTGGTGTGTATGTGTGTCTGAATCAAAGGAAATGAAATGTTTGTAATATTTTTTGGTTGATAAATTTATTAAAACATTTTAGAGGCTTGTAGTAGAAGCACAGCTGACATAAACAGACTGACTGGAAGCAGATTATATTCTGCTCTGTGGGGGAGGCAGAATTTAAAGGGGGAAAAATTCCCTGGATTTCAAAAATTGCCACCAGGTCACAGCAATACTTAATTAACTGAATACATTAACAGAGGGCTATAACCTAGATGCTAAAAAAAAAAAAGGGGGTGGGTGGGGGTGGGTGGGGGGAGTAGTCAAATTCATTTAATCCTCTGTTTTTGCTTACAGATTAGCCTTTCAGAATGAGCAACCTGATTTTTTTTTAAAGGATCCATTTACCTTCCAGAGCTTTTCATAGCAAAACATGTTGCATGGTTGCAAAAGAAATTAATTTGTTGCCAGTTGCTCCATACTGGCAGGAATTCTGAATAAAGAATGTAAGCAATCTATCTTTGTTTGCAAGATATAATTAATCTGGCAGTTAAAATTCTTTGGAAACATTCTGATGACTTATGTGGAAAAGTAGCGCAGCATTTTCAAAGAAAACTCTGAACTGTATGCAGGGGAAGATAAAAGATATATGAAGTGTTTGTTCTAAGTGATACTATTCATTTAAAGATCATAATGTAACCCCACCCTAGCAATTATTGTGAAAAACAAGACAAATCTCTGTCTATAGCTTTTTGACACAGTCTTGATTTGAGAAACAAAATAAGCACATTACTGTTATAGTCTAATAGACTGCAAGCTGTTTTATTAGAGTCGGCTGAATCCTGTTTTGCATAAAAAAGAACTCTGTTTGCTATCAAGAACACATTTACATTAATATGACTTTGACAAAGTAAAATAAAATCGCATTAAGATGATGTAAGTAGATAAGACAATGAAATCTCTGTGAGAGAGTTTTGGCACACACTAATTACAGTCAAGTCCCTGCAGGAAAAGAACATATTTTTACACCAACTATCCATGTGCTTGAAAATGTAGAGAGCCTAAAATGCAATCCTTGGTTTAGGTATTTCCTGAATACATTGTCTCTGTGTTTCTAGGGTAGTTGTTGTTTTAAAGGAGCCTGCCTGATAAATAACACTTTCATTTACAAAAATACAAGCATGTTTCTTTCTGAATACTAGCCTGTAATCATCCTGATTATTTTAAGGGACTTTCCAATATAGGGCAGCTGAAAACAAGGTTTTAGATTACATGGTAATTTAGGAATGCATGAAAAGCTAAGCAGTTACCATAATAGGGTTCTGGATAAACTTCATGGTTTTTAGAGCAAAACATAACAACATATGTTTTGTGATTTGTTTCAATGATTTACACACACACACACACACATATATGAAATATTTTTTTGTTAAAGTTCTATCAAAATATTTGGAAGCCTCATCTGTGTACAGCGTTTTTATAACCCTATTTTGAAAACTTTGATGTCTCTCTTTTTGGTTCAGTCATTAAAAGAAAGGCAATGATGGATGATGATAAAGCCTCGGATTTTAAGACTAATCAGTTCTTGGCAGTGGCCATATTTCTTCTGTAGTGAAACTTTAATATTCCTTTGGCCTTGTATAGACTCAAAAAACAATTTTTTTTGGAACTTTGCTACTCCAGCTACTTATTAAGTATTACCAAACAGCTATTGCACAAATATTAGCCTTCTGATTTAACACCTGACAAAATGAAGCAACTGGGAAAAGGGGATCTCATCACTTTCCTGGCTTCTCACAAATTTTGTCTGCCTTGTGGTGGTGTTTTTCCTCTTGGTTTAAAGGTAGGAATATGGTAGAAATGAGAAGGGAGAAAAATCTCCTTGGGGTATAGATGGGCTGCCATTTGCATTTTCTCTTCTTGAATTGTCTTTGTGGTGATGCAATTTTTATGAGAAGTCTAATTTTCTGCCTGGAGTCTTTGATGTATTGTTCTTGAAGTTGCAACAACAAACACCAGGTGTCTCCACTTAGCTGAGCTAAAGGTTCTGGAAAGGAAGGCCACTTCTGGAAAAGTTGAAGCAGCCTCCCTTTCTCTGGGGCTCATGGTTGCTGCCTGGAGAAGGCCAGAAGGGCGGATGGGAGCAAGGGAATGGAGGGCCTTCTTTCTGCAGTGTTTAGGTGGAAACTTGTTGACTCTTATCTGGTCTGTAAGGTAACCTTGCTTTTGTGTGGAAGCCATGAAGGCTGGCATCCCTGAGAATATTGGTATAGTGGCAAAGAGTGTAGTGAACCAACCAGATGGCTATAGCCCAGATTACATTTCTAATCTACTCTGACAGAAACTCACCATAGTAGATGGCAAGAGACCATTAGTGGTGGATGGGAGCCTTCCTTTGGGGGTACCAACTTCATGGAACCTTCTCCTTAGAAACAACCAGACCCAAGACCTGGAAGCTGATATGTTGGCTTCTTCTCTACCAGTGGCTGATGCCCCCAATTCAAAGTTGTGATTTCTATGAACATTTATTCATTTCTTCCACAAATATTCATTGGATCTCTTGTTGTACCAGTATTGTTCTTATCAGTGGAAAACTGGACAAACCTGTTCTCCCATATGCATTAAGGAGCTTACAAAAATGCCTCTTTAATTTAATGCTAGGAGTGACAACTGATGCCAATATCTCCCAAAATATGGCATTCCAAGGATGGTGATAGGTATTGTTTGAAGGAACATTTTCATAATTCATGGCTGGGTTAGAAGTTTCCTAGAAGCAAAACTCCTTAACAACCTCTATATGCTAATTTGCATCATCTCCTTCTAAGAGATGTGCTTTTTCTTGAATATACTTGGCCAAGGAATCATTTTTAAAAATTCTTTCAGCCAATATTATAAGAATTACTACTCTCCTAGGGAAATATTGCAAACATTTCATTTGGTCATATCATCTTTATAATTCTTTGTCAGTTGTTCATTCCTATATTCATTTTTATATTTTTAAGCTTAGAAATGATCTCAGGCATAAGTGAATATTTTGAAGAATATGTTTTGGGAAAAATTTATTTGAAATATAGACACTGTGAATTTTTCTTCTTCTTGAGGTGCACATGAGACATGAAGCAAAAGAGCCAGGGCTTAGAGGCCACCTGTCTCAGGAAGAAGTTAGCCTCAGACAATGTCTGTGGAAGCAGAGCTGGTCTCAAATGGTGGAAGAAAGCTCTGTTCCCTCTCACATTCCAAGCAGCCATCAAACAGTGATGTGATTGATGGGAAAACTAAGAGATGGAGATTCTAGTCCCAGCTATTTCCCTAACTAACTGTGCTACCTTGCTTATTTTGCATAACCTTTTTGGTCTTAATTCCTCATTCCTAATAATAAATATTTAATATACTTTAGTTCATTTAATCATCAAAACAACCTTCTGAGATAGGAGGTGTTATTGCTTATATTCTGAGGATAAACAATCTGAGTAAAAGAAATTAGGAAGCTTGCCTGAGGTCACAGTCACAAAGCTTAAAGTAATGAAGCCAACAATATTGAATGACATTCTTGAATAGGGCAATTCTTTCAGATCTGATATTCTATAACTGTATGACTGACTTTTGATAAACCTAATGTCTATTGTCATTGGGCAGTGACTCCTCTAAGCAAAAGTGATTTATCATTCAACTGACTTATTGAGCATATACTCTGTGCCAGATACTAACCAAGGAACATGGAGAATCCACAAGAAATGGGACACAGGACCTTAAAGTCTAGTAGCAGTAGGAGACAAGTAAACAGGCAGTCCCTCTGTGTAGCAAATGTCATCATCAACATTTCTATAGTGAAGCATATCATTAAAATCTGAAAGTAGACTAGTCACAAAAGCCAAAAGGTAGCTCAATCTCACTCAAATGAGGAATGGCTAAACAAAAATGTGGTGTATAAATACAAAGGAATATTATTTGGCCATAAAAATAAATGAAGTCCTGATATATGCTACATCATGGATGAACTTTGAAAATATTCTGCTTAGTGGAAGAAGCCATATATTGTATGATTCCATTTATATAAAATGTTCATAATAGGCAAATCCCTAGAGACAGAAGGCAGATCAGTGGTTGCCAGAGCCTGGGGGAAGGAGTGACTCCTTAATGGGTACAGAGGTAGCTTTGGGAGTGACGAAATGTTTTGTGATGGTTACACAACATTGAGAATGTACTAAATATCCTTCACAGTCAATTTTATGCTATGTGCATTTTACCACAATAAAAACACCCCTGCCCCATGATAGTAAATAAAGCAGGGCTTATTATTCTCATTTCGAGTTTCTAAATCACTATTCATCACCTGCACTGTGAAAAATGGGTTCAACAGCATTGTGGTTACTATGGTAAATCAGATATAATTCCTGTCCTTATGGATCTTACAATCTATTTATTGAATAATATGAAATCACATTGCATTACGATAAAGCATAATTAAACTAGTCTTATAATGGTAGCATAGATGAAGTACTGAGTGATATTGAGGAGAAAGAAACAATTTGTTATTAATTGGGGTTTTTGAAAATTCTCACGGAGAAGGTGGGAATTCATTTTTCTTTATGATTGAATAGAAATTCAGCAGAGAAGAGGAAAAACAGATTGGGGGAGGGGGTGCCAAATAACTTGGTGAATGTCATACAGCAGTGACGGAGCAGAAATTGAATCCTAGGGTCCTGATCCTAGTTCACATCATTCCATCCTCATCTGTATTTGTGAGTTCACCTAACTTGTTAAAATTTATTTGTAACCCAAACCAATACTTGGGTTATGTTCACAACCATTCATGAGCACACACAGAATGATGAAAATTTTGAGCTGTCTGACATGCATGATTCCCAGCCAGCTCAGGCAACCAAGGTGACAAGTGTCCTTTTTGCAGTCTGTGTAGTTCCATGTTTTTCACATTTTGGTGCTTTTTTGTTGGTGATTTCTTTGTTTAAACATACTGTTGAAGTGTGGTCTAGAGTTCCTAAGATCAAGAAAACTGTGAAGAGCCTGATGAATAAAACTGTGTTAGACGCAATGGGTCATTCAGTATGTGCTAATTCAGTCTTTGCAGAATATATATATATATACCATAACTTCTGCAAATAATGAGAATTGGCTGCACTTCTTATTATTGTCTACTACCAGGTTTGGAATTGTGCTTTTTCTTCTCCTTATCAGTCATCACCAATCCTACTTCCTCTCCCCCTCTAAATACACACATACACATGCGCATGTGCACTTATACCCACATAAGTGTGCATGTGCACACAAACACACACCACACACACACACACACACACACGCCTCTCCGGAGGTAAATACCCAAATTTCAGGACCCATTTTCATTCACAAAATAAATATACAAAACCTTTGTTCACTAACTATTACACATTTTCGGGTGGCTGGAGAGGAGGATTAACCAGTATGTGTGGGGCCCTGTACAGGCCACGTACCTATGAGACTGGATGGCCCTGCATCTCCTTCCACTTAGCCAGTCATGTCCTTATTTCAGGGCTTGCGCTTCTTTTTTCTCAGAGAGAAAGAAAATCGTAATTGTTTGCCCCATATCATTTGAGATAAGAAGTTCATCAAGCCATTCAGGCTTCCCATATGTCTCTGGGGAGGAGGGTAATAAGTGCATAGACACACAGTCTGGGACCTGGTGGTGGAAGAGTTGGCTTGGCCTTTGGTCTTCTAGAGTCAAGTGACTTGGAGGGTTTCTATTTTCTCGCTGACAACCAGCCAGAGCCACATGGGCCTGCATGTCAGAGCTGAACAGAGCTGCAGAGATCCGCTCTGCCTCTCACGAGTCCCCTGGGTCAACATTTCCTGAAAGAAGTCTCCTTAATGATTTGATAGATCCCAATTTAGCTTCCTTGAAGTTCCTGGACAATGCTTGGGTCTTGGCAGACTCTCACAGGCAGCCTTCACTCAAGGACTGTGGACTCTCAGAGATGGTGAGACTTCCAGGACAGAAGCAGAAGGGGTGTGGCAATAGAGTCCTGAAGAGAGTTTGCTTGGCCTAATCTGCAGTGAGGAAAGGGAGGGAAGAGAGGAGACACTCAGAAGCACTCACTGTAGACAGATCCCTGGAGTCCTGTTCCTTTTCTCAGCTCTGCTCACTTCTGCTCTCCCTCTCACCAAGTTAGAGTGGTATGAAGTCAGGGAATGCCTTCCAGATTTTCAAAGAAGCAGGTTTGGCTCTTTCTGGAAGGCAGAACCAGGCCAGTTAGATATTTTCAGCTGCCTTCATTTCTCTCTCAGTGTGGGTACCTTTCATGGGCCCTTTAGAGCTACCCACTTCCAGAAAGCATCTAAGCCTCTAAGCCTGGCTGTATTAGTTTCCTGGAGCTGCTATAACAAAACTCTACACACTGGGTGCCTTAGAGAACAGGCATGTATTGTCCCATGGTGCTGGAGGCCAGAGTCTGAGATCAAGGTGTCAGCCAGGTGAGTTCCTTCTAAGGACTGTGAGGGAGAATCTCTTCTCTCTTAGCGACTGACCAAATGGTGGCTGTCTTTGGTGTTCCTTGGCTTAGAGATGTGTCATTACCTAGATCTCTGTTTTGATGATCACATGGTCTTTTTTTTTTTTTCAATTTTACTTTAATTTTTTTTTCAGTTGTAGACAGACACAATACCTTTATTTTATTTATTGTTGTTATGTGGTGCTGAGGATTGAACCCAGGACCTCACACATGCAAGGCAAATATGCTACCAACTGAGCTACAACCCAGCCCCACATGGTCTCTTCTGTATGTCTCTGGATCCAAATCTCCCCTTTTTATAAAGACACTTATAAGGTTTACCTTTCTCCTATATGACTTCATCTTAACTAATGATATCTATAATGACCCTACTTAAACTAGGCCATATTATGAGGTATTGGGGGTTCAGAATTCAATATGAAGTTTTGAGAGATGCAAATTAGCTCATAGCAGAGGTTGCGGTGGTGGTGGCTGGTGGCGGGTGGGCAACAGGGGTAAGATAAGCAAGGTGGATACTAAGGGAGATGGACTAGACCAGAGTGCTCAATATAGGATGAGAAGAGTGGGACTTGCAATTTTACATGTTCTGTGGAACTAGTCTGTGGACTGTTTTGATAAACGAGGCAGAGTACCTTTAGACTTAGCATGGAAGGAAAGTGGGTGCCATTGTAGGTTCTTGAATTGGATTGTAGTAGGGTCAAGTGACATTTTAGGTCATTGACACAGATAGTGACATAGAGAATGGATTTAAAGAGTGTTGGTAGAGGCAGGGGAACTCATAGGAACCCAGGCTACCATGTAAATGAAATGGAAAGGCTGTGCTTTTAAAACAATATGGTAGGATTTGATGACTGTATTCAGGCAATGGGACCGTTAATAGAAGTGACCTGGATTGATGGCCAAGTTGAGAAGAGCTGGGGGAGGATCTATGGTGCCTGCGTGCACATACTCAAATGAACACCTTAGTTTGGAGTATACTGAGTTTGGAATGATGTTTGTTATCTAGGAAGACATGTGATCTATTCAGTTGGCAAACTTTTTGTAAAGGGACAGTTAGTAAATATTTTAGGGTTTGTAGATCATATAGGCTCTGTTGTTATCAGGAAAGCAGCCACATATACCATGACAGTGAATGGAAGTGGTTGTATTCTGATAAAACTTCATTTACAGAAACAGGCAGCATGCTGTATTTGGCCGAGGGGTTGACACCCTGCTCCTGGAAGTTGGAAATAAGATACAACAGTAAGTTAAAAAGAGATACAATGTAGAAGTCCTTTAAAGGTCATTTCCATGAAGTCCTTTGAATGATGAGTCATCACTATTCAGTGGGAATCTATATATAGAACTCACTGAAATGCATTCATATCTGCAACAAATATTTTATTGAGGATCAACTAGGTGCCAGTGTGCTTCCATGGTGTCAAAATCACTCCCCACTGACAACTTTGTGAGTCGTGTAACTCTTATCCCTATTTTACAGATGAGGAAACCAAGGATATGGAGGAGGCCCTCAGGAAGGCAATGGGAAGTTGTTGAACTTTCTTCTTAATTAGAAAGCATAGCCAATTGCTGGGTGGAAACCTTCCGCTCCAGTAAGAATTTTGACTAGGCTTAATACTTTGCATGAGGCATGAGGCAATGTCAAATTTAATATCTGCTTATATGATATCAGAGTTTTCACTTTGCACTCAGTTACCAGTCTTTAGTGTAACTTCTCCCTGTTCTTGTTAGTAAGGTCTTGAAGCTAGAGAATCACTACAGGCTTGTCAATTGCCTGGAAGAGAGGAATAGAAGATAATTTAAGGTTTATGTAATTTGCCCATTTATCTAGGTTACTTATGATTTTTTTCCCCTAGATTAAGATGGCTGCTAAATCCCTCATAGGATTTTCCTCTCACAATTTAAGAAAAATATTGGTTTCTTTGCTAGAACTATTTAAAAAATGCGGATTTGCTTCCGATTTAGTTGAGAATTGTTACTGAAAATATTATCTATTACAACTTTATATATGGTTTCTTGTGAGAAATTTATCCTGGAATTTGATATGAAAAGTATTTCTTTCTCAGAAGATATGATTCTGTTTCTCAGCGAGAGAACCGTGAAATTGTGTTTCCTTTCTCTAAAAGGCTTCCAGGAAGCTCAGAGCCATGTTTAATGTGCAAAACCAGCAAGCACTGCCTGTTACTATTATGTTTTTCAGTCTGTATCCCAGTTCTTATTCTCATTCAAATATGTCCCGGAGAAAGATGAATGTTTAGAAAAATTAAATTTAATTGATTCAATATCAGGGTAGAAAGTCTTTCAGTCAATAAAGATAGTAACAAATTTCATTAGACTCAGGAAGAAAAATGCTGAAAAATACTTTATGATTAAGAACAGATATTTGCTTTGCTGACTTTTAGAGGTTATTGGTATTTGCTTTATGATGACACATTACTACATGTCCATTGAGCGAGCTTCCTAAATGGACATTTGCCTTAATACTGGTTACAGTGAGGTACTGAGGACAGGGAACAGGCATAAGGTTTGGAGATGAGATCTGAGGATTTGTTTCAACTCTGCCACTAAGTGCCCAGGTGGCTCCATATAGGACACAGAACCTCACCTCAATGACTTTGAATATCCTTTCAAATGTAAACTTTTAGGAATCCATTGCCTACCTGCTATTCTCTGCCTTTCACCTTCTTGCATAATTCCTCAATTAAGACTTATTTTTTTTATTAGGAAGACTATAATAATCTAGAGGGTAGGAGCTATGTCTATGTCTATATCTATCTCTCTATATCTCTATCTATTCCCCAAGTTATATAAACCACCATATTCTTTATAGATTTGATATGGTTTACAAAAATGAAGGCAATAAAATAAGAGAAAATAGACTTGAAATAAATGGAGCACAAAAGATTTACATAGAGGGAACATAAAATTAAGAGAGATGAGAAAGTAGATAGGTAATTGGTGGGCACCTGTAGAATAAAACACCAGCATCACCTACCTGCCTGCAGAAAGCACATTTGGTTTCTACTTAAACAAAAAAAAATTGAAGCAAAGTGGAATAAGAGTGTGAAGAAATCTCTTTGTCTTAAATTTAACCATTGCATAATAGAAACATAGTGCCTATTAGTTGAGTATTCAGTCAGGTGCTGATCATGCATCTATAAGAGTATTTACTAAATGTGGTAAAGGGAAATTCCTTCAGTCAAAAATGGCTCCGTGGAAGTTCAGAAGAGACTGTGACAGAGGGACAATGTATAAGAGAGGTTCTGTTTCATAAGGAGAGTATTTCACTGGAGAGAAGTTCTGGCTCACGAATGGCTGCCTGGGATCCCAAAGAATTAAAAGGCTGCTTTGGCAGCAGGGCAGGTAGTAGCACCAAAAATGATAGAGAAGGAGGAAGCAAGTTGGGGAAATTTGGCAAGCAGCATTTCTTAGGAAATGAGTGAGTAATAAGATAACATGGAGGACCATTCTTTTCTTGTGTGCAGTGTTCTCTGTGAGCTCTTCAAATACCGTAATGCACTGATAGGAAAGATTTATGTAGCAGGAGTTCATAACAGGAGAAGAAATTTGAGGCTACCAAGGTTGGTAGCATTACCATTAATACTTCATTCATTTAACAAATATTTATAAAGCTCTTACCTTGTACTAGATACTGTGCCAAATACTTTAGGGAATGGAAGCAAAGGAGCAAATAACGAGCTACATCATATCTATCTTTTGGAAGCTCATATCTTAATGGGGGGGATGGTACAAGGTAAGTCTTACTGTTTTATTAAAAATATTTATTGAAGATCTATTTTATACCAAGACTAGTGCCAGATGCTAGCTACACAATGTAGATCCAGAAAAAACATGATTTGTTTTGAAATATTAAAATAGAAATTTGTAAATTAGTAGTTTCTTCCCCTGTCTCAACAGAGAATTAACACAGAGACTTGGCTGCTAAGAACTGCAGAGATTAAGTAAAAATTGGACAGAGTTCAAGTAGTATATAATAAAGCAATAGGAAGAGAAACAGGCATCTGCAACTCATAAGTTTCTTTTCTCTCCACGCCAATTTCTTGGTAGATTGTTTAGGATACATATTTCTCTAATTTTGCATAAATGGTAAGATGTTCTTAGTTCTGAAGATTGAGGTTGTTGGTTACCTAGAATACGAACCTCATAGTTTGTCAAGCGGCAGGGTCTGGAGAAATGATTGGAGTTGTTAGAAGAGGAGAATCCAGACACCGGATATGCGTATAAGCAGTATATGTCAATTCCCCTGTCTCCTGTCCCATGTCCACCATAGACATTACTAATAGATCACAGCAGGTCTGAATGTGGCCTGAAAATCCTTCTCATTATAGTGTATCAGGTGACTGAACTGGTCTTGGCACATAAGATGACTCTTTTTGCCCTCTGAAGGTCCTTTAGGCCTTTGACTATTCTCCAACTCTTCATACTGATAAAAAAAAAAAAAAAACTGAATACCTTGAGTTTCTTTTGAGTTTCTCCCGTCACTTTCTGTTATATTCTTTTTTCAAAGTTTGGTTGAAATTGCAGTCTGACAGTTGTTGAAAGGCAATGACAATATGTTATGACTAAGGACTTTCACAGCTTTAGAAAATAATGACACAATTTTATTTTATATAACATGTAATAATTTAAATAATTTTATGTAACTACAATAATTTTATTACAGTCATTCCCAACTCCAGCATAAATTAGGTGTATACAACCTCCCATGTACTACACTATGTGCTTTATGGACATATTTTATTTAATCCTCATAGGAACCCTGTGAGGTCGGTGCTATTATTGTGTCTTGACATTAACTTGTCTGAGGTCTTATCAGTAGTAACTAGTAGAACCTGAATTCAAATATCCTCCATGTGTCTGATCCCAAAGCTGAAGTTTGTCCCTGTTTGCAGAGGCAGAAATGTGAGACCATCACCCCTGGGAATCAACACTTTTCTTCTCCATGGGAAAAAAAATCACCCCTTGTTTCTAAAATCAAGGTCATCATCTGTGTTTAAAGGAGAAAGGTTAGACTTAGATAAGCTTTTGAACTCATATTCTGTCTTCTTAATCTCACAGTAGAGGGAATAAGACTCAAGTTGTCTCAAGGAGTTTAGTGGCTGGTCCAATACAAACATTGTGGTCCTTCTACCTATGCGTCCACTGCTTATGGCCCTTTCTTGAATGCAACAGCTGGCATTGAACAGTGGGTCTGGAGGAAGGGGAGTAAATGTTCAGACCATTAACATATTTTTCTTCTTCTGAGACTGTCAGTAAAATGCAGTGAATATTAATTCTTGTCTTTCCCACATTCATTCTGGAGTAAAACATAATATTCTGGGGCAGGCATTAAAAAAGAGCAGTGGACAGTGTTATGGTTTGGAGGTGTTTTGTCCCCCAAGGTTTCATGTGTTGGAGGCTTGGTGCTCAGTGTGGAGTGGGGATAGTGGACCTTTAAGAGGTGGAGCCTAGTGAGAGGTCTCTAGGTCATGAAGTGGGATGGTACTGCCCTCAGAAGGACATGCTGGTTTCCTAGAATGATTCCCACTACAATGAGTTGTCTTTTAACAACTCAAACGGGACTTCCTGTTTTGAGATGAGATCTCTTTCTTCCACATGCACTCCTGCTATTTGCATGAGGTCCTCACAGTTGAGAAGAGAGGGCACTGGAGCCATGCTCTGGAACCTCCAGAACTGTTACCCACATGGGCCTCTTTTCTTTATAAAATTATCTAGTCTTAAGTATTTTGTTATAGCAGCAGAAAATGGACTTACATGGACACAAAGAATCATCATTCTCAAAAAATTAAGAGTTGATACTAAAGGGGAAAAACAACATTTCCTGAACAAATACAGGGTTATGGTGCCGATTGAATGAGATAGTATAGACAATAGAAACAGCAATATTATTTGTGAGCTTATATATTAGCTACCTTTTTAAGTGCTTTACATGGATGTTTAAAAACTTGAATATAGAGTTTACATTGTTTTTTTTTTTTTTTTCTCTTTCATGGTTGGGGAAACTAAGGATCAGAGCAGTTAAGACACTTGTTTAAGGTGACAGAGCTGTAATTATTAACCTAGATCAAAACAGGATTAATGCCGGGTGTGGTGGTGCAGACCTGTAATCCCAGTGGCTCAGGAGGCTGAGGCAGGAGGATCACGAGTTCAAAGCTAGCCTCAGCAACTCAATGAGGCACTTAACAACTCAATGAGACCCTGTCTCTAATAAAATATAAAAGAAAGGACTGGGGATGTAGCTCAGTGGTTAAGCACCCCTGGATTCAATCCTAAGTACAAAACAAACAAACAAATGAAACAAAAACAAAACAGGTTCCTTTACACCTGAGGTTCTCAATCATCTGAATTTGACTCATGTGCAAAAGGTCTATACCTTATGGAGCACCAAAGAGTGAATTCACCACAGACCTAAAAAACTTAAGTTTTAGAAACTGTTACTTTCCAGGGTATTTTATAAAGCCTCAAAAGGAGCTCCATTAGTTTTTACTAATAATTTTGTATTTTTTTTACTTGAATATCACCCTTACCTACTTAATTAAGCTTCACAGAACTTGAATCTTGCCCCTGAATACACCATATTATTCTAAACTAAGTGATCACATGGTCCTTCCACTTTTATCCTCTCCCTCCCTGGAATGCAAAATGAGTAAACCCTTCTCGTCTCGCGGGAATTACTCATCATCCAAATTCCCAGTGTTTCTCTTCTCTGGCATCTTGGATTTTTAGACAGAAATCTGTGGTGGGATCTGAAGTCTTCCAGCCACTCAGGAAAAATGTATTCATTTTTTCTCTGGCATCTCACATGTGACATCACCAATGGTGTGTCTGTAACCCCTCGTGAGAACTGCCGACCTTCTAATTATAGTAAATGCAGTCAAGGAAAAGGGCCCAGATTTTAAACAAACAGCCATGAATTCTGCAATTGCATGTCATGCTCTGGAATCATCTTTGTCTGAGTCATAGATTATCTATTTTGATAAAGCCACAAAAAGCATCGTGTTTTGTTAATTTGGGGCATTGAGGAAGGGCAAAAGAATTCTAGTCAAATATCCTAAGAGATTCTGTACTCTTCAAAGGAAAACATCTTGGTAAATCATTAATAGCTCTAGGGTGACTACACATTTAGGACAAGGCTATGTTCCTGCTAAGTGAACTCCATTTCCAGAATGGAAATGATGTAGAATATGTGGTTATTGGAAGATTCGATAAGCACTGAGAACACCAAATTACTGTAAGACTTGATTTGGAAAATAATTTAAATATTGGGACAAGAATCATAAAATATTTATTATTATCCATAAACAAAAACAGAGACATATGTAAAGGAGCATTAGTTGAAGCAAGAATAATGTCATTAATAAGCTGTGTGGGTTAGTGCTGCTGCTGCTAATGATGATGATAACAGTAATAACAAAAATAAGTTAGCACTATTGTCTGTTTACCATGTCAGGAACTGTGCTCAGCACTTTATATCCATTATCTCATTTAATTCTTACAATTCTATCACTGTTCCCATTTTTCAGATGAGGCTTAGAAAAGTTGAGTGACTTTCCAGGCATGGTTACTTGGTACACTGTGGACTTGGTATTTGAGTAAAGTCTGTCTCACAATAAAACCTAAACTCTTAACCATGCTGAATGGTATTGCACCCCATTGGGGCTTGGTGACCTTTACTGCTGCGTCCAGCTGAAAAGCTCTATGATGCTATATTTTAAGTTACAATCCTCTGACAGCAAAAGAGCTTCTGGTTTTTTACTAATATGTTTGTTTTTCTAATTGATCTCTACCAGCTCAGGGTAATTAAAACCCCACAGTTCTTACATTCCTCAAACAAATAGAAGCGCGTATGTTCGCCACCCCTCTTAACAGTGCACATGGCGTTGTTTCTGTGTGGCACCTAAGATAAAAACCAAATATGCAGAGGAAAGCAGCAAGTGCTGTGTGAACAGAGGAATAAATGTGCCTACAGCCTATCGTCCTGTAAGTTTCTGCTTATTTACCAACAGCGCTAAGTGTTGATCCATGGCTCCCATCCACAACCTTAGGTGATCTGTTGGTAAACTGTACCTTACATTCCTGGTAAATATTCGTAAAATAGTGAGGTTAGCAAGGCAGAATGTCATTCATCAGCTTGGGATCCAGATAACTATTATGGCCATCATAATGGAATTAACAGAATGAAAAAAAATGCTCAGTCTTTCTGGGTTGAGATAGTATCATGGTAGAACCTTTACGCACAGCCTTAGTTACTATGGGGATCATGACATAGAATGTTCTAACTTCCTGGTGTTGCTGGACTGTGTCTATTTACCCTTTGTGTGAGGATGTATGTTGAATGGAGGCAGAAAAAGAACAGGGTTTCCTATGAGGCACTATGTAGCCAGGGTTCTTCAAGCAGTCTGTCAGGACAAGGAAGAGGACCATCTGTTCATTTCACAGAAGACTTCCTTTCTCAGCTTGGTGTTGGGTGCCATAGGCTCTGATGGGATGAAACAGAGACCATGTTCTCAGGATCTTCCAGCAGGACAGAGAAGATGTGCATCAAAATCTGTCTGTATGCTTACCATGGCACATATTCCTTCTCAACTTGTCTTGTCTTCATGAAAAGATGACATTGCAGCTAGGCCTTAAATGAAAATAATCTGGACATTCAGATATTGGAATGAGGATGCAGAGAATGAAAAGATAGGAGGAGGGGATTAGATGAGGTAAAGGAAGGAGGAAGCTGAGCTGAGGATAAACCTGTTGTATTTTTTCTTTGTGGCATTCACACAGTTGTCATTGTTTGTGCTAATATTTGCTTATTGATCATCTCCCCAGACTGCAATGTCAGCTCCTTGAGAGCAAGGACGAGGGACAAGGTCTGTCCTATTCATCAATGTATGCGAAGTTCCCATGGCTGCCTATGTGTTAGAAAGGGATCAGTAAATGTGTATCATGGAAAGGTGGGAGGAAAGTTTGGAAAGTGAGTGATCAAGAGTGGAGAAATATGTAGGTTGTTAGGATTGAAGTCGTAATAGTAGTTTACTATTGTCCAGAGAGTTTGACAGGCTTTATGAAAAGTCAGAGCCTTATAATAGTCAAATTCTAGTGAGGTAGATAGCAAAATGTAAGAGAGTGGACATTAAGACTGGGCAATAGAGGTCACAGGTCAGAGGTCAGATGGGGACAACTTAATCCAATTTAGAAAACATGTTATCATCTATAAGACAGGCATATGGAATGACAATGGTAAGAGAGTGCACAAGAACCATCAAGGCCAGCTCCAGCAGAGTTTCAAAGGAAGGAAGTTTGTGTCTTATGGATAAATGGTAGCTTCACAGAACAGGCAGTGATTCAAGAATAATATGAATAATGAGCAGGGTTTTTCTAAAATGGAAGGAGAGAAAAGGTCATTCTATTAAAAAATAGAGGTGGAAAGAGAAATAGCATTTATGAAGAACCTAACCACATGTCAATATATTGGTATGCTTTTTACTTAAATTATTCTATTTATTCTTTGCAAACCAATGGGGCCAGATTATAAATGAGGAAATTGACCTTCCAAGTGGAGCTGTGACTTGAGTCTATGTCTGTCTGACTCTGATTGGGCAAGAATGATAATAAGAATAGTTAACATTTATTGAGCTACTCTTTTTCTTATGCATTGGGGAAACTCTATCCTTCTTGAATCAACTCAAGCATCACTTGTCCCTGCAAACTTCTGCAAATTCTCTGTATACACCCTATTTGGAATATTTGGAATATTTATCTAGCTATATTTATCTAGCTTGTGTCTATTGAAAGACATAAGACCATGAACTCAATGTGGAGAGGAACCTGACATATCTGCCACTTTCTACAGATGAACTCTAGGTGGCAGTTCTTTGTATAACCAACACGTCAAAGAATCGTATGGAATCATCAGATGACAGATCTGGATTCAATGACTCTGGCTTAGCTGCAAGGGAGGCTGAGAAAGGGAATTTTTGGTATCAATTTTTTAGTGAGATGGACTGAGTCTTCCAGCACAGATGTGAGTGTTCAGATGAGCTGAATCATTCCTGAAGCAACTCTGAGTAAACATTAGACCTTGGTTTGAGTGTAGATCATGGATTAAGGAAGAATTGGAGAATAAGGAAGAACTTATTTTCCTTACAATAACTCAGGCGAGCCACTCTGTGGAGGCAGACTGTGGCAGTTAGCCACATTGAGTTCCATGTGGACATTGTTGGTGGGTCAAAGGATGATTTTGGGGTTTACAAAAGCATTCAAAAATATTTTAATAGTTGTTATTTTAATGCATACCAGAAAAATAATTAGCACATAAAACCTGTGAGTTCACAGATGTTCTTGTTTAGAAAAGATTAAGTTTAAAAGTTTAAAAAGAGTCATTCAATATTAAAGAGAAAAGTAGGTAATACAGCAGGTGGCATATAGTTACACGTGTCTTCTGAAGGTTGCATGGGAATGGTGGACATTTGGGAAAGCTCAGACATGGAGGCAGGAGGCCAGAGCTTTTCTCACCCTGTATGTGTAATTTTATCTCATGGAACCTCAATTTCATCAATAGGGGACAGTATTATCTGTCAGATTCCTAAAGGTAGGATCAGGACCTGACTAGATCTCTTGTGGTTTCTGGGTGATACTTCAGGTTCTTTTTTTCCCATACCTGCCAAGATTGCTTATGAATTTGGTGGAATGTAATCTCTACATCCTCACCATTTAGCCATGCTTGGAAAATGTCAGATCCCTGAGTTATCAGTCTTTAAATAAAAGACTGTATCTGAGGGCTTTGGGGGGTGGTTTTCATCATGGGTGGGTGTGTCTCTTCATTTGAGAAGTTCTTTAATCTCAAGGTTAAAAAAATGTAATTGTAGGTGGTCAGAATTCCTTTATTTCGTTTGTTTATTTTTATGTGGTGCAAAGGGTCGAAGCCAGTGCCTCACACATGCCAGGCAAGTGCTCTGCCACTGAGCTACCACCCCAGCCCTAATCTCAAGTTCTGAATTGCTCTAGATATGGATCTGCTTCCTGGTTCCATGGGGCCTCCTCCACTTTTCCCACCCATAAACCCTTCCCTTGAGTCGCTGGCCACTTGGTTTTAGGGTGTGAGCTGTCTCAAAGATGAGCATTCCCTTCTTCCTGTCCAGCTCCCAGTCTGGCTCACTGTAGGTTCTTGATGGGTCTAGAAATACAACCCCCGAGAGTGGACATTATTCTACTATGTAAATTCAGTTCTCAGGAAATTGAATTACTTCTTCATCATATTCCACCAAGAATCAATTTTTTTTTACTTATTCCTTAGAAACATTGACAATTTAATAAGATCTGCTACTTCAGAAAGCAAGGGAAGAAAGAAAGGGAACTAGGAAGATCAACGTGGGATGAGGACGGCAGAGCACTCTGTGTTTGTGAAGAGGTTGGGGTCGCTTAGGTCTGGGCAGACTGTGGCTGAGAATGAAGTGCTAGCAGGGGATCAACCTGGACTCACCGTGCTGAGCACTTTCTGAAGTGGGAGGTGGAGCTGGCTCATACATGGATCCGTATAGCAGGGAGAAGCATGGATAATTACTGTGAATGTAAAATCTATTTAGAGGCCACTCTTACATGTGGCTTGGGTTGCGTTGGCAGGTGCTTTTGATCTTACTAGTTAAGCTGGGTCAACAATTAGACTAAAGAAAATGGAGCTAAAGATTGTCCCCTGAGTAAGAAAGCCCAAACATCATTCCTTTCCCTTCATGGTTCTGTGGATAAACCTCAGATGACTCTACCTGCCTCATTTTATCTTCAGATAAGTTGAAGGTTGAAGGTCTTACTGTTCACCAAATATTCCATTCTTCTTGTAGGACTTTCCTGCAGGTCAGTTTTATTTATTTGTTTGTTTACTGAGGATTGGACCCAGTGTACTTTACCATGGAGCTAAGTGATCCTTCTCCCTCAGTCTCCTGGCTTGCTGGGATTACAGGTATATTCCACTGCATCCAGCTCTGCAGGCCTTTTCTACCTTTTCACTTTGCTAAACCCACAAGCGGCCGTATTATTTGATTTAGCCAATGAAGAATAGGCTAAAATGATATATAATTCCTGGGCAAAAACTTTAAGAACCTGCGCATCTCTTTTTCCTCCTGCTGCAACAGCTAGCAATCTTCCAGCTGGGTTCCAACAGCAAAATGGCTTAAAGCAAAGCCACACTTGTCTGCGACGGGGCCATGTGAGGAGTTTGAGAAATAAATCTTTTTTGTTGTAAACCATGTAGTTTTTGTGCTGTTTATTATGGCAGCATAATCTATCTAGCTCATCCTGTCTGATAAAAAAATAACTGTAATAATCTCAGCAGTTTTTTTAAAAGCACATACTATATGCCATAGGCACTGTGCTAAGCATTTTTCATGCTTTATCTCATTTAATATTTTAACAACTTTGAGAGGTAGATATACTTCCCTTAGTTATAGATGAGGAAGTTGAAGCTCAAAGAGGTTGAAAGGGTTTCTTGCGGTCACATCACTGCATGTGTGGTAGGGATTTGAATTGACCCTTGCTCTTAACGGCTTCACTTTGTTGTGCACCCTGACCCAACAACTTTTGTTAAGCTGTCATCAGATATGAGTGCAAAGCTTCAGCTTCTCAGATCCTTCAGGTGTGGATCCCTGTAGGGAACAAACCTGTGAGAGCAGGGCATAGCCTGAATCTGGGGAATAAAATAAGAAAACATAGCTAATATATTGCTCATGACCTCTAAGAACCCATTATTTATTTTACAACACTAAAACCACATACATAATTTTTTACTATAAAACCATGCCCTAGACCTATAAAAATAAATCCAATAATTGCACTACTAACCTGATAGTGTGTTGGAAGTTATATAAAGAGCACAATTATTTATCACTAAGAAAATATTTTTGTAGGGCCGGGGTTGTGGCTCAGTGGTAGAGCGCTTGCCTCACATGTGTGAGGCACTGGGTTTGATTCTCAGCATCACGTATAAATAAATGAATAAAATAAAGATCCATTAACAACTAAAAATATTTTTTTAAAAAAAATATTTTTGTATAAAAAATTTGAGGAAATATAAATTTATCCAATATATGTTAACAAATACTTAAGTTTGTGTGTATGTGTGTGTGTATACACACACACTTTGTGTACACACACACATATGTATAAAATCTACATAAAATCTATTTTGGAAATAATGGTCTGGATGATACATATTTAAATCACAATATATGCATATCTTAAAGTCTTGTTATTGGATAATTACAGGCCAAAATACTGCTGAGCAAATATACACCCTCCGCATAGTAGTTTGCCAAACAACAACAAACTAAATTAATAATGATATAACAGAACTGCAATAATTTATAATTAAAAAACAAGACAGCAGCAATTTAAAGACCACAACCAACCAACCCAAGACTATACTGATAATATGTTGACAAAAAAGGACCCTTTCTGAAGCTCGTGGGAATTCCAGCTGTGTGCATGAGCTTGTGTTGAAGCTTGTGATGTTGCCAAGCATTGTTTGGGAGCCAAAATTGTTAGCAGAGCAATGAATTAATGTCCTCAGTAAACTAGTAATGTGTTAACTTGAATTTATGAAGGCTGAAATTTAGTGACTTCTAATTAGCCACTTAAGTACTCCTCAGATCTGCAGATTAAATCAAGATCAGTGTCCATTCATTCCAGTGGCCGCCTATCAATGGGTCTCATTGGTCATAGTTTGATAATCATCCTAGAAGTCTGGTGGATCAGATTGCCCATCTTTCCCCACTTAGACCCCTATTTCAATGGATCTTCTGAAAAATACCTCCCATCTGAGAATCCAAGCATGGGGCATCTGCTTCCTATACTTTTTCAAAATGGTCTTTCTGGATCCATCAATCACCTCTGAGAATGCATTCGGTTTGCCAGATGCTACGGTACTGGTAGCGATGTGTCTGGTATCAAGAGCTTGTGTGGTTTTTCCCTGACCCAGTTTGAGCATCACGTTTCCTGAGGCTGTGAGAATGCCAGTTCTTTTGGTTGTGCGTTAATAAGATGGTATTACCAGGCTCCATTATAGACTGTGCCAAGTATGGCATGTTTCACACCAGGTGGAGAAGTGGTTTCTGGATCCCTTGCTGGGAGAGTATGGTTTTCTCCCAGGGGTCCTGTCTGGGCCACTTGCCGGGCAATTTTACTGGCTTCACTCTTCCTTTACCTCTCTTTCTTACACCTTTACCTTTTCACTGCCCCCAAGTAGAGGTAAAGGGTGATGAATGAATTGGTACTTGTTTCAATGAACATTGACTTCCCAACTGAAGGCATTTTTTTTAGAGTCCAGATTTGATCATCCTCTGTTTAAAATGTCCTGCTAGCTCACTTCCTGTGCATTTTTTCCAGCTATATTAACACTTGTGTGATGGGTTGAATTGTGTTCCCCAACTGAAGTCCTGACTTCCCAGCACCTCCTAGTGTAACAGAAATAGAGTTCTTACAGAGATAATGAAGTTAAAATGAGGTCTTTAGGATGGGTCCCAATATATGATGACTAATGTCCCTATGAAAAGGGGAAATTTGGACAAAGAGACAAATATGCACGGAGGGAAGGCTATGTGAGACTTCAGGGAGAATAACATCCCCAAATCAAGGAATGCCTCAGGCTACCTCTGGCAGAGATGAATGCAAGATTTTGCCTTAAAATACTCAGAAGAAATCAACTCTGACAACACCTTCATTTAGGACTTCTAGCCTCTAGTACTTACTGTGGATTTCTGTTGTTTAAGTCACCCATTTACCGTAGCCCCAGGAAAGTAGTATACCATATCACTGTCCCAATGGTATTAATTCATCACAATTTAAGTCAACTTAACAAGTGCCTATAAATGGATTCAGGCAGAGGTGATGGTATATGATTATGGCTTAATGTGCTTCTTCCTCTTCAAACTCTCCACATCTTTTTCCAACTGGGACCTATATTCCACTTGTCCTTCCATCTTTTCACTGGCTCTCAACCACCTCAATGTTCTCAGTTCATCTACCCAGCTGTTATGGTTTGGATTTGAAATGTTCCCCAAAGATTTGTGTCAAAGACTTGGTCCCCAATGCAGCAACGTACAGAGACAACTTTTGGGAAGTGATGGGATTATGAGAGCACCAACCTCATTGAAACAGTAATTCATCCTAGCTGAGTGGACTATGGGGAGGTGGAGGAAAGTGTAGGACTTGGGACCTGGTTGGAGGGAATGAGTCACTGGGAGCACACCCTGAAAAGATATTATCTTGTTCCTGGTCCTGTTCACCCTGCTTCTTTCTTTCTCTCTCTCTCTGTGCTTCCTGGTTGCTATGAACTAAAAGCTTTCTTCTATTACAGCCTTCTGCCATGATGCTTTGTCTTGCCTCAGGTCCAGAGCAATGGAACTGGCCAACCATGGATTGAAACCTCTGCAACTATGAGCCAAAATAAATGTTTTGTAAGTTGTTCTTGTCAGGTGTTTTGGTTACAGCAATGAAAAGCTGAAAAGATTAGCTTAGACTAGGTATAAGACATGGGCCATCAACCACCTTACCCTTTTCCTTCCTTATTCCACTCTTCTAGAAAACCCCAAACATGGATTAAATTCCACTCTCTGCTGTACCTATGTAGTTCAGTGTGGCTAGAGAAAACACACATGTAGAATGAGGACACTTTAATTAAGTACCACTAGAGCTGCTAGGCCTACCCAATCTAATCTCTCCTTCCTTTTACAAAGGACTGCTCTACTTCTCTCTCCTCAAAATATCCCTTCCTCTTCTCTTGCACTATTTATTTTCACTTAAAAATCCTTCTTCCTGTTACACAGAGTAGCAGCATCAAAATAATATGTCTACATATTCCAATTTCCACATCTCTGAATATGTACTATTGTACTCATTGACCTCCTTTTACTGTGATGAGCTGTTCATGCACGTAAAACTTCCTCCTCCTCCCCCACCAGGCACCAGACCTCAGCTCTTCTGTCTGTTCAAGATGTGACTCCTGCCTTTATCTCCTTCTCCTGCATCAGGGATATTTCCTGTTTACTTTTCTCCTGGAAATTTCCCATCAACAAACCAACTTGCTGTGATTTTTTTTCACATGTTAAAAAAAGAACTTTTCTTGACACACACCTCTTCTTACTGCCAATCAATTTCTCAGGTTTTCTTTACAGAACAACAATGAATGAATTGTCTTTATTTTCCTCCAGTTTCTCTCCTTTCATTCTCTTCTGAAGTTACTCCAACTATCTTTTGCCCCCAACAATTCACCAAGATTAATTCTGTGAAGGCCAAACAATTGGTGCTCAGAATATTTATTTTTTATATCTGCTCTCACTTTCTAGGTAATATTCAATATTATGGTTCAAAATATCTAAATGCTGATCATCCCTAAATTTATTTTTTTAGTGTTCATCTTTCCTCTGAATGCTAGATTAGGTGCCCATTTGACAGCCTCCTAGATGTATTATAGGTTCTTAAGTTTAACATAACCCAAACTAAACTCTGGGTCTCACTTCCTCCCACTATTGTTTTATTCTGACAATGTCCTCCTTACACTCCATGGTTAAGATCCTTTATCAGTGGCTCAGACCCTGACATTCACCTCTAACACATACTTTACATTCAATCTTTCAGAAAGGAAAGGTATTGACTAAACTGAAGCACTTCTCCCACCTTCGTTGCTCATTCTTTGATCCAAGCTATCATCTCACACCTGTTGTTTGCAGCAACCTCCTAATTGGTTTCTATGCTTCTGTCCTTGACACTGTATAGTCTTACCAAAGCAGCCCTGAGATTGACTGATTTAAAAACAACAGGTTTATTGAGAAACCATTCACGTATAATATAATTAATCCATTTAAAGTGAACAATTTCTATTGTTTTAAATACATTCATAGAATTAGGTAACTCTCACTATAATAAATTATGGAACATTCATCACCCCATCCCTAAAACAACTCCTAACCCATGATCAGTTACTAATTTTCTCCTAACCTTCCCTACACCTTTAGTTCTAGGCAACTATGAATACTTTATGTTTCTGTAGATTTGCCTGTGTGGAACCTTCAATATGGCAGTCACATAACATTTTATCCTTTTTATACTGGTTTCTTTCACTTAGCATAATGTTTCAAGACTGATCCTTGGTGTAGCTTGTAGAGTATTTTCTTTCTATAAATTGTCAAATAGTATTTTTACATTACATTTTATTTTATTCATTTGTTGATGGGTATTTGGGTTGTTTCCATATTGAGGCTCTAATGTATAATGCTGTGACACACATTTGTGGGCAAGTTTTTGCATGGACATGTGTTTTCCTTTCTCCTGGGTATGTAACTAGGAATAGAATTGCTGAGTCATATGGTAACTCTATATTTAATATTTTGAGGAACTGTCAGATTGTTTTCTAAAATGATGGCACCATTTTACATTCCCACCAGTGTTGCATGAGGTCTCTAATTTTTCCACATCCTTGCCAGTACTTTCTATTATTTGACCATTTTGTTTATAGCCATCCTAGTAGATGTGATCTCTCATTGTGTAGAATGAAATCATCATGTTCCTCCCTTTCCGATGCCCTACAATGGCTCATCACTCAGTAAATGGCCCTGCATTATTTGTTTCATATTCTTGCAATCCAACTCTTCTGACTTATTTTCTGCCACTTCCCTGTTGCTCAAGGGGCTTGACATGGCTTCAAAGCCTTTACAGTTACCGATCCTTTAGCCTAGGACATGCTTCCTGCAGATGGCCACATGGCGTGCTCCCTCTCCTCCTTTGGGTCTTTGTTCAATTATCACCTTGTCAGTGGAGTTCTGTTCAACTGTTAGCTCTTGGTCCTTCAACTTTCCCTCCTGGACGTTCCTCCATGGCTCTTAACACTATATGACACACTATGGAATTTAATTGTGTGTGTATTATAGAGCTCCACAAAATGTTGAGCTCTATAAGAAAAGGCATTGTGCCTTCCTTTTCTCTATTCCTATCCCTTGTACAAAGATCAGTGCCTGGAATATATGAGGAGCTCAGAACATTTTGAATGCATAAATAAAGGAATTGCCTAATAGAACTTTTTGTACAACTTTGAATTACTCTTGTGTTGGGTTTTAGATACCACAGTCTGCAAATGTTAAATATTGTGAACCAGGGAGACCTTTGAAAAGATAGGTTACCCAAGTCATATGAATTTGGTAGTCTGAATCTCTTCTTGATCAGGACTTCATTGCATGTAGCTTTGACAGAATTGTGAACAGTGAAAAAAGATAGTGTCTTGTTACTATATGAAATAATGAGAGATGATGATGATGATGATGATGATGTGTGTGTGTTTGTGTGTGTGTGTGTGTGTGTGTGTGTGTGTGTGTGAGAGAGAGAGAGAGATAGATAAGACAAGGCAATGCCTCTTTCATAACTAATTTTCTGTGTGATTCTGAGTAAATCACTTAATAGTCCTTAACAGAGTTTTCCTATTTGTACAACAAGAGGATTGAACTACATAATCTTTGAGGTACCCCTAGCCATGATATTCTATAGTTTGTTATACTCTTCACCTAATGAGATACTAATGTTAGCTTAATTTTAGGATGTGGGGTCCTGGGAACTGGCAGCTATCAGCAAAAAATTTCCAAATGCAATTTGAACACAGTTGAGCTTAATGTATTTTTGTATCTGAGTTTTGAGAGATCAAGCTTTGAGTTGGCAATATAGGGACTTCAGTTACTATTTTTGACAAATGGTTGGACTTACTGAATGATACATTGCATCTGGCAGCATTACTGACGAATCAGGGAACAAGGACAGAGTTAAGAATTTCAAAATAGTTGAAGGGCCTTAAAAGATTGACCCTAATGAGGACACTGTATTCTTTTAAGAACCACAAAATTTGTCTTACAAAAGTGTCATTATGCAGAATGAGCTACTTAAAGCCAGAGGAGAGAGGTGGTATGTGGAGTGAAGGGTTAGTGGGGAGAGGAGAGCTTAGGGAATGACAGGGTCTAACTGGGCTGGCTAGGCAAGGGGATTGCTTCTCTTGCTCATAAAGGATCAATTATTTCTTGCTCTTGTGTGTTTGTTGGGAAGGGAAGAAAGTGTTACTAATGATATTGTGAAGATAGGAAATGTCAGGGATGGTGGGCCTCTGAGATGCTTGTAGAATTAGAAGGTTTTATAACTGGAAAACAAAATGCCTATTAATGGTCTGTAAAGATCAGACCTCATTTGCACTGATGTGAAGACATGCTCTAAAATTGGTTTTTCTTTGATAACATCATCCTGGATGATTGACATGCCCTAGGGCAACACCCACCTAGGGATTCCTTGGTGGGTTAGGTGAGAGATGGATAGGGCTGGGGCCTACACAGAAGAGAGAGAAAGTGGAGATGTAGCCTGGAACATTCAGTGATTTAGGATCTCCATGGTCTTATTAATGCCATATAATCCTAGGACATTTAAACATGAGCTTGGGGTAGTCTTGGCTTATGACTCTCCATACATGGCCCTGAACATGCCATCATATCCTGTGGATCCTGTGAATGCAAGAAGGGAACTTTTACATCAGAGGTGGCCTCCAGGTTTCATACTGAGTATCAACATTGGTTGATTAGCAATGGTTTCCGTGAATGAGAAGGGTGAACATATATGTGCAAACCATGTGTTTGCAATATGTGATTTATTTCATTCTACTGAATCTTAGGAAGTTGAGGTCAAAAGAGGGGAAATGACCTATCTGATATCACCCAGATAATTAGATAGCTGGGAATAAACCCAGGTTTCCTTTTCAAAGTGTGTAGGAAAATGCAAAGATGGGCATGACGGGGCATGAGAAACCCTTAAACACACTGCTTTGCTCAGTATTGTCAGTTCTGCTTTTGTTCTTGCTTCAACAGTGTCTAAAATAGCACACGTCCATTTGCATCATTTGTGAAAGCTACAATACTGTGGAGGCCACAGAAACTCTGTTCTTTGAGCAATTAACCTTTTTAAAAAAAGTTCATTATTTTATGGAGACACATGAAGTATGTACATTTCTTTCAAATATTTTAGCCTCCTATGAAATGGGGCCTTTGTCCTTTGGAATTTTCAGTATCTGCTGTTTTTCTAAAGGTGAAGTTACTAACTTAAGCTTTTGAAGTTTTCATTTTATCATGAGAGTTTGTGTCTAATGGGCTTGCTAATGAATGTTGACTCCCATTTCATGCCCCAAGCTGCTGAGAGCATAGAATGCTCTTTAGGAATTGTCTTTGATGGAAAAAAGTTTTTTGCCCATGATGTGTGCCCCTCTCCAGAAGCAGTTTGCATTTAGAAATTGTCTGTGCAGGGGTTTAACAGCAACTCTAAAAGGCCATCCTAGTTTCATTCTCCCTGGAATCAGCTGAGGCTTCTAGTGCAAGTGTATCAAACTGTTCCCTATGCTCAGTCCTGCTTCCTTTACCTTCTTACAGATTTTGTTCCTGAAAGAACACCACAATAAACATTTTGTGTGCATGTCACCTTCACAGTCAAACCAAGAAATCTTCTACCAACAATCTGGGCATCCCTTAGCCCAGTCAAGTTGATATATAACACATCACACATTGATACCATCACACATATACTTATTGTCAACTCAGTATCTTTGCGCATCTCCTTCATCATAATCTCTAAATAATGATAACAACATGGTTATAATTGTGCTAATGTTAGCAGTCCTGCATGAATTGGGTTTTGTAGTAATTTCCCATTGACCTTGATGACACAGCATGTTAATACTAAGAATTTCCAAAATATGTCCTGTATTTCAGACTTACTTTTCTTTATAGCCGATTTCCCATTGGTAGTTAGGATCAATCACCACAAACCATAACTCCCTTTGTTTGTTGATTCAGAGGTATGAAGAGTCCAACTGACTGGGTGGCAGACTTTACCTACAGTTCAGTGGATTCATTACTATGTATACTGGTGAAAGCACTCCTTCTGCAACTAAGAGCTCTAGATCAGCAGAGCATAAAGTTATAGGAGCAGGAAGCAATGACTTTGCTAGAGGGTCACTAAGGGTAATGGTGAGTAGTGCCACTCTCATTTCTACCTCTTGATTCCTACCCCAGGATCCATGAATTCTGTCTATGAAAGAAACAGCACCATATATTGGATGCTGGTTCAGAGAATATGTAGCCTTTTGCAGAACTTTGCCCAAATCCTACAAAATATTTTAACCTGGCTGGCACTGTAACTGGGTGTTCAAAGGACCACTCCACTGTTCTATCAAGTCAGCTGCTTCAGGATGGTGAGGAACATATAAGATCAGTGAGTGCCGTAAGCATGGACCCATTACCATACTTATTTTACTGTGAAGTGAGTTCCTTTGTCAGAAACAAAAATGCAGAATACCACAATGGTTGATCGCCCATTCTCTAAGTCCACGGATGGAAGTTTGGGCGGAAGAATTACATACAGGGAAGGCAAAACAAAATACCAAGTGAATGCCTAGTTTAGTAAGAATAAAATTCTGCCCCCTCCATAATAAAAGTGGCTCAATATAATCTACTTGCCACCAGGTAGCTGCCTAATTATCATGGGAAATGTTTCCATATCAGAGGCTCAGTTGGTCTTGGTGGCCCTAGCCAGGTCAGCTATGGTAATTGAGAGTTTATGTTGCTGAACTCATGCATAATGTCCATCCCTGCCACCATGGCCACTTTGTTCATAAGTGTATTGGATAATGACAGGGGTGATTAGAGAAAGAGGCTGATTGCTATCCTGTCCACTTGATTATTAAAATAATCCTTTTCTGAGGTTATCTTTTGCTGATGATTCCTATAGGACAGGAATATCTTCATGTTTTTGCTTATTCAGAGTGATCTATACACAGATATCTTCCCCAAATTTATTTATCATCAACTTTTAAATCATGCTTCTTCCCATGCCTATCCAACCAAACCATTGCCTAACGCTCATGAATTGGTATATAATTCCATATTTTGCCACTTCTCCTCTCCTTGTGTGACATGCACAACCAAGTGCACTGTTCAAAGTTCTACCCATGAAAGTATTTCCCTTCACCAATGTCCTTATGAGATATTCCAGAGAGGGTATTTAGTGTTCTAGCTCTCCTTTTGGGTGGTATCTGCATAACATGTAGAACTACCTGTAAACCAGAACCAAGTCTTCTCTTCTTTTGTCATATGATTGAGGGTAACCACCCATGACATGAGGCCACAGGGCCAGGATGGAAGACAGAAGGCAGTGTAGCCACAGTAGGGACATGGGCCTTTGGGCCACTTCTTCATGTAAATTATTTGTGCCTTCATGCTCTGTTCACATGTATTACCACTTTCTGTTTGATGATAGACTATTGCTGGGCATGCCTAACTTTTTAGCTTGGTAGATACAGAATAGATGATCTTATTGTATTCTTACTTATTTCCCCCCTCTTACTCCCTATAAATACTGAATGGATTCTGGCAGTTAACAACGTGCCAACACAGTTTCAAGCAAGGAGTGGCCCCAATTTCAGTTGCTGTGTCAGACATGGTATCTTTGCCAGGGTAGATTAAAATGACTTCAGATATGTAGATCTGTATGTGGTTATTGATCTAGTGAGTGAAATTTTTGTTCATTACCATCAATAAAAAAGATCAGAAACAGTTTATATGTATGTGAAATGGACATTCTTGCCCCAGGACTTTGTTATTTCTCCTTCTCATCGTTATATTGTCTAAAGGGATGTGAACCATCTGGACACTGTATCGGAATCACATGGGTCTTTTGCATCAATGTTATTATATTTATTGGGTCAGATTAGTTAAGCAAAACCCTGAAATTATGTGGTAATTTTGGTAAAATACGTGTGCTTCAGAAGATAAGAGATTAACTCTGTGAAGTAAATCACTACATTGGTGAAATTTTTAGATGGTTAAGTTGTCTGGGTCATGCTGAGATATCACCTCTAAGGAAAAGAACAAATTATGTCATTTCTCCCTTTCCTGCCACCAAGAAAGAGCAGTATTTAATAGGATGTTGGGTTCTGGGGCAGCATATTTCACACTTGGCAATAGTATTTCAATTATTTACTATGTAATAGGGGTGCTACCAATTTTGAGTGGGACCAAGATCAATAAAGAACTCTAGCAGATTTAATTTGTAGTGCAAGCAGCCCTGTCACTTGAATCCATACAACCTGGAAGCTCCTATGATACTAGAAGACTATGTGGAGTTTATGGCAAGTCCCAATAGGATCATAATGTAACTTCTAGGGTTCTATTGTAAGGCCATCCCATATGCAGTAGATAATTAATATAGCTTTCAACAAGTGGCTTCTGGCATGTTACTGGTCTCTGGAAGGACAGAGCATATGACATTGTAACATCAATCATCCTTGTGGCCAGAGTTTGCCACTATGAGCTGGATTCTCTCAGATCTATGAAGAAAGGGGTAGACCTATCATCATCATCATCATCATCATCATCATCATCATCATCACCATCAGGCATTAGCCATGAGCAGGGCCAGAATGTTTAAGAAAGCTGTACAGATAGGTTGCTAGACCCCTGTACCATCCTCTACTTTGGCTCAGTCCTACTCCCTTAGCACAGATCTATGCTCAAATGAAAGGGTCTGTATGACCAATTGACAGAGCCAACTGAACCAACATGGTTCACAGATGAATCATGTTTACTCAGTATGTGAGTCAGGGAGCATCTGTAAAAGGGTTTAGAATAGTGCTTCACATATATTTGACATGGTAGAAGATTTTGCTATTATAAAGGAGTAGAAATTAGATTTAAATTTGGGTCTGATGCATCTTTAGCTTTGAAGAGCAAAGTGGCATTTTTTAGTCTACTGAAAATGGTTGGAAAAGGAACAGTGAGTAAAAAAAGAACAGTGTTGGTCTTTAATGTTATGCTACCTTCATAATCTCACCAATTCTTGTGTATTGAGTGCCTAAATATATACCTAGCACAGAAGTGGGCACTATGGAAAACCCAAAGATAATGACAATATGGGATCTATCTTCCAATAGGTTTTGCCCTAGGACACAGCTTCAGTCACATTGTAGAGGCCCTGGTTATTAAGGCAGAACAGAGGCAGACAGGGACCTTTTCTAAGGCTGAGGACAGTCAGCATTGTGACACCTGCTGCCATTTCATACCATTTATATACTCTCCAGTCCAGAGGTATGAATGCTTTTGTAGAAAACCTAGGAAAGCTTCATCTGACATTGCCTCCAACTTCACTTTGACTTGAGTCACTGAGTTTGTTCTTTAACCTACATGAAGTCTCACCCAAGAAAGATCTGATGGTAGCCCTCCTGAGATGCTTGACCTTTTCCATGCAGCACTTGACTTCTGGACTTCTGACTGCAGAAGACCTTGAACACTGCTCAATAGGAATTTATTGAGGAATTTTTACCTCAGTAGGAATTTATGGGCCAGGACTGCTTGGCTCTATACCACTGGCTGAGGAAAGCACGCAGCCAAATTTTTATTCTTGACACTGAAAACTGTGCCCAAACTTCTCTTGGGTGAATTATATTTAAATTTCCCTGCTAGTGTTGTTTGTTGAATACACTAGTGATACACTAGCTTATATCGACTACATAGTTTATCTGTAAGTCTTACTCCTTGGGTTGAACTCCAAGCATCAAGGTAAGCCCCAAGGCCTGTCATGTCTTCTTTTGTAGGTTCATTCATGGCTACTGCAGTGGATGCTATGTTTCTGTCAGAGGGAGATGATTTTTATATAGTATCCTAGACAAGCCATTACTTTGCTAATATTAGGAATATGGTCTTTTTTTAACATGGATGCATGTGAAAAAATTCTTTTCTGGCAGTTTAGTTTGCTCCCCCACCCCCACCCCTGTCTCTTGGTCTCAGGAAAGGTTATGTGTTGTTTTAATAGCATGTATATATAATGCCTATTAGTACTAATGGGATGTATTCTTTCATCGGGACATAATCACCAATAGCATGCAAATCAGCAAATTCGCTCTTCAACGGTTGCTGAAGGCTTCGTTCTTGGGCAACATATGGTCTCTAGTCACCTCCTCACTCTGCTCTGAAAATTTTCCATTACACATCTTAATCATCAATTTTCCCCCCTCTGTTTAAGAAATGAATTAAGCCAGTAAAAATTGGGATGACAATTTTTAGATTAAAATGAACCTCTTCTCCTTGCTGCCAAAACCCACCGGTGCATTTTTATTTTTCATTTATTTTGTTTTTTTTACATCACCAATTAGTGCCTCAAAATGATTTTTGCATCTGGCATGCATGGGGTGTGAACTATAAAAATTCTAGTTTCAAAGCTTCTTTTGCTCTGTTCTATGGGGAAAAAAATTCCCTTTATCAAGTGATTGCGTAGGCACAAGGGATAATAGAATAAGATGCAATGTATTTGCCCAAATAGTCAAGTGATTTTAGAAAATGTGTGTCTGATAAAAGCTAATCTGATGAATGTCCAGAAATAAGGAATTAATATTGAAAGAATACCTACTATGTGTCAAGTGCTATATTTCCCTCATATCATTAAATTTTTTTTTAGTAGACAAGGCAACTACAGTGACCAATCCAGATTTATTAATGCATTTGGACATTCATTCATTGACTACAAAAATAATTACTGATCACTAGTTTGTTCTAGGCATTGTGGATTGAGGGCATCATGATCTATATGGTAGACTTGGTCCCGGTCCTTATGGTATTTATAATCAAATTGTGAAGACAAATAAAATCCAAGTAAACAAAGAAATAAATCAACAACAACAAAAAGGTTAGTAAGCGCTTCAAGAGGATGTTGATATGAAGAATAATTGTGGATGCGGAGTGGGAGGATTCCCTTTGATCTTGGGTACTGCATCAAAAGTAGGGGCCAGATCCTTGACTCAAATACCAGTGAAGCCCCCAAACTGTTCCTTTCATTGTCTGTTTTGAGCTTCAACATGGTTGGGATTGCTAACATTTCCTGAGTCCCTACTATGTGCCAGACCCTATTTAATTTTGTGTTTCTCTACCTACCTTATGAAGTGAGGATTATTTTAACTCCCTTTTGCAAATAAAGAAACAAAATTAAGTCTTCAGCTTGTCCAAATTGACATAGTACCACTTTATCTTCAGTCCCAGTGGTTAGATTTTAAACAGCTGGATTTTGTCATTTTCCTATCCTCCCCAGGTCCAAGAGTTTTTTTGTTATTCTCCTTGGGATAGAGACTTATGCGATGGACTGGCTGGTGGAATAGTCCCCCAACCCTCACTCAATTACTGTCTTTCCTTCTCTTCCCACACCTTTATCTCTCTTTTCTGTGCCTGGATGGACCCCGGAAGTCAAGAAAAAATACATTTTTAATAGAGTTTTATTTTGAAAGCATCACATATTTTTTCAGATAAAAAAGTGATATATGGTTATTGTCAATAGTTTCAAAAATTTAAAAAGGACTGGGAAATGTAAAAACAAGAATAAAAATCACTCATGGTTCCACCAGCCAAGGAGGGCAGTATTCTGGTTCCTTGTAATATTTTTTTCAATGTATAACAAAAATGACTGTCCCTTAGAGCACTTATCATGTGTTAGGCAGGCATAATTCTACATATATTACATATGTGAACTAATTTAATCACCAAAGTAACCCTACATGGAAGGTCCTATTATTATCTCAATTTGGTAGGTCAGGGACTTGATTAATTGACATTCCCAAGACCACAGGATCCAACCTGCTCAGGAAGGCTGGTTCTGGACTGCTTGTTACTTATTTTGCTATCTCACGTCTATCTGGAGTTGTGCATAGTTCTTTATACACCTGGGATCATACTTTACATAAAAATTTACATTCTGCTTTTTAACCTAACATTATTTCATGGGCATGTTTCCATGTCCTTACATGTTCTTCAGACTGTTTCTAGTGGCCGTGTGGATGTGTTTTACATAACCACCTCCCACTGATGCACACTTAGGTTGTTTCCATTTTTTGTTATTATAAAAATTGATGCTGTGAATGTCTGTGTACATAAATCTTTGACCAGCTTTTCGGTTATTTCCTCAGGGCAGATTCCTGGAAGAGGATGACTTGGTCAGAATTTTTGGCAGTTCTTCAAATTTTTGGTGAAGTGGAAAAAAAAAAGGAAGAAAAAGAAATATTCATATGTGTGGTGCAGATTTAAATGACTTGAAAACTCAGGGAAGTCAGAGATCTGTATGAGTTGAAGAAAAATAATCGGGAAAGACTTCTTTAGGAGGTAGAGTGAAAGAGGAGCTGGCCTGAGGTGATAAGGGGCTGGAATCTACTTGGGGAGGAGAGGCTCCCTGAGATTCTGGCCACTTTCTTCTGGAAGTCAATTGACCTGGGCAGCAGGCTGGTGAGAGAGGGGCTATAGGGGAAAAAAAGGAATTTCCAAGGCAGATGAGGAAGTGAGAAGAGGTAAATGTGCTTTTTAGGCAGTAAGTAGCACATAGGCAGGCCCAGAGTGTGAGAGAACATGAGAATGTGGAGGGCCTCGCATTGAGGCAGGGAGGATTGAGAGATGGGTTTACAAGAGGTAGGCAGGGGCTAGACTCTGAAAAGGCCTGGGAATCATGTTAGGGAAGATAAGTGTTCTTATGTTGGTAACAAATTGTTGCTGGAGTTTGGGCCTAAAGAGAGATGTAGTCAGATTCACACTGTCTACAGAAAGGGCTAGCGGGTCTACAAGAAAGAAGACTTGTGTGGGGTGGTCCTGCTTCCGGTCGCTTTGCCCACAGTAGGGCCTGTGGCTTATTCTTTGTTCCCCAGGGCTCACCAAGAGGAGTGTGTGTGGAACCCTGACATGGAAATGAAAAAATTGCAGAAACTAAGAGCACAAACACTTCCTCTATGCTGTTGAGATTACCATCCATGAGAAATCCGTGCATATGTCAGGGCAGAAAATAATGAGGCAATATACTTCTTTAAACAGATTCAGTTCATCTTCGCAGGGGCCCAGTGGCAAGAGGACAGTTGGGTGCATCTTCCCTTGCCGGCACTGGCTGCTCCTTTCCAATCAGACAGGTCATTCAGTGCTTTCTTCCAGGCAATTATTTTTGGGATGGTTGAAGATTTCGATCAACCAATCAAGCTTTTATAGAAGTCACTTTCCTTGATTATGTCCCCGATCTTTAACTCGGGGAGGGATTTTCCTCTGTAGGTTCGACAGCCCCAAGTTTTCAATTAATTTCTCTCTCCCCACCTCTTACATCTTGCTTTAGCTTCCAGTTGGGAAGCTGTAGTGTTCACAGGCTCACAAGAGCTCCCAATAGCAGCTTCCAACCTGAGACCCCAACATGGTTCTTTATGGTATCTAAAACCTTTCTCAATGAGAAATGTCCAGTGAGAGGGTACAGGGATGGGTGATCTGGAAGCTGAGAGAACAATAGGAGTTGCAATGCAGCACTTTAGGATGTAGAGAATTCTAATGGCTGCAGTGACTGCATTTAGGACCAGTCCCAGAGACATGCAGAATGAAGGAGTATGGATCAGTGTTTTCAAGTGGAGGAGTCATACCCCTGCTTCAAAATACATTGATGAATATTTTGAATTTAATGGATACGTATCTATTTTTGTGTTATTTATTACAGAGAAATTATTGATTTTCTTTAAGTAAAATTATTATAACACATAAATAGCTTAAATGAAAATATTAGGTAAATTGGTTCCAAGGTTTGTGTGTAAGGTGGCAAAACTCTCAAAGGTGGCACATGAATGCCTTAAGATTAGGAGAACACAGGTATTGTAGGAAGAATTTTGTAATCAGAGACATGGATAAAATCCAAGCTCTGCCCTTCATTAAATTTCTCATGGGAAAATTACTTAATATTTCTTTGCCTCGGTTTTCTTGTCTATAAAATGGGCATGTAACACCTATCTTTTGACCTTGTGGGATTTGAAGATTCATTTGCCTATTCATTTATTCTTTCAGTCATACAATACTTAACTGAGTGTCTGGTATGTTCATCATCCTGGGTCTGGGCCTTAAGGCATAAAGAAGACTTTGATAGGAAGCAAAGGTAGAGAAATTAAATTTATCACAATGGAGAACATCTCAGGACTTTAATTAGAGTGTTGAAAGTTAATGGTGTGGCTGGAGTGCTGAACTTACGGTGATGAGTTCCATTAACTTGTAATCGTGGACCTTGACTGCCATCCTAAGGGTTGTGTATTAGTCTGTTGGGGCTGCTATAACAAAATACCACAGACTGGGTGGTTTAAACAATGGAATTTATTCCCACAGTTCTGAAGGGTGGAAATACAAGATCAATATGTCAGCAGTGTTGTTTTCTTCTGAGGTATCTCTCCTGGGCTTGGAGAGGCCATCATCTCACTGTGTCCTCATGTGGTCATTCCCTGGTCAGTGTGCTCTCCATGTGTTAACCTCTTTCTTATAAGGGCACAGGTCCTGGTGGATTAGGGCTCACCCACAAGACCTCATTTTGCTTTAATAACCTCTTTAAAGGCCCAATCTCCAAACACAGTCACATTCCAAGGGGCAGAGTTAGGATTTCAGAAAATGGATGTTTGGGGGACATAATTGAGCCCATAATAGAGTGACACTTTGATCCTTTCGGCTTAGGTAGAGTCTGTGGTCTGATCTGTGCAGCAGCAGGAGATTGCAACTGCCAGGGTGGGACTGCCAGGTGGGGAAATGGTGGTGAGGGAGGTGTGGGTGAGACATGGCAAAGGTGAAATCCACAGGGCTCTGAGCCTGGTATCTCCAGCTCCTGAAAACTACACACAAACACACACACAAAGCAAGAGAAATCCAGATTGGCCCCGCCCCTGGCCTCTTTCTCTGTCCCTTAGGGATGAGTCTACTTTTAGCTCCTTAGTTTTCCCATCTGTTAAGTGGGAAAAATAAAACCCGAATCTCATGGCTCCCCACGGGATACAGTCATATGTTGCTTTAGCACTGAGACACTCGTGGCAAATGCAGACTGGTTTCATTCCTGCTGCTAAGAAGAAAACTGTCTTTCTACCAGAATACAGTACCAACAAACTTACATTTTCTGAGTATCAGAAAGCCATGGTTTGGGTTTGAGCTATTCACTCACTTATGATCTGAGATTATTCTAAAAAGACTTTGCAGCTTAGTCTAATTGGGTAATTGGGATGTTTCCAGATGAAATTCGACTTGTATTTTTAAAAAACGCTTTGAAGAACTGGTTGCCATGGTGCTGTGCTGCTGACAAGATCCCTCACTGGCTCGCACTAAGCAGCAATAATGGGCTTCTGTTTATTCTGAGTTTCAGGTTACCCACCTGAACATCCTTCCTGGAGGAGGCAGGGTGTGAACCCGAAGGACTGATAAAGTCCTTCCTGAGAGTCTCTCCTCCATGGAGGGTGTGTCTCAGAAAAGAAGCAGATTTGCTTCTGGGGGTAGGTGGGAAGGAGGAGGTCAGGCCTAGCAGAAGCCCAGCTGGCTTGAAAGGACTTCCCAGACCACTTCCCGCTGGGTAGCTGGGAACTGAGGAAGAAGCCACTGTGCATTCATTGGCCATGGTATAAACTGGGTGGCTGTTTCAGGATATGAGTACTAATCCTCTCATATTTGTGGGCAAATCGATGTCTGGCAGGGAGAGTTGCCTTTACTTGAAGATGTAACATGGTCTTAAAAGCTAGTATTAATGTTTTTATGGTACTACTGTTTTCCATTTGAGAAGGCCTTAGTTCTAATTCCATTTTTCAACCCAGTGGACCCGATTCTTACCCATTGTCCTTAGATTTCTTCTATCTGAGTGTTTATTATCAGAACGTGAAACATCTTCGCCAGATGCAGTATTTTGGCTTCATTAAAAGTTTTTCTAGTTCCTCTTCAGTCATGTCAATATTTACCTTGGACAATGCTTTGTATCCTTTTTGTTTATAATTCCAGAATTCTCCAAGACAAACTGATTATTCGTGACTCTCTGGCCTGAGTTACAATTTAAACATACCTTAGGCTGATGTTTTAAGTATGAATCCTCCAAAGTGCTTTCTCCATTTCTCCTGGATTTGTAGTTGGTCATCTTACATACCCGCTCATGCCCTCTACTCTTTCTCCTCTCTGGTGCTTTCCAAGCATGTCTTTATTCTTAGAACATACAGCATGCAAACTTTTTTCTTTTTCTTTTAAAATCCTGGGGTCCCTCTCCCCTGCCAAGGTTGCTTTTAACACAGTGTGTTGTACCACATTCTTCAAACACTCGCATTGTTTACCCAGAGAGCACTGTGTTTCAGGCTGCCCATTCCCTCTTGCTCAATTTCTGATAACTAGTGCAAAGTACACAGGACCCCTGTCTACCGCCTGAAGACAATAGTTTAACTCCTCCCAAGCAGTAAAAGGAGCCCTTAGTGGCCAAATAGAGCTCAGTAAACTCAAGCATTTCCCTGAGGGGCCCACTTGTACAGAGCCAGTCATCTTTCCTTAGTCACTCAGGATTTATCAATCTGTGTACTTCTTCATCGGCTCCATAGACTATTTTAAATAATTTACTATGTATTTCAGATACATTTATTACATTTGATCTGCATAGCGGCATTGTGAAGGATACCCAAAGGATTCAAGTGACCTGTTTAAGATCACAAAATAAGTTGAATAAAAAGGTTTCTGCCCTGGAGTTATTTATATCAATAAGCCATTTGGACTTATGCAAGTCTTACTGTTCCTCTAAAATATTGGACTGTTTCTTTATTTGGGGACATTTTCCTGTGTTAGTTCCTTTGCTTGAACTACCCAGCTTCCCCTTGGACAAGCTATGCTCTTGCTCACATTTTAAACCTCAGCTTTGATTTTTACTTTCTCTAGAATCATTCTCTGGTCCCTCAATTATGGGTGAGGATTTCTTTTGCCCTGCTCCATAACACCCTTCCAAACACATAAGCAAGTTTATCACAATGTCTGATCACCTGATGAACATTTGACAAGCATTAGTTTATCATTCTCCATCCTGGCTCTGGGGAGATGATTAATAAATAGATGATGAATAAATGAACAATGCACATTGCATCTTTTTCTTGATGTTGCCTTGGGGTCCTTGAACTCAAGAGCAAATGCCAGAGAGAACACCAAGAGGGTTCAAAGAATTTGCAACATTAGAGTCCAACCTACAGAATACCATCTGACCGTAGGTAGCCAAATGGCTATCTACTATTTGTCTGCTAAACACTCTTCCTCTTACTTTGCCACCCCTTCCTCAGTTCCTTGTGGGAACTGTCCTTTTCACCATTTTTGCTGAGTGTTGTTTAGGTAGGGTGCTGATTGACAGGAGTAGGTCTAATAAGCATATTCTATCACCTGGGTCCAGGGAAAAGTCTACGGATGAGCACATAGCTCAAGAAAGATGGATGAGTGTGACCCTGCTGGGACACTTAGGAGAGGGGATCCTGAGACACTTAGGAGAAGGGATCTTTTCTTTTTGGAATGTTGTGAGCAACAGAAATAAGCCTGAAACTTCAGGGTTTTGGAACTTGTGTAGAAATCAATGAAGACAGCATAGAACAACTGCAGCTGAGAGAGAGTGACAGAGCAGAGACCGGATGGAGACATCATTTGAGTATCTGGATTTGGCAGTACCTAAAATACAACCTCTGTGAATTTTCAAGTTTATAATCTAATAGAAGTCCATTTTGGATGTGACTGGTTTTTTTTTTTTTTTTTTTTTTTTGAGTTGTATTTCTGTCAGTCACCAACAACTTATAGTGTTCTGACTAATTTAGTAGCCAACAAACTATGATATTTTTATTACTGACATTAGTGGTTTTTGTTCCTTTGTGGCTTTGCTTACACTTGTGCTTCTTCATATATGTTTTGCAGTTTGTCTTGGTAGTTAATCATGTGTGCAGTGAGAAAGTGTGTGTTTGACTTATTTTTCCCCAAGTCCACTGCCACACGACAGGCTTGCTGGATGTGTACCAGTTTGTATTGGAGCTGAATCCATGTTTGGGATTCTTCTGGGAATGGTGATGATTTATATGGATTGGCTTTTCATACTCCCACACCCTACCTGTGGTGTTTCCCCGGGCAAACTGTGGGAGAGCAAATACAGTGGGATCTGGGAGGATGGTCTATGGTCTCCGAGTAATACATGCAAAGATACTGAGCATGTAGAATCAGAGCTTCATTTCTGAACATGACTGAACTTTGTGCTCAGATCTGGTCAGACAAGGCCTTCAAGTTCTGCTTGGAGGCAACTTTCAGCTCTGTTAGAAGGCTGGGAAATCAAAAGAAGTCATGAGCTTTTGGGTTTTCAAAGTTGGTGGACCCTGGTCTCTCAGTGCTGTGGTGACTCTATGTATGGATCTTTTTGTCCTGTGGAAATCCCTCTTTCCTAGAAGCCCTCTGTTATGGTGTGGATATGAGATGTCTTCTAAAAGCTCCTCTATTAACAGGATGTTTGGAGGTAAAATAATTTGATCCTGAGAACTTTGATCTAATTAGTCTATTCTAGTTTAAATGGACTGAGTAGTAACTGTAGGCAGGTGGGGGCATGGCTAGAGGAGATAGGTTACTGGGGTGCTCTGGAAGGGTGTCTCTTCCCTGAGGCCCCTTTCCTATCCCATCTCTGCTTCCTGATCCTAACAAGAGCTGAGCTATTTGCTCTGCTGAACCCTCCTCCATGATGTGCTGCCTCCCCTTGGGCCCAAAGCAATGGAGTTGGCTGTCTGTGGACCGAGACCTCTGAAACCATGAGCCCCCAGTAAAATTTCCCTCCTCTAAGTTGCTCTTGTCAGGTATTTTGGTCACAGTGACAAAAAAAAAAATGACTAAAACACCCTCCATGAAGTACCAATGAAGCTCCGGGTGGTGATTGCCATAATCAATAAACTCATCAATTGCCTTCTATACCTGATTCAAGGAAAGCATGTTAGTTATTAAAACGGGAAGGCAGGGATTCCATTAATAGAGATTCAGTCCTTACTTTTTGCTAAAATGTATTACTGGAAACAATTATCATTTGTATCACTGTATAGGGGACAATACATTCCCATTCAAGCCATGCTCTATTTGGTAGCTGTGTTCCGGAATAAGGCCACAGCTTCGGAATATCAGAGGTGACCTTTTGTTGTCATCAAATCTGAGATACAAATTGCAACATCTTAAGATGGTGAGGTTAGTATCTAATTACTATTTAATTACAAAAATGTAAATTGACAAGTTTCAAATGGAATATATATTCTATACCTATTATTTATATATGTGCCTCAATTATGCATGACATATTTATTTATCATATAAATGCATTTGGCTATTACACTTTAAACAAAAGGGTAATGTCCTGATTATAAAAGATATTCTTATTTTAGGATTAAGTTCATTTTGCTTGTCTTAGAATTTTGAAGGTTCTTAGGAGAACTTTTTGGATAGTTTAGATCGTTTTAAATTGCCACTGAACTGGCCTGCTGTTTTCCATTCCTTAAAGCAAGCATGGGTGAGCTTGCATATTGCATAACCAACTGTACTAGAAAATATTTGTTTATGAAGATGGTGATGATAGTGATGGTAGTGGCATTACACTCTCTGAGCCTGATAAAGTCATGGAGAAGTGACATGCAAATTGTCATCTCCATATAGCAAAATTTCAATTAACAAAGTCATAAAATTATCCATTAGGTGAAACCCATTTTTGCTATGAACCATGTTTATAATTAAGAAGTAAAATCTGCTTACCACCTTCATGGGGCTGAAGTTGGCAAAGTTTAGGACTGGCTTCCATGTGGGATATGAAGGAAGATTAGTTTGTCCTCTCTTCTTACTGTAGATGTCCTTTTCTCTGCTCTTCTGTCCTGTGAAGTCCTAATACTAAGCTTTGGGTTTGCATGAATGAGCTGTGAGAGAACAGAGAAGTTCTGAGCTGAGACTTGGGCTCCAGCTCACCCTATCAGAGAGCTCTACCTAAGGGCTTAGGGCACAAACTCAGCTGATGACAAGGTAGCATTTGATTTCTTTTGTCAAAACTTCTTTTGCACATGACTTCCCAAGAGATTGCCTCTAGATCTAGGCTCTTGGATTTCCAGGACAACATTATTTTCATTCATCAGTATCTTATATTGATTCCTACCAGAACAAAAAGGGGAAAAAAAAGTGTTTTTTTTTTTCCTGCCTGGCTCCCAGTTAACCTGAAAATTCAATTAAATAGCATCCTCCAAACACTACAGTTCATTGATGTTTAACTATGCACGTTCTTAGAAAGGCCAAACTAGATGAAACTGACATTTTGAAAGCTGTATTTTGCTCCAAAATAGAAACTGAAATAGGAATGCATTTTTTTTTTGCTTGCTTGTTTTGATAGCATTGTACTGATAGGAAGTTTGGGGAGGCAAATATCAAATTTTTGGTTTGTTATCGGTGAATATTTCCCCTGGTCTGTACTCTATTGTTTCATTTACAAATGATACTCAACAAAATTATATATTTGCTTTGGAATTTTACTGCTACCTTCTCTCTTCTCTCCTAGAAGATCTTTGGATATTTAAGAGTTGCATCCACTGAGATGAGTGTTGACTTCTGCATTGGAGGCTTTTTCTTAACTTTATCCCAGAATTAATGAGCACAACAAACAGCTGTGCTGATAGACCCATTGTGCTTGGTGACACACTCTCACCAGCACAATTGGCAGATGGTCTGTCTTGCAGGGGATTGCAGCAGAGTAGGGAAAATACTGTTAGGCAAGTGGGGTCCTGCTTATTTGAAGCCAGGTCTCTCTATTTTTTTCCCCCAGTGTCTAGCATCCTGCCTCGTAATTTTTCTCACCACTCTAATTAGGTGGGCTGCCTCTCTCTTCCATTTCATATTTTCACTCTGTTGTACATCTTTTTTCAGTTCCAACATTTTTATTTCTGACACTGAAAACTGCCCAAACTGCTCTTGGGTTGAATGTCTGGGGGTGCTTATTCCATAAAAAGTCTACAGCTTGATTCAATCCCCTGAAAAAAATTACAACCGGAAAACAGCAAAGTGAATAAAAGGAGACAAGATGAGCTAACTGAGTGACAAAGACAATCTTGTCACAGTAATGTTATTCAAACCGATGCTAGACTAAGCGCAGAGCACATGCCTGTTCTAAGTGTGTGTGGCGCTAGTTTGTCTTTGTTTTTTGTAACCTCGCCTTGAATGACATTACCTCTTGCATAGCTTATGTTTCTCCTGAAACACATTCTTTTATGCTCCAGACCTTGGAGTGTAAGAAACCTATGAATGATAAATTTGTGTCTGGAAATCCAGATATTGGATTTTTGTTTACTTGTTTGTTTAAAATGTTCTTTTTCTAGAGAAAAGAAAGCCTTCATTTGTTTCTAAGGAAAAAATAATTTCTATCACTAAAGGCTTATTGGGGAGCGAATGGCCCTGGAGACAGGGATGGGCATGTCTCCATATTCAAGATCAGGATTTTAACCTTGAGTTACTTGGAATCCACTATTTAGAGTTCTTTCATGGCCTTTAATTATCAACTATTTCTTTTAAAGCTATAGATCTATTACCCACCCGCCAGAGAGACTTTGTTATGTTAGAATTGTTTTTGAAGGTGTCAAGATGAAAAACGGTGACTCTTAAACTAAAAAGCTGCAAGATTCTGGAGCCACCTTTGTTACTGGTTCCTAAAGAATGTTCTTGGAATCCCATCACTGTGGAAAAAAGTACATGCATGCAGGTTGGGCAACAGGCCCTAAAGGGACTTGTCAGAGATTCCTTATGTCTCATGGACACTTGCAGCATGTGACACTGAGGGTCCCTTCCAGTTCCAATATTATGCAGGACGTGCAGTCCCTTTTTTTACAACTTCCCTTCATAAAGACATCTAGTTTTGACTTGAGTTGCTTCCATGATAGGGAGCTCACTACTTTAGCAATGCATATTATTTGGGGTTCCTGTAATTGTGTGAATTATCTTTCTCAAGAAAAAAAATCTACCGGTCCTCTCCCCTATAGACTCCCACAGAGTCTCCTTCTGATGACAGATCTTTAGTGCTGTCTAATCTTCTTTGAGTTTTTCTTTCTTGATATAATCATTGCCAGCGTGTTCATTGCTATGCAGACCCTTCATCATCTTGACTACCCCTATCTGTAGAAGCTACAACTAGTCAGGGTCTATGTTAGAGGGCATCAAGAAGAACCTCTGTATTTAGGTGAGAAGAAGTGATGTGCCTAGACAAGGGTGGTATGGCCCCCTAGATGTGGTCTATGAGTGCAGAGTAGACAGATGCTAAGCAACCCCTCTCTGGAATCTTCTCATGTTCTTGTTTATTGCAGAAACTTCTGCCTATGAATACCAAAATGATCCAGTCTTACAGGCAACATTTCTTCTTGAATATCCGAAGGGCTATGTACAATTAAATTTCCAAAATCCCAACCATGATCTCTAATCTGACAGTGCATCCGGTTCTGTCTGTTGACTTTGATGTGTCTCAGGTGAGTCCCTTTCTTCTACCACCTTCTTTCAACTGGTAATTATTTCTTCTTCATGGGGCATCCTGCTCTTCCTACCCTCCCCCATTCTTTTTCCAATTCCAGTTTTCAGCTGAAATAGGGAGCGTGCAAATCGTAGGGTGTCCCCATAATACTTTATAACATCAGTCTTTCTCAGGAGATCACATGGAGGAGAGGGTCGCTACCAAACAATTGGCTCTTTGGCAACGCCAATCTGCATTTTGCTAAGCACATTCCCAAGTGGGAAACAGTGAATGTGGCCAGAAAAATGAAGTTATCTATCTTCCTAAAGGGGCTAATGTTGAAAGGGCCACAAGAGGAACACATTCTCAAGATGAGTAATCACCTACAAATTGTTAAAACAAAAGCTCCTCAGGCCCTGGCTGCACCCAGAGGAGTGGGGACAGAAGTTCTGATTGAGAACTTTGATTTCCCACAGATTGTTTGAGTCTTAAATGAAATTTGGAAAGGTTCCCTGACATCAAAGGCTGTTCCTTTTGGCTAATCGATTGAGTATGTTGTGCCCGTCCTCCTCGGAGCCCCCCCATGACTGGGAACATATGTCACATTCTTCCTTTGCCAGTAATTTAGAAGCTCTTGACAATAAAACATCTTTTTTTTTTTTTTTCCCTAAGGAAAAGGGTGGTCCTGGGGATTGTTAATGTAGCAGAGAATAGCAACAATTTACTCCTCTCTGAAAAATATACAAAGTCTGATCAATCCATACCTGAATATCCTCTGCATAATTTGAAAATAACATGGAAGGGAATAGGCCTCAGTGTCCTGTTCACATTTACATCTGGAACAGCTGCCAGGGCCTCTTAGAGTTGATTTTGTTCAGTTTTGCAGGGCTGATTTGAAACCCAGGCAGAAAATGAAAGTGAGCAAATTTACCTCTGGCATTCAAAGAAATGCTTTTGGTCAAAGTGAGTATTTCTGACCATGACTCATTTTCAAAAGAAGCATTGAATTCGCTTTGTCATCTTTGCCTGGATCGGGCTCAATCGGCTCTTTTATGATTTTTAAAATATCCTATATAGCTGGGATGGCATTTATTAGGCTTCAGCTATTCAATATTGCATTTCAATGTATAAAAGTCACTGTTCAATTGAATATTGAGTTTTCTAAGGAAGTAAACCTACAGAAAAGAAATTTGCAAGAATCTAAAATAAATGAGTTTGAGGAAGATCAAACTGCCCTTTTGGCTGTTTCAAAGATCAAAAGATCTCTCTTTTATAGAAATCAGGAGCAGTTTGAATAGCTTCTTTCCTCTACTGTAAAGCCCCATTTTTTCCACTATCATTGATAGCTTGGGACTGAACCATAATGGTATGAAAGGCCTTGGGGGAGAGAGAAGATGGTTTCATTCTTGAAAAGCACCCAAGACTTTTGCACCTGAAATAACAGGCTTTTAATTTAATTTAGTCTTGAGCCCAGTAGAGTGAGCAAATGAAAGTCTGTCCTCAGCTCCTCCAGGAATTGGGATGTCTTTGCAGCGCACAAGAGGGTCTCCTCATAATTGTTTTAAAAGGCTTCTGTGTATCCTTGTTTCTACCTGTATGGAAGGCTGGATTATATATAAGAACACTATCTTTGGGTTTACATCACCTACATTCTGTATAAACTTAGAAGTTACCCAATCTTCTTACTAATTATTATCTTCATTTTATACATGCTTCCTGTATAATAATTTGTACCTTGGCTTAAGTTCCTTCCAACTCAAGGCCTTTGTTCATGCTGTTCCTTCAACACGGTAAGGAATTAAGAAACCTAACTTATCAGTGTATTATAGGAAAAAGAAAACACCATGTATCTTGAGTAAATGAGATTCGTGAAGTTCAGCACATACTAAGTGATCAACAAGTGGCAATTCCTCCTGTTTCCCTGAGTTTCTAGAAGCCAGAATAAGCCTCACCTCTGCACCACAGGGACTTCAGAGGTGCAGAGTAGCTGAAGCACAAATGCGTGTGAATGTGTAGATGGATGCTGTCAATCATTAGTCTCCATCAAATTTCCTTCTTCCCTTGCCTGCTTTTCTTTCTTCTTTCCAAGAGCATATTATCAACTTTCTAGGAAATGCTGAAACCTTTGTTTATTCCCTTATACTGAAATTTCCCTCTTGGGAAAGTTCTCCTGGTTTCAAGGGGAACACCAAAGGAGAGGTCTGTAGTGAAAGGCAAGAAGCCATTACAAGGTTGGGTGGGTGGGGGAGTTGGAGAGGTCAGCTCCATGAGCCTTACAACATGAGGTTGGCATTCTCATGCTTCTCAACTTTACCACTAACATTACTGTTACCATCAAACACTGACAACAACTCCTTTAAAGTTGAAGGAAAAAAACCTTTGTCTCCATGCCTGGGGGAAAAAAATAATCCCTATCAAAATTGTAGACCATTCATGGTTAGAGAGTGAACACTAGAATCTTTCCTTTAGTTAAGGGTTAAAACAAGTTCCTCTACTAGTTATTGCTTATTTCTTGTGAATTAGTTTGTCAGCCTTTTTTTTTTCCTGAGAAGATAGAAGGCCAAGTATTAAGGCATGTGGTTACCTATGGTGTAAGGAAGTATTTCTGTCAGCATTTAGTTGCTGATAACAGAATTCAGTTCAGTTATTTTTAGCAGAAATGGATTTCATACAATGAGTAAGGAGCTTACAAAAATCACTAGAAAGATTGGAGGAGTAGAGAGTAGGTGGAACTTCTAAGAATCATACCACAGAACAACATCTTAGCCCTGGACCACTGAGGTAGTTACTGTGTCTGTCATGATCAAGTCAGTGATATGGGAGGTCATCTTTACAATTGCCTACATTTGCATTTCATCATATCTAGCCAACCTACACCAATAAAATAGCCCTTGACTTGCCTATCAATAGCCATGGTGCTGGCCCCTGACCCCTTGCCCCTGGGCCTTCTGTTATGGCTCCCATATCTCCATACTGCATTGTTTAATGAAAGTAGTGAGGTGCAACCTCTACCTTAATGTCTACTTCTACCTTCTGCATCTCAGGAGGAATGTCTGCTTGGCTGGAGCTAGATTCCACATGGGACCTAAGGTGCAAAGAATTCTGGGAAATGAGGCTGTCTGCTTTCCAGCCTCTAGAGGGCCATACGGGGAATTTTGAAGAGGTTGGCATGGACCAGAGTGAACCAGTTTGCAGATTCTATCACAGGGGCTAGGTGATGGGAGTGCCAGGAGAACATTTTTGAGGGAGAAATAAATGCAAAGGGAGCTGAAAATAACCTCGACTTACCTCACAATTTTGCCTAGAGCAAAATTTGCCCAAAATGATGAGGCATTTTAGAAATGCCACATCAGGGAGACGATTATTGTTTTCTTTGGTTAGGTGGTTTTGAGGTCTGTATGTAAACTTGCCTTAAAAAAGAGCCTCTGTCTTTCATGGCCTTGACACTTATGGTGGAAATATTTGAGTTTCTTCCTTAGCAGAGAAAGAAAGGCCCCATTCCTTCTGTGCCCTCTTCAGACTCACCTACAACTGGGTAGTCTTTCTTCAGCCTAATGTCCATTTGGCTTAGAAAATGCCTCATGACAATGAGTAAAAAGAGAAGCTTTGGATGACACCTAGGAATGTGTGGCACTTTCAACTACCAGGTAAATTGCCATTTCCCTGATGAGGTGACCCAAAAGAGAGCTTGAAGTTGCTCGATGTGGGTGGATCACAGAAGTACCTGAGTTTTGGAAGCAGGAAGTCAGGGTGCTATCCTGCCATCGTCTTTTTAAAATTCAATCCAGCAAAACACCTTAAGCTTTAATAAACATCTTCTCCTTTAATAGTGTTGACTCCAAGCTAATAAGGCAACCAGCGAATCAAGTAAAGGTAAATTTCTCATTAACAATTTATTTAACTTTGTTGAAGAGAGCAATTTCAACTTCTGCTAATTGAGTTTGTAACAAAAACATGGATCCATTTTACTACCACCCTCAGGACCTTAATCAAACTCCAGGAAAGGTAAAGTAACTCTCATTAGCAGACTAAGGAGGTAAAAATCCAGGATGGAATGGAAGGTACCAGAACATTGTTAAAATCTAGAAATGTCAACAGGGTTATAAAGCAGAGGCACAGACTGGCATTTCACAATGTTTTGAGTTTTATTTGCCAGTGGAAGAACCGTTTTGAAGCTCAGACTGGACACATATATGACATGGAAGATTCTGGTTTTGATTTGTGGGTGACATGTTTGACTTGCCCCCTTTATTTAAGAGTTCTCTGTGGAATGTGGGAGAGAGAGCAGGGTAGACCCATGAAGAGGACTTGCTTTTTTCCAGCTGATCCAAAGCCTTTCCCTGTGGCTCCAGGAGGTGGCTGTAATTTAGGAGTTTCATAAGGAAGGGCTGAGCGAGGCTGCCTCAAGTGATAACCCTGTGGGCAGAGGGACATGCAGCGTGTCTGTGATTGGGCAGTGATTGAATTTGAAGGGATTTAATAATTCTTGAAATTCTCTGCCTTTTCTTCAGACTTTCCTCTGGAAGCCTGATTAAATGCGTATTATTTCTTCTTAAGTGATTTTACAGGTCGTTTATTTTGGATTTATGAGCATCAACACGTTTTAAAAGGTATTAGCGAGCTGTGCTGCTGGATGCTCGTTCTCCAAATCCTTAACTCTCTATCTGCATCAGATAATAAGAAGTCTTTTAGATGTTACTTTTTCTTTTATGTATACATTCACTTAGTCAACAAATATTTTAAAATACCTACTATGTGCTAAACAGTGTGCTAGGTTCTAGAAATACTCTAGTGAAAAAGACAAACCTGGCTCTTGCTTTCTCTGTATTGTCGAAAAAAAAAGAATTTGGTAACATTTATATTCCTGTGAAATTATGGGGAATGAATTAGAATTTGAACTAATATTTTATTTCCATTTAATTCACCATCCACTGAATCAAAGTCTATATGAAGAAGCACCGGCAGAATATGGATATTTTTGACATATGTTGGTGTGTGGTACCATATAAGGTAGAAAGAGAAGATGAATGAGGGGAAAATCATTCCTTTTCCCTCCATCACCTTGTCCCAAGGTGGCTGAAAAAAATTGAAATTGTCCAATTGTTCCAAGTCTATAGTTCTAAAAGAGATGACCCCTGTGCTGGCACTCATATTTACATGGCCTACTTTGGGAGGGATATCTGAGCTCCTACAACTGCATATAAAATCTACTTTATGTCTCATTCTCTGGGCTGAGGGTGTGAAGTTTTGGGACAAGTTGGAGTGAGTTCAGGGAGTATGATTAAGTGAATCATTTAAATCACCATGGGGGAGATAGTCAAAAGGTACAAATGGGTAACTGGTGCTACCTTCTAAGCAAGGGGAGTGAGGCAAGTAAAAAGAAAATGGTCAGTCACAATGTCAGGTCAGGGTGAGCGGTTTAGAAAGGAGACTGTGGGAAATGTTGGGGAGTGGAGAATCTCTGTTTCTCTGAGGCCAATTTTCAAAGTGATTTGGGAGGAGGTAGTTAGCTGAAGAGCTCTCTGCAGGACCCATACAAAGAGCCTGTGGAAGTGGTCAGTGTGTGACAGCTGGAGGTCTCTTCTGGCAGGATGCCTTATTCACTCTGCCCACCATTTTGGGAGACCTGATTGGAGAAGGTAGAAGAAGAACCAAGAAAAAAACTGCAGTAACCCAAAGCAGGGGAGAATTCAGCAGTGTAGTAAGGCTTAAGACTTCACCAACTATTTTGTTCAACCGTTTCATTCTCCTGCCCAATGGTCCTAGGATGCAGACAGATAGCAAAGGGGAAGATGATTCTCCTTACCTGAGAGATGATGAACCTGAAACTAGTGAGAACAAACAAGTTCAAGGTCAGATAACTACATAGGGTCAGACTTAGGGGTTGAGTCCCAGTCTCTTCATTCTAGCTGTCATTCTATTTCCATTACAGTTACTAGTATTCACATGATATGTAAATATAGGCAAATGATGAAGCCGTGCATTGCAAACACATTGACCCACTGAGACATAAATGAAAGATTTTAGACAAGTCACTGTGTTTCCTTTGGAGGCTTTGCCAATTCCCCTTGTCCTTCACCACTTTCACCTTTCTGGCCCTGATGGGGCACTGATAGAAATGTATCTCTAAGCATGGACCATGCCTGTTCCTACATACTGCTGTTCTTTCTATGACCACAGTCCTCAGAGTAATAAAAAAGGTGGAGGACTAGGAAATATTTTATCCAGTAAGATTTTACTCATTTGTTTATTCAGTTGCTGAATTATATTCCAGAAATAAATCAGAAAGAATGCTATTTGCCTGCTTTAGTTGGGAAATCTGAGGGAAATGAGTTTAATTCACCATTCCCATTTCTAATTAAAACTTTTCACATTTCAAGCTTTTTGACAGAAAAAAAAGAAGAAGAAATATTGTGTGGAAGGCAGCTTTGAGAAGGCACAATCCATGTGTAATTGCTTGAGAGCAAGAAGGGTTAAAAAAGGCAACAACAAAAAAACCTGTTCGTTTTTGCTTGCTTAAAAGAAAAAAGAAAAAAAAAACACAAAAAACAACTCAAACCATCTCCAAATGTAGTTTAATCCATTTTCAGACTCTATACATTATGCATCAAGATTTTGTACAAAAGGAATTTGAGAGAAGCTTTTGCATGAAACCACTTCAGTGGATTAAATTTGCAGTTCAGCACATTAGACTCAAAAAGTGTACAAGACATTTTGAGAGCCCTGTCTTCTTCTTTTATATGCCTCATTCCTACTTCAGGTAAATAACTTTTTAAAAATGAGTGGATACCAGCAGCTGTCTTTAAGAAAAAATTAAGAAATGATTTGGTCTTCCTTCCACTTAGCTTAACAATGACTCTAAATGCTTGAAGAACAGAAAGCATAGTTGATCGAAGCAGGTCTGTGGATCCTAATGTTCTTTCTGCCAAAACTGCCCTATCCAAGGTGGAGAAGCTGATGTGAAAGAGATTCCCAAAGGAGCTTGCACAGGTAGCTCTGGTAAGAACTGCAAACCTCACCCAGTTTTAGTTCAGAGTTGCATGACCACTGTGGTAGAACATCTGGATAGAAAGCTCACAATGAGTCATCTGGATGTCTTCTCCTAGTGGATGCCAAACGACATTGAGACCACATCTGGATGCTTGGTGGGCCAATGGAATTTTTATTTCCTGTTGTTTAAATAATGGATGGTCAGGATCTAGGAAACATAGTATCTATTTTCTCCTATCCCCAGAGACCACGCATCACTGGGGGAACGCTTATTATTGAAATCAAGTTGAATCAGCAGCACCCAAAGAGCAAGCTAACTCATTTTAGGGCTGTTAAAGATGAGAGGTCTGGGCTGTTGACAGGTAGAAGTTTAAGCCTTAGGCATCATTATCGTTATAAACCATGGGTTGTCCAAACAATCTAAAGACCATCTGAAAATTTCTATAACTTTTATTTTTCTAGGTGTTGAAAAGTTCCTAGTGGTGTGGCTGGTTGCCTGGGCTACCATGTTGTGTTGACAGCTTTGGTCCTTTCCTGGCAGTTGAAGACAAGGACAGTGACCAATGAAAGGAGAGCTTTCTACTTTGAACTTTCCATTAGGCTGATGATTAATTTTGAAATCCATATTTTATGAATGCTGTGAATTCAATGCAATGTAGTTGTTGAAGTGTCTACATTCAAATTGGATTCCATTAACTTTATGGTGTGATTAAATGCCTGAATCATAAGGACTAGGAACTGAATTTATGTGCCTTCTGAAAGCACTTTTGAAGACTGGCAGTTTGGATGAGTATAATTTGATGCATGAGCTTGGAAGAACAAACCTAAAGAGACATCATCTCATATCTATCAAGGATCTGAGAACTCAGCTTTGAGAGTTGAGGTGGATGGTCAGTCTCACATGTAAAGTGAAACTGCTATTCAGCATGTAGGTTTTTTTTTTTTTTTTAAATTTCAAAATATTTGATTTTTGGTGAAGGTTTTTTTTTGATGAAAGACTTAGTGGCCTGCCATGACAGTGGTTTTCAAATATTAAAGTACCTGAGCATTAATTGGGGTGCTTGTTAAAAATGACAATTTCCACCTTTTCTGCCTTCTGATTCTGAAAGGCTGGTGTGGGATTCTGGAGTCAGACCTCAGTGAGAGAAACCCTGCTGTATTCTCTCTGCCTTTGGAAAAGGGATGTATCTCCTCCATGCCTGCCACACAGATAGTGGTAAGAGGCCAAACCCAGAGCTAGAACTCTTCCCATTTTCCCATAAGTGATCTTTCTATCATCTATGTAGTTCATGCTCATCCGGATGGATATTTATGAAATGGAAATTACCAGTGGTGTGAAAGTCACACATGCCATGTTGGAAAAGAACATGGGGTGGAAAAAGAATGAGTGGCATATTGCAATTTTCCACAAATGAGTTCTGACATCTTATTTGGAATGTGAAAGCACTCCTTAACACAGAGGGGTTAAATAGGAGATGCACAATGCTTCCCATATTTGAGTCAATTTTAGGCAGTTCCTGACAGCAGTGTACAAAATATTTTTATTTCTGCATTTCCCTTTTTAAACTTCTTTGGCTTTAAATATACCAAGATTTACATTTCAGTGCATTTACATTCCAGGATTGATAAAATTAAACACTTTTCACCATTGCTGATAATCCCTACTTATTCTTTAATTTGTGAATTATTTTTGCAGATCCTTTGCAGTTTTTCTATTGAGTTGTTAGCATTTTTGTATTGATTTTTAAGAGCTATTTATATATTAAAGTTACTATTTCCATTTTGTTGAAAGTATTTTTTCCCCCAGGTTTGGTTTTTCTTTTGTTTATTTTCTTTACATGGAGAGATTGAACATTTTCCTATGGAAAAATTTACATTTCTCTTTGCCTATTCTTTGTGATGGTGTTTCATTAGTTTTGTTTTTTAAAGCTCTCTATGTTGCAACAGTGGAAAAATAACCACTCATACTTTTTTATATCTATTTTGTAGTTTTAGATATATTTTATAAAGTAAAAATATAAATATATAATCTATAAACATTTTTCCTTAAGTAATTAATTGTTCAGCACCATTTCTTATACATTACTCTCTTGTTGGCTCACATAATAACTATTATTTCTTATAAGCTTAGATGTAGTTTCAAATATTTTTAATCAATTTTTAATCTTAATGCATATACATTTTATTTGGTCCTAACAACACAATATTAGTGTAATTATTGTTATCCACATTTTACAAATGAACAAAATAAGGCTTAGATAGTTTAAATTGTGTTTATTAACAGAGCTGAAAGGGGAATCTCAGGATTGAATGATTTCTAATTTTATAGACTCGGTCCTCCAAATAAATTTTACCATAAAACAGATTCTTAGTGGACACAAAATTTGGGTTCCCTATTGTGATTTGATAAATCTGTTTGTATTTTTCAACATTAAAAATATTTTTGGAGTATGATAGTATTTTTAGTAACACTAATTTTTAGTAATTTTGTTTTATAATATTTCAAAGTCTGAAAGCCTTTGTCCCTTTTCACTCTTCAGCTTTCTCATTGCTCTTCCCAATGGCTCATTATTCATGTGCATCTCAGACTAATATGGGCAGAGGCAAAAAAATATTTCCTGAGCTTTTCCATGGAATTGCATTTAAAATATACCATATTTAATATGTTTGGACTTTGCATCTAGCAAAATATCTTTTATAATAGTTTGATAATTTTCTTCAGATAGGTTTTTCACCTTATTGTCATCTCACATATTTTCTATGACTTGTTATTGTAAAGATTTGTCTGCTATATTTTCTAATCATTATTATTTTTTAGGAAATCTATTTTTAATATTTATTTTTTCATTTCACTTCTTATTGAATTTTTTAGAATACCTTTTCTCATGGGTTTTCAGTGTCAATCATCCTATCCACAAATAATAATGGTTTTAAGTTTGTGTTAATTACACTTCTCATTTCTACATGTTGTCTCATTGGAGTGGCAGGAAAAACAAAATACTATTGGTGAAAACAGTCAACCAGAGAGCATGTTTGTTTCCCATCTCCTCTTCCTCCCACAAAATATTCATGAAGAAGCAACTATGAGCCTGGTACTGTGCTAGAGCTTGGAGGTGGAGCACAGGAACAGTTCCATCACTCTGGAGTTAGATCCTGGACTGGATACAGGCAATTATATAATTAATTCAAATTACAACTCTTATCTGATTCTTAACTTTAATTGAGTTTCAGTTTTACCTGGTGTTTCAGTTTTATGCCATTTGAAGATATTCTTTTAACCTGTTATTTGTCTAAGGTCATTTTCTAGCTTAAGAAAAAAAAAGTCAGGAATATCTCTTGAGTTTTAAGAAAAGGCTTTTCAGTGTTGCTTCCTTGAACATATTTTCTGGTGATTCATTTTATAATCCATGGGGTAATGTGACATGCCTGACATTGTGCCCTTGGTTTTGACCGAATCCTCCTAGAGCTACAAGGTCGACATACTTATTTGCTGGGTGCTGTAAGCCAACCAATGTATCTAATTTAGACTAGAAGCTTCTTCAGAACAAGAACCTTTACTGAGAAGCTCTTTGTGCTTCTCTGGATTGAAATAGGGAATACCTCACTGCCCAGGGAGGACAGGGTAAATCCTCAAGTTTCTGGTGAGTTGGTCCAGAAGATGGTGAGCAGGTAGTGACATAGAAGGCCAGGGTATAGCACAACCTTTCAGAGCAGTGTTTATTTATTCTTATTGGGGGGAAGGGAAAAATTAAACAGAATGTATGGAAAATACAGAAGATAAAATATAAAACTCATATCTATTCTCACCATCAAGAAATAGCCTCTGTTTTATTTGACTGCCTTGTCTTTGCCCATCCATTTCCGTCCCCCAAACCATATCACATTAAATGACAAATTTTAACCTTTTTTTTTTCGTTTTTTAAATTCTATCATTAACAGTGTCCCAAATCTATAATTGACTCATTATTTTGTTTTGTTTCCTTGGGTTAATCCTGGCCCATGAGTTTTGATTTGCCATGTTCTGGAAATTAATCTGGCTGTTCATTTTGAAGTAGTTCTAACAACAACAACAACAACAAAAGGAGCCTATGAGGACACCTTGAGTGAAGACACTTAACTAAAGCTGAAATGGCCACACTTGGTTGAATGAGTGATGACCATGTCATCACAATTTCAGCAGAAAGGAGATGGTAATAAGTCAATATGAGGCCAGAACTTTAAAAGCTGAGTAAGTTTTCTTTAAAAAAATCTCTAACTATTTTTCATAGACATGTTGGAATGAAGAAGCTTCTTCTAAGATGAGTATTTTTAAACCACCCCAACACAGATAATAATCAGCCGCAGTAGCACAATCTTTGAAAAAGAAGAAAAGAATTATCTATACATGTTTCTTTGCATCTATGTGCTATGTGCGTCTTTCTGTCTTTATATAAATTTGGAAATGAAGAATGTGAGAATATTAGGACATTCCAAGGTACAAAATAGTATGCAGGAAAGGTCACTTGGTGGAGCAGAAATGGCAGTTGCATACCTAATAGTCATTCCATCTCCTTTGCTAATAGGAACACAGTTTTGTTCAACCACTGGATGACAATGTTTTCAGGGCTATTCCCCAGCCCCAGTTGCTGAATACTGACTCATCTAAATCACTTGTGATTATTCTACTTCCCTTGTTAGTTACTGCTTAAGGATTGGCCAGGTGACACAGTTCTGGCCTAAGAGACACAGAAGAAATTCTCTTGGTAGTTTTGGCAAAAGTTTTCTTGCTCTTAAAAAGAGAAACAAAAGAAGAAGGAGAAGGAGAAGGAGAAGGAGAAGAAACTCCTAGATGCTGAAAAAAACATTGATAAAAACATTGTGTTCTCCGTGATATTATTGAAGATCTGGACTTCATTTTATGTTTGATAATATATTGTATTTTTGTTGATGTTTGAGATATTTTGAATTTAAGATTTTGCTTACTTTCAGCCAAAAGCCTTCTATATGGTTTAGATGGTCATTATAAAAAGTAAACAGACACCAGGTATGTTGAGGGAGGAAAACAAATTCTGTTTCTATTTCTAACTCTATCTATGCATTATTCCTTTTATTTTTCCCTACAAAACTGTCTACTATTTAAATCAGAATAATAACTTGAATATATACTTGTTTTTAGAACTGGATAGAGTTACTATCCATAAAAGCTAACATATTAATATTTGCTATTGTAAGGGCCTTAGTGAGTTTCCTGGAATAAGTACTTAGTAAATAATTTCTAGTGAATTAAGGAGTATATCAGCTGAAGAAATGACCTTGACCTAAGGGAAAGAATATTAACAAATTGACAATTTGGGGTCTTTGTTATACTTTTCTTATATTAGAGAAATTATAAGACCCTAGACATTAAAAAAAATTACAAGCCTCACATCAAGAAGTAAGTGTATAAGGTGTGTCCATGGGTAGAAAAATTTCCCTGGGAAAATTCCTGAGTGTGTAACTGGTCACACTTGTGAGACACAGTCAATTGTTTCATAGAATATTAGTTTAAGAGGGACTGTGGGCTAATGTAAAGTAAGAATAATTATCTCATATAATAAAACTACAAGCAGGCTCTTAATTAATGAATTTATTAGTTTTTCACATTACAGACATTGATCCATCTGAGCCATGTTACATAGGCCTAAGCACAGAAAGGTGTATCCATTGAGTTAACTAGGGCAGGATTTGGCTGTGATAGACTCAAGAATGGAGTGGCTCTGAGAAATGGTTTTATTTCTTGCTCTTCAGATAGTCAAGATATGTGTGTCCCAGGGGGAACCCAGGTGACAGTTGCTCTGTTATCTTCAGATTCACACTGTCCTCACTGCCCTGCAGCCCCCAGAATGGGAGAAGAGACCATGGAGGTGGTAATGTTTAGTCTTGAGCAATGCCCTTCTGAGGGCACATTTCACTCTGTCCACTTTCCATGGGTTGGGATTTAGTTACATGGTCACATCTATCTGTGAAGAAATCACTTGAGATTAGCAAAAATTCTGAAACACAAGACACTGAGGAAGCCCTCATGAGTATAAGCATGTTTGAATTTAGGAGGAATGGGAGAATGGGTTTTGAGGGGCTTCAATGCATATGTGGTATTATAGCAAGAGCCTCAGACTGTAGAATTATCTGATATCCTCCTTGGTTTCTTCTGTTCTCTCCACTGCAATTAGAGTCATCCTCGCATAGTGGAAATGTGTCTGTCCCTCACCAACCATCGCCACATCTCTGCTTAAAACATTTCAGCAACTCCTCATTGTATGGAGAACAAAGATATGAATTTTATCCTGATCCACAGGGCTCTGCACCATCTCATCTCCACTTACCTGTTCCTCTTCAATTTCTCACAATGCTCCAGTCATAGCCTCTCAAGTCTACAATCCACATTTTATTTCCATAGGGATTTTTCACTTACTGTTCCCTTTAAATGTAATGCTTTCCTTTTATCTGTTTAGTTCCTATTCACCCATGAAGTGTGACTCTCCCAGTGGAAACTTCCTTGACTTGGTCAAATTCCTTTAGGTAGGCTGTCATAGCAAGGGTATACCACTTTTCATATCAACTCTTGTAGTTTTTTTTTTTAAAGTAATTGTTGGTGTGATTACTTAAGATTCACCTCTCCCAATAGACTGTACACCCTGTGAGGCAGTGGTTATATCTGCTTTTGCTAATGTATGCTGAGCATAAATTCTGACACACACAAGACAATGAGGAAAGACTCATGAATATAAGCATGTTTGAATAAATGAACAATGCCTGAAGATCTGGACTCTAGTTTGATCCTGGTCACAATTATTCATGTTGTCACAGTCATTTTCATTTCTGGGCCTCAGGTTCTTCAGCATGAAAGGGTTGAACTAGATGTTGTTGAGGACTTTCAACATCATGGTCCTATGATCCTACTTCAAATTGAATCCTGTGGGTCATTATTTAATTACTCAGTTATGTTTCCTAAGCAGATGTAGCAATTACCCAGTCTGGCAAAGTGGACTGAGGTCACATTTTATTCTTTAGTTTTGAGTTTTTGACTACTATAGTTTTCATTGCAAACTTTTAACTCCATCCTAATCCACAGATTCTAATTAAAGCTGAAAAGGAGATTGACTCAAACTGATATTTTATTGTTTGTTGTAAGGGGTTAACTCCCGTATGGGGTTGAAAGATGAGTATGGGTTGAGCATCCCTAATCCCAAATTCTGAAATTTAAAATGCTTCAGAACCTGAATTTTTTTGATCACTGACAGGATGTCACAAATGAGAAATTCCATATGACCCGACCTCATGTGATGAGTCACAGTTAAAATTATCCTCAGCCTATCAGGGCACGGTGGCACATGTCTATAATCCCAGTGGCTTGGGAGGTTGAGACAGGAGGATTGCAAGTTCAAAGCCAGCCTCAGCAAAAGCAAGGCACTAAGCAACACAATGAGACTCTGTCTGTAAATAAATGCAAAATAGGGCTCAGACGTGGCTCCATGGTTGAGTGCACCTGAGTTCAATCCCTGATACCTTAAAAAAAAAATTATCTTCAGCTTAAACGGGTAAGATCTATATGAAACAAAAATGAATTTTGTGTTTAGACATGGGTCCAATACCCAAGATATCTCATTATACATATGACACTATTCCAAAATTTGAAAAAGTCCAAAATCCAAACACTTCTTGTCCCAGGCATTTTGGATAAGGGATACTCAATCTATAAATAAATACATAAGCAGTCCTTATCTTAAAAGTACTATGGTACTTTTATTCTGGTTTAATTTAGGCTATGGTTTTTATGAAGGCCATGTATTGACAATGCATTAATTAAAAATGCCATTAGTATAAGAATGGGGCTATTTCTTGTCTCCTTTGGATTTTGAGCTTAATATTCACTAAAAAGATTAATTTCCAGGTTATTTTAACCTTGTTTTTGGTGATAGGATAGCAGGTAATGATCTAATCATTATTGAGCCTGATTTTCAGTAGCTAAATGGCATTTATTGATTGATTGATCATGCTTCCCATGTTATATAAGATAAGGACTGCTTATGTAGAGCAGTATTAGCAGGATCCACAGGATGCTTATTTCATTGTGAGCAGCTTGACAGACTGGGGCTATTCCATACATGGATGATCTCTTCACCTAAGATTGGCTAGTAGACTATTTTATCTGTACATGTTGCAGAGAGTTAGGTGCTAAAATAAATAAACATACTGTTTTTATGAAAAACAGAAAGTTTCAAATTTAGAATGTCTCAAATTTTAAAACAGAATGAAGTCTGTAATCACCTCTTATTGCATTTTTTATTTTATATTTTTGTGGTATTGGGGATAGAACCAAAGTCCTCATATATGCTAAGCAATTACTCTACCACTGAGGCATACCCCCAGCCCTGTAATTACCTATTTAAAATAGGATTTGTTTATCATCATCTTCTTCTTTCTGAGCATTTCCCCCCTCATTTGCAAGATGACTATCTCTGATTTTTCATGTGCCATTTAGAAGGGAGGGTCATTTCATTAATGGCAAAATATGACTGTGGGCATCTTTCTTTCTAATTAATTTTGTTTTATTTTGACCAAGATTCTGTTTTTCTTTAATTAATTAATAGACTTTTTTTAGAACAGTTTTAGGTTTATGGAAAAACTCAACAGATATTATAGACTCATACTGTTCTCTTCCGTCAATTTTCCCACATTATTACTAATTATTACTAATCTTATATTAGTATGGTACATTTGGATCAATTAATGAGCTGATATTGAAACATTTTTTATTAGAGCTCATTGTTTATTCATAGTGCTTTAGATTTGCCTTTTATGTTCCAGAATCTTATCCAGTATACCACATTCCATCATGTGTAAGTTTATATTAGGGGTAACATTTTCTCAGACTTCCTTATTTTTGATGATTTTACAGTGTTGAGAAATATCAGATAGATAGCGTGTGGCCCAATTGGAATTTGCTTGATGTTTTCTTGATGATTGGAGTTATGAATTTTGGAGGGGAAGCTTACAAATATAAAGCACTATTTTCATGGATATTCACATGATTTATCACTATTGATGTGAACCTGATCACCCATCTGAGGTGTTTGGGTTCTTAACTATAATGCTCCTCTGCTACCCTTTCCATACCTTATTCTTTGGGAGGAAGTTTCTATGTGCAATCTACACATACGTGGGACTTATGCATCTCCTTTGTGTAGTGCATAATTGATTTGGCATTCTTCTACAAGGGAGAAGATAGAGTCAAGATTCTTTTAAGTAGATGGGCTTATTTCAGTTTGGGGGTTATCTTGATAAGCATTTTGTGGTTATAATTCTGCATGTTCTTTTAAAAAAGCAGAGTAATAGGGTCATGCAATCATGGTGAAATAGAAAGAGCTCTACATTAGGAATAACAGGGTCTGAGTTTGCAAACCAGCCTGGTCAATTTCTAGGACCATGACACTGGAATCCCTTTTCTCTGAGAGTTGCTTTGAGTGGCCAGAGGTTCTACATGGTAGGGTACAGAAAGGCCTTTCTTGCTATTTTGCTGAACACACATTCCTTAACACATCCTCTGGTGGGCTCTCATATTTTTATCTAAGCTCAAAGTGTCTCCTTTGAAGGAGTTTTGAGAGTACCGTAGGTAAATTAGCTTTCCTGTATTCCTAACCCTTCTATTCCATGACTTTGTATTATTCATTTATATCATTTTTTGTTTTATGTTAAAAATCACTCTATTCACTTATTTATCATCTGCCTCTAGATTACAAACTTCACTAATTCCATGAAGTTAAGGATCTTATTCATCTTATTTCATCCTAGTCCAAGAGTGTATTCTGAATAAAACAAACTAGTTGAAAAACTCAAAAGGCCAACCAGGCATGATGGTACACACCTGTAAACCCAGTGGCTTAGGAGGCTGAGGCAGGAGGATCACAAGTTCAAAGCCAGCCTCAGCAAAAGCAAAGCTCTCAGCAATTCCGTGAGACCATGTCTCCAAAATAAAATACAAAAATAGGACTGAGGATGTGGTTTAGTAGTCAAGCGCTCCTGAGTTCAATCCTCAGTACCTTCCAACCCCCCCACCCCGCCAAAAAAACCCCGAAAAGCAAAAAAACAAAAATTCAAATGACCATTGGAGACATCTTCACTGAACATTATCGAAAGCTAAAAATGAAATTAAATACAAAAACACTCTTTAGCAACTCTGACAAAATATATTAAACTGATCTCAGTTACTGGTACTTCCATGACAAAGAAAAGGGATTCTCAAAGCAAACATAATTTTTTAGCATTCTCTTGTTGTTTTGGCATTTGTGAATTCCAACAAGATGGGATTATTTTGATGTAGACTCATTTTGCTTAGGAAACTAAATTAATAGGTATTTTGGCTGCCATGAAGGAGTTCTGCCTTCTTTTATTTAACAAATTAATGTCCAGGGGAAAAAATGACTTTGATGTCCAGAAGAGGGACGTCTTCCTGAGACTCTGAAATGTGAGATGTCAGAAGTATTTCTCTTCTACGATGGCTGGGAAAAAGAGCACGTTTATTCTCTAGGGGAACTGAAGCATAATGAAATGCAATCTAAGAACATGCAAACTTATTATCTACCAGGATGGTTGAATGGTTCCAATCAAATGGAGGATAGAAATAGGGCTTTATATTTGGATTTTGGAAAAATGACTCCACAGTTATATTTAGGCGCAACAGTGCCTGCAAATACCTGAAATAGTGGCAGTCTGTGGTTTGTTCATAACATAATGAATATATTTGCTCTTTGAAACTTATTATGGGGGGCTAGGAATAAAGCTCCCCAAAGCATTACTACTATAGATGATAAGAAAAAGTCTGCCCTGGTCTCAGTGATAGGTAGGTATTATTTTTTAATTAGCTCTTCATAGGGCTTCCCAAAGACCACTTAGCATAGGTGGACCCTGTGACTTTAGGAAAGTCAAATTTTCCTTATTTCTCCACTTTTAAAAATTGCTAAAGGGGTATTATATCTTAATTAGCAGGAGGAATCATTTTTATGAGGATATTATCTTTTCCCAGGTCTTCATGGATAGAAATCCTGGCACCAGAAAGATGAAATTTTTTAGAAACACAACTTATGTCATTAAAACATATCAACTATTTCCCATTTACTTTTTAGGTTAAAAACAAAAATCTGTAACATGGTCTGTGAATCTGTGAGACCTCTGGCTCTGGTCAATTGTGTAGCCTCAACTTGTATCCCAGGAACTTTATACATGTTTTTCTCTCTCTGGCTGAAATGCATCTTCTTTTACCTGTCTCTGCTTAACTTCTATCTATCTTTCAGGCCACAGTCCAAATGTCAATACTTGCAGGAATTTTCCCTGACCTCTAACTAAACCAAGTTCCTTCATTCTATACTCTCATAACTCTCTGAAGCATATCTTTGTCACAGTTAGTATTAACTGTGACAGATTTTTATGACAGAGACTATGTCTGTTTAGCTCACCACTAAATGCCCAAGCATATAAGAGGTGTTTAATAACTATATGATATAGGAATGAGTGAATGGAATTGGGTAATGCAATCTATGCTTGCCCAAATTTTTAAATACTTAACTATGCTGATGACATAAGCAAGTTTGTACCCTTAATATAACTAATAAGGAAAAAGAAAGATCAGTTTCATTTTATTTCATGTTTAATAAAAAACGTATAGATGAAGAACACATTTAGGCATGTGTATAATCATATAGGCTCAGGTTCAAAATCTGATTCTACCACTTACTAACTGTATGTTCATGGGAAAATTACTTAAAATGTCTCTGTATTCCAGCTTCACGATCTATAAAATAGGTCAGTTGGGTTTGAGGCACTGACCCACCAATTATTAGTTGTGTAACTTGGTTTAAGTTAATAATATGCCTAAACTTTAGTTTCTATCAAGATAAAATGAGGCCAATGATATCTATATCTGTCTGTCTTTCATGGCCATGAGGATGATTAAATGTGTGTGTGTGTGTGTTTGTGTGTGTATTTACTTATAAAAATATAAAAAAAAGTGCCTAATCCATCTGAGTAAAACAATAGAAACAAATTAAAACAATAATATGAAATCATTTTCTATCTATTACTATGACAAAGATAAAAAATTGGCTAATATATGTTCTTGGTGACAATGTTGAGACAGATACATTCACATATGCTGTTGGTGGGTGTACAAACTGGTGAAATATTTGACCATATTTATCAAAATCCAAAATGCACACACAATTTGTTCTAGATATTCCTCCTCTAGAACTTCACACAAAGGCACAGACACAAATATTCACAAAGATATATGCACAAGGATGGCAATGCAGCACCGTGACAACAGAGTCCTGGAAATAATTTTTAAAAAATTCATCAACAGGACCTGTTTAAAAAGTGAGGGCATTTGTAAAATGAAATATATATTCATTAAAATGAACTGATACAGGGAATTATCTCCCAGGTGCATTATTTGATGAACAATCTAAAGAGCAATGCAAATTGTGTTTAAAAAGACCACTTTCACAAACATCCAATTGTTTGGGCAAACAATACTTTTCTAAGCATTTGATGAAAGCTGTGGTTGCCTCTGGGGAGAAGAATGTGGGTACCTAGGGAGAGATTTATTTTTCATTATTGTATGTGTTGAATTTTTTAAATTTTACAAATGTTCCTTTATCAATTCAGTATTAATTGAAAAGCTTAGAGAATGTGAATTAAAATTTCTGGCTGCTTCTACTATGATTGCTTTTCTTCCTATTATTATTAGGTCTTAAATTTGAACTGTGGCAGAGGTCTCTGGTGAAAGGTGTAGGGCAGCAGAGGGGCAGAGTGGTCACTGTGGGATGACCTCAGAAGAGTGGGAGGATATTCCCATCCACAGGTGCCAGGAAAGAGACAGAGGAAGCTGGGATTTCAGGGAGAGAGGTGGATCCAACTCTTGGACAATAGGTGTTAGGGAGGAGCAGTGGAGGTGTGCATTCATAAGAGGTAGCAGAAACAATAAAAGTCCTTTAATATGAATTCATTGAATCCTCCTAAATATTATCTCCATTTAATTGATGAGCAAACAGAGTTTGAGTAGCCTGCCCAGGGTCATATACCAGCCATGGCAAAGCCAGCATCAGATCTGAGGACTCAGTACAGAAGCTCAGCTTCGGGTATATTTGGAGTATATTGTCTCTATGTAGTGTTTATTTTTGATTTGGTTTTAGACTCCTGGTTTCCTTGCTCAAATAAACAGTCTTTATTAGAAGTTCAGGTCCACTCTGTGCCAATGATTGCCTTTGAAGCTGTGCTTGGTGATTTCTAGAAGCTTTATTCCCTGTTTGCGGTTACCCCAGTTTCACTCTTTCCCAGGAGAAAAGACTGCTGAGAGAATCTAGACTTAGGAGCCCTCCTAATGGTCTCCTACAGCCCTTAAAGTTTTTATTCAGGAAGGACAGGTCAGGGAAGAAACACATCTCTAGTCACCCAGCCTTGGAGCTGAATGAATAATAAACATGGTTTATGACTATGCTTACTATACTTACTCAGAATAGTTAGAAAATGACCCAAAGCTGCCAGGTCTGTTTCTGTCCCAGATGAATATATTTGGGGCAGTTCCTTTGATACCAATGGAAAAGGCAAGGGTATCACCCATATTCAACGAAGTGCCACCCAGACGCATTTGGAAAATTTTGAGAAATCACCCTCTCCTAGCCACACTGTGCCCTCATTCCAGAATACTCTGAAGTCCAAAAACTTTGGAAGGGGGTTAGACAGTAATTAATTAGTCTAACTAGGAACAATCACTGGGCTCATGGCTATTTTTATTTTGAAATTTTATGTTCAAAAGGGTATTTAAAGACGTGAGATATTGTTCAATTACTGCACTGCAATAAAATGGTTAATTTTAGGAGCTGTGTGAGTTTGATTTGTATTTAAGATTTTTACAATCTATATATAGGTTGGTCTTTAATAACCGTTTATACATTGCTTCTTTTTATATAGGTCATGTATTCTCCAGGGAGAGTAACAAGATTAGAAATAACAAATACAGTGCAGAATAAATTAAAATGCTTCAAACTGCATTATATAATTTCAGAAAATTGGTTTCACACTGAAACGTTTAAATAAGAAAACCAAATGATTTAAGTAAAAAAAAAATCCCTTCGTATATGCATTTGAATTGTCATTGTTTGGCAAGTTTTGTCTTCGACTGTGTGGTACTGAAATCTTTTCACAGTACTCCAGTAATGTGACAGTTCATTTGGATCAATATGGATAAAATTATTATTATTTTTCTTTATTTCTGGCTATTTAGAAATGTTGGCGTCATTCTTATTGAAGATGAAAAGATGAATAGTGTTTATTAGTCAAAATGTAAAAGGACTATCATAAAAGTAATTATATTTTTATATATAATTTCTCCAAACTCTTGTACACAAAACACTTTCATTACATGCAGTGCAATAAATTCAGAGGTTGTTATGGGATAGGAGATGGCAAAATTGGGGCCAATACTATTCTAATTACTTAGGATAGTAAAAAGTCGGGCTTGGTTTTCCTTTCACAACTAAATGAAGGAGATGTGATGCTTGAGAGAATCTATTATTCTGGCTTGTTTTGTTTGTTTCTGTGAAGTTTAGCATCACTCTTCTTGTTCTGAGTCCTCAGGCCTTTTTCAATTTTTCTATACGTGTATTAAAGGCCTCTTCCTGTATTTGCAGCTTTTCGTTTATCTCGGTCTGTGAAGACAATCATAAAAAAGTGGTTATGATGGAGCTATCTTTCGCTGCACATTGTCTTTGTGGTTTTGACATACTATAGTGCCTAAAGACAGACATTATCCCTCACACACCTTCCTGTTTTGCAGACATCGCCGTGTTTCAGCCTGTAGTGATGTGATAACACTTTATCATATTTCTCTGCACATTCCCAATGTATAGCATGTCTACTATGAACAGGAAGTGGTATTTGGACAGCCATTTTTCACATAGCCTTGTGTTGGAAGATAGGATAATTTATCTGTATTTTCAGACAGACTTTACCAATAAGCACCGAATCAGAATAACTGCTTTGGGCTCAGTTATTGCAATGTTGTTGGTCCCTCCACCCCTCTGCAATGAATGTTTTTGTCTTCTGTGTAATGCATTCTAAATAGGATCCCAGAAAGCTTCTGTTGTGAAATAACTACACAAATAATCTCACAATTAGAACAATTCTCATAATTAAGAGTATTCATCATACATTATAACTCTTGGAATGATGCCACTTTGTGGTATATTTTTGGTAGAAAAAAGTACACAGTAGCTGACAGGTTTTAGTGATTGCTTCAGCTGTGATAGCATTTAGCCTCTGGCAGTGATATTCTGTGGACTAACATTGCTACCTGCACAATTCCAGAAATACTTACACATTATCTGAACATTAGTAGCCCTGGAAATGTCTCCGTTTATCACAATGGATAATAAAATTACATACAGAGAAACCAGTGTTTGTCGACATGACAAAATTGGTGTTTTTGTTGCTGTTTGGTGATTTTAAAATATCTATGAGTGTATGAAAGAGTAGTTTGTGCAAATACATGTTAATAATTTCAAAGTTTAGTGTATATATATATATATATATATATATATATATATATATATATAAAACATAATTTGAAGTCTTTAGGGTAATTGTATTTTGAGAAACTTTTTAATTTTGAAGAAATCTGGAAGCTGGGGATGTAGCTTGATGGTAGAGTGCTTGCCTAGCATGTTTGAGGCCCTGGGTTCAATCCCCAGAAAATTTTTTTAAAAAGCAAGAACTAGATAGAAAAAAATTAAATATCAAAAAACTAGTTTAGGCACTGATATAATTTTTGTATTTATTTACCTATTTATTGAGTTTTAAGAGTGTAACTATAATACATCTGAAATGGCTATCTTATTTGATGAGATTTTGCTTTTCCTTCATAGGATGACTTGCTATTTCTGACAAGATTACTTTGATGTCAACAATTCAAGATTTAGAATTAATATGAAAATCAGTGTTTCTTGGTTTAAGTTTTTTAAGCTCTGGGATCAAGATTTGGACTCTGCTGTCTTATCTTTTCCTTTATTTGTGGTTGCATAGAAGAGGAAAGGAATGATCCTTCAAGTTACAAGGGAACTCTTATTTTTCAGGATTCACTAAATCTCCTCATGCATAATTTCAGTAGAGTTGAAGGGAACATTAGTCTATCAGTGGGGAGACCTATGTACTAGTTTAGATATGTAACACTGAACAAGTCATTTAACCACTCTGGCTATTAGTCCTTTTGTGAAAAATTAGGTAGGAGAATAAGATTTTATTGACATTTTATCCTAACTTTAAATTCGTGATTCCAACTCCCAATTTTGTGATATACTTCACAAATGGCATTTCATTGATATCTTGTTATAAAATATTTTAAACATTTGTTACTCCCACTTCATTAAAGTAAATTTGTGGGACAGAACATATTGGATCATGTAGGGGTTGAAATGGTTTGAAGAAATAATCTTGTTACAATTCCAAAAGAATAGGAAGGATTTTTCCACCCAAGCAATTCATTCTTTGCACTTTCATTAATGTTCTATGCCCACCAGTAATCTCAGACAAGTACAAGCCAGCATTCAATGTAAGATGGACTGTCTTCTACCGGCTTCTCTTTCACTACCTCACCTAGAGCTTTTTCAGGTATTTCAATGAGACAGACTTTACCAAAACAAGTATAGACCTTGGGGAAAAGATTCATGAAGGTGCACCTGACAGAGTGGTGCACTACCTGGAGAGTGACCTTTAAGATCTCCAGACCTTGGTGATCAGTACTAGTATCATAAGTTTGGGCATAACCAGCAGAGCCAGGATCAAAAGATTCCATGTCAGGTCAAGGACAGGCTTTCATTGGTCTGCCGTGTTTCCTTGTTATTTCTCAGAACACTGATAAACAGATAGCTATCCCACAACCACGAGGGTTGGGTCTGGTTCTATTTCCTTTAGGAAAGAATGTACAACCCATGACCTCAGTTCAACAGTCTTTGGCCCCTACATTTTGGTTTGGATTTTTGCTGTCCCCCAAAAGCTCAATGTGAGATAATGCAAGAATGTTCAGAGACGAAATGATTAGATTATGAGAGAGATTTTGAAATCACAATCCACTGATGAGGTCACAGCTAATCAGTGGAACCATCCACTTGAATGGATTAACTGGGTGGTAACTGTAGGCAGGTAGGGCATGGTTGGAGGAAGTAGGTTACTGGGGATGGGCTTTTGAGCTTATATTTTGTCCCTGCTGAGCAGAGCTCTCTCTGTTTTCTGGATCATGAACTGAGGAGGTTCCTTCCATGATATTCTGCCTCAGCTGGGGCCCAGAGTTAAGTAGTTGGCTCATCATGGACTGAACCTCTAAAATCATGAGCCAAAATGAGCTTTTACTCCTCTATGTTGTTCTTGTCAAGTTTATTAGTCATAGCAATACAAAGCTACCTAAAACAACTACTTTCAGGTGATCTCACTCAACTTTCCTAACCTGGAAAATTCAAAGTTGACCTAAAGATGTCCTTAGACATTTTAAGAAAAACTTAGAGTTCTCTCTTAAGTGTGGCAGACTTCCCTCAAGGTTTTATGTTATTTTACCCTATTGCTAAGACAGGGCCAACAGCCAACATTCAATGTAAGAATTTAGTGTTAGCATTCATATTTCTCTGAAATGTAATTCTTTAAATATATTAAAGTTTACTCCATTGGGTGTAATTTTTATTATATAACTCAGGGCCAAAATAATTTCATTTTGAATGTATCTTTAAAATTAAAGTACCTAAACTATGTAGGCTTAAAATGTTTGCTCTATTCAGTGTTATTTTAATTAACATCTGAGGGCCAAGATAACTTCATTCTTAATAAATCTCTAAAACCATAAAGTGAGTCAATGGGAAAATAAGTGGATCAACATAAAAAAGTAAAGACTCATGCTACATTTTCCGAAATTTATATATTATAGAAGATGAATTTTATTTGTTACCATACTAGAGAATAAGCTCTGAAAAAACTGTGTTAAAAACATGAGTTCTCTACTGCCTTTTTCTGCAAATACTGTAAAAACAGTATGACTTTTAAGTAAAGATGGATAAAAAAATCATGGGAAAATTGAAAACATCTTACAAGTAACAATTCACTAAATATTTGTACAGCAGGTTTGTTCAGAAGGGATATATAATATACACCAATCATTGACACACAACTGCCTTTGAAAAGGGTTGTGGCAGTTTTTAGAACCAGGGGACACTGGAAGTCGACTTTCAGAAGCGGAAAATAACTGACCTATCTGAAACAGAAGGAGAAATTTAGGTGAGCAAAAGGTAATTACTCAACTTGGAATTTGACCAAGACACAAGTGTAAACATTGAAAAAGTATCACCCTACAAGTGTATTAAAATCCAAGCTATTCTGGCCATGATATTAAATATTATGTGGTTTTTGTGGATAACATTGGAATTAGGACTAGAATCCAGCTCCCATTCAGGACCTTTCATCAGTTGTCAACCCTGAAAACTCTAAGGGCAAATGACTTAATCTTTCTGTGCCTCATTTTCTATTTTACCTGGTCAAATGCCCTCTTCACGTACATTGAGTTTATAAGGATTACTGAGAGAAAATACATAAAGGGGTTAGCTATCTTGAGACATTGTATAAATCCACATCATCCTGCCATTTCATTGAAAAATTGGCACTAATTTGGCCCATGCTGACATCCACAGATCCACTTATTATGGAAATAATCCTGGTACCTGAAGGAGCTGCATCTCTCTCCTCTGGTCCAGATTCTCTCTGTGCCTAATTACATTTAGGTGAGCAAGCTAATGAACTTCTGGATGGCTTCAGGCCAATGGGAAGATAATGTGCATATACAGCAATCGTATTCTTTCTGTTACAGAGTAGAGGTATAAATGCCCCAGACTCTAATATTGAAAAAAAATGTCAGCAAATAGTTAAAAACATACTGTTCACAACATGGAACATGACCTTGGTAAAGATGTTTTCAATTTTGGGGGGCTGCAAACAATTCTATTGCTTTCTAGTAGTTTCTTGGCAATAATTTCAGAGCCGCAGGATTGCAAAGGAGCCCAGGGCCATGATTATACATAAACTATATTTAGATGAAATGTTATCAAATCTAAAGAGGAGATATGTTCTGAACTCAGCTTAATTCAGCTGCACTCTGCCCTTGCACACAGTAACCAGTTATTACATTCATGGGGTTGTTAACAATAAAGCTTTGTGTAAAACGTGTTCTTCCACTATTTCTGGTAAACACTAAACACCCCTTATTAAGCTGAGGACTTTGGCTGATTCTGTTGGCACCAAATCATTAAATGTTCGTGTAAATAGTGCAATAACATTTGATGATTAAACAAGTAACAAAGTATGCTTATGCCAAGCTAATCTTTTGCTCTTTTTAAATTAGTTGTTAATACCGTGTGCTTTTTATATATGGTATCAAGTTCAGATAACAACTAAGTCTTCCCCTGAGATGCATTAGTATTTTAAATATGCACTGTGTTGTCCTGCTGATTTATGGCCATTTCTAAGAAATTGCAAATTCACTCAAAAATATGCAATTTACTTATTTAATCGTGTGGCCTGGAGAATTATGTGAATTCCTGTAAATCTTTAATGTTAGGTAGAAATGGTTGTTTGTTGGGGCAGAATTAGAAAGAACTAAGCATAAAGCTAAGCTGGCTGATAGATCACTGTGGCTACTGGGATACTGTAACTGTTAATACCATTTTCATGTAACTGTTGGTATAAATAATACTAGTGATATGTGAAAAGAAACAAACTATCTGAGAGGGATTTTAAGACATTTCAGAAAGCTGGTGAGAAGACTTAGTTAAGAATGATGATTTGATTTTCAGTGTATACTATTTAGAAATGTACAATTACTCTTGCATACGCAATGTTTACAGTGTAGCAATGCTCAGAGTATTTTTTTGTTGTTGTTGTTGAGAGAGAGACAGAGAGAGAGAGAGAGAGAGAATTTTTTAGTTTTCGGCAGATACAACATCTTTGTTTGTATGTGGTGCTGAGGATCAAATCTGGGCCGCACACATGCCAGGAGAGCGCGCTACCGCTTGAGCCACATCCCCAGCCCAATACTCAAGAGTTTTTACCTTTCTTTTAAATTTCCATGTTGAATGATTTTGCACACTGACAACCCACACCATAATAGATGCTATAGGCAAATCTATGTTGTGATCTTGTTGACTTAACTGAGAATTATGTGCAGATGTTCAATTGAACGCCATCATAAGTATTACTCTTGATGGCACAGTGTTGACAGGGTTTACAGATGCTGAGTTTGACTAATTAATAATAAGGTAATTAAATATACTATCAATACTGAGTACCTGAATGCCTTTTAAAATGTCTTCTGTGACTTGAGCCAGGACTGATTTTACATCTTCAATGGTGAAGCCAACTAAAGGATCCATGTCTGAAGTGTCAGATTCTGACTGGGAGTGCTCAGGGCCTTGTTCTTGATCCAACCCCTAGAATATTGAAAGCATATAACATTGAAGAGATTTCTAGAGTATTCTGAGATTTATATAGAGCCTTAAGCTTCGATTGGGTGATATTCTATCAGGAATGATGTTTTGATTTGACATTATTCTGCATTTTCATTATTCATGGGGGATTACAGCAGATCCAGTCATGGTGCCAAGCGGTACCCACTTTTGGGAAAGTGAAGATAGAGGTTAAGGAACAAAGGGTGGAAGATTTTAAAATTGCCCAAACACAGTCACTTGGCCCATCTTTGAATTGCTATAAGGAATATTTATGTCTGGCTGAGAAAAATCAGAGGCCAAGAAAATGGAAGAACATTTGTTCTTTCTCCCTGATCCCTGAGGTAGGGTGAATGAAAAGACAAAAGGGAACCTACCTTCATTTCCATATCTGAGGTTGAGGGTGGCTCTATGAATGTTGAATGAATATCAAATGAGATTCCTTCTACCAGAGGCTCTGGGAATGGGTGGACTGAAGTCTTGACAACCTCTATCACTTGCTGGAGAGGAAGAGAAGAGCTAAAGTATGAAAGTCTTCAGTGAATAACAACAATTTCAGCCAGTTCCCTTATGTATCTGCCATACTTCCAAGTCTGGTATATTTTAAGTGCTTATCCCTTCTAATTTTTTTCTTTTTCTTTTTTTTTTTGGTACCAGATTTTGATCCCAGAGGCACTTAACCACTAAGCCATATCCCCAGTGCTTTTTAATATTTTATTTAGAGACAGGGCCTCACTGAGTTACTTAAGGCCTTGCTCAGTTGCTGAGGCTGGCTTTGAACTCACAATCCTCCTGCCTCAGACTCCAGAGCCAATGGGATTACAGGCGTGTACCACTGTGACTGGCTCTTCTGCATTTTTGATGCCACCGCCCTCTTGGTTATTTGTTGCCTTTTGAACTCCATCTCTCTCAACTACTGTCAACTGGTATTTTCTTTTCCCATTCTTTTTCTACACACAATGGTGTAGAATTTCATATTGTATTGCTTTGGCCTTTGTCTCAAGCCTCAGCCCCTTACTCCTGCCTACAAGCTCTCTGTAGGTAGAGAACCAAGTTTTAGAGCCCATGTATATCTTCTCCAGTGCTTATTACATCCAGTAACAGCCTGGTGGTGATTGATATTACTCAGCAGAATGAAGCTGTTCTTGTGGGGAGCATTGGAGTAGCCATCAACAACCTGGAAACTAGGAGACCACTCTGGAAAGATTAATATGTAAAGCCAGAAAGATTTACTGAAACACAGAGGGCAGGACAAGACTTCACCAACATCAGCTGACAACTCTTTTGCAAGAGTGTGTCAGTGGGAGGGAGCCTGGTAGTCACCACTGAAAGGGAAGAAAAAGGAGAGTCAACTTTGGCGATGCCTAACCCACCAGGACTTGAAGAGCAAGAGGAGATGAAGTACTAGCATCTGTTCTTTATGTTCTGATTCCATGTTTAACATGCAGCATTTTGACCATAATTTGATTTCCCATCTCAATTGATCTGTGAAGACATGCCCATTTGAGTGTTTTGGTTTTTATGCCTTTTACACTCCTCATTCTAAATCAATAAACGGTTCTAGTTTATATGGTAAATTCTCGTGAGCTTATGAGTGCAGTTCTGAGAAGTACTTCTCTGTATGCTGACAAGTTTGAAGACAAAACTTTGAGAATATATGAATTCACCAAATAATTACCATTTTCTGGAGCTTAGAAAAAATCACGAAGTATTATATGTTCATTTCTAAATTCATAATATTTCAAATAAACATATATGTTATGTTTCATAATTTAAATATTAATATTTTATTTAGAAAAGTTTCAGAATGTACTGGAAATGAAGTTATTTCTTGGCCGTACCAATTTGTAGGTATTTTGCAATGAATTTGTATTATTAATTTTAACTTGAGTTTATAGGAAGTGGCTGCTTAATGTCATCAAATGGAAGCACTGAAGTCTCCTAACTTTATAGGCACTGACATTTGGAAATGAAGAGGTTAAACGATTGGTCTAAGGTCAAATACTTCTTCAGTGACAGGGCTGGGACTTAAACCCTGGTGTATTGACCCCTTGGCCTATGCAGTTTTCAGTAAACAACATCAAGTTGCCATACTTGGAAGTTATTGATATTATTAAGCACTTTAATTTTCATTCTGATTGTTAGGTGATGTCATTCCAGGTTGTTTATCTTAAGTTGACTAAATGTTGATCAAAACAGAATATTGAGACGTGGCATATGTCTGTAATCCCATGGCTGGGGAGGCTGAGGCAACAGGATCAAAAGTTAAGGGCCAGCCTTAGCAATTTAACAAGGCCCTGAGCCACTTAGTAAGAACCTATCTCAAAATAAAAAATAAAAAGGGCTGGGGATGTGGCTCAGTGGTTAAGCACCCTGGGTTTGATTCCTGGTACCAAACAAACAAAAAACTTAGAATACTGAAAAAAAAATTTAAGAATAGTTATTTTTTCTCATCACATTCATAAAACCATTGCTTTTCTAAGTAGGTCATACAAAGGTTTCTATCTTCTCACAAAATTATTTGCACCTCTTTCTACCACTCTTGGTTTGTATCCTCCTACATCTTCTATTGCTCTTTATTTTCCCAAGCTAGGGAAAGGACACAGCTAGACACATTTTAATGTCTTTAGAAATATTACAGGTAAAATAAACAAGCTGAATGTCGCAATCAGAAGCAATAGAAGACGATGAGGTATTTACTTAGGGGTGTAGACTTTAATATACAGTAAGAAACAAAGTTTGGGGTGCCAGGTTTGGTGGGTGAGTCATTGAAAAGAAGAAAACTGTAGTTTATTGAATTTACTGCAGGCACATAGCTCTGCAAGGTGAAAATGTTTTCTTTTAATGAAGCAGAATTTTGTCTGCTATGATCATATTTGTCTTACTGCTTGCTATGTTTTTCTATTCACAGTTCAGGACTTTCTGCTAATGTGCCCTCCCCTGGTGAAGTTCTTAATAGATAGCCTCTCCATTCTGGTAACAGCACATTCTACCATCTGCCCTTTAGTGCCCCTTTCCCATCAGGTTATACACTTAAATGCAAATGGATATTTGAGTTCAAGTCTCTCATTTTATCCCTCATATCCCTGTGATCTAGATTTCTTTATACGGTTCATCTGAACTACTTGTCAGCTACCCAGTTTTCTGGTTTTTGGCATGTGTGTGCGTGAGTGTGTGTGTGGTGTGTGTGTGTGTGTGTGTGTACTGGGCACACACTTAGAAACTTGGCACTTCACAGCTCCACATCATCATTTCTTTGGTAGAGTGAAGCTCCCATTTATTCTGAGAAGCTCAAGTTCTAAATGACAGTGGGCTTTTCTTTTCCTTGTTTTTTTATGAGTGTAGCTTATGTAACTATGAGATCAATTTAATTTGTGTACAAAAACCAGGGGTGAGAATTTCTTTTCTTCAGGCGTTTTGCATACTATTGATAAACCAAACCACAGCTGTTTTTCTCTTTTATGAAGAGTTACATTTAGCAGTTAGTGAGTTACTACAAGGAAAAGAAATATCTCAATTTCAGTTGAAGGTAGAAATAAAATTTTCATTAATAATAGGAAGTTAACTTTCAAATACATGGTGTGAAATACACAATGCCCAGAAGCATCATGGTGATTTTTCCCCATTAAAAAATGGCAGACTTTTTTTTAAACAAGTTTAGGGAAAATTAGAATCAATAATTGTGTGAGAACACAAAGCCAGCAAATATGGTTAAGAAAAACCGTCTGATGCAATACTTTCTTAAAAAAAATACAATTAGGCCTTTGTATTTTTTTTTTAACAAAACCTCATGTTTTACAACATCACTGGTTCTGTAATAAAATCTATTTAAAACAGAGAGACATGGTCAGCTTTATTAAGTTAGATTTTTTGAAAGAACGTTATAATTTCCTCAAGTCTATGAATAGTTGAAGCAAATTAAATAAAGCTAGTTTTATAACTATTTTTATACATTCCTGTAGAATTGTAATTGTCTCATATTTTTTTCCTCAAAAGTCTAATATGTTACCTCTTAAATCTGGAAAAATAAAAACAGAAAAAGGATCAAGCAAGTTTATTAAAAAACCACTCCTATTTGGTACCCTGACTTAGCAACCCCCACCTTTTCCATGAGAATAGCACCCATAATATTCAGATCAGGAAACAAAAGGGAAGGACTTTAAGTGACTTGCCTGGGGCCTAATGTTGAGATTAAAAATCAGGAGTTTCTGATTATACACATATATCCATTTGGCCAAATGATTGGTTTTGCTTGACTTTCAAATACCCCCTAAATATTACTTTGAATGTAAAGCAATAAATGTGTTTCTCTTGCCATTTTGAATGCTTGCACACAAATGGATATAATAAAAACAATCATGTTGTTCCATGTGAATGCCATTTATATTTTTTCTGATAATGAGCAGAACATTTGAACCAAGGTGAGTACATTAAAATCTCTAATAAAGAAGAGAATAGATTTCTAAACAGAATAATGGACTGTTAAGTGAACATACGATAAATAACATCTACAGATGTGGTCACTAGAAAATTAGTTTTGCATAACTTACCAATATACATTTCCCCCAGATGTTATCTGTTATATGAAAATTGTTAGCTGTATTGTTCATTACGTGCACATTGCATTAGTGTTATTTAAGACGGTTTACAATCTGCACTTTAGTTGAATTGTACTATGGTATTTAAGGGATATCAAGAAAATGGCTTATTGGCACAGTTTAATATTCAAAAGTACAAAATTTCATTGTCAAACATCATTTATCTTTTTAAAAATGCAAGATCTTTACTTACAAGCCAAATGAAATTACTAGAAATCCTTTAAAAATGTGTATATTCAATATGAATTGGATATCTACTATGTGAATAAATACTAAGAATTTTGACCTCCCATGGAAATAAGTTCAGGTCAGTTTGGGTTTAAAAACCTACTTTTTGGAGTTAGATTTTGCTTCTAGTTCTTACAGCGTCTGAATAGTATAAAGATTTTTATCTCAATGCTGTATTACTTCATGCTTTCTTTTTCTATGTTATGTGTTAATATTACCAGGAATATGAGTTCAGATTTATTGCTTTCTTCAGTAATGCTTCTTTGGAGAAAGTGTAGGTGATTTGTTGGTAATGTTTGTACCACTAAAATCTATAATTAAGGTGGTACTTGTTACATTATTAAAATATATTATTAAATTTTTTAACATATTAAAAAGGCCATTGAGATTACAACTTTCCAGTATTTTGAATGGCAGAAAGCAAGATAAGTCTGTTCAGTCCTTTTTGAGCCACCAGGCACACAGACAAAAAAGTGGATTTGCTTTGAAAAGACATTTGTTTGGAATTGTCCAGAGGATGACTTCATATGTAAATCAGAACTTACTAAAATATGTCAAAGTTTCAAAAGCAAACTTTTATTGCCAACTTTCCCCACTATTAACTAAGTGAAAAAGGCACAAAAATTCCAGTAATATTTTAACTATTTTCCCCCTTGAAGAAAAACATTACTCATTTGCAAGTCTAATTAAGAAGTACTTGTGTGGTTCTGGAAATTTTTAACAAAAAATTGTAACTCATTGCCCACGATATACTGCACATAAAGTACCAACATATGAATGCCACCTGCAAAATGCAATAAACTCGGGTAATGTCATACTGAGGCCATAAATTTAAAATGAAAAAAGAGGAAATTCAAAAGCTAAGATTATCAGAGAAACTAATTAATCCATTTCTAAAGTACTTTTCTTTTGTGTTAGGGCCATTACAAACTTCTTAATATACCCTGTAAATGTAGAATATCAATTCTGCTACAAGAGTTCTCCTCCTCCCTTTGCATTTTTGACTTGGAAATAAATTTGCAAATGCAGCACATTAATTTTCTTTCCTATGCTTAATATGCAGTATTTACATTTTGAAAAGGTTCAAAATGTTGCCAGGCTTCTGCAGGGTATGAATAGACATCTAATAGCAACTTCTATTTTTATCCACAGCATACTGGTAGTTTGAACATTTATAACTTAATCGAGCTTTGAGACCATCAGATCCACACATGCTAATCACCTCAACAGTGAACGGTAACCCAGCACAAGTCAGGACAGGAAATGAAGAGGACCCATTCTAGCAGGAGCTGAAAGGAGGAATTTATGTTGGCAGGCTTTAGTAAACTGATTTGCAATCTGGCTAGGGTACTCCAGTTAACACCTTGTGCCCATTTTTATTTATATATCTTGATTTGATCTTGTTTAACTTGGGTTTGAAATAATAATTTGTAAAAAGTTGGTAATTAAAGAAATGGATTCTCGGTATTTTAGATATCTTCAGTATTTCTAAGTGTGCTTCTGTTAAGGCCAGTGTTACAACAATTTGAAAAGAAATCACAGTACTCCTATCTTAATGACCCCAGACAATAAAATTCTCTCTAATGAATCGGAAAAGTACGACCTTCTTGTACTGTAAATGCAATTTAAAAGGAAAAGATGTTTTGATTTGGCTCTAGTGCAAACATTTCCTGAGGGATAGAACTGTTCTTTAAACACCCAGATATTTTCTAAAGTTGCAATAATCTGGAAGATAGATGACTGAATTATAGGCTTTAGGCTTGGCTCTATTCCTAATTGTGTGATGCTGAGAAAATCCCTAGGCCTCAGTTTATTTATCTGTAAAAGGAGGATAATGATAATTGCTACCTGGCTATTTCATTGAATTGTTTCAAGCACAAATTAAATAATGTAGATGAAAATATGGGGGGGGGGGTTCTTCAAAGGGTAGGTATTATTAAACCTCAAGGTGTGTTATTATTATTATTTATAATTACTGCTATTATTGAAAGGCTCATCTCTCTGATGCTGTCATTTGCAGACACTTGACAGGCTAAAGTAGCTGTATTTGAGGACACCAGCCCATGCTATTGGTGAATGTATGTGTTAATTTGCTTGGCCAGTCCAACTCTGAAGAATTAGTTAATGAGGATGTGTCATCACCCTGTGTCCACAGAGTGACAAACCTTGAGATATGAAGTATACATCCAATACTGTCTAAAGAAAATCACCCACTTACAGAAGGAGATTGTTTACACCTGATTTTCCAATGAGAAAATCTGCTCTTTCCCTACCCTGCCCAACTTACTGCTCTCTTTATCTTTTGTTTTTTGGTTCAAATGTGGCCTGTGGTTGCCTAGATTGTATTCATATCACAAAGATTCCCTTTAACAAATTTTGTCAAAAGTAGAGTCAGGGCATTACAGGGCAAACTTTCAATACTTGGGAAAATGAAATGCTGAGTTCTTGAAACTACTCAATTTGACACTGTACTTTTGATTCTTAGGTTGACTTTATCTGGTAACTAACTTCCACAGGGTGAGAGTCAGAAAGTATGGTTCCATTATAAATAGCTGGAAAACACCTAATGCTTTTAAAATATAATTTTTAGGACTTACTTGGAGTGTATTTATTTAGCTGAATGGTTATAATCTGGAAGGCATAACCTTAAAATCAGTGTAAAGTATTTCAAATAATTGTAGTCACACATACATTTTGATTTGGGTTTGTCTAGGGTGTACATTTGAGGTTTTTAATTTTTGAAATTAAAGAAGTTGTCCAGATTATCTATTTTCTTAAAGATCTGAAATTTAATATGAGTATCAGTCTAATGGAATAATAAAGACGAGTTACTCAGTTATCTTTGTGGAAAGCCTGTTTTGAATTATCAAATATAAATTAAAAAACTTGATTTTGCATATGTTGCATTTTCATTGCACCTTATGATAGTTTATATGCAGATGAAGCTACTTCATGGCTCTCATATTTGAAATACTCTTTTTGAGTAAGTACCTGGAATTGGTAGAAATTATATGAGACAATAATTTATACTGGTTGGCACAGGAACTACAATGGAAGAATGCTAGGTCCTTGGTTCTAGTGTTTCTTTCTTTCTTTTTTTTTCATGGACTTTCTGTTATTTTGTCAGTTTAAACTACCTGAATAAGAGGAGGCTGAAACTATTTGGAGAAATCTATATCTGTAATTTATTTAACTTCAAAGCATACTGATTGAACTGCACTTCAGTCCTGGAGCTGTCAGTTCAAAGTAGAAAAAAATAACAACTTAAAAACTGTATTGAAACTAATTTCAGTTAGAAATATGAAGTTTTTTTGAGGGCTAAATTAGAATGTTTATAAAGTGCTATGAAATCTTTAGAGAAGTCAACGTAATGTTATTATTCCTGACCTCTTGGACCCAAGATGTCTATTTTAAGTAATCTGACATTAAAAATGTGCTGACAAATATAGATTAAAAAAACAACACAGGAAGTTGTAAATCAGTTGGTAACCCTTAGCATCAAGGAAATAAGAGACCACGAAAATGTAGTCATTTACTTTAGTCAACCTCAACCTTAATTTTTAACTAGAGAAAATTTGCAGAAGGCATGATGTTTATGTTTTGGATATTTTATTCATAGTTTGTGTGTTTCCTTTTTCTCCAATAGGCTCATAAATTATTCCTAGGAAACATGTTGTCACAGTTATAAATATTTCCCTCTCTGCTGAGTTTCCCTGGCCCCCGCCTTTTTTCCTTTCTTTCTTTTTTAAATCTATATTAACTGATTCTTTAACTTTATTAGGAAATTATTTTTGGCCAACAGGGAAGGATTTTCTCGTTTTGGAGGAAACTATTGCCTGTTGCTCTATGTAGTCTAGAAACAGGAAGAGCCCAAACCCTTTCTTTTATCCAGGGCAGCCCTCTATTTTATGCATGGGGGTTGTCATCATTTCAATACCATGAAGAGTCACTAATTCCCTTCTAAAAAACAAGTCTAAGTACCTTAAGTTGCTGAGAGCCATTGCCAAGTAGGAATGACGCATGGCAATTTCTTTGTCAGCCTACCCAATGTTGCTTAGAGGAAGGACTCTCCATTTGTGGAAACGGGCTTGCCTTTGGACCCAGGTCATTTGCAGTGACATTGCATGTATGTTTGAGTAAGGTGACCCTGCTCAAGGACCAGGGTGGATCCGGGTTTAGGGAGGATCCTGCTGGATTAGGGTGGGTCCAGGTTTAGGGTGTATCCTGCTGGGAATAGGGAGTATCTTGCTGCCTCAAGCGCCCGCCGCTCCTTGAGTTCCCGTTGAGTTCCCGCGGGATTCAGAGAGTATTTTGGGATGCAGAGCCCAGTGGAAGTGTGGATTTTGCCCAGAACGTGCTTGTAGAGTGCCGGTGTGAGTTCGGGAATAAAGACTTGCTGTTTGAATATACAAGGCTGTGAGTGGCTCGTGATTTTGTGCCCAGCCAGACTGTGGCATAAGTTTGGGGGCTTTTCTTAGAATCTGAAATCTTAGAAGTTAACTACAAAACTGATTTTGTGGAGGACAATGGTGTATGCAGCAATAGATGTTCTCAAAAAAGTCTTTTCACCTACAATCTGTAAAGCACACTAGTTTAGTTAAAAACATGACTAAACATATTCTGAAACATTTAGGTGGTATTGTTATTCCAGATTTGAATGTTCTAGAAATCTAGAATTGTTTTCCTCCTTAAATGTATTCAGGGTCTGGATTGGCTCTGCCACACATCACAGTACACGTTGAGAGTAGTTTGTTTGTAAATTTGGAGTTGGATTTAGGTCATCTCCTGTTCAGTTGCAGATGTTATATCCTATGTTACTAAATTTCAAGTGGTTTTCTCTATATTTACACAAGATGCAGGGTCAGCTGCCTGTGTAGATCCACAGATTCAGTACTTTTCTGTCATGACATAGAAGAATATTTGGGTTATACACTTAGTATTCATTGGAATCTTAGACAGGCTGAAGCTTGTCCCTTTGTAGCTATTTAATTATCTCCCCAGCCTCCTCCTTCTCCCATTCTACTTATCTTTCAATGGCATCACCAGCTTCTCAGATACTGGACTCAAAGCCTTGCAGTTGTCTTTGGTTATTCCCTCTATCTTGTTTCTGAAATTAAATCAGCTACAAAACTTGTTGGGGGCACCTCTATGATGTCTGAAGCATCTGCCCCCTCATTTGCACAACAATGATCACATTGCAGTGTTCAAATCCATGTCTTGCCTTCACGAATCTTGAGCTCCAACTGTAATGGACTACATACACTTTCCCAATAAGCACAGTGCCTGGAACATAGTAGGTGCTCCATAAAAATTTATTAGATGACTGTCACTCCTACCTGTCCCCCCCCAAAAAATACCCCAGCAACCAAAAACTAAACTAAACAGCATGAGTAAGGCTGCTTTTCCAGGCTCATTTTGGCTGGGCTGCTCTCTCTGCTGAGAGGGAGGGATTTTCTCCCTGGACCCTGCCAATGTTCCATTGGGTCTTCTAGACCAACTCATTCACCTCAGGGAAGTTTTTCTTGTCTTCCTTGTGTTCTCAGAGTAATTTGCTTATTCCACTTGTCACATAGCTCTTGAGTTATAGCCAGGTATGAGTGATCTCCCACCATTTTGTGGAACTAATTTGAGGTCAGGGAGCATATCTTACTCATCTTGAGGGCACAGGTCTTTGTATATAGGAGGCATTCAGTAGATGCTGGGTGTACCACTAGGATATCTGTTCTTTTAAAAAATTCCAGACTGCCTTGTTTGTTTGATCAGCCACATATAGTTCAGGTTAAAAGTGTGTCATGAAAAATGGTACCTGGAAGCCAACCTAGTAGCTGTATTGCCACATCACTGTAGTATCTGTATTTCTTAGTGATCTGTGGAGTCTTGGACTCCACAAACAATCAAAACAAAATAAAGAAAAGATTCTCACTGATTTGATTGCATTGATAGGTTTTTTTTTTTTTTTTCTGGTACTGGGGATCTGGGGATTGAATACTCGGGGGCACTTGCCACTGTGCTACATCCCCAGCCCTATTTTGTATTTTTTTTAGAGACAGGGTCCCATCGAATTGCTGAGCACCTTGCTTTTGCTGACACTGGCTTTGAACTCATGATCCTCCTGCCTCAGCCTCCTGAGCCACTGGGATTATAGGTGTGTGCCATTGAGCTTAGCCTGATGGTTGTTTTTAATTGATGGATGATTAAGCTGCTATATAAATTGACTGATTTTTTAAAAAATATTTTTTTAGTTGTAGTTGGACACAATATCTTTATTTTATTTATTTATTTTTATGTGGTGCTGAGGATCAAACCCAGCGCCTTGTGTGTGTTAGGCGAGCCCTCTTCCTCTGAACCCCAACTCCAACCTCTGATGGATGGTTCTTTGTTAGACACAGTGTAGTTCAAATTCTGAAGAATCCCCCCACCCAGCTCCTGATGGAAGTAACAACAACAGAAAGTCTCCAGGGGGGTGCTGCCAAGACACCCTCCTTCAGAGGCCACAATTTCCATTGCTTTCCAATTTATGTTGTCCCCCAACCTTGATTCCCCACCCAAATACCCTTGTGAAAGGTATCCACTGGAGTTGTGCAGAGGGTAGTGCTGGATGCCATGCAGGAAAATAAATGGTGATGATAAGAAAAAGAAGCAGCTCTTATTTACTGAGAACTTACTTGTGCTTGGCATTGGGTTGGTTAAAAAGCATATTATACATTTTAGGTTTTTCTCACTGTAGTGCATTGTGAAAAGAGGTTCTATTAGTCTCACTTTTTTACTTTGTTTGTTTGTTTTGTGGTGCAGGGGATCAAACCTAGGGCCTTGCACAAGTTAGGTAAGTGCTGTACCATTGAGCCACATCCTTTGCCCTGGCTTCATTTTTTTTTTTTTTTTTTTTAAGATGAAGAACCTAAAGCACAAAGAGGTTAATTCACTCATCCAAGTCACATGACTAGAAAATAGTAAATCTGGTCAGAATTTGAACCCAGGGCTATTTGCCTTCAAAGTTCATACACCTAATTTTTAGGGGCAACTGGAATTCTACTGTTTTTTTTAATGGATCCCCAAAATGTTTATCTCCAGTTTATGGGTGAGGAATAGAGGCTTAGAAAAGAAAAAGGATGTAAGATGTTATGGAGATCTAAAAACACAAGTTCTCTGGTAATTGCAGAGAGAATTTGCTCATTACTATAGTGGATTGTTCCCAAAATAAATCAATGAAAGGCATGGAGGATTGAATTTTTTAAAAAAAACATGGCAAGATATAAAAAGCATTGGGTTTATAAAGAAATCTGAGAACATGCTTAATTCATTTGTGTAAATAAGAAAGCATAGTAGCATCCATTTGCTTTTGGTGACTAAAACTGCATGGTTCCTTCTCAAATAGCAATTTATCCTATTTGTTGTAATTGTAATTACTGTTTTCAATGGAATCACAGCTTTCTCTAGGAAGAGGCATACAGAAAAACAACCAATAACCTAGACAGTTAAAAATACATTGAAAAATAGGTATGGTTGTGTGAACAAATCTCTTCAACCATGTGCAGTAATGTGCTTTAAATCCATTTCCATATTTTTAATTAACACTTAGTTTCAAAAAACTTTCTGGAGGCCATTTAAATCACAAATTGGGGAAAAAGCAAATTTATTTTATCAGAAAATTGACTATGGACTATTTTGGTGGCTTTTATTATTTTTACATATTAATGATTAAAATTAAATATGGCCTGATTACTCATAACAGAAGACGACAGTGAAATAATTTTCATAGCTGATATAATTTTCAAGTCAAACCTGGTTGAATAAGATATTACTTCTGTTGTGGACCAGTTTCATTGTCCACACTGCAGCTCTCATTCCCGATCAGATCCATCCATTTCACAAAGGGGATTATATAGCTGAACCAAACTACTTTTCTGGCAGAGAGCCAGTAGTGTATTGGCTTTGTATCAAGAGCTGTCCTGTGGGGACCTGGGTGCTGTTTCTGTCCTGTGGTTTTCAGACACCTGATTTTATGTTTTGAATCATTCACTTATTTGAGTGGGAAGCAGAGAAATAGTGTTCTACAAATCTAGCACCAAAAGTACTGTCATCTGCTATGTCAAAATACTGTCATCATTATAAGTAAAAGGTGTAACTTGCCTCTCTGAGGTTACCTCTTTTGCCTGGTCCCACAACAAGGGCCACTATTTCCACATCTAGAAAATGAGGACAACAATGACTATTCACTTCATAGGTTTTTGTGAGGGTTAAATTAATATGTGAAAAGCACTTACACAGTATCTGGCATATACAAAAAACTTAAAAGTCTGAAGTTTTTTTTTTCTTTGAGATTTCATCATCACCAATTTATGTCGTTAACAATGCTGAATAAAAGCTCCCTGAGAATAGTGACTTGATCTATTTTGTTTCCTACTTTACTGCCTAGCAGGTGGCTGATAAATGGTGGGAAAGTAATAAATATTTATTGAATAATTAAATATGGGAAATCATTGTGTGGCTTCATATGGTCAATAAGTCACTCTATGATTATTTTTCTCTGCTATATATTCTCTTGTGGTGCAAGGCACTAAATTCTAGAATTTTCCCTGTATATTCTTCACCTTCCCCCAACATGACTCATACCCAGGTTGCTCCTTATCTGGGTGTCCAATCCTGCTTCTTGACTTTCTCATACTCCTGCTGTACTTTCCAAAGGGTGTCCATGCAAGGAGAAGTTATAGAAAATGAATAGATGGTGGCATACTGAAATTTCAGGATGAGTGTAGCTCCCTGTTCCCTGATTAGGGAATTATTCAGGCCAGGGAAACCCTTCAAGGGTCGTTCTGGGTTTTCACACTTGTATGAACACAGTCCTGGTATGAGGGGTTGCTAATGAAGCCAGTGAATCTGGCCCAGCATGTTAATTTACTCGATTCAGGGAACTTCCTGGTATTTATAAATGAACTCTGTACTTTAGGCAACCTATATCTAGATAAGAAAACCAGAAAAAGCACCTCCTGTAATATAATACTTCAACAGATTGTAATACCAATTGACTTTAGCAAAGCTAACATCATTTAAGTAATCAAAAAAAAAATAGCAAAAGAGAAAAAGCAAGGACAATGAGTTACTGTCTCAAAATTCTGCTAGAAATTAGAAACCAGATTTTAAAACATTCAAATAATAAAGGTACATTGCAAAACTAAGCTATAGCATTAATTGGGTTAATCTAATTATACAATCTGCAATTAAGTCTCAACATATTTCAGATTGCTAGTATCACTGGAAACATCAGCCATCTGATTATTCTCTTTGCCTCAGGAGGAGACAAAGTCTTTACCTTTGAAGGATCTGGTGTTCAAGGCATGTTTTGAAGAACAGATAGACTATCAAAATGTTATGAAAAGACACATTCTATTTCTTTCGCTTCTATTTGTATTAAAAGCTTTCTATTCTCATTCTATTCAACAATGATGTGTAAATACTAAAAATGACTGGGAAGGTAATATTCTTTATTCTAAAAAATGCCAGTTCTCTTACATTTTATTATAATTTATATATTTACTTATTGATGAATAATTTTACTTCAGTTTTAGATGCAGAAATATAACATTGTAAATGATTCTTCTATTAGATTGATTTTTCTATTGGCATATCATGAGGCACTTTATTATTTTAACAAGAATTTTTTTAAAGTGTTTGCTATTATATCTCTGAACTTCACCATCTCACTAGCATCTGTCAGATTTAATCACCTACAGAACTACCTTATAAAGATTACCTTATCAGAAAAAGTGTCATCTTGTGAGCTTAGGTGTGAGAATTGCAAAATAAAGCTGAGCTACACTAACAACTGCTGTGCTAATTTATTGTAAATTATGTTTTTTTGTTTGCAGAGATAAGACATAAGAAGTGTTTCTATTTAAATTCTTTTCCTATTATTTCAACATAAATACCAAACAGCTCAACAAAAAAAAAAAAGAAAAGAAAGAAAGAAAGAAAAGCGAGAACATAGAATATTCCTTAAATAGGTTCTAGTGACAGTGAGATTTATTTTCTAAGTTATTGGTTCCAGTCATGTCACACTGTTCTAGGTGTAGAATCATACAGCACAATTAAGATAAAACATAGATGCTTAAAATGCTAGATGGAAATTTCTGATTGTCATGTGACCAGTGCTGATTTATAGGATATGAACTGGAAATAATTGCATAGCAAGCTGGTCTACAACAAAGCTTTAATTCACTGGGCTGACACTGTAAACTCATAATCTGTCGACCTAGCACCAGCCATGATAGATTACAGCCGTTCAGAACACATAAAGCATGTCCCTTTCATGAACATTCTGGGAACTGTAGTTCAGATGACCCCAGTAAAAACAACTGCAATGGTTTTAAGCAAGCTGGTTCTCTAAGAAATGTAAAAATCATGAGTCATTATATTATTAAAATTCAGAATTATGTGGCAATAAATCACATGAAGTTATCACCTTTAAATCACCAAAGAGAGCATAAATTAGGTCCTATAAAGCTCCATGAGTCTCAATGCATTTTTAACAAGATGAACCTCTTATATAAACAAGATTTTATTATTATATTTATTGTTATTATTATTAAAACTAGAGTGAAATTTAGTACTCATAAAAGTGAAGGGCAATGTTGCAGGGATTGAGCCAGAATGCATAGGCCTGTATTTTGTAGACTCCTTTATATAGCTCTGCCAATATATTTTGACCTATTCTTGTTCTTATGAGCCAATGCCAACATGGGAATTTGTGTGGTCTTTGATACATGCATTAGTGACAAGAGGCCCTAAAAACTGTCTTGGTTTTTAACCTAAACTAGTATTTGAACTCTAATATCAAAGAATCAGTTGTAAGGTCAACACAACTGTTCTATCCTGTCACCCCTGCCCCCGACTTCCACCACTCCCTTTAAAAAATACTTTGGAAGGAAGTTGAAATGGCATTTAAGAAAAAAAATGAAAAACCATTTTGCTAGATTTGCTGACTCTTTTGCTAGTATACTTTATATTGTAGCAGACACATGCTCTTTTTTTTCTTTTGTGTGAGATTTAGATTTTGGTTCAATTCAATTGATTTGGGCACATTCCATGTGCCAGAAACATCGTAAGCAGGATTTCTGTCCTTGCAGGGGTTTACAGCTTGCAGGTTGGGTGAGAAAGCAAAGAATACAAAGATGTGTACAATTATAATAGTATGTAAAAATGGCTACAAGTGGGCTATGTTATAGGGTTGTTGGTTAGTCTGTCTTTATTTAACTGACATCTGAGTGATGTGTCATTAGGGATCAGCCAAACAAAGAGCAAAAAGGGAAGGGCCTGGTAGGGTAAGTGGGTAAACACTATTTTCGGCTGACTGCTTCTCACAATACTTATTTAAAGCCAGAGGAATCAGTTGCAATAATTGACTTCAAATATAAAAATGTCAAAATAAATTTGGCTCTTGAATAATTTGAGCATAATTGTTAATTTCTAATAAATATTACTTTGATTATAAAGAACAGAAGAAATATTGTTGTTGGCCAATGGTTATTTTTACTTAAAATGTTAGAAGGCTACAAATAGACCTCTGATGATAGATCATGGAAAACACATTTGATAGCTAAATATAAAAATCCAAATATTAATAACTACTGACATTTATATAGTCCTTTTCTCCCAAAGCTCTTAACAAACATTACTGACTATATATACTTAGGAATAGCACTGAAATGTTGCTACACTTTCAAAGGACTAGACACTAATCCAAGAAAAGAGTAACAAATATATGATTTACTTAAAATACAGGTTTTCACAATATAGCGCACATTTGGAACTGAAAACTCATAACACTTTCAAAGTGTTCATCCTATTTATTTCAATGTTATTGAACTTTTGGGTTTATTTAATTCCATTCCTACTGTGTCATATTTTTTCCTTAGATAGGGCCTGAGGTGGTTAATGGTGGCCATGGGGCAGTAGTAAGTACTAGGGCTGATGGCATACTTTCCAAGTACAGTAGCTTTGGCTCTTTAGCGCTTCCTATCGTAATAAAGGCTGATATGCCAATGCCACCCAGTAGTGCCATCTACTGAAGAACTAGTTCTGTTTCATCTTGAACCAAGGATGTTCTTAGTTATCTAAGAAACACCATCTGTCTCAAACCAGTTTGATTTATGGACTATTTGATCAAATGAGTTGTTGCCAGGTTGCTTGATGACACTGATTAAAAAGATTCTCAGTTTGTTTTACTTGCTTGGACAAAGTGTAAATTAAGTGGCAATAATCAATTCTAAAGGCCAGAAAATATAAAATGTTTAATGTACACATTTAAGCCCTTACTATAAAATATTAATTATTTTATTGAATTATCATAATATCACTAGAAATGACAGAAATATAAATTAAAGTTCTTTATATCTCCTGTATTGATGTTATAATTTAGACATTTCAATTCAGGACTTATTGTAAATAACTTGCTTTAAATTTTAACATTCCACTTGCCCTTCTCTATAAATGTTATGTTATCTTCAAAAGTTAAGCTAAACTCCCAGTAATTCCTTCAAGCTTTCATATTTTTTTTTCAGAAAACAAAGAGCTATATATTTTTAAAACTTTTATTTATGCCATTTTCAGCATACCTTTCTAAGCATGAACTACAAGCAAAGTACTATCTTAGATTGTTGGGGATCCGAATAAAAACAGCATACAGTCCTGTCTTTCAAAAATGTCACAGTTTAGTCTGTGGGGGTGGGGAATGGCATATTAGGAAATTTGCAGAGTAAAATAATTATTAGCAGTATAAGTAGGGAATTTTAGAAAAAGGACAGCCAGTTCATTCTAACGAGAGGGAAGAGATTAAATATTCAGAGAAATCTTAAAGTTGAGATGGTGCCTCAGTTGAATGAGGATAAATAAAGAGCTAGCATGAAGATGGGGTCGGGGAGGGAGAGGAAATCCCAAAGGCAGGCAGACAGAAGTAGCTTGTAGAAAGTGAGAGACAGAGCATTCTAGAACAAAAGATGTACATGGTGTTAGTAAAGGGCTGGGGTCAAACTGGCCTAGGTTTAGTTCTGACTTTGGTATTTAATAACTACATGACCTTTTAGCAAGTTACATACTCTCCTATAAGACTTATTTATGTTTTTTACATGTCAAATGGGGCAAGTAGCCTGCCCATTGACAGTCAAACAATTGGTAGAACCAATTTTATTGGGACTATATATCAAAATTTTAAAAAGTTAGCAGAAAAAATAGTAGAAAATGTTATGGTTAAAGTTCAACAACAACTAAGTGGAATTTAGTTTAGGAGTGCCAATGTTTTAAAATATTGAAATGTTGTAAATGTTTGAAATTTCAAATGTGACTTACAGTTTTATAGAGTAGCTTATATCTGGAACTAAGTGCATATTTGTCTTTTGCTATAGTTACATTGAAAAAATAGAGAGAAAAATTCAAGAGGTCTATTTTCCATATGTCCAAATAATATTCAGCAATTTTTAAAACAAATTTAGCAAAAGTTAGAACAATGTATTTCCCTCATCATTTGCTGAGAGGAAGCCTGCTTGATTAATGTAATTAAAGGGTTGCTTGTAACTCAAGACTCAATTAAAAAAATAAATTTGGTCTTATTACTTTACTTCCAACTGGTGGTTTTCCTAGTGTGATTTTTGAGCTAAAATCTGTGGCTGCTTTGTTCATGACACATGAATTGTTTTAGCACATCCTTTCTCCTGCTGTGCATATGATTAAGAAAGCAGAGGTTAAATAGTGCAGTAAAGAATTGGGTAAATTCATTCTATTTTTGCTCACAGTGCCTTTTAGTCCCTCCTCCTCCTTTTCAGGACTGGAAGAGTTCAGAAACCTACTATCTTCTCCTGAAATTATTCAAAATATGTTATGATGAAAACACAACTTCTCTCTTTTAACATTCTCTGGTACACTGATTTTGGTATATCTCTGTTAGCAAGACAACCAAATGCAAGCACATCCTATCATTACTGGGAGCTAATGCATGCTGGACACTGTAGTAAGAGTTTTGCAAGCATTGTTTTATTTTTCCTTTGTAACAATCCTGTGAGTAAAAACATTCTTATTTTCAGATGAGGAATAAGAGGCTCTGGGAAGTTATTCTAGTGTTCTAAGTTTCCCAGTTAGTGGTGGGGACTAAGGTGCGAACTCTCATCTATCTCATTCCAAATTTTGGCACTTTATTTGACAGTTAAGAGTTTGATTCAAGAAATCTGAATCTAGCTAACTTGCATATCGTTGTTATGACAGAGGTTAAATTTAATTGAATAGAAACTTTATGCTCATGAGGGCAAAAAGCAGTCAGTTCTTGTTCTCTTTGAATTAACCGTCTACTGTGGATGGGACTTCAGGGTATTGCATGACAAGCAGCATGGAAAGCTGTGTAGCATAGCTGAGAAACTATGACAAATGTAACATGTCCAAAATGAAGGAACTCTTCTTCTTTCAAACCTGTGCCTTCCTTAGTCTTAGAGGTAATGGTGCTAATATCCACACAACTGTCAAATTAAATCCTGGGGTCATCACCAACTTATTTGTTTCCTTCACATTTTGCATTCAGTTCTTCAGCAAGGCCTGGCAGATCTGCTCTAAAACATATATGAAGCTTTTCTCTACCTTCTCTGCCACCACCCTCTTCCAAGCCACCTAGACCACATCATCCATCACCTTCCATCTGGTCTCCCTGCTTCTCCCAGTAAGAGCCATGTACAATAGCAGCTGGTGGATTTTGTGAAGCCCAAAGGTGAATAATGATGCAAAATTAGGTACAAAAGTGAATATATAGTTCACAAAAGTGAGTATATAGAATAATAAAAGAATTAACAACAAATTACATTCATTAAAAATTTAATTTAAAAATTGTTAACTGCTTAATCCATATCTACAATACATTTTACCCTATTTTTAGATATCATACTCAATAGCTCTTCAGATACAACAATATTATAATATTATTTTCCATAGAAAGAATAGGAGGGTTATTCGGTCTTTCTTCTAGTTTGGTTAATGGAAATGTTTTTATTACTGATAGTTTGGGAAAATTTAGCCTCATGAATGTTCACTAGTAATATCATATACATTTTAGGATTGCTGTCAAATTTGAGAAAACCTTTATCAAGTTTCCATCATCCATGAATTGCAATATTTAAAGTTATTTTCAGCTTCTCTCATACAGAGAACAATTTAAAAGACTTTTTATTCCTTGAATGAAGGACTCATTAACCAACAAGTGTTGATGTCTTCACTGTACATGCATATTATACATTTTGTTATCTTAATTGATATTAGTAGTTGTTATTAAAATGCAAGAAGTTTAAATCTTCTTATGTTGTCTGATGTCCTCCTTTCTATTAATTGAATTATCAAGCAATCTAGATGCCTATTCATTGCCTCTATTTAAGAAGTATCTCTTCTTATTGGATTATGACTTCTAATTGTTATGATCTGGATTCTGGGAAGTTGCAATTTCCTTCTTGAAGTCAGAATAATTTCTATTGATTTCATTGCTCATTTGCATTGCTCCTGTTTCAGCTTCCATTGTGTTTTTATTTTTTCAGCTCTTTAATAAATCAACTTTAAGATGACAAAAGACAGTACCCTACATATAAATCCAAATCACAAGTTGTAATTTCTCACTTGTTGAACTAAAACATTCCAAATGTCTGCCCAAATTACAGTTAAAGTGGTATATTTTAAATTTATTGAATAAAATGTTTGCATTTCATTTGCACTTTGGTTTTTATTCCAAGTCTTCAAAAATATATTTTAGAGTTCTTAAAATGTCATTTAACTCATGGCAAGACTTGAATAGCTTCTACACAGTTGATGTTTAAAAGAATTTTCCATAGACTGGCTTCTAGTTCCATACATTTCAAACAGAGTTTCTCCTCTACTTCTTACACATGTCCAGTGCCTGACCCCAAAGGACACACTCTCACTGTAATAAGACTTTGTGCCTGGCACCTGTGTGTAAAAATGTCATAATAATTGGTAGCAGAAAGAATACCTGCACACAGAGGGCTGGATATACATTATTATACAAGAATTTCCTCTCCCAGTTCAATTGATGACCTTTCTAACATAGTTGTCTTGCCAGTTTCTCCAATTCTTTGTAGGAAGTTTGTATGTTGTCATTCCTATACTATATTAAAGTATTTAACACTAAAATCATCATCACAACCCTTACTATTAAGAAAAATGGCTTTGCTAATCACATTAATGATATAATTGCACTTTTATGAACTCTTGTTCAAATCTGTACAAGTTTTGGTTCATCTAAGCTTATTAGTCTTTTATATACAACTGTTTACCCATTTCTATGTTAAAAATCTTCTTAATATTTCTTAAACTTGGCCTTTCTTTCCATTACCATTGCTATATCCTAGCATTTTTTAAATAATTTCTCAATTTCCTAACTTCCTAATTAGTCTTTCTGTCCGTAATCACTTTCATTTCAAAATGTTGTATGTAACATTGCCAAGTTACTTTGCTCAAAATACTGCTTTTATTATGCTTAAAACCTGAACGCTAAATTGGTGTTAGTAACATTTAGATGAGAATCCTTACCAAAGATAGAATTTAAAATGAACTCAAAGTTCTGCAGAATTAAAGCTACATCTATGTCTATCAAATATTATTAATTTGAATGAATTGGTTAGAAAACTAGTCAGTTTGAGGGCTGTTTGAATTATAAAATATTTTCTAAATACAATTGCACATTCAATTGATAACAGTTCCCAACTTCTCAAGCAAGTTTCCCAGAAAATTTAACCCTCATGCCCAAGGCATCTACTTTTTGTAATGAATTAACTTTTATTATGTCCTGTCTTTGATAAAATTAAGAAAATAGTGATATTTTTTTCTGTAGCACTTAGATTTCTGCACAACCCTTGTTGAAAAAGACTGGGAGGGCAACTGAAACTATTAATAAAATGTTACAAGCAAAGATTCTGGGTCTACCTCAATGATTTAGAAAAACAAAACAAAACGAAAACACACTTTATTTATAATTAGCAATCTCCACTTGCATATAAACAGCGGATGTTGCCAAATTCAAATGCTGTCCTGCGCAAGAGAGCAAGACCAATTATAAACATGCATCAAGAGTAAAGAAAGATTTCCAGTGTAGAAGATGTTGTACAACCAATCAACAAATACATAAAAAAATGTTCATCATCACTAGCAATTAGAGAAATGCAAATCAAAACCACTGAAAGATTTCATCTTACTTCAGTCAGAATGGCAGCTATTATGCATACAAACAACAATAAGTGCTGGCGAGGATGTGGGGAAAAAGGTACACTTATACACTGCTGGTGGGACTGCAAATTGGTGCAGCCAATATGGAAAGCAGTATGGAGATTTCTTGGAAAATTGGGAATGGATCCACCATTTGACCCAGCTAACCCTCTCCTTGGTCTATACCCAAAGGACTTAAAAACAGCATACCACAGGGACACAGTCACATCAATGTTTGTAGCAGCACAATTCACAATAGCTAAATTGTGGAACCAACCCAGATGCCCTTCAATAGATGAATGGATTTAAAAAAGTGGCATATATACACAATGGAATATTACTCAGCAATAAAAGAGAATAAAATCATGGAATTTGCAGGTAAATGGATGGAGTTAGAGAAGATAATGCTAAGTGAAGTTAGCCAATCCCAAAAAACCAAATGCCGAACGTTTTCTTTGATATAAGGAGGCTGATTCATAGTGGGATAGGGAGTGGGGAGCATGGGAGGAATAGACAAACTCTAGATAGGGCAGAGAGGTGGAGGGGAAGGGAGAGGGCATGGGGTTACTAATGATGGTGGAATGTAATGATCATTATTATCCAAAGTACAGGTATGAAGTCTCGAATTGGTGTGAGTATGTTAGAGTCTGTAAACAAGTCAAAATAACACCTGGCATTTTGCCAGGGGAATGTTAGAGTTCGTAAACAAGTCTGGATGGTGCCTGGCAAAATGCCAGAGGGAGTGGTTTGAGAAGTAACAAAAGCGAGCCATTAAGTGTGGAGATTCCTTATTGGTTGACTGATGTATCTAGTTTATGCTAATTAGATAAGCTGTGTGGAATGTATAAATACTGCTCCTGTCCTGCAATAAACGGCTTCCACCGGGTGACAGACGAACAACTTGTGTACGTTGATACAGCAGGAGTGGGAGCCGTTTATTGCAGGACAGGAGCAGTATTTATACATTCCACACAGCTTATCTAATTAGCATAAACTAGATACATCAGTCAACCAATAAGGAATCTCCACACTTAATGGCTCGCTTTTGTTACTTCTCAAACCACTCCCTCTGGCATTTTGCCAGGCACCATCCAGACTTGTTTACGAACTCTAACATTCCCCTGGCAAAATGCCAGGTGTTATTTTGACTTGTTCGGACTGCGGCATGAGTATACTATGTATACAACTGAGATATGAAAAATCATGCTATATATGTGTAATAAGAATTGTAATGCATTCTGCTGTCATATAAATTTTAAAAAGAAAGAGGTGTTGAGTTACATGAATGTGCGTGCATGAGTGTGTGTGTGTGTGTGTGTGTGCGTGCACCAGTGTGAGAAATGTGTACCACAGATAAGTTCACATTTCTATGCGCCTAAAACCAAACAGTCTCCCCATACTGTTTGTTTTTTAGGGGCATAGAAATGTATATATAAATCATTTAGTATATAAATCGTAAGTGTCTTTGTTCTTTTATAAACCAAAGTTTACTATTAGTGCAGACGAGGTTGATGTATTTGAAATTCAAATTTATTGGTGCTTAAATTAGTATTTTTTACTGTATAGAATTTGTAAGAAGGTTAAAACTAGTACATTTATTGTCAAGTGTAGTTATTATGATATAATATTGCATATATTATAATTTCTATGTTAAGAGTTATAGGAAAGAAATAATTTTTATGTGTGGTGCTGGGTTTCAAGCCCAGGATCTTGTAAATGCTAGCTAAATCTTCCCCCACTGTGTTGCACCCCTTGCTGTAGGAAAAATTATATTTTGAGAAGAGAAAGTATAATATTTTGATTCTAAGCTATCATTAAAGTGTCTTAATTTAAGTATTTTAAAATTAAAGATGGATACTCTTCATTTGTTAGCAATACAAAGTAGCAACATTGGTGTATTTGGGTAAAATACCAGTGATAGAAAACCCAAAGATCCATCAGCTTTAACAAGATAGAATTTTCCATTGCCTTCACATAGCAGTTCAGAAGTAAATAGTACAAAGCTCTTATCGTGGCTCTCCTTTTTTACCAAGTCTTTTGGGATCTAGGTTCCGTCTGTCTTGTAGCTCCTTTATTGGCTCCATTTCCAAGATTATGTAATGGCCCCAAACACCCTTCATATTCTAGCCAACAAAATAGAAAGGTTAAAAAAAAAAAAAAGAGTGTGATCCTTAAAGAGCACTTACATGAAGTTTCATAATTTACTTCTCATATGACATTAGTCAAAACTTAATTTTGACTAAGTGTACTGACTTATTGCAGAAAGGTTGGGGAATTAAGTCTTTATTCCACTTAATTATTCACTCAGCTAGAAATCTTCTATTAAAGGAAAGTGGAAATGGAAAGATAATACTAACATACAGTATTGACCTCACTTTTAGTTGTTTCCTAACTGTATAATAATAAACCGTACCAACTGTATCTCTTTGGAAGAGAATATGGGTAGGTGGACTTATGCCAGTAAATTATACCCCATTACAGTGAAGTTTAATCTGCTAGTTTTTGGCCACAGCTGTGCATCAAAATCAAAGATGCACTTGGAGCTTTTAAAACCTGGAGAAGCCCAGCCCTATTCTATTTAGTGGAATCACAAAGGGGGTGTTAATAGTTTCCTTTTCCAAAGTGCTCCAGGTAACTCAGGTCAGATTTAAAGACAACAGAGGAATCCCCTTGGTGGGCCTTCTGAACCATAATATTTCAGAACTGTTAAGGGAAAGGACTGTAGGAAAAGATTGAGTCAGAACTGTGAGCACCTTTCCAAACCTTCGTTTCTTCCTTTTGATTTTCTGACTCAGTTACTCATTCTTCTCTTCCTCAACTTTCATCAGGCCTTCAGAGTAGTTTTTGCTATGACACATGTGACAGAGAATGCAGAGAAAGAAAATGTTATTTAGGGTTAAAAAAAAAAAGATTTCGGAAAGGTACGTTGATAGTAGATAATGGTAACTTTCTTAGTTATAGCCTCAACTCCTTGAAAACAAGGCCTTCATTTATTCAAGAAGGCCTGCCCTGGAACCAGATTATGGCTCTCTGTCTAAATCTGGCTACCCCAGGGGATCATGGTGGAAAACTTGGACCCAAGATTTGAAGATTACAAAACCTAGTCTTAGGTGATTTCAGTCTGATTTTGTGACAGAAAACTGCTCTCGGACATTTTTGGAGTTTAGGAAGAAAGCAGATCAAGTTCTGGCTGATATTGAATAAGCTTTCTGAAGAAAGAGTGTTCTCAACCTTTGTCTTCCCTTTGGACTATGAGCCAAGTGATGCTGTCATGTAGATGGCATTTTGGAGTTCATCCTGCATGCTTTGAGGGACATTCTTTAGCTGGGCCCCAATTTTGTCTTACTGATTTTTAGACTGATCTACAGAGACATCTTACATTTCCCATTTGTTTTTAGGTGAAATTGAATGTATTCCTGACTTTGGAAAATCTGATTCTTCTAGATTTTCTTTGGAACTAAAAGACCAACAAGGCTGCTCCGTACTAAGCTTACTCTATCTAAAAGTTTAGGTTAGTTTAGGTCTCTATTATGCTTCTAATCTAATGTGGTCTCATTAATTAAGCCATTTTCCCTGTTTCACACTTTCTCATCCTATTTTTGTTTTTATTTTAAGATTTTGTCCAACACTTGTAGTTTGGATGTGCTTACTCATAATCTTTTGATCATGGCTATGGCTTCAGAAAGAGCTCTGCTTACTTCTTCAGGTGTGGACGTTGCCAATTACCTAATAGTCTATAATTACAGACATTTAAACTTTGAAAAAACCAGTGCTTCCCCCTTTCCATTTGCAGGAGACAGATTTAAAGAGATTTATGTGAAAAGACAAAAATCCATTGTATTTTCTGTTGACACAAAATGCTGTAGCTAGCTTTCTGGCTTTTAACTCTTTTCATTTTCTTTTTCCTTCCCCTCTCTACTTCTTACAGAAAGTCTTAATTCCGGTCTAGTGGTTCCTAACACCTATTTAGTTTCCTATGGAAGAAGGAGGACAGTCTTTTGAGTAGTTGGTAGGCATCTTTAGCATTAGCAAATTAGAAAAGGTTGGTTAGTGAAGCAGTGAGCTAGGAAAAGAGTAAATAAAAGAGAAAGTATCAGATACCTGAATCTTCCAATCTGAGAATGTTGTATATATTGAAACTTAATTATAAATGTGCATAAAGAGTTCTTAGTGTGTGTGTGTGTGTGTGTGTGCGCACTATATAAAGTTTATATTTCCATTCCTGTGAAACTAAGCAAAAAAGGAAGTTTAGGGTTGAGAGGGAAAAAAATGAACCAAATTATTTCAAAATATGTATCTAATAAGTAACTTTAATTTATCCTTGGGAAAAAGTTAATTCTTGAACTGAGAAAAAAATGCTTAACAGTTTGAAAAAACTTTTGCATTCAACTTTTGATGGATATAAATAAGTACATATTTTTTTATATGGGAAAAATTTCTGATTTCTATTTGTGCATGTTATTTTTAAATGCACAATTACAATAATGTCACACATCCCTAAATGATCATCCTTCTATGTATTTTACTTTCTTTACAAAGAGCATAGAGGGAGGGACATATGATATTTAGTGGAATATTTCTATAAAACAATGACATGTGTTAGGTCCTTGTAAAAAATCTGTACCCAAATGAATATATGTATTCTAAACAAAATCTTCTTTGTCATTTTTTCTTTTGTAATTTAAAAATATTATAGTTTTTATGTATTTAAAAAGAAAACTGTTTTCATCACATAAAAAACATGTAAGTTAGAGAATTCATTTAGGTAAATGAATACTTAACTAGGAAGTTAAGCATTTGATTATGCTATTTCCTCTTTTAGTATTTATTAAAATAATAATCAGGAAATGCCCATTTCAATAAAATAATTAAGAAATGAGATGAAAAACTGACATTCCTCAATTTATATTTTGCATTGTAAATCTTCTGAACTGGGAATGCTTTTATATTTTAAAAATAATTTAATATCTAGTCACAAATTTAAAAATGACCAAAGTAAACCGAACTTCAGGAATTCTGGATGTGATGAGTTTGCCACTTAGTTTGGAATATCACTCTCATGGGCACAAAGATGAAGTTTTAACCAAACCTCCACAGGAGGGCACTATAGTGTGACTCTGGTATATGTTGCAACTGCAGCAACCCACTCTGTCCTTATCCAGCTCTTGATTAAATGTCTGAAATAGTGAGTCCTTCTCCTGAATTAGAAAATTCTACTTTCCAAAAGTCAAGATAAGTAGATTTCATATGTGGTAAATATTTTTCTTTGGTAAACATTAAATTATGAATAATTTAATCTTTTTTTTGAGGCATATATTCAATGTAAAAATTTAATCTCAAAATAGAGCAAAATTGGTAGATGCATAGTCTGAATGAAGCAATACATAAGTAGGTGAAAACTATATAATACTTTAAAAATAACAGGAATATTTTAGAACTACAGAGCTAAGCAATCAAAACCAAAAGACATTACAATAGAGAAATGCACTTATTACTTTACAAATGGTATGCATATATATAAATAGTATAAATGGTATTACTTAAAAATTGTGTATATTACTTATAATGGTATTCTAGCTAACTAAACAGCAGATAGATACATCAATCTTACCAAGCGTAGATATAATCAAAATATAAATTTCAAAGCATTTCAAAGCTGGTTCTCCTTATTCCCATAAAGACTCTCAAAACATTCACTGTAATAATAAAGATGGAGATTTGGCCCAAATTGAGATTTAAAACAAAATGCCCCTTGTCCTAACTTTCAGTTTCATGATCATATTTTCAAGTCATTCTCCAGAGATAAAATATTTTAATATTTTGCTAGATTTAAATCGATACAAAAGTAATTATAATGTTGGCAGTTGCCATGTGTCTTTGTGAGCCTTGCCTTATGATTTTGAGGACTAACAGAGCTATACAGAACAGACAGTTTCATTAAAGTTGAAAAGTAGCAGGAGTAGTGGTTATAGATACAGATTATATGGTTCCAATAACTGTTTATATAACAATCTATTTCCAGTAAGGAAACTATTCATTTCATTCTAGTTTTACTAAAAAATGACTTTTTGGTTAATCTTAACAATGGAGGGAAAAGTCTTGGATGTTTTCATTATCTCTATGAGAGGTATATATTGTCTTATAGGCAAATATTGGTAGTTTTAGTGTTCTGCAAATTTATACTTCAAAAAATAATGTAACTACAGTACACATCTGACAGTTTTCTAAGCTTGCCATCTATGTTAGAACTTGATGGCATCATAATTTCATACAAATGCAAAGTACTTGCTTAAAGCAGAGAAGTTCTCTAAACTTTGATGGTTCACACCTGGATTGAATAAATTTGTTAGTAATTAAAATGCTGGTTTATTACTCTCTAGGGAATCAGGACAGACTGTTTTAATTTAAATATCTTTTCTTTTAGCTCATATTTACTGATCTTTATGTCAATAATTTAAAAAATAGATTTTAAAACAAAAATAATCAGATAATCTTCCTGTACTTTACAAAACTATTTAAAAATATTGTTATTTTGTAAAATGGCAAGTTTTATATACCAGACAATTAAATAATAGACTATATAACACCAATGTTTTTTTTAGCTTTTTAATGGAGAATACTACAAAACACTTAAATTATAAGATTCTTTATTACTTAGAAGAGGTAAGTTTGAATCACATGAGCCTGATATCAGCCTGATAACTAGTACAACTTCTGAGAATAGATTAAAGATGGGACAATTTTCACAGCATTTTATATCACTCTGAGAAACTAAAATATCTTTCTCGAATTTTTTTTTTTATTCAGGAAATTTTGTTTTTTTTTTCCTTTCCTCTCTCCCTCCTCCAGTTCTCTATTCTTCCCTCCCTTCCTTCCTTCCCTTTTTTCTTTTTTTCCCCCAAAGTCAAGAAGATATACCAATACATTTTTTATGATATATAACTTGTCAAAATGAAAGCAAATTTTGGTTGATTTCCAGGTTTGATTCCGTCTAAAAAAGAACTCCTCTAAAAAATTAGTAATTTGAAGTACAACTGTTTTTCTAACTTAATAAGAAAAATCAGAAGGTAAAAAAAATGTGCTAGAAACATCCACAATACAAAGTGGGTAAGAAGAAGATTGTGATAAATTTACAGTCCTGGATTTTATATGGGCTTCATCTACAGGTGTAGGAAGTGACACAGCCATGCCACCCTGGGCAGGATTATGTCATAAAACTCAACAGAAATGTGAAAGCAGTTTCCAGTAACTTCAAATTTACACATAAACTACCAAAATAATACATAGTATTCCCACATGATCATTAAGAACAAATTGCAGACTAATGCAGCACTCTTTGCCAAACTTTGGTGTGCATTTCTTATACACAGCTATTAAAATTAACTTTGATCTAATATTGCCATGTGACCCCCAGACTCCAAGAAATCCTACCAATTATCTCAACAATGTTGTTTATAAGTCTAGGATCCAATTCAGGAGCATATGTTGCATGTAAATGTCCCTTTCGTCTCTTTCAATTTATAAGAGTCCCCCAGTCTTTCCTTATTTTTATTGACCTTGACATTTTTGAAAAGCCTAGAATAATTACAGATTTTTTAACAAAATATTCCTCTTTGAGTTTGTCTGATGTTTCCTCATGATAGCCACCATTCTACTCTTTGAGTCTATGAATTTGACTATTTCATATATTTCACATAGGTGAAATCATGGAGTATTTGTTTGTTTTTTAAATTGGGTATAAATAGCTTATTTCACTTAGCATAATGTTCTCAAGATTTATCCATATTCTGCATGTTGTAGAATTTCCTTCTTTTTAAAGGCGAAATACTATTGCATATATATATATATATATATATATATATATATATATATATATATATACACACACACACACACACATTATGTTTTCTTTATCCATTCATCTGTTCATGTGCATTTAGGATGTTTCCACATCTTGGCTGTTGCGAATGGTGCTGCCTTGAATATAGGAGTGCTAATATATCTTTAAGATTGTGATTTCAAGCCTTTTGGATAAATAGCCAGAAGTAGGATCCCTGGATCATAAGGCAGTAAGTAACATTTTAAATTTCTGAGGAAACTCCTTATTGTTTTTCATAGTGACTGAACCATTTTGCATTCCTTCCAACAAAGTGCCAGGGCTCTGATTTCTCCACATTATTGCCTACACCTGTTATCTTTTCTTTAATTATTATTTTTTTGCAATAACCATCCTGACATGCACAAGTTGATATTTAATTGTACTTTTGATTTGCATTTCTCTGATGCTTAGTGATATTAAGCATTTTTCAAATACATATTGGTTATTTGTATGTCTTCTTTGGAGAAATGTCTTGAACTGGATTTATAATGCTACAGAAGCATAACAACAATTACTAGGCATTGATTGAAATAGGCCATGGTACATAATTATAGTTTATAGCACTCAGGATTTCAAAGTAAATATAATCTTTAAGGATGCTCATTCTGACTGAAGTGTCACTGTTCTGTGCCCTATCAGAGGACAAAGAAAAAAATTATATCATCTATGTTCCATCTCTCTATCACTCATCTTAAAATCCCTTGTTTACAGTGATACTGTAAACAATATCATAGGGTTTATTCTAGCCTCCCCCTTACCACATATATGATTTCCTTCTCCTATAGTGACAAAACCCATTATTCTTGATTTATTTACTTATTTGTTCAGTGTCTCCCTTATGTAACTACATTTCAAGGGTGTACCAACCAAAAGCTCAACTCTGGACACAGGCTCCTCTCTCCCTTCCCTCATCTTCCTTCATTTTCCTGACCAGCCTCCAAAGAAGGCAATGGGAATGGGATGAAGAGAGGAGGAAGAAAGCAAGACAGGAATCTCAACTCTGGTTACATCATTACCCTAAACAGCTGCCAGTGTGTTGGATGAAAACTGGACCCTGGAATGATAAATCATATGTCTGCAGTCACCTGGCCAGTGTGCTGAAGGAAGCTTAGCCAGGTCAAAATTTCTGAAAATTCAAATTCTGGAGGAAATGTTGGGGTCTATTTAATATCAATTGAAAGAATCAGGAAAACTATGTAAACATTAAAAAACAATACTATCATATTTCCTTATAATCTCCAGGGTTCAAAACATTTTTTTACTTTTGAAGGGCGATATGAAATGCATAAAGATATCACAGATTATTCATTCTTTTTAATTAACAATGTACTTTTAATGAGTTTAAATATGAGGCTGGCTCCTTATTGATAGGTTTTTGTCCAGAGATCTGCAGTAACCTGGTGGTATTCCATGCTGCTTTGTAAACGACAGGTCTGACTGCAATACTGGTAGACCTGTCTCCATATGTCCATATTTTAGGAGATGTATTTTTATTCCAAACATCTGAGAATTGATGTATCAAGTATTAAAAGCCTTTTACATAAATATAGCTAAGAACTAACTTCATATATTTAAAAGAAAAACAAACAAGAAAAATAGAAAAAATAACAGACAAAAAGATTTACAGAGCAAAAAGGAACTAAAGAAATCTGAAAGCTATATTATCCATATCTTTATATGCATTCAGAAGTGTGTTGAAACAAAGGAAGGTTCAAAAATAGGTTTAATCCTATGACACTGTAGTCTAAAAATACTGATGTTTGTGACCCACAGATTTTAGGGCTTTAGAAATAAAATTTAAAACCAATTCTGTAACAGATGCTAATGTAAATGATGCTTACAGGCATTGATAAAACACTTTGCCTTCCTTCTACTAACATATTCCATAATTATACTGTGACTTAAATAGTTTATATATAGAGAGATGAATGTGGAACAGGAGGAAAGTGTTCATACATTAGCATTCAGAGTAAGTAATTCAAACATCTAATTGTTCCAGCCCAAGGAATATTTAAAAATATTACCAGTTAGGTGTTCAAAATTATTTGGGTTTTTATTATTAAGTCATGCTAATCATTTGCAAAATTAGAAAATGCTCTTGATCAACATAGATGCACATTATAAAAATAGAAAAGGAATAGAATGACAATTATCAGGAAAACATTTCTGTTTTTGTTTTTTTATTTGAGATGTAGGCAAAAGTCATTTTTTAAATCCTAGCTTTTACTATTATAAAAGAGCTATGGGTGAAAATAGACTTTTTTTTTTCTTTTACTAGAGAGATGCTATGTGTAAGAGGTTTGATTGTGCATTCTTTGAACTGTAGAGCTGTTTTGGTTGCATCTTAATTAATTTGAAACAATTTAAATATCTTTAATATTCTAAGAACATCAGTGAAAATCTTAGCATTATAAAAATAATTATTGAGAATTATGCAATGGCAAATTTATGAATCTTTCCCTTTGTAGTTAGAATGATTTGGAAACTTTCAATCTTTGTAAATTCCAGTTTTATTTGTGTAGATATCAAGATTCTGATATTTTGTGGGTTGCACAAGTACAATTGTTTCAACTCAATGTTTACTGAGTTTCTTCTTATGTTCAGATCTGTAGAAGAGTCAAACAAGAAATAGCTCTACCTTCAGGAAGTTAATAATCTAACTGAAAGTGATACCTCAAAGCACATTTTGTGTCTTATTATTTATACAAGTGGCATAAATGAGGACTGTGGAATAAGAAGTAGGTCTATTCAGTTCTGGGCAATCATATATGATGCCACAAATATTAGTATTTTCTAAGTATCATATATATATATATATATATATATATATATATATATATATATATATATATATATATATATATATATATAGTTTTTTCCCTAGTGATTTTTGTTTAGATTTATTATGGCAATAGAGTTGTCTAAGAGAATTTTAAAATTTGTAAACAGCTTTTATTATTGTGCTATTTCTGTATATGTATGTTTTCACTCCTAATTTGATTACCTCATTGTCAGACAGTTTTTATGCACTATTTCTAACAAAGGAATTTACTGAGGCTTATTTTGTGGACCAAAACATTACATTAAAAATTTTTATGGCAGCTTAAAATAATGTCTTCTCTATGGAAATAGATATATAGTTTATATGTGTATTGCATATTAATAAATATCCACCAGAGACTGTTTACCATAGAAGAACTAAACAACTAATTAGCAAATTTACCCAGCCAGTTGACATCAACTAGGTTTTGACATCACCTTTCACAGGGTGGGATGACGGTCACATGGCTGGCCATTTTGGCCCTATATGGGATGCTCTCATGATCTCCAAAGCTCACCCAATGGATTGACGGAGATTTTGTCATTGCCTGCAGCACATGTTCAGTTATCTTTCTCTGTCTAATCCTCTCTTTCCTTTGGGGTTGTCGAACCCTACTACAATCAACTCCATTTTGCACCCAAACTCTGTGACCATCTGATTATTTGATTGAGAAATCAAGCTCGTGACACTGAAACTTGGCTGGATTGTAATAATATGTGGACTTTTAAAAACAGATGCCTGGGTAAGTGGAAGGTATGCTTCTTCAAACTTTGTACATTTGGAGATAATTTCATGTTGTCTGGAAATTTAAATATACTAATTTTGAATATGAAATTCTAGAATCATATCTCTTTTCTTCCAAAACACTGGTAATATTTTTCTTGAATCTAGAGCTGCTGATGATAATTCTTAAGTTAGAAGTGTTTTTCTTCTCCTTTTTCCTACTTCTTTCTTTGATAGTGACTCATTTTTATTTTTAGATGCTTTAATGGTGAAGTTCAATCACTTCACTATGTCCCAGAGTTTGTCATCATTTACCTTTTTATTCTACAACAGTGACTCCTTTTGTTCTTTAGATCCTGTCTGCCTTCACTTCACAAATATTATTTCAGTTATATCTTTGAATGATTTTTTTATTACTCCATTCATTCTGCTCTTGTCTTCAGGAACAGAAGCCCTATGTATGTTGGATGACCATTACTTCTCTGGAAATCCTTGCCTCTGTGTCTTTCCCCTCATTTTTCTTGTGTGATTTTTCTGAAGCTTGTTCTCCATATTATAGGTTTTTTTTTTCATTGTCATTTTTACTCATTGCTATTTCTAAATATTTTAAAGTCCTTTAAAGTCATTATTTTTCTCTTTCTTCAGAAGACCAGTTCCCTTTTCATTTTATTCTGTTTTTGTCATTATATGTCATAAGTGTTCCCTTTAATTTCTTTGGGAGTTCAAAGCATGTATACTTTAAGACCTTTCCTCCAAAGTAAACCTTCACCCATCTTTAGTGAGTCTGTGTGTTTGTTCTTCCCCTCCCTTCCTCTAATGCCCTTTCCCTGTCCTGTCTTCCTCTTTCCTCTCTTTTCTAACTTTTCTTCCTCCTCCTCTTTATTCCTCTTTCTGGTTTGCTAAACATATCCAATTCTGGTGCCTATTAACTCTGTACCCCCATCAGTATGTAGAAAGCAAAGGTACCACAGACTCCTGACATAGAAAAGCAGCCTCCAGTTTAGGAGTTTCAAAAAGTTTTGGAAAAACACAGAAGGAAGGTTTTCATACCCTACAGCTTAAGATTTGCTCCAAGGTCTCACCACTCTTGATTAAAAGAGTTGGTCAGAAATAACAGAGTGCTGTTTGGAGAAGTCACTTTCCATGTGCTTCCTCTTGCAGTGAAAAGCAGATCATATGCTGAATATTTTCTGGATTTTTGAAAGTTAACTGAAAAAGGGGTGATTTTTAGATTTTTCTATTATGTGTCAACTGTAACTCCATATTATATTCATAAACTGGAGAATTTAAGCTTGACTTTTCGTGTGGTTTCTCAATATTGCCTACATAACATTGTACCTACTAGTTGCTCTTTGGATTGTTTAGTATAGGTTTACCCTTTCTTAGTTTAGATGGGAAGTAAAAGAAAATAGTTTTGTAAACATGTCCTCGTGTCATTACATTTCCCAAATGTTTTAAGATTCAGGAAAGCAATGATCAAAATTAATGTTCAGTTTAAGATACAGGTAGTCAGGCTCCTATTAATACTTCCTGAAATACTGAGACATTTAGTAGTAAATTATATATTAGAACAATTTTTCTCCATCAGTCAGTGTATTAAGGTGATTTATTTATTGACATAATGACTTTCTGTAAAATTAGCAAAGTGTTTTCAAAGCATATTTATAATAAAAAGTAACCGATGAGTTTTTCATTTGACAACTTTATTGAACTTTGTATTATGATCTAGAAATAAATTTTGAACATCTAGAATATATAGGCATTGGGTAGAAATGAACATTTTCTACAAGTGAAAAATATGCCCCATCTGTTTAATAAAGTTTATTTCTATAATAGACTGATGAATTGCTAGATCTGGTGAAACAGTACAGGCATTAATATCTTTCAGTAGATAAAATTGTGGTGACTTTTCAAAGTGAATTGGTAAATATTTTATTTTAAACTTGGTTGTTTGAACTTTTTCCAGTGAACTATCCACTTTGTGGACTGAAATGTCAGGTTTATTAGTTGGCTTGGCCTGCTGTAGTCCTACCCTGCCTCCTGACCAACACTCTGGAAATGAAAGCACACATAAATGTGTGTACATGTACACACACATATTCACACCCAAACTCTTGACACTAGATGCATGACTAAAGAATAATATCTTTATAGAAAAACTTGCTTACTTTAATAACTTTTTTCTAAAAAAAAATCTATGGTTGCTCTTCACAAATAATTTGTAACTATTTTAATTTATACTTAGTTATTTGAATATTTTTCAGGGAATTGGCCACTTTTTGGACTAAAATGAACAGTTTGATTCATTGCCATAACACTGCATAGCCCTAACCCACCTCCTGACCCTGACATTGGAAGTTAAAACACCTACACAAATCATCAAGTTAGTGGACACAAATACATACCCAAACTCTGACTTTTGCTTCATGTCAAAAGTAATAATTGCTTTATGGAAAATGATGCTGATTTTATGGCAAAAAAGTAGGAATTTATCATTCCAACTATTTCAGGAAGGGCTTGTGTATATTAAAGCTCAATAAAGTTCCCTTTAGTATATAAAATACTCCCACATTCAATTATAGACATGGCCTTGGGCTGTTCATTGTATCCAACTGGAACCACATTGACTACCATCCTTTCAGAATTTGTCATGATCTAGCCTGCCTTAACCACTGGACTGTATTTTCCAATGATGTCCATTACATAGCTCTGCTCATCTTAGATTCATCTTGATCATTGAGGAATATAATCTAATCCTTGCTTATGTTACTAATTTCAACGCTTTCAAATTTGAATCTGGAATGTTCTTTGGTAATCTTTCTAAATTCTTCATGTCTTTGAAGGACCTTCTTAATCCCCAACTCCAACAAAATTTTATTTTGCTGTTATATTCCACCTAAACTCTCCTATGAATTCCCTAAATATTTAGGTTTAACTTGTAAAATAGATTGTATTCCTTGATCTTAGGTACCATATATCATTTCCTTTTTGTTTTTCAACATTCATAAAGCATAGTATTGAACATGTAAGACCTTTTAGTTTTAAAAAATATCAGAAATTTGTTTAATTTTTATCTAATTTTAATAGTGTACTATTTCCTCTAAGTAGAATGCAACTTTTTAAAACTAAGCTACTGTTAACTTTTTTTTCCCCCTGTATGGGTGATTAAAGATTTTAACATTACATCAAAAACTAAAGTAATTGAAGTCTTCAAAGTTTCAATAGGCAGAAAATGGATCTATTTGTTTTTACAAATAGGAATGCATTTCTCTAATTGCTAGAGATAATGAACATTTTTTCATATATTTGTTGATTGATTGTGTATCCTCTTCTGAGAAGTGTCTGTTCAGGTCCTTGGCCCATTTACTGATTGGGTTATTTGTTTTTTTGGTCCTTAGCCTTTTGAGTTCTTTATATACCCTAGAGATTATTGGTCTATCTTATGTGTGAGGGGTAAAAATTTGCTCCCAGGATGTAGGCTCTCTATTCACCTCACAGATTGTTTCTTTTGCTGAGAAGAAACTTTTTAGTTTGAATCCATCCCATTTATTGGTTCTTGGTTTTAATTCTTGCTCTATAGGAGTCTTATTAAGAAAGTTGGGGCCTAATCCCACCTGATGAAGATTAGGGGCTACTTTTTCTTCTATTAGACACAGGGTCTCTGGTTGTATTCCTAGGTCCTTGAGTTTTGTGCATGGTGAGAGATAGGGGTTTAATGTCATTTTGTTGCATATGGATTTCCAGTTTCCCAGCACCATTTGTTGAAGATGCTATCTTTTCTCCAATGCATGTTTTCAGCACCTTTGTCTAATATAAGATAATGGTAATTTTGTGGGTTAGTCTCTGTGTCCTCTACTCTGTATCATTGGTCTACCAGTCTGTTTTGGTGCCAATACCATGCTGTTTTTGTTACTATTTCTCTGTAGTATAGTTTAAGGTCTGGTATAGTGATGTCACCTGCTTCACTCTTCCTTCTAAGGATTGCTTTAGCTATTCTGGGTCTCTTATTTTCCCAGATGAATTTCATGACTGCTTTTTCTATTTCTATGAGGAATGTCATTGGGATTTTTATTGGAATTGCATTAGATCTATATAGTGCTTTTGGTAATATAGTCATTTTGATAATATTAAATCTACCTATCCAAGAGCAAGGTAGATCTTTCCATCTTCTAAGGTCTTCTTTAATTTCTTTCTTTGGGTCCTGTAGTTTTCATTGTATAGATAAAAACTACTCTAAGATATTATCTCACTCCAGTGAGAATGTCAGCTATTTTATGAAGACAAACAACAATAAGTGTTGGTGAGGATGTCTATACCCAAAGGACTTAAAATCAGCATACTACAGGGACACAGCCACATCAACGTTTATAGCAGCACGATTCACAATAGCTAAACTATGGAACCAACCTGAATGCCCTTCAATAGATAAATGGATAAAAAAATGTGGCATATATACATGATGGAATATTACTCAGCAATAAAGGAGAATAAAATCATGGCATTTGCAGGTAAATGGATGGCGTTGGATAAGATAATGCTAAATGAAGTTAGCAAATCCCCAAAAAACAAATCCTGAATGTTTTCTCTGATATAAGGAGGCTGATTCATAGTGGGGTAGGGAAGAGGAGCATAGAAGGAATAGATGAACTCTAGATAAGGCAGAGGGGTTGGAGAGAAAGGGAGGGGGCAGGGGGCAGGGGGTTAGCGAGGATGTGGAATGTGATGGACATCATTATCCAAAGTACATGTATGAAGACACGAATTGGTGTCAACATACTTTATATACAATCAGAGATATGAAAAATTGTGTGTATATGAATAATAAGAATTGTAATGCATTCCGCTGTCATTTATTTAAAAAAATCAATAAAAAAATAGGAATGCATGAACTACATAGTACTCTATATAATATGGGAAAAGTAGTTTCTACTTCAGAGGAAAGATGCCCTTTTATCCCAAAGTCCTTCCCTGTGCATTTTTGTGGAGCCTGGCTTCCCTCCCCAAGTAGCCAATGTATGACACAGTTTCAGATGCCTTGGAATTGGTCAGGATCCTATAGCATAATTTTTTTCTGGTTCTTTTGTTATTTTATTTTTCTTTGATTTTATATTCCTGAATTATTTAGTTATTTTTCCCCTTTCTTTGAAACTTTGTAGGGTATTATGAGGATGAAATGCTCAGAGCTGTGCGTGACCATGGTTAAGAGCTCAATAGGGGTCAAAAACTATATTCTTCTTCTTCATTTAAAATTTTATTATGATTTCCCCCCTAATATAAGCCTAGAAAAAAAATATTTATAATTTTGCCTATCTGTATCTAAAAAAATATGATTGAGTATAAGGAAGAAAGTGGCAAGCTAAAAAGCCTTGGGAGATCTAGTATTGACCTATTAGGAAGTTTGGATTTTATTCCAAGCTTTACTCAATAGATGCTTATTAAGCATGTCATGTGTACAAAGCAGGCACATATTTATTCAGAAATGAATCCCACTAATTTATACAATATGCATTTCTTATTTAAGTAACTAGAAATAAATGTTATTTAAAATGTAGAGGAGATAAGGTTTATATAAATAATTCAAGGTTGAAAGTTAAAAGTGCCCCAAGAAAGGTAAAGATGAAATGAAAGTTCACAGGGGGAAATGGAGGAGCTATTTTCAGTTTAGGGGGTTAATAATTTATAAAAGAGAAGGATCTGAAATTAACTTGATGATCGAGCTAGTTTGGACAAGCATAGATTTGAGGGAGATGGGAAGATACCATGGATATGGATGGCTGCAAATCCCATCACTGAACCCATTGAGAGGTGGGGTAGATTTCTGCTCCCCTGGACTCCTAGGCGTGTGACTGCTCCAATGCAATGTGGTTGAAGTTACCCTGATGTCATGAACCTTCGTTCTGTGAAGGATCGCAGTTTCTGCTTCTTCTCTTTTTGCAACCCTCACTTTTGGGATCCAAACACTATTTTAATGAAAGTCCAGATAGTGATGTGAAGAGAGTACCTGTGGAGCCTGGTGAGAGGGCTCAACTCCAGCTGATTTTGTTTGCATTTTCTTGATGACCAATGTGTTCATCAGCTTTCTATCACTGAAACAAAATATTTCAGACCATAAACTTGTTTATGGTCTTATTTTGGCTCACAGTTTTAAAGTGAGCCATGTCCATTTGACCCAGTTGCTTTTAGGCCTGTGGCAAAGCAGTACATCATGGTAGAAGCATGTGGTGGAGAAAAACTGCTCACCTCATGTTAACCAAGAGAAAAAAAGGAGAGGAGAGGAGAGGAGATAGGAGAGAGGGGAGAGGCCAGGGACAAAAATATATATCCTTCAAGGCACACCCGCAAGACCACCTCTTTCACCTAGGCTCTACCCCCTAAAGTTCCCATCACCTCCCAGTAGTTCCAGCTGGGGACCCAGCCTTCGAAGCATGAGCTCCCCACCCCAACCCTTCAGTGTGTGTGGGGGGCATTTATAATAACAGCTAATAAAGCTGAATATAGACCCTCATTTGGTTATCTTGTTTTGTGAAGAGCATAATCAAGTTTTTGCTCATTTTTCTAAATATTAGTTTATATTTTTTATCTTTACTGATAAATAGTTCTTTATTTATATGGATATGGTTTTGTCATGTACATTTTTATGGCAAATATTTTCTCCCAGTTGCTCAATTTTGTCTTCTTTTTGCTTTCTTACTTTTTTTTTTTTTTTGGTGCTGGGAGTTGAACCCAAGGCCTTATGCATGCAAGGCAGGCATTCTACCAACTGACTACGTCCCCAGTCCCCTCAATTTTGTTTTTATTGTTATCTTTTGTTTAAAAGAAATTCTTGATATGAATGTTGTACAGCTGATCAACTTTCTCTGTTTAAGGATATAAAGATTCTTCTCTATGCTGTCTTCGATAAGCTGAAACAGTTTGTGTTCAGATCTCTAATTTATCTGAATTATCTTTGTTTACATTGTGAAGGTCCAGATTTGTTAGTTTTCTTTTTTTATTTGGAAAAAACCCTTTATTTAATTTGATTTTGGGTATCCTCATTAATGGAGCAATTCTTTTTTTTCTATTTATATATGACAGCGGAATGCATTATAATTCTTATTACACATTTAAAGCACAATTTTTCATATTTCTGGTTGTATATATAGTATATTCACACCAATTCATGTCTTCAGACCTGTATTTTGGATAATAATGATCATGATATTCCACCATCATTAATAACTCCATGCCCCCTCCTTTCCCCTCCCACCCCTCTGCCCTATCTAGAGTTTGTCTATTCCTCCCAAGCTTCTACTCCCTATTCCACTATGAATCAGCCTCCTTAATCAAAGAAAACATTCGGCATTTGTGTTTTCTTTGGGGGGGGATTGGCTAACTTCACTTAGCATTATCTTCTCTAACTCCATCCATTTACCTGCAAATGCCATGATTTTATTCTCTTTTATTGCTGAGTAATATTCTATTGTGTATATATGCCACATTTTTTATCCATTCATCTATTGAAGGGCATCCAGGTTGGTTCCACAGTTTAGCTATTGTTAATTGTGCTGCTATAAACATTGATGTGACTGTGTCCCTGTGGTATGCTCTTTTTAAGTCCTTTGGGTATAGACCAAGGAGAGGGATAGCTAGGTCAAATGGTGGTTTCATTTTTAATTTTCCAAGAAATCTCCATACTGCTTTCCATATTGGCTGCATCAATTTGCAGTCCCACCAGCACAGATTCATTAGTTTTTTTTTTAATGGAATATTCTTTTGCTCTTTATCTATTTAAAAAATCACATTTTTCCCTTTGTACTATATTGTCACCTTTGTCATAGATTAAATGACTGTGTGAGTCTATTTCTGTTCTTTTTAAATTCTCTTTCAGGAATCAATTTGTCTATGTTTAAGTCAATGTAATTTATAGTTTTAAAATTACTGTCAATTTATTACTCTTGATCCACAGTATCCAAAACCCTCTAATTTTGCTCTCAAGATTGTTTCAGCTTTTGCAAACTTTTTTTTTATATATAAAAACCAGATTGCCAAGTATATGTTCCATTTTGCTTAATAATCTTTGGCATCTTATATATATATATATATATATATATATATATATATATATATATATATATATATATATCAAACATTTTCAGTTAGATATTTTATGTTTTTTGATGCCATTGTGAATGATGTTATTTCACCATTTCATTTTCTAATTGCTTCTTGTTAGTATGTAGAAAATTTATTTTTATGTACTGGCCATTTTGCTTGTTCAATAATCTTGCAATGTTTTTTGTAAGTTCCAATCATTTTTCTGTAGATTCTTTTGTATTCTACCCACATCATCATGTCAAATAAGAGAAATGAGAATTTTAAAATCTGACTTTTCTATTTTTATAATTACCACTTTTTTCCTATTTAATATATCCTGACTGTGATTGCCAGTGTATGTTAAATAGGAACAATGTCAGCAGACGTCCTCATTCCCATTCTTAGGAGGGAAGACATCAATATTTGGCCCTTGATTATAACACTTGGTGGTGGCATTTGTAATTACTTTTTAATTTTTCATCACATTAAAGAATTTCCCCTCTATTCCAGGTTTGCTAACAGATTTATGAAAGGATTATTCTGGTTTTAATGAGAAAACCATATGATTTCTCATCATTATTCTAACACTGTGGTTGGTTGCATTGATTTATTCTCAAATACCAAACAAACCTTGCTTTCTTGAAACAAACTTAATTGGTTGTGGTTTACTATCTTCTTAATATACTGGTATATTTGATTTGGGAACATTTCACTTAGAATGTTTGAATGCATGTTCCTTAAGGAGATATCAGAAATTTTCCTTTTATAAAATGTCTTCATCAGTTTTTAGTATTACAATTATGTTGATCTTTTTCTAAAACAGAAAAGTTCATATATGAAGATTCATTTTGTTTCTTTTCTAAATACAAAGCAATACGGGTCTAGAAATTTCCATGTGAAAAATATTTTAAATTTTATGGAAAACTTTTACTTTTATTTTCTTGGTACTGGGAATTGAACCCAGGTCCTTGCACATGGTAGGCAACTGTTCCACACCCTTCAAATATTTTAATTTAGTTCTTTGATATAGAGCTATTAGAATTTTCCAGGTTTTACTGCTTTTTTTCTAGTATGACATTGTATTTTCTGCCACCTTTCTTTTTATTCTTAAATTTTTACTAGAAGGTTTTCAGTTCAATTGGTCAATTTTCAAAAAGTCAAGTCACCTTATAGCTTTGTAATTTTCTCTATTACTACATTTTCTATTTTATTAATTTCTATTCTTATTTATTTTCTTTTTAATATCTTATTTAAGTTCAACTTGGAATTTGTTTTTTATTCTCTAACTTTGCTCCTGACTCCAAGGTCTAAATTTCCTGCAAGGATCCATTAAATAGTGAATAAATCATAAAATAGGTAAAATCTAAGACCCTTCGCAGTTCTTAATGATAAAAATAACTTATTGTTTCTATTTTTGTATGAATTTTAATGTCAACAGTCTCATTGATGATATTGGTAATTATGACTTCTCTCTTTTTTCCTGCTCAGTCTTGATAAACATTTATCAATTGTATTGATTTTTTTTTTCCCCCATGGAGATTACATGTTATTTATTTAACACAATACCTTGATTTCACTTATTTATTTATTTATTTTAAATTTTTTATTGTGGGTTGTTCAAAACATTACAAATTTCTTGACATATCATATTCCACACTTTGATTCAAGTGGGTTATGAACTCCCACCTTCACCCCATAAACAGATTGCAGAATCACATCAGTTACACATCCATTGATTTACAAATTGCCATACTAGTGTCTGTTGTGCTCCACTGCCTTTCCCATCCTCCACCCTCCCCTGTATTGATTTTTAAAAAATGCTCTATTCTAAAAATTGGTTTCTTTTTTCTTCTACTTAATTTGTATTTAATCTTCTCTTCTTTGCTATTTTCTTAAGGTTAATGTGTGGAGTTCAGAAATTTAAGATATTTTGCTTAAGTGCTATGAATTTCCCTGTAAATACTGATTTTGCTTTATCAAAAAAGTCTTAGTATTTTGTGTTATCATTTTCTTCCCATTTAAAAACACTTTTTAAATTTTTTCCTTCTTTTTATTAATTTGTATTAAGAAATGTGTTATTTAGTTTATACACGTTTGAGATTTTTCAGTTTAACTTCTAATAATCCCATTGTGATCAGACAATATGCTTCATGTGTTGTTTTTGCTGTGTTCAATTAACATCAATTTTGTGAAATTATTTCATAAGATTGGTGTAGTTGTTTATGACGTTACTAATTTTGTCATTTTAGTTTAACAATTATTTAAAGAAGAGTGGTGAAATATCCCATTTTAATTGTGGATATGTCTAGTTCTTCTTGCAGGTCTTGGTTTTTGCCTTCATGTATTTTAAATCTCTGATTTTCTGTACATACGTTTTTTAGGATTATTATGTACTCTCATTGAATTGAACCCTTTATAATTATGAAATGGCTTTCTCTCTCACTGGTCACGTTCTTTGCTTTGACATTTGCTGTGCCTAACATTTATAAAACCAGTACTGCTTTCTTTTGATTGCTATTGACATGGCCTATATATTTTTTATATTTTTTTTACTTTTAATCTGTTTGTGTCCTTATATTTACAGTGTTTCTTGTAGGTATCATGTAGAGTTGGGTCATATAGTTGGCAATCTAATGACCTTTGTATTTTATATAGGTCATTATGTTTAATGTGATAATTGATTTGGTTAGACTTACATTTTCACTTAATGTGATAATTGATGTAGTTGGTTTAAATCTACCATTTTACTATTTGTTTCTATTTGTCCCACATGTCTTTGTTTTCTTTTCTTGCTTTTTTCAGATTAATTGAACATAATTTTATTTCACTTCACCTTCTCTGCGTGTTTATTATCTATGAGTTTTTGTCAATTGATTTAGGGTATATTATGCATTCTTAAATTTATTCCAGTCTACCCTAAAATGATATTATGCTACTTCATGTGCAAAACCTTATACTATACTTCTATCTCTCTTTTCTTGGTGTTGCTATTCCTGTTGTTTTATATTTAAGCGTCTATGTATGTTATAAATCTAATCACACATTTGTTTTATTTTTACTTTGCATGAACATTTTAAATATTTTTATTACTTAAAATTTATCTTCTATTGACTCACATGTTTATCATTTCTGGTGGTTTCATTCCTTTGTGGGAACACACATTTCCACCTGGCATCGTTTTCCTCTGCCTGAGTACTTCCTTTAATATTTCTTCTAGTGCAGGTTGGCTGATGATGAATTTTTACACTTTTGTACATCTGGAAAAGTATTTATCTCACCTGCATTTTCTTTAAAAAGTCTTTATTGGATATAGACTTCTAGGTGGACAGTTTATTTTCTTTCAATGCTCCACTGTGTTTTGGCTTGCACTATTTCCAAGAAGAACTCCACTCTCATTCTTATCTTTGTTCCTTTACATGGGACAAAGATAAGGTGCTTTTATTTTCTGGCTAACTTTTAAGATTTCTTTTTATCACTGGCTTTTAGCCATTTGACAATGCTCTATGATGGTTTAGTTTTCATCATGCATCTCATGTTTGGAGGGCTTCTTGGATCTGTGAGTTTATAGTTTTCATGAAACTTGATTAAAACTTCACCACCATTTCCTCAAATATTTTTCCTTCCCTCTTACCTCTTTTGGAGCCCATTACACACATATCACCATTTGAAACTGCCCCACAGCTTGTTATCTTCCTCCAGATAGGCAAGAGTAGGAACAGATCATCTCAATCCAAACACGGATTGGGCTGATTTAGGACTGTTTTTCAAACTTTGTAAGGCTAGGAACACCAGAGTCTCAACCGATGAGACTCTTAATTTCTATTATTTTTTTATGCCCCTGGCACTCTAAAATTGCCAGAACCTTCACTTTGCTATACAGATGCTCTGCACAGTGAATCATTTGCTTTTTGGAGCTAAGAAAAACACCTGGAATGGCGTGTACAACTCACTTCTGTGCACCTACCATCTTCTTGGCATCTTCTTGATCCTGGCTGCTTTGGCATGCCATATTATAATTTTTAGTTTTTATCCTTAGGAAATTGCCAAAAGTTCTATTGGCTTCTCTATTTCTTAGGGGTGACCTTATGCATTAAGAAATGTGTTATTTAGTTTATACACATTTGAGGTTTCTCAACCTCTTGCCTCATAATTTCTGAAACTGAACAAATGCCCCAAAAGGTGAAGCAGTACACAAATATTAGGCTCATCTCAAAAGTCCTCACTTTTCTCTGAGATTCTAATTTAAGTCCTGACTATCTTGGAAGACCTCCAAAGCCTTCCGATGGATTTTGAAAAAGAGTACCCACTGTCTATTTGTTCTTGATTAGACTGTAGTCTATTTTAAGATATACTATCAGAGCTGGAAGCAGATGGACCAGTATGATTATTTTTTGAATGAAGTAGTTTTCACATTTGAAAAATATGAAATTATATATTTGTATATTTTATGCTTTATTGTTAAGCATATTTACACTGTTTTGAGAAGTAAAAATATTTTTGTGTTTACTTCATATTCTGGAAATAGAAATAGCATCACAACTGCTTTAGGATCTAAACTGTGTTCAACAGAAAATTAGGATTTCTCTAGTTAACTCTAAGGGCTCCTTAAATAAATTACTATAATGAAGCTGTTATTATTATCTCTATATCAATGTCTCTAGACACACACACACACACACACAGAAACATTAATCCAGCATCTCATGTGTACAATCACAATAGTGGATTAGAGTTTAACTAATGTGGTTAGACCTAAAAATTTCCATTGACTATATACACACAAAAAAAGCTCACTGCAGAAATTACTTAAAATGATAATTAAGCAAAATTTTTTCCTTGTTTTTGGCAAATAAATGCATTATGTTCTTAAACTATTCTGTCTGCATTTTGAGGCAACAAAAATTTAAATTTACAAATTATGTAAAATACTTATCATATGAAGTCACTCATGCTTTAATTCATGTCCATCCCCTTCTTAATTCATTTTATAATTTTTATACAGCCAGTGGAGCTTAAGTTACCACAAATATTTCTTTTAATCCAAAAAATGTGTTTCTTGAAAAGCTGCTCAACACAAATAATACCATAAATAATCCTTCTCTGCAAATCAGTTTTAAATTTTTACATTTTAGATAATGATATAGTACAAGAACCCTAAAAAAATGAGAGAAATTAGGGGAATTAGCACTGGATTGTTGTCGATATGTATACATTTTTTTTGTTATATTTGAAAAAGGAAAGTTGGGGTAATAATGATTCAAACAACTTTTAAAAATCCACTTTTGTCTTTTGTTTTTAGTAATTTAGTAGTTATGGGTTCCTTTTAGTATATAAAATAAATATTTGAAGGCAAGGTCTTTTGTGAATTTGTGTAAAAGCAATATACATTTACTGTGAAATTTTAACTGAGTTTGTATGATTGTGGCATAAAGCTAATAAAACAATCCAAATAATGCAGCCATGATTTAATGAAAGGTGACTCTCTTAAATTGCCTTAATTCCAAATCTCTGGCCTTACTTTAATTTAATGACTCTGTGTCTAAGCAATAATCTAATTTTAAGCTTTGTGTTTATTTCAAGTAAAGTCAAACAATATGTGCATTTGTTAAGAAGAGCCTTTGGGTGACACTTGAGTTGATGTATCAAGTTAAAAATGATTAGGGGAGCCTCTTTTAGGTAACCTATACAAACTGTCTCTTTCATGATGCATAGAAATAAAAGAGATAAAATTAACTATATAGCTCTCCTATTCAAAATTTAACTGTTAAATGTTAAATATTTTCCACATCTATTCATTTTGGATTTATTGCAGTATCTGGAGTGGGACCTCTTCCAAATTCTTAGAGCATTTTAACCATAAAAGGCATAAAAATATTTTGCAATCCCATGAGAAGTAATCTGATACTTAGGAGTTTTATAAAAGGAATGAATAGAGTATGAGCTTTCAAAATTAGAACTTCATGCATGGTCCATGAACAACACATATTTCAGTGCCTATAATGCGTTTGGTTCTAGAAATACCAAAGGGACAAAGAGGAAGGGAAATGAAATTTATGGAGTATTTTCTATTTTCCAGATAACTCTTTGCTAATTTATTTCTTACAGTACTCCTATGAGACTAGAAAGTTGTTATGATTTTAATGTTTGTGCCTCCCCAAATTTTATATGTTAAAATCTAATTCCCAATGTGTGGTGTTAAGAGGTAGGGTCTTTGGAAGGTGATTAAGCTGGATAATAATAGTGCCCTTATAAAAGAAGCCCAAGGGAGTGTGTCTGCCCCTTCTACCAAATGAAGGTACCACAAGAAGGTACCATCTATGAGGCACAGAGTGAGCCCTTAGGAGATAATGAGTTTGCAGTTGTCTTGTATTTCCAGCCTCTAGGACTGTGGGTAATAAGTTTCTGTTGTTTACAAGTCTCCCAGATTATAATTTTGCTATAGAAGCCCAATTGGACTAAGAGAGAGGTGCTATATGGATTTTAAAAGAAGAGGAACCTACAGCTTAGTGAGATATAGTAATTTGCCCCTGAGCATAAAGGCAGTGAATGGAGAGATGAAATTTAAACACAGTAGAGGAAAGGAGTGGAAGGTAAGTCATAAAGTGATTACTTCATTTCATCCTCACAGCACACATTCACTCATTCATTTAACCACTCACAGCATTTAGTATATGCCTATGTCAGTCATGGAGGTTATAAAATTGAATAAGTAGATAGGAATCCTGACCCCAAATTCATTGTCTGTGGTACTAGATTGCAAGTGTTATGAGAGAGGAATATGCAAAGCAAACTCAATTTGCTTTTTTAATTGAGTCACTGTCCCATTCCAGGCTCTGTCTTGTTTAACCCAGAAATGAGAGACAGATAGTATTCCCCTCATTTTGTAGATGAATAAATTGAGTTTCACAGAGATTAGGAACATTATCACTGATAATCCAACAACTAAGTGAGGAATGCTTTCCTTTGAATCAAGTTCACTTTTCATCATTGATGTTCACCTTCTACCAGACTTGAAGTCATACTCCATATTTTTTAAAAATCAAATAAAGAGAGTACACTTATTAAAGCATTAGTGAGAAACATACATTTTACAGATGGTTTCTTTAAAAAGTATTCAATTGGGGCTGGAGTTGTGGTTCAGTGGTGGAGGGCTTGCCTGGCATGTGTGAGGCCCTGGATTCGATCCTCAGAATCATATATAAATAAATAAAATAAAAGGTCTATTGATAACTAAAAAAAAATTTTTAAAAAGTATGCAATTGCAGTTCTTGTTCTCACAAGAACTTAGTGAGATATAGTAATTAAAATATTATTAAGACTTCATGTAGTGATTTAAGAAAGTATAAACAGCTGGGCGCAATGGCACCCGCCCGTAATCTCCACAGCCTGGGAGGCTAAGGCAGGAGGATCACAAGTCCAAAGCTAGCCTCCACAACTTAGCAAGGCTGTAAGCAACTTAGCAAGACCTGACTCAAAATTAAAATTAAAAAGGCCTGGGGATGTAGCTCAGTGGTTAAGTGTCCCTGAATTCAAACGCTGGTTTTAAAAAAAAAAAGTGTATAAACACATCAGTGGAGTGGGGTGAATTGCTGTCTTCAATATTCTCCATCCCAAATGTCATTCAAAGCATCTCATTCTCCATTCAGAAGTCAGCCACTACAGAGGTGGCTACTGCTGAATTTGTGTGTATGTATGTGGGGCGGTGGTAACTGGAGATTGAACTCAGGGACGCTTGACCACTGAGCCACAGCCCCAGTCCTATTTTGTATTTTATTTAGAAACAGGGTCTCACTGATCGGTTTAGCCCTTGCTTTTGCCGAGGCTGGCTTTGAACTCTCCATCCTCCTGCCTCAGCCTCCTAAGTCCCTGGGATTACTGATGTGCACCACTGTGCCTGGCCAGCTGCTGATCGTAGTGTCTTGATAGGGGGAATATTTCTTCTGAACACTTCTTCTGTAATGGTTAGGAAATAGCTAAACAGGTTGTACATGATTTCCTCTCCCTAAGACATCACAATTTTTCCTCTACATTATGCCAGGGAAGTTCTGGCGCATCAACCTAATTGAGACTAGGACACCCCTGAATTCAACCTTGAGTCAGCCAGCCTAGCAGACTGTTAATTCTACTCCTGGATGCTCTGGCCACATTCCCAAGTCCCAAACCATGAGTGAGTGCACCCACATCCAAACATTCAGCCAGTTCAACCCATCTACTTAATCCTTTTCCTGAGTCAATTTTCAATCACCTTTCTTAGTGTTCCATCCCAGCTTCTCCCTATCCCTCAACTCCTGCGCAGTGAACTATTTGAATTCCATAGGCATATGTAAACAACCAATTCAGGATCCCATTTTGAAGGTCAGTTCTCTGAGGCCATTTCTGGGATCAGTGACTATAAAGTCCAAGTTCTCAGAGAAAATAATACTCTGAAGCTCAGTAGCTGAGGAGGTTCAATAAAGGGACCATTTGCAAAAGTGTAGACTGGTTTTGGGGGAAGTAACTAAGGATGGTGTAGCATTCTATCTCTTCTCATTTCTGGGACTAACAGAATAAAGGGAGGAGAAGTTTCTGGATTACAGAGAAATGTGTTGCACAGACAGGACCGGAATCTTAATGTTCTATAGAGGACCACCCAGCAGGCAGTGACCCACTGAGGGGAGTAGGGTGTAAAAATGTTTCTGCTTCACTCTTTTGCCATCCATGTTCCCCAGTGGCCTAGCTGGAGGCCAGAGGGTAAGGGAACCTTTGATGGCTTCCATACACATTGACCTCTTGAGGTACACAGCAGGGTGGAAAGGGTAGAAAGGAATCTGGAGGAGCAGACAGAAGACACCCAAGCAATAGGCCAATAGTCAATGTCGGATTATTTATGTTATTTCAAATGCATCTGGAAAACAGCTATGTTCAATTATGATTGTTTTTGCCTAGATAAATAATTATGTTGAATAGGTAACTGCATTCATTTTGTGAAAACAGAGCAATTAAATATTCAGAATTTCAGCCAAAGAGTTTATCTTAAGGAGCATTTTAAGTTTTGAAAAATTTACATTTATAACAGAGTTATACTCATTTGCATTTAATGATCATATTATTTCCAGAACGTTCATTATTTAACAAAGAATAATGAAGTACTTTCCCTTCTCTTTTCTCAATTTTGGCTGTAATTTAATATATGTACAGTGTCCATTTTCATAAACCACATATAAACTGAAACATATATATTAAGTTAGCAGTGTTTGTTATATAAAAGAGAACATCGTGAAGTTTTGGGGTAGAAAACATAAACAAATTGAAAGGGTTGTAAAAGTGATGAATATTTAAAATAACTTTGTTACAATGTTATTTATATCATCTTAATTTTTTAAAGAGTCCATGTTTTGAAGGTAATAAAGTTAAACTATATCCTATTTTGTGTTTTAAGTGTTGAAACTTCTTAGGGTAAGTGATATGATTACATGCTGCTCAACTTACAAGTGCTCTAAACAGAACCCTTCATTCAAGGCTCTCTTTGGTACTTAATGATTAAATCAAAGCCTTGGCAGAGGGATTTGGGGACAGTAGTTAAGCATGTGGACATATGTCCTGGGTTTAATGTCTTTAAAATGTGGTTAACACGGTGCCTACCTCCTGTGGTGGTTGTGAAGGGTACATGTGTTGATAATTAAAGTGCCTGGACAGCACCTAGCATATAGTAAATGCTCAAATAACTTCTCTTTGCTGTGTACTTAAGTAGTAAACATGTTATTGCTTTGTATTCTCCCCAAAGATAACTAGCTCAAAGGAGGCTTCCTTGATGCACTGATCCCCCCTACGGGTCCCTACCCTAATATACTTCTTTCTAGTAACCTGTATTTTTACTTTACAATTCCTGCTTTGTAACTATATATATATGTCTGTGGGTTTACTAAATTAATGTCTTTCTCTTGTGAGGCTGTTAGTGTTCTGAGCAACTGTGTTTTGCACAAGAGTGTCACATGACAATAGTAAAAGTAGTGTTTTTATATGAACTTTCTGACTGACAGTAAGTCCCCAGAATACTTAGAATGCTGCTAGGCATAGTGCATTTGCTCAATAAATATCTTGATAATTGGGCTGGAGTTGTGGCTCAGTGGTAGAGCGCTTGCCTGGAATGTGTGAGGCCCTGGGTTCTATCCTCAGCACTGCTTATAAATAAATATAAGATCCATTGACAACTAAAAAATATTAAATAAAATATCTTGATGATCAGGTGGCAACAGACTCTAACCTGGAGATTACAAACAACACCTAGGCCTGAAAATTTGTTCAGGTAGTGATCTTGAACCTTGTATCTTACGGTAAAGGACTTGTTGGGCTTTAACTGCACTCGAGCTTTGGCATGTGGAGTTGAATGTACGGCTGGCTATTCTTGTTCCTGAAGCAAAGGAGTGTAGTGCACCCATGATCAGCCTTGCTCAGACACCAGAGGAAGTGTTATAGTTATAAGTAGTAGCAAGTCTTGCTTATACAGGCTTAGCTTCAAACACTTAAGCACTTTTCCCTATAACTTTAGCCTGAGTTGTTAAGAAAACATTTTTCAAGTGAATGATTTTTCTTTGCAGAAGTCAAAAGAAATTGGTATTTTGTTATACTATAAACTGGTATTTTTTGAGGGTCTGTTATGTGCAATGGTTTGAGATATAAACCACTCGTGGTATAGAATGAATTTTTTTTAAACCAGAATTCCAGAAGCTTCTCTGAGAATGACAAGCAGTAGAAAGGCCCACGTGGGTTATGCAGGAGTAGCCAGACACAGTGGGGGCAAAAAAATGAAATAATGTAAAATGAGCATTTGTGAGTGCCTGAAATACAGGGCAAAAGATATTTCAGCTGCTATTGTGAGTGAAAGCTGTATTAGTTATCTGTTGCTGTGTAATAAATCATCCCAAACTTGGCTGCTTAACACAACAAACATTTAGAAACACACAATTGTGTGCAGGAAGCTGAGAGTGGTTTGTTTGGGCTGCACTGTCTCAGGGTCTTGCTGGGTGTACAACCAGGCAGGCCTGCAGCCTTCTCAAGACGCAGCTCAAACAGTGACTGTGTGAGTTCCAGTCCTCCCCATTGGGCCTCTCCAGAAGCTCCTCAGTGTCATCATGACCTAGTAGCTGGCATCCATCCCCTAGTGGAAATGATTCAAGGGAGCCTCATCAGAGAGCAACCAAGAGGGAGACCACCATTTCTTCACAGACCAGTCTTGGAGATGGCATCCCATACTTCTGCTATGAGCTATTCACTAGAAGGAAGATACTAAATCTAGCCCACTGTCAAGGAAAGGGAAATTAAGCTTACTTCTTGAGGGGAGAAGCATTAAAGAATTTGTGAATATGTTTTTAAAACTCACAGAGGAAACCTAGAGAGGGACATAACTCAAATCTCTTTGTGACACCCTACATATAATCCCTGGGCTGAGCTGGGCTGGCTTTTAAATTTTTAAAGCTAAAGATAAGAATCACTTTTCCCCTAAAACTTCTAAGAATCAGTGTGTGTGTGTGTGTGTGTGTGTGTGTATGTATGTGTGTGTGTATGTATGTGTGTGTGTGTGTGTGTGTGTGTGTAACAGTGGTTTGTGGCGGGAACATGGTCACCCTCAGCATGATATAGAAGTCAGGAAGGACTTCTTAGAAGACTCATGAGTTGCTCCAGATTATAAATATTAATACATCATATTTGCTTGATATATTTTGCTATTTATTGAAGAAAAGATGATTCAAGGAAGATTTTTCACTCTTTAAATATGAGGCAAAATATCTGTGTTCGTTAGTTAGCTACATGTGTATTTTCTTCCCATGGAAAATACTTCCTGTATCTTTAGCAGAAAGCAGAAAGTTCTTAATTGTTTTTATATATTGAATAAGGCAGAAAAAAATTCCTGGAATGATTAATGGTCTACCATTTTGTCCCTTCCTGAGAGAGAGAGAGAGAGAAATAGAAAGAGAGAGTGAATATCTCCACAAGCACTGGCATATGTATATGATACTGTACATACCAGGCCTGCAGATCTTGAAATATGTGAAAGTAGGTTGAGACTTCCATCCACATTCTCATTAGTCCAAAAGCTGTGCAATGGGAACTGTGAAACTCCATATTCATCAGTTAAACTTGCTACTTCTGCTATGGTCATTAGTGCCTCAGGCAAACATAATAAATATGCAACTTAAAAAAAAAAAAACAAACCTCTATCTCCTCTACCCTTATATTATTTACTTGATCAACCACACAGCTATTTTGCTACAGAGAACTTTGTTGTTTCCCCCCCACTTCGCTCCTATAATGTCAATGATGCTGATGCAGCTGCATAATTTGCATAGAAAGTTGTCCAATTCTGTAGTCAGAATACCAATAAGGTGGCCTCTTTCTAAGCATGTTTATTCTCTCTTGATTGACTCTTCACTTGCATGCTTTTCTGCACAATGCATACTTACTTGCATATTCTCAGCCATCTGTCAAACACTCACCACGCCTTAAGGGTGGCCTAGTAATCAAACTGGCACACTATGGAAACATTGGTATGTGGCCCAATTATATAGAACTGTGACCAAAATCTTTTCAAAGAAAGTAACTGATACAACTATAGAGTCTTGGTTGACTTACATTTGAGTACATTTATTAACATGTAAATCTGCATTCACCAAAATAGAGCCAGCTATATATTTATGGTAAATGACTTCCAAGTTATAAACAACTATATTTCTCTATCCACTCCAACTGTAGCAGTCCAACATGATTTGTAGCCTGCAGAAAGAAATCCACTTTGTCATTCTATTAGTTATGCTACCCAGAGTAAGACTGGCTCATCATAAATTATGGGCTTTAATGATGAGAAGAACATTTGGAAGTATACTCATGGGAACAAGAGGACAAAATAGTTTAAATTGGAATTGTGCTAGAAAATCCCAGAAATACCTGGGGTAATGGTCATGCACTTACAGATCATCTAGCTCAATTTCCATCTGATTTTTTAAACTACTTTACCAAATATTATTCCACAAGAATCATATTGCTGAACTTGACACATATTCAATGAAGAAATAACATTATCTCTCAATTCATTCAATAAAAATTTATTAAGTGCCTTCTGGTGTGCCTTCTGTTTGCCAGGACCTGGGCTGAGAGTTGGTAGTATGAAAGTGAGGAAGCCATGACCCTGTCCTTCCACATTTTATCCCTTCCATTTTTTTGCATACTTTTATTATTTAGAAAGTGATTGCAATTATTTAGTCAAAATCCTCCTCTAGAACATTCATTGGTTTTGTTCTGTCATCTGGGAATTGTGCAAACAAGACAAAACTCTTTTTTGTCTTACCAGTACTTTAGATTTGAAGAAAGTTATTATGTCACCCCTGAATCTTTTCTTCTAAAGGGGCCTCTGTCCCTGGAAAATCAAGATTACCATCCTTTAGTTACATTTTGATTTGAAAATGTTTCTTTTCAATGTGTGTTGCTGAACCACACATAGTCTACCCTAGACAATTCTGGACTTGAAAAAACCTAGAAAACACTGAAAAGATCATGTTATCTTTAAACTAGAAACTTGGATTATTAACGGGTTTTGTGGGTATGAAATCACAGAAGGAAGATAAGTTGACTCTTCTTAAATAGCATTTGTCTCCCTCCATCCTGTCATCTATTGGCCAGATAATATTTTAAATAGTAGGGTAAATCTCTGAGGCTAGAGTCCTTGTTTTCTAGGTCTTATTGTTAGCACCCTGGACATATTTTTGCGTGTGATTTATATAACTCATGAATAATAAGACTCTCATACTCAAGTAACAATTAAATCTTCATTTGCAATAGAACCTTTGCTGCAGGGAAAAAGAACATTGCCTAATCACATAAACATGAAATGCATCTCTTCAAACTAAAACAGACATTTTCATAATGTTATGCAATCTTTTAAAGTTAAGTAAGCAAGAGAAAATAAATAATGCTGAATCTGGAAAATAAAAGGGAATGAAGTAAAACTTTGATAGTTTAAGCCTTTGCTCTCAAAAAAGAGTGGCATGTTGATTGCTAAAAATAATTTCAGGGCAGAATAGACAAGTGTAAAGGAAAAGCAAAGCTTATTTTATTTGGTATACTATCAATATCAAGTGATTACTGCTAAAAAATTGATGTATGTCCTTCAGGACTTATTCTCTATGTATAGGTACATAATGTAATATAAAACTATCAACTGCAATCACAATAGATGCATTTAGTAGCCTGTTTCATCATATAATTAACGTAGTACAAATAATCGTCACAGATAAAACATAAGAGACTTTAAATAATGACAGGATTATGTAGAAGTACCACAAATTTTGAAACTTCCTTCTAATGACAGGCATTTAAGTCCTTCACAGTTTATTGTGAGCAAATATATGCATTCATATTTTTATCCATTGTCTGATTATCTACTTGAGATAAACAGAATGAAGTACAAGTGTTGACTCAGAAGGTAAACACATTTTAAAATTCAATATGTCTTGCCAAACTATTCTCTGGAAACACAGGAGTGCCTGTTCCCACACTCTCACAAGGGATAGTTTCTGACCATTTTAAATTTTGAGAATCTTATTTTGATAATTTTATTTTAATCTGAATTTCTTTGAGGATACAAAGGGTAAAAAATCTTTGTGTAAGTGTATTGGCTATTTATATATCTTCTCTTTTAAACAGGATTTGTTAATTTTTCCATTAGGACCTTCTTATTATTAATTTGTAAGACACTATTGTATAAAACATTAATACTATTATGCCTTTTCTGAAGTTTGTACTGAAAATTTTATTTTAGAGTTTGGATTTGTAATTTATCTATAGAGACTTCCTTCCTCAAAATAGAATTTTAAAATTATGATGTAGTTAAAAATATTAGTGGCTTGTTATCTTGAAGTATTGACTTATAATAGGCTCTAGTCAGATATTTCCCAAGGTGGCCCATTTAAAACAAGTTCTTCATAATTAAAAATGACTCATGTAAACAGATTTCAGTCTTATATCAGCTTTTAATTTCTTGGTAATGGTCTTGATAACTTAATAATTGATAACTTAAATATTGATTTAGATTTTTCAGTCTGTAGCTAAAATAATATATTTCAAAAGTAGTGTTTTGCAATTATTCAATAAAATAAAATGTTCCTTCTTTTCACATGAAGTGAGTTAGTTATCAAATGCTAGGCAAATGTATATAGTTCCTATACAGATAAAAATATGAGAGGGGCTGGGATTATAGCTCAGCAGTAGAGCGCTAGCCTAGCAGGTGCGAAGCCCTGGGTTCGATCCTCAGCACCACATAAAATAAATGAATAAAATAAAGATATTGTGTCCAACTACAACTAAAAAAATATGAGAATAACATTAGTTACTCTGATCTCACATAAGTATGTGAGTAGTTCTACGAGATGAAGATCTATAATTTGAAATAGTTTTTTTTTTTTTCCCAGAGTGCATGCTAACAGTGTTCTTGAACAACGTATTTAATACTGAGGAAATAAAAAAAGTAATGTTAGAGGAACTTCCCTTCCTCCCTTTCCTCCGTCCTCCCTGCCTTCCTTCTTCAAGAGTAATGTCCCTCAAATTAAGCTGTGAAGGAATAATAGGTTTAGACAGGCACAAAATGTTGGAGAGCTTTCTAGTAGTAGGAAGAGACTCCTACTTCCAAGCAGAGGTAAGTAGGAAGACTATAATTATGAAGAGACCAACCTACTCCAATCAGAGAATGGGTCACAGAAGAGTTGAGATTGATGCTGGTGGGACAACGAATGGAAACACTTGAGTGACAGGCTTAAGAGCTGAGTTGCCATGTGATATGTGATGGAAACCATCTTTAAATTATGCTCCTGCCATTTATCAATTGTTTTGCTGGAGACAGATTCCTTAAATTTCTCTTAAAAGATTTATATTTAGGGAAGGATGATTATTTTTCTGTGCTTTGAAGAGAAAGGGCTAGAGTGAAGTTTGATAAATTGTACACTGAAGCATCAACAGTTTTCTTTAAATGATAGATTCTAAAGTCAGTTAGTCACACATGCCAGGTAGAGCAGATAGAGTTATTTTAACACAACAACTTCTGATTGATTTTCTTTAGCAACACCCAATGTGAGTAGGTCAAACTACAAATTATGCCCTGTATGATTTTTCCTTCCAGCAGTTTGCTAATAGGATCATCCAACAAGAAAAAAGCCTTTTTCAAGATTAAAAACATCATCTGGATAAGTTTAGATTATTTTGATAGGTACATCTCAAGGGTAAACTGAAGTGAAAAAAGATATCTTTGTAGCTATGCTTCAGTTGCCTTCTTCCTTTCCAAAATATGATCAGACATGCAATGTTGTTTTTACTGCTTTTTTTACCCTTAAAAGGGTGAATGTTTACATAAGTTTCATATTTTGTTTATTTAGGACACCATAACTTTATAGTTTAAAGAAAGAAAATAAAATTTATGTTCCCATCTGGTGATTTTTCCCCCAAAAGTAACAAATTTTAAGTACAGTGTCATTAATCTGTGTGAATTTCAAAATAAGGGAGCAAAAAACAAAAAGAAACAAACAAACAAAAAAAACCCCAAAACCAAATATCAAAAAACAAAAAAACATTTTCTTTCTTTTGCTTTTGCTTTGAGAATGAGTGTTCAGAACATGAAATTATATACAGTTGACATTCACTGATTTGAGAGAGGTCTGAATTTCCAATATTTGCTGACCTTAAGTGGTATTATTTTAGGTTATAAAAGGCAGCCAAAGTCTGACTCTAGGCAAGGTAACCACTTATTGTATATTTATAATTCTTTTTAAATATCTTTCTAGGTCTACCATGTTTATAATAATCTGATCCTGGTACAGTACTGCTTGTGAAAACAGGGCATAGGTCGTACAATGCCCAACTTCATTAATCACGGGGACCACAATGTGAATGGTGCCCCCTGGAGTTGTGCAAAGGGGGCCTGCAAGAAATATCCATGTTACAGAGTAAAATCTGCACCATATTAGTCATACTGGCCTAAATGTTTAGAAATAAAACAATTCATTTGTATCACATTTTTGAAATTGGGGAAATTACTAAAACAGACTAAATCTTGTGAGATTTTAAATTTCCAAGTGCAAGAACATATACATGTGTGCATGTTTTTACATACATACACACTATATATATATATATATATATATATATATATATATATATATATATATATAATAAATATATAAATTTTATATATATATATATATATATATATATATATATATATTTATAAAACCTTCAAGAGTACACATGATCCAAGATGTATTGTGACTGGTGAAATTAAACTGAATAAATATTTTTAAAATATGATATCTATATCTATCTCTCTCTCTATATATATAAAATTTATGATATCAATTTTATTTTCCTGGGGAAAATTTGGGAATCAACAGTACAATACCAGATTTTTACTCTATAAATGACTTTTCAGCTAGACCTAATTTGTTCTTAAAATTTAAATATCATAGCAACACACTTGTAAAGTATATAATTTTATGGATTGAGAATTCACTTATTTTTTTCTGTTCAGCCTTTATCTTTTAAAAATCCAGAAAATGTCTCTCTGACTGATGGTCTATCTGTCAATATGTTAGTGGTAAGAATGTTTATATACCTGCACTTAATTTATAAAATGTGCCTCAATAGTTCTCAGCAATGAACTAGGGAACAATTTTATTCTTGAACAAGTAATACATGAAGACGTTCACATTGTAAGAGTCTAACATAAATCTGAAATAGACAGAATAAAATGTCCCTTTTCACATCCTATCCAACTCCTGCTTCTACTCCACTACCCAAAGGTAGACCAGATTAATGGTAACTATAAATTCTTCTAGTTCTTTTACTATCACTTACATGTATATATATTTTCATGTTTACCTGCTTTGAAAAATAAATGAGGACACTACTTATATTGTTCTACTTTTATACTTTAAAATGTCAAGAATAGTCATGAAGGATATTAATGAAACCATACCCAAGAATCTACTATATTCCTTCTAATGACTTGATAGATTCTTTTTTTTTTAGAGTGACTAGATTTATTTTATTTAATCATTTCTCTCTGATTTGTCTTCTGCAATTTTTTAGCTGTTATAAGCCATTCCTTGATGAGAATTCAGGATTAATTAGTTTTATTTATATAATAAAAATACTATGTCTACAATGACAATTCATATACTTCAGGACTAAGGATATTCACGTTTTAAAAAATTTAGACTTTGCCAGTTTGCACTTTAAAGGAGCTTTACATTTAATCTCTTACCAGTTTAACCTCTCACATGTTTTCTTGCATCCTCACTAAAATAAGGTGTTACTTGTTTTACATTAGCCAATCTTGTAATAGAAAAATAACTTTTCTTCTTTTATTTGTAGTTCTTTGTTAGTCAGTTTTCTGTCACTATAACAAAATACCTGAGATAATCAACTTAGAAAAAGAAAGAGTTTATTTTGTCTTATAGTTTTAGTTTTGAATTTTTATAATTTGTTCTTTCTAGTTTGACATGACAGTAGAATGTATCATACATACATGGAGTATAACTTCCCATTTCTGTGGTTGTATATGATGTGCAGTTACATGGTTGTGTATTCATAAACATAGGAAAATTATGTCTGATTCATTGTATAGTATTCCTATTCATATTTCCCCTCCCTTCCCCTCATTCTTCCCTGTCCAGTCTGTCAACCCTCCCTCCTACCTCTCCCTGCCCCTGCCCATTGTGAGTCAGCAACCACATATCAGAGAAAATATTTGATCTTTGGTTTTGGGGACTTGGCTTATTTTGCTTAGCATGATAGTCTCCAGTTCTATCCATTTACTGACAAATGCCATAATTTAATTCTTCTTAATGACTAAATAACATTCCATTGTATAGGTATACCACATTTTCTTTATCCATTCATTTGATGAAGGGTACCTAGGTTGATTCCATAGTTTAGCTATTGTGAATTGAACTGCTATACACATTGATGTTGTTGTGTCATTATAGTATGCTGATTTTAAGTTCTTCTGGTATATACCAGAGGAGTGGGATTCCTGGTTTTCTGAGGAATCTCCATACTGCTTTCCACAGTGGTTGCACCAATTGCAGTCCTACCAGCTATGGGGGACTGTATGAGTGTACCTTTTGTCCCACATGCTTGCCAACATTTATTGTTTCTTGAATTTTTGAAAATTACCATTCTGACTAGAGTAAGATGGAATCTCAGTGTAGTTTTAATTTGCATTTCACTGATTGCTAGTGATGCTGAACACTTTTTCATATATTTGTTAACCATTCATATTTATTCCATGAAGTGCCTGTTTAGTTCCATTGCCCATTTATTGATTGGGTTTTTGTTTTTTTCTTTTTTTTGTGGGGGGGCTGTTAAGTTTTTTGAGTTCTTTATATATCCTAGAGATTAATGCTCTTTCTGAAGTATAGGTAGCAAAGATTTTCTCCCATTTTGTAGGCTCTTTTTTTTTTCACATTCTTGATTTTTTTTTTCCTGTGAAGAAGCTTTTTAGTTTAATACCATTCTATTTATTGATTTTTGATTTTACTTCTTGTGCTCTTTAGGAGTCTTGAGCAATTTGGTTCCTAAGCTGACATGATGGAGATTTAGGCCTACTTTTTCCTTTGTTAGGTGCAGGGTCTCTAGTCTAATGCCTAGCTCCTTGATCCACTTTGAGTTGAGTTTTGTGCAGCTGAGAGATAGGGGTCTACTTTCATTTTGTTACATATGGGCTTCCCAGCACCATTTGTTGAAAGGCTCTTTTCTCCAATGTATGTTTATGTTTGTCTAGTATGACATCATTGTATTTATGTGGATTTGGCTCTGTATGTTCTATTCTGTACCATTGGTCTTCATGTCTGTTTTGATGCTGTTTTTGTTATCAAAGCTCTATATTATGTCTTACACTTTTAGAAGTTCTAGTCCATGATCAGTTGGCCTCACTGCTTTTGGGCCTGTGAAGGCAGCAGCGTGTCATGAAGCAAGAGTGTTCACCTCATCTCCAGGAAGGAAAAGTAAGAACTTGAAGTGGCTAGGATCCCATAATCCCTTTTAATGGTGTGCTCATGCCTTAAAGGTTTCACTCTAGATTTCACCAGTCTTTTAAAGGTCCCATCACTTCACAGTAACACCTCAGTGGGGACCAGGCCTTTAAACACCTGGGCCGTTAGGGCTGAATGTTTTTGTATCTGTTTATTGTCTGTTCATTTTTTTAAACCTATGTTTCTGTAGTCAATTTCACAGTATTTTTTCTATGTTTATCTTGTTTCACTTTTTCTTATTTCATCACAGGAACTATGGGTATATAAAATATTTTGAAACTTCACATATTGATTTTTAAGTGTTTTCTTCAGGTTAATTTTTTTCTTTTAAAAATTTTCTCTTTCTTAATCCCAGTTATGTTTTAAAAGAAATTTTACCTATGGGATCTCTCATCAAATTTTAAGTGAAAAGGTATTGATTAATTTCATAATTGAAAATATTTTCCTCCAAGTTTCTCATCTTTCTATAATTTTGTATTTTAAATTTAGCACTTTCAATTGATTTATCATTCTATTTGTCTCCTTTATTAGTTTAACATTTATCATTTATTCATTGCTTACTGGAGAGATTATAATATGTATCCTTGACTTATTAATTATGTATAAATGAGTACTTTTCTCAAATAATACCAGAATTTTATAATTTAACTTATTTATCTTCCTTTCCATTTTTATTCTATTTTCGTTGTGATTTGAAACTCACAAAATATGGCTGTTATATACTAAATATTTATTTAGATTAATCTATGTATCTATCAATCACTTACTCCACTTTACTTTCCCTTTACACACATTTATATTTATTTTTCACACTTTCAGTTTGAAATTTCTTTGTTTATGCCTTAAGAATAGCTATTAGTATTTGCTTTAGTGTATTTCTGCTTGTAATGAATTTTCTTTTCTTTTCTCTTCTTTTTTGTACTGGAGATTGGACTTGGGAGCACTCAACCACTGAGCCACATCCCCAGCCCTATTTTGTATTTATTTAGAGACAGGGTCTCACTGAGTTGCTTAGCACCTCACTTTTGCTGAGGTTGGCTTTGAACTTGCAATCCTCCTGTCTCAACCTCCTGAGCCATTGAGATTATGGGCGTGTACCACCATGCCCAGCTGAATTTTCTTTTTTATAAAAAAATTAATTTTTAACTGATACATAAAACATAAAAATCATACATATTATTGGGATAATGTGATGTTTTGATACACATATAAACCATATAGTATAATGTTTAAATTAGATAGCATATATGAGTTTCATCAAACATTTATCAATTCCTTAGGATAAAAACCTTTAAACTATTTTCTGCTAGTTTTTTGAAATATGAAGTACATTTTCATTATCTATAGTCACCCTATTGTGAAACAGCACACCAGAACTTATTGCTCCTATTAAACTGTAACTTAAGTACCCATTGATCAGCCTTTCCTTATCCTTTCTTCTTCCCTCCTCTCCCTAGGGAAACCACCATTTCCCTCTCACTTCTATAGGGGTCAGCCTTTTTAGACTCCACATATGAATGGGATCATGTAGCGCTTGTCTTACTATGCCTGCTTTGTTTCACTTCATATAATAACCTAGTTCCTTCCATGTTGTTGCAAATGACAGGATTTCATATTTGTTTATGGTTGTACAGTATTCCACTGTGTACATGTACCACATTTTCTTTATCTGTAGATAGACAGTTTAGTTGTCTCCATTTCTTGGCTATTGTGAATTGTATTACAATGATCGTAGGCTGCAAATGTCTCCTTGACATACCGATTTCAATTCCTTTGTATATATAACTACCAGTGGGATTGCTGGATCACGTGGTGGTGCCAAACACATAAATTCCAGAATAACACCATTCAGGAAGACAGACTAGGGGGCACATTCCATCTTGTGCTTCATATCAGGAAAGTTATAAGGATAATATGAATACCCTCTGAATTACTGTTTATTTCTGATTATGATCATTCCTATTTCTAAGACATAATGAAGACTCTGGAAGTGATTGAGAATATGCATGAGCACTTTTTATGGCACTTTGGTCTCCTTATGATGTTGTTCTACTCAGGATTCATTTCTAGTAATTACAGATCTGTGATTATATGTATGGCTGTTTTAAAGTGTCTTTAGGTAGATCATTTCTTGTAGAACTTCCATGCACTGCCATTGAATAAACCAATATGGTATTAACTGAAGGACTACTGTGTCCTGTATTGTACTCTAGGGTGTCACATATTAAAGAAAAACAGCAAATAATCTCTGCTTTTGGGAAGACTATGTTAACTATATCAACCCACAGAAATAATTAGAAAACTATATAATAGTGTATATTTATGTTTTTAATGGTATAAGAGCAACCAAAATTCAGCAGGAATGAAGAGTCTAATTGAAATATAATCGTAGACTGTGATTAGAGAGTTTTTATAAACCCTTTGTTTGAGATATGATGTAATTAAGACAAATTTTCATCAGTGAGGAAGTGAGATTTGAATTAGGCCTTAAAAATTGACTAGACTAAAAATAAGTATGAAATTAGAAGAAATTTAACTGGATTAATTTATTTCACATTTCCTGATTTTATTTGTATGAAGACATGCATACCATATTCAATTTAGGTTTGTCGAATAATCCATAAATTCTTAAAGTATATGTGATTAACAATGCTGCTAATGCTGAAAGACAGCTTATTTTCTTAATCCAAAGCTCACTTTATACAATTATTCTTTTTGCAAACTACTACTTGGTTATATTAACACTTGAATAATCTTGACAAGAAGTTGCTTTAAGCAGTTAAAGATCCAGATGCTGATCAGCATGCATTAAGTGATTCAGCTTAATTGGTTCCATCTAGATGAATTACTTACCTCAGTTCCTATCACAATTTCTTCCCTGGTAGAGAAGAACAGAAACTCATACAGTCTGTAATGTTGAAATAAGCTGAAATACAAAATAAATGTGCAACTATAATAAATTTACTGCAGGGAAAAAAAGAAAACACATAAAGGCATTTATTAGAAGTATATTAGTGCTGATCCAGCTAACGATACCAAATACTAATATAAAATACCTCTTTTATTTCAAAATAAATTGTCTAGAAATGTTAAGAATGAGATTTTAATTTCTGAGACATTTACAATGTAACACAGTACCTAGAATAATGTCAATAAATTAATCTGTGATGATTGGATAGGTTTGGGATAAGAAAGCAATTAGATTGCATCTTGGTAATTCTGAACTTAAAACCAAATAAGGTCCATCCCTAAATAACACTAAATTTCACATTATTTTCTGTTTTGCTCCAAAATAGAGTCAATTTGCTCTGATATGAATGGCACTGAATTCTGTAATCTACTTCCATATCAATTACTTCTTCATACAGTCTTAAACTGTTTCAAGATTAAATCAATCTCCAATAACACCTGAAAAATGATGCGACATGAGCTGAAATCCATTTAGAAGATGTCCAACTTTCCTGCAGAATATTCAATCACACATCAAAGGGTGGAATACATTTAAGACAAATCATTTCCTTTTTTCTTACCTGGAAACTAGGTGGTCAGTGTATAAAAACTACAAAGAGCCAAAGGATAAGAGCTCCCGAAAATAAATATTTTTAGCAAATTTAAAGAACTCAGCAATGTATTATTGAGAGTTAAAAATAAACTGAAGGGCTGACTTCTAATATCCTGTTTGTGATAATATTTGAATTTTTCTAATTCTCTTCCTGCTGGTTGGGAAAATTAATAGACTCATATTACAGCAAAATGCCCAAGAACAAAAAATTGTCTTAGTGGTTTCTCTTTCACTCTGGTGCCTTTTGCTATTTAAGAAAATTGATTTTAATATAACTGAGAAATTAACATTTGCAAAATGTAGCTACAGAGCATGTATAATAATGGCTTCTCCTGAATGCTGTAATGGATCAAAGTTTCAATTCATTTGGAATCAATGAAGAAATCCTCAGGCAGCTGGGTCTCTTTGAGTTATATTAGCAGTTGATCTCACTACTAACACAATCCATTAAAAAGTGATAGGTGTGTAGACTCACTTATGGTTTTTCTTTTTTCTTTTTCTCTTTTTTTTAACCTTGTACACTTGAATTACTCATCAACATTCACAAAGCTAACTTAGCTTTTTGGCATCACTTTGATTTGTTGGCTAGGAAAATACATTAAGATTAGTGAAGTTTGATGTTTCATTGGTGCAAAATAAATTCATATTCTCCCTCCCTGAAACTAGTAGCCTAGAGAAAGCTGTAAGGTCAAAAATATTACATTGGCAGTAAGTGATTTTGAGTAAAAAAACTGAAGACCATGTTGTGGAAATAGCTTGGCTTCCTCCTCGTGAACAAGAGTAAAATTTCCCTTTCTCCATCCTGTGTCACACAAAGAACTTACTTCATAAATACTCCTTCCTGCAATTTCATAATCTTTCAGTTTTATTCTCCTTGTTGCACATAGGAATCACGTTGTCCCTCTCAGGAGGGAAACGACCTTGCAATGAAATGAGCTGTGTGACTTGGATGCCATCGTCAAAGATGCAGAGCTGGGAGCAAGGCAGATCTAGGGTGATATATCCAGGAGAAGGGGCCTAAAGAGCCAGTTTCTTAGGGGCAGCCAAAGTCCTTTTCCCTACCTCAGTTTTACCAGAGAGTGACAAATGGTCATGCAGGAGAGCAAATGATACTTCAGTTGTGGGAGTGCATTTTCTCTTTCTTCCTTTAGACTTCTGGATGATCAAGTTCCTAGACTATTTTGTCACACATCTAGCCTTAGTTGTTAATTTAAAGGGAGATGGAATGGAAATAGGTCAATATATCTTCTCCAAGCCAGGATGTACAATATACTATTGTGCACAGAGGGGCAGATTGGCTTTCTTATATGAGACATATGCCTGCACACATAACCTTGCCTAATTCCCAGGGAACAGGTAGAATACACAATGCAAGAAATGTGCTTGGATTTGAGATATATCTCATCTCTCTCTCTCTCTCTCTCTCTCTCTCTCTCTCTCTCATTCTATGTATCTATATATATATCATATATTGATATATATATGTAATCTCATGATATATATATATATATATATAGATGACATATACATAATTTATATACATCTATATATATCATACACATGTATATAAGTCTCAGTATATTTATGAATATATCATACACACATATAAATGATTACATTAAAGCTACAGTGACATTTATAGCCATATTTATGTCTGTAACATATTATATATACAAATGTATATACTGCACAAATAGATTTGTCAGTACTTACAGTAATATGGGGGACAAATTTTGGTATTAGTTTTTTCAAATCAGAGACCCATCACGGGATATATACTAAGAGCATCCAATGGAGTTTAATTTTATTGTCAATTTCTTGTGCTATGAGTCATGTTCTACAAATTGATCTCCCTAAATTAACTAGGGCTTTGAGCAGTTGGGTAAAGTTGCTATCAGGCTAAATTGAAATACACACACACTTTTAATAATTGAGTTGCATTCATATTTATAAAACTGCCTTATACTCATCAAAATGAATGTATTATGTGATTTAATTGCCACTGCACTTACATTTGTGAATCTATGAGGGATAATGAACAGGTGTTGTAGGAAAGCACATTTCCTTTCACCCAACTATAGTATAAATTCCAGATATACTACTAACTGATATTTTGTCTTTCTGTAACAAGGAGATTTAAAATACAAAACTTCCTTAAATTCACAAATGAAAATTTAACAGCATGAAAAATGATTCTGGTTGATTTTATTTGACTCATCTCTCAAATGTTACTTTTTTTAAGAGACATGGGATTATAAGTTTTGGGTATGTGAAGTTAGTGAGGTTAGGATCCAAAGGTGAAATAGAAATGGAGAGACTTCTGTCAAACTCATTCTAGTTATCACCTGGAACCAAAACCAGCCAAAGACACATCAGGAAAAGAAAACTTCAGACCAGCATCCCTGATGAATACAGATGCAAAAATTCTTAATAAAATATTGGCAAATCATATACAAAAACACATTTAAAAGTTAGTGCACCATGGTGGAGTAGATTTCATCCCAGGGATGCAAGGTTGGTTAACATATGGAAATCAATAAATGTAATTTACTACATAAAGAGTCTTAAAGACAAGAATCCTATGATTATCTCAATAGATGCTGAAAAAACATTTGACAAAGTACATCACACATTCATGTTGAAAACACTAGAAAAAATAGGGATAGAGGGAAATTAACACCAAAAATCCCTAAAAAATTAAGCAGGAAAAAGAAGTAAACAGAAACTTCTAAATAGAAGAAACACAAAAAAGTAAATAAATACATGAAAAAATGTTCAATATCTCTTTTAATTAGGGAATTGCAAATCAAAACTACACTAACATTTCATCTCACTCCAGTCAGAATGGCAACAATCAAGAATACCAACAACAATAAATGCTGAAAGGTTGTGGAGAGAAAGGAACACCTGAACATTGTTGGTGGGACTGAAGGCCAGTAGAACCACTCTGGAAAGCAGTTTGAAGATTCCTCAAAAACTAATGGGATTCTAGTTATTAACTCTTGTGCTATGGGTGTCCTATTGAGGAATTTGGAGCCCGACCCCACAGTACGTAGATCGTAGCCAACTTTTTCTTCTATCAGACGCCGTGTCTCTGATTTGATATCAAGCTCCTTGATCCATTTTGAGTTAACATTTGTGCATGGCGAGAGAAAGGGATTCAGTTTCATTTTGTTGCATATGGATTTCAAGTTTTCCCAGCACCATTTGTTGAAGATGCTATCCTTCCTCCATTGCATGCTTTTAGCCCCTTTATCAAATATAAGATAGTTGTAGTTTTGTGGATTGATTTATGTGTCCTCTATTCTGTACCATTGGTCCACCCGCCTGTTTTGGTACCAGTACCATGCTGTTTTTGTTACTATTGCTCTGTAGTATAGTTTGAAGTCTGGTATCGCTATACCGCCTGATTCACACTTCCTGCTTAGCATTGTTTTTGCTATTCTGGGTCTTTTATTTTTCCATATGAATTTCATGATTGCTTTCTCTATTTCTACAAGAAATGCCGTTGGGATTTTGATTGGCATTGCATTAAACCTATAGAGAACTTTTGGTAATATCGCCATTTTGATGATGTTAGTTCTGCCTATCCATGAACAGGGTATATTTTTCCATCTTCTAAGATCTTCTTCTATTTCTCTCTTTAGGGTTCTGTAGTTTTCATTGTATAAGTCTTTCACCTCTTTTGTTAGGTTGATTCCCAAGTATTTTATTTTTTTTGAGGATATTGTGAATGGAGTGGTTGTCCTCATTTCCATTTCAGATGATTTGTCGCTGATATACAGGAATGCCTTTGATTTATGTGTGTTGATTTTATATCCTGCCACTTTGCTGAATTCATTTATTAGCTCTAATAGTTTCTTTGTAGACCCTTTTGGGTCTGCTAGGTATAGAATCATGTCATCTGCAAATAGTGATAATTTAAGTTCTTCTTTTCCTATTTTTATTCCTTTAATTTCTTTCGTCTGTCTAATGGCTCTGGCCAGTGTTTCGAGAACTATGTTGAACAGAAGTGGTGAGAGAGGGCATCCCTGTCTTGTTCCAGATTTTAGAGGGAATGCCTTCAAATTTACTCCATTCAGAATGATGCTAGCCTGAGGCTTAGCATAGATTGCTTTTACAATATTGAGGTATGTTCCTGTTATCCCTAGTTTTTCTAGAGTTTTGAACATAAAGGGATGCTGTACTTTGTCGAATGCTTTTTCCGCATCTATCGAGATGATCATATGGTTCTTATTTTTAAGTCTATTGATGTGATGAATAACATTTATTGATTTCTGTATATTGAACCAGCCTTGCATCCCAGGGATGAATCCTACTTGATCATGGTGCACAATTTTTTTGATATGTTTTTGTATCCGATTCGCCAGAATTTTATTGAGGATTTTTGCATCTAGGTTCATTAGAGATATTGGTCTGTAGTTTTCTTTCTTTGAAGTGTCTTTGTCTGGTTTAGGAATCAGGGTGATGTTGGCCTCGTAGAATGAATTTGGAAGTTCTCCCTCTTTTTCTATTTCCTGAAATAGCTTGAAAAATATTGGTATTAGTTCCTCTTTAAAGGTTTTGTAAAACTCTGCTGTATACCCATCCGGTCCTGGGCTTTCCTTTGTTGGTAGTCTTTTGATGGTTTCTTCTATTTCCTCAATTGATATTGGTCTGTTTAGGTTGTCTATATCCTCCTGACTCAATCTGGGCAGATCATATGACTTAAGAAATTTATCGATGCCTTCACTATCTTCTATTTTATTGGAGTATAAGGATTCAAAATAATTTCTGATTATCTTCTGTATTTCTGAAGTGTCTGTTGTGATATTGCCTTTTTCATCCCATATGCTAGTAATTTGAGTTCTCTCTCTTCTTCTGTTCGTTAGCATGGCTAAGGATCTGTCGATTTTATTTATTTTTTCAAAGAACCAACTTTTAGTTTTGTCAATTGTTTCAACAAATGGGACTTACTCAAACTAAAAAGTTTTTTCTCAGCAAAAGAAACAATAAGAGAAGTAAATAGGGAGCCTACACCCTGGGAACAAATCTTTACTCCTCACACTTCAGATAGAGCCCTAATATCCAGAGTATACAAAGAACTCAAAAAATTAGACAATAAGATAACAAATAACCCAATCAACAAATGGGCCAAGGACCTGAACAGACACTTCTCAGAGGAGGACATACAATCAATCAACAAGTACATGAAAAAATGCTCACCATCTCTAGCAGTCAGAGAAATGCAAATCAAAACCACCCTAAGATACCATCTCACTCCAGTAAGATTGGCAGCCATTATGAAGTCAAACAACAACAAGTGATGGCGAGGATGTGGGGAAAAGGGTATACTTGTACATTGCTGGTGGGACTGCAAATTGGTGCAGCAGTATGGAGATTTCTTGGAAAGCTGGGAATGGAACCACCATTTGACCCAGCTATTCCCCTTCTTGGTCTATTCCCTAAAGACCTAAAAAGAGCATGCTACAGGGACACTGCTACATTGATGTTCATAGCAGCACAATTCACAATAGCAAGACTGTGGAACCAACCTAGATGCCCTTCAATAGATGAATGGATAAAAAAATGTGGCATTTATACACAATGGAGTATTACTCTGCATTAAAAAATGACAAAATCATAGACTTTGCAGGGAAATGGATGGCACTAGAGCAGATTATGCTAAGTGAAGCTAGCCAATCCCTGAAAAACAAATGCCAAATTTCATCCTTGATATAAGGAGAGTAACTAAGAACAGAGTAGGGACGAAGAGCATGAGAAGAAGATTAACATTAAACAGGGATGAGAGGTGGGAGGGAAAGGGAGAGAGAAGGGAAATTGCATGGAAATGGAAGGAGACCCTCAGGGTTATACAAAATTACATACAAGAGGAAGTGAGGGGAAAGGGAAAAATAATACAAGGGGGAGAAATGAATGACAGTAGAGGGGGTAGAGAGAGAAGAGGGGAGGGGAGGGGAGGGGAGGGGGGGATAGTAGAGGATAGGAAAGGCAGCAGAATACAACAGACACTAGTATGGCAATATGTAAATCAATGGATGTGTAACTGATGTGATTCTGCAACCTGTATACGGGGTAAAAATGGGAGTTCATAACCCACTTGAATCAAAGTGTGAAATATGATATATCAAGAACTATGTAATGTTTTGAACAACCAACAATAAAAATTAAAAAAAAAAAAAGAAGAGAAAGAGAGCTCTGGAAAAAAAAAAAAAAAACTAATGGGACCACATATGAACCAGCAATCCCATTCCTGGGTATTTTCCAAAAAGATCTAAAATCTTAGCATTGACTTCACAGTGTCCCAGAGGTTTTGAAATGTACAATTATTCTCATTTTCATCTAAGTATTTTTAAATTTCATTCTTGATTTCTTCTGCTATAGATTGGTCACTCAAAAGCATATGTTTTAGTCTCCAGGTGTTAGAGTAGTTTCTATTTTTTATTGTTGGTTTCTAATTTCATTCCATTATGAACTGATAGAATGCAAGGCATTATCTCTATTTTTCTGTATTTGCTAAAAGTTGTTTTGTGATCTAATATATGGACTATTTTAGAGAAGGATCCATGTGCTGCTGACAAGAAAGTGTATACAGGCATTTATGGATGAAATATTCTATATATGTCTATTAAGTCTAAATTATTAATTGTATTTTTTAGTTCCATAGATTTTTATTTAGTTTTTGTTTGGAAAATCTATCCTGTTAAGAGACAGACATGTTAAAGTCACCCAGAATTATTGTGTTGTGGTCTACCTGATTCTTTAAATTGAGAAGGGTTTGTTTGATGTACAGAGATGATCCATTGTTTGAGGCATAAATATTTACTATTGTTATAATTTGGACTCCCAAAGCACAAGAAGGAAAATCAAGAATCAATAAATGGAATGGCACCAAGCCTGAAAGCTTCTTCACAGGAAATGACAAAATAAAGAATGTGAAGAAATAGCCTACAGAATGGGAGAAAATCTTTTCCTCCTGAATCTCAGAGAATTAATCACCAGAAGAGATAAAGAACTTAAAAAACTTAACACCAAAAAAATTACCAAAAACAAAAAACCCAATCAATAAATGGGCAAAGGAACTGAACAGACACTCCACAGAAGAAAAAATACAAATGGTCAAAAAACATATAAAAAAATGTTCAACATCTCTAGCAATTAGAGAAATATAAATTAAAACTACACTGAAATTTCAACTAACTCCACTCAGAATGGCAGTTTTCAAGAATATAAATAACAATTTTAGTAAGGATATGGGGGAAAAGGTATATTTACACATTGCTGGTGGGACTGCAATCTAGAACCACTCTGGAAAACAGAGTGCAACCATTGTGGAAGCGATATGGAGATTCCTCAGAAAACTTGGAATGAAACCACCATTTGACCCAGTTATCCCACTCCTCAGGTATATACCAAAAGGTCTTAGAATCAGCATACTACAGTGACATAGCCACATCAATATGTATAGCAGCTCAATTCACAATAGCTAAGCTATGTGGAATAAACCTAGGTTCCCTTCAACCAATGAATGGATAAAGAAAATGTGGTATATGTACACAATGAGATATTACTCAGCTATGAAAAAGAAAGACTTTATGACTTTTGCTGGCAAGTGAATGGATCTGAAGATTATCGTGCAAGTGATACAAGTCAATCCCCCCAAACCAAAGGTCGAATGTTCACTCTGATATGCAGATGCTAACACAAAACAAGGGGTGGGAAGGGAAGAATAGAAGTTCAGTGGATTAGACAAAGGGGAATGAAGGGAAAAGAGGGGTAATGGGAATAGAAAAGATAGTAGAACAAATTGGACATAACTTTCGTATGCTCGTATATGAATACATCACCAGCGAAACTCTACATCACGTATAACCACAGAAACAGGATCCTAATAGAATAAGTTATACTCCGTGTATGTACAATATGCCAAAATACATTCTATTGTCATGTATATCTAAAAAGAACAAATTAAAAAATAAAAATAAAATAAAAAATTTCACAATTATATTTGATTTAAAAAATCTAAAATCAGCATACTATAGTGACACAGCTCCATCAATGTTTATAACAGCACAATTCACAATAGCTAAATTATGGAATCAATAGAGATGCCTGTTAATATATGAATAGATTAAGAAATTGTAATACACACATATACACACAATGAAATTCTACTCTTCCATTAAAAAGAATGAAATTATGGAATTTGCTGGTGAATAGATGGGAATGGGGAGTATCATGCTACGTGCAATTAGCCAAACTCAGAAAATCAATGGTCAAATATTTTATCTCATATGAGGAAGCTAAAGTAAAATAAAGGGAACTGGGGAGGGAAGGATAAGATTACATAAGAAACCAGTCATATACAAATCAATGAGTGAAAGGAAGTCTAGTAGACTAGAGGAAGGAGAAAGGGAGTGGGGAGGATAGGAGGAAAAATGGGAAGGAAAAAGGGCAGATACAGAACTGAAATCAATTCCTATGCATGTATGAGATTGTTGGTATGAACCCAACTACTATGTATAACCATAAAGCTCTAATAAAAAATAAAAGAATCATATCTCAACATTGGACAGACTATGACAAACCCAAGGTCAACATTATTAACATTATTCTGAATGGAAAATAACTAAAACCATTTCTTCTAAAAACAGGAACAAGTAAAGGATGTTCACTTTCACCATTCCTATTCCACACAGTCCTTGAAACTCTAGCCAGAGCAATTAGGCAAGAGAAGGAAACTATATGGATATGAATAGGAAAATAAGAGCTCAAACTACCTCTGTTTGCCATGACATTATCCAATATTTAGAAGACCCAAAAAATTGCCACCAGAAGACTTTTAGAACTCATGAATCAATTCAGCAAAGTAGCACGATACAAAATAACACCCATAAATCAATTATGTTGCAATACTCCAATGATGAATCTGCTGAAAAATAAATTAGGAAAACTATCCCATTCACAATGATCTCAAAAACAAACAAACTGGGGAATGAATCTAACAAAAGAAATGAAGAAAGGCCTGGGGATGTAGCTCAGTTGGTAGAGTGCTTGCCTTGCATGCACAAGGTCCTTGGTTCAATCCCCAGGACCACAAAAAGAAGAAGGAGAAGGAGAAGAAGAAGCTCTAAAATGAAAACTATAAAACATTAAAGAAAGAAATGAAGACCTTAGATGATGGAAAGACCTCTCATGTTCTTGGATAGGCTGAAGTAATATTGTCAACATGGCCATACTACGGAAATGATATACAAATTTAATGCAATTCCCATCAAATCCCAATGACATTCTTCACAGAAAAATACAAAGCCGTCATGAAATTCATTTGGAAAATTGAGTCCCAGAATAGCTAAAATAATCCTTAGCAAGAAAAGCAAAGTAGTAGTCATTACAATACCAGACCTCAAACTATACTACAGAGCTATAGTAACAAAAGCAGCATGGTATGGCACCAAAACAGGCATAAAGTCCAAGGGAATATAATAGAAGGCACAGAGACAAATCCATGGAAGTATAGTACTCTCATGCTAGAAAAAGATGCCAAAAACGTAATTTGGTGAAAAAAATGGCCTTTTTAACAAATGATGCTGAGAAAACTGGAAATCCATATGTAGGAGAATAAGATGTGACCCCTATCTCTCACCCTGTGCAAAAGTCAATTCAAAATGAATTAAAGATCTAGGAATTATAGCAGTAACCTTGCCAGTGCTAGAAGAAAATGTTGGCTCAACATGCCAACATGTAGGCTCAGGAACTGACTTCGTTAACAAGGCCCCTAAAGTACAAGAAGTAAAATTAAAAATTAATAAATTGGATGGCATCGAATTAAAAAAACACCAAGAAAACCAAAAAAGCCCAATTAATAAATGGGCAAAGGAACTAAAGAGACACTTCTCAAAAAAAAAAAAAAAAAAGAATGGTCAACAAATATATGAAAAAATGTTCAACATCTCTAGCAATTAGAGAAATGCAAAATAAAACTCTCCTGAGATTTCATCTCACTCCACTCAGAATGACAAATATCAAGAATACAAGTAACAATAAATGTTGGTGAGGATGTGGGGAAAAAGGTACACTCACATTGCTGGCAGACTGCAAATTGGTACAACCACTCTGGAAAGTAGTATGGAGATTCCTCAGACAACCACCATTTGACCCAGATATATACTCCTCAGTATATATCCAAAGAATTTAAAATCAACATACTACAAGTGACACAGCCACATCAATGTTTATAGCAGCTCAATTCACAACAGCTAATCTATGGAGTCAACCTAGGTACACTTCAACAGATAAGTGGATAAAAAAAAAATGTGTAGCCAGGCATGGTGGCGCATACTGTAAACTAGGCAGCTGTCCAGGCTGAGGCAGGAGTAATGCAAATTCAAAGCCAACCTTAGCAACTTAGTGATGCCCCAAGCAACTTAGCAAGACCATGTCACAAACAAACAAACACACACAAAAAAGACTGAGGATGTGGCTCAGTGGTAAGCACTCCTGAATTCAATCCCTAGTACAAAAAAAAAAAAAAAAAGAAAGAAAGAAAGAAAGAAAAAGAAAATGTGGTATATACACAATGGAATATTACTCAGCCATAAAGAAGAATGACTTTATGTCATTTGCTGGTAAATGCATGGATCAGGAGACTATCATGTTTGGTGAAATAAGCCAGTTCCCAAAGCTAAAGGTTAAATATTTTCTCTAACATGCAGAAACTAATCCAAAATAAGGTGGGTGGGGATTGAAAAAAATAGAAAAAAGATCAGGGGAGTAGAGAAAGAGGAATGAAGGGAAGGGAGGATAGATGGGGTAGTGAAGATAGTGGAATGAATCTGACATAACTTCCTGTGGACGTATATGAATATACTACAGTCAGTGAATCTTAACCATCATGTACATCTGTAAGAAACTATTTTTTTAAAAAAGTATAAGTAAATAGCAGAAAGATCAGTAGAGTAGAGGAAAGGGAACAGGGGGTGGGAGAATAGGAGGGGAAGGGGAAGTACTGGGGACTGAATTAATTATAAATGCACGGAATACAATTATATTCCATGATTTTATAATTGTGTCAAACTAAATTCTAGGGCTGGGGCTGGGGCTCAACCGGAGCGCACTTGCCTGGCATGTGTGAGGCACTGGTTTCAATTCTCAGCACCACATATAAATAATAAATAAATAAAGGCCTATATTAAAATAAATAAATTATATTGTCATGTACAACTAAAAAGAACCAGTAAAAATGTTTTTAAAAAGGTGACTAACGCTGACATCCCCTTCTAACATAAACATTTTCTAAAAGAAAATGTTAAGAAATACATTGATGAACATCTGCCTTAGAGAGATCAGAGGGAAAGGAGACCATTCTTACTATCCAGTAAGTAGGTGTCTTTATGGTGCTTATGTGGGTGTTGCTGCCATTGGTCTCCACACCCATTATAAACCTACTGGGCCTAGAGCTTAAGTATAAAAATGTGTTCTGCAAGAGCAACCTGTTATATTCAAATAGTGTGGAAAGAAGGATGCCAGTACAGATGTGCAGGGTGGAATTCTCTTGCTTAGTGATTCTCAAACTGTGGTGGGCAAACAAACCTCAAAGCCCAGGTTCTTATTCAGTTCTGAATTTCTAGCTCCTTCCCTCCCACACCCAAAGACCCTGCCTTACTCTAATTGATATGAGAACTACTGTGGCTTTTAGTGAGAGTCACTCATTAGGAGATATATTTTTATATTAAGAAATCATATTATATCAGATGCTATTATATAAAAAGCATATCATATGCCATTATTAACTCATGCCAGAAGTCAGTATATAAACTTTATCATATTAAACACACTAATATTTATAAAGCTTCCAGACTACAACCAGGATCTTTGCCAAGCAAATCATGAGCATGTCTAGAATATCATTTGGCACCCTTTGCTTTAGAATTTTAATTTTTAAATTGGAAAACACTGGAGTATATAGCATAAGAAGAACAAGGATATTATGCAGAGACTTGTAGTTAGGCAAAAGAAAGAATTTACCTGCTCTTGTTTGGATATTTGCAAACTCAAAATGTCCCTTTGGAGAGATGCATGACTCTAATGCAAACATTGTGACAGACTATATAAAAAGACAGATTTTTTATTTACCAATGAAGAATCACTGTAATAAAAAAATACTTTCTCTCCATCCACTGTTGTTTTCCAAGTAGAAAGACAGACAATAATGAGTTTAATCGGTCCATAGTATAAAATATTTTATAGTATACAATAAATAAATCTCTTCCATTTCTAAAATAAAACATTTAAAGTGAACATTTAAATGGAAGTGAATATTGCTCTTTAAAATGTAAGCTAGTAGTTGGAAATGTCAACTATCTAAAATATAGAATATATTATAATTAAGTCTGATTAATGAGGAAGAATGATCTTATTAATGGAATGGTACTAAAGATGCAGAGAAAAAAAGAATTTCTTAGGTATTTTATTATAATTCTAGGTAAAACTGTATTTACTAAACACAAATCATTTTAAAGAATGCAACATTAGCCAAAATGTTTAATGTCCTGACTTATTTATTAGATGGAAGATTTGAATATTATTTGTGTATTGGTTTGATTAATTACTGCTTCAATTCTATAAACATCTGATTTTTTATGCAAGGCTTTGTTTTTCACTGCTATCTATTTATTTTTATTTGTTGGTTTATAAAAATTATATATAATATCAGGATTCATTTTGACATAATTTTAAATACCTGGAATATAATTTGCTCCAATTAAGACCCCAATAATTATCCTTATCCTCTCCCTCCCCCCTTCCTTTTTCTCTACCTTATTTTTCTGTTTATTTAATTTTTGTTTTTTGTAAAATTAGTGTCTTGTGGATATACATAATAGAAAGACTCACTGTAGTATAATCATGTAAGTACATGAAAGTTAGGTCAGATTCATTCCACTAAATACCTGATTTTAAAGTCCAATTTTTAAATAAATGAATGGATAAAAAAGTATGGAATATTACTCAGCAATAAAAGAGAATAAAATCATGGCATTTGCAGGTAAATGGAGTTAGAGAAGATAATGCTAAGTGAAGTTAGCCAATCCCAAAAAACTAAATGCCAAATGTTTTCCCTGATATAGTGAGGCTGATTCATAGTAGGATAGGGAGGGGGAGCATGGGAGGAATAGATAAACTCAAGATAGGCAGGGGTGGGAGGGGTGGGAGGGGAAGAGAGGAGGTATGGGATTAGAAATGATGGTGGAATGTGATGGACATTATTATCCAAAGTACATGTATAATGACACGAATTGGTGTGAGTATACTTTGTATACAACCAAAGATATGAAAAATTGTGCTCTATATGTGTAATAAGAATTGTAATATAATGCATTCTGCTGTCATATATAAATAAAAAATTAATAAAAATTCAATTTTTAAATAGACAATTTCTAGAAGATATGGAATGAAAAATAATGCTACTAAAAACAAAACCATACCTGATTTTTAAGTAATCAATGATAGCATTGGCTTGTTCTATATTAAAGACATTCTGTTCCTCATTTTTTTGTGACTGGGTTGGTCCAATTTCAGCCATAACTTCCCCAAGCCACTTTATGCTGTCTTCTAGGGACATATGTAGGGCTGAAATAAAATGCAAGGAAATCTTAAGCATTATTTTGATACATATTTTAAGAGAAAAATAATCCAAATGTCATAAATGTGCCAAAATTTACTTTGTTTTTGTGAGGGTAAATGGTAAATCTCCTTTTGTTTCTTCATAATAAATTAAACACAGCTACTGTTTCTGAGATGTACATAGTATATATTCCAAATACCAAAATAACAAATAAAATGATAGCAATTTAAAAATTTTAGAAAGATAATATGAATACTAGCTTATAATTTGTTTCATATAGATTCTCTTCTACTTACAGGAATTGGAAACAAGCATAAACTACATTTTGTAGTAAAAGAATAGCAACTGACATACTCAACAATTGTAAATTACTGTAATTCTGCACAATTGTTTGAAGAGCTTTGTTATGTTTCCATTTTAAGATCAACAGAATCAAAATATATGTAAAGATTACTTTATAACAGAGAGGAGATTTTTTAAAATGATCTTAGAATAAAGGATACATAAAAATTACAAAAAGTTGGTTGACTTGGATGATGAGGAAGACCCAGATGGTAGGTTCAGTCGCTGAACTCAGAGCTAGAAATCGAAATGGCTGAAGTCCACTACCACTGGACTTCAGCTGATAGTTACCATGGGAGAAATAGGGCTTGAAGATTTTCAGTAGAAGGCAGGAATATGAACTTTTACATGAAACATCAAGATATCTTTTTCTTTTCCACAAACCAACCTAGGACTCATTTCAGCTCTTCCTCAAATGTATGCCCACTGAGGTTGAGCATTGGAAGAAAATGGAAAAAGAGCAACACAACTTCACCAGCAGCTCCCAGCATGAACAGCTCAGTCATTCTAGTCTGTTTGGTGAGAGGCACAAACAAATAGAAAAAATACCCCAAACCACTTTCTGTGGCACTAGTCCAATTGAAGAAGGAGATACATGCCAATAACCTTAGCTTTTAGAGTGTCTATAAATGAAACTATTAATTTCTATTGTCTTTTTCTTGGTTGGTAATTATGCTAATTTTTTGATAGTGGAAGGCAAAATATTTACTTACAATCCACACATATGCTCCCCCAGTCCCCTGAAGAATGAATTCAGGTAACCGGAGGGTCCAGAGGAGCCTTTGTTGATATTAGTAGGAGCTCAGGGGATGAGAGGTGGACAGTTGAAAGGCTCTAGAGAAACGAAGGCTGGACTGGCTGTTTAGGGGAGGTGAATATCAGTTGGGGGGCATTTGGATGAGGCATCAAAGCTAAGTGTGTTGCTCAACGTGAACCCTGCCAAACAGTTAGGTCTGTCACATGACATCATCAGTAACTGTTCTCCCTTCATGCAATGAAATGGATTTTTGGAGGAATAGGGATGGAGATTAAAAAATAGGTTGTGAACATATCTGTTGATTGTGGGACCCAGCCACTTTTGAATTACACAGCTACTCTTTCTGAGATGTATGTACTATATATCCCAAATACCAAAATTGCTAATAAAATGGTAGCGATTTTAAAAAATTTAGAAATATAATATGAATACTAGCTTGCACTTTTTCCATCTAGATTCTCTTCTACTCACAGGATTAGAAACAAGCATAAAACTATATAATAATTTAAATCTGTTTTAATGAATCATAATTGGTTCATTTCTCATAGTGTCCCTCCACATCCTTTTATGTATGTCAGATATACTGAATCATTGCTGAATAACTAGGCTTTCCAATATCATTCTAAGTGGAATTCAACTCAATTGTAATTTCTCTTTCCATGATAAACTCCTTTTGAAAATAGTGAAAGTAACTTCAGAAATGAAAAATCTGTTGAATAAGAGCAATTCTAAATGAATGGAGAATCTGAATCATTTTATTAATAAAATGGTATTAATTAGAGATGCAGAGAAAAAAGGAATTCTTAGATAAATGATTATAATTCTAGATGAAATTGTACTTATCAAATACAGAAATACATTTTTAAAACTATTCCCTCATGCTGAAAAATAACTGACTCTTTAAAACTGTTTTTCTGTGTCTAATGTCTTTCTATCGATAATTGCTTTAAAAATTAGGGAAGTTATCATTTCACTTATCTAACTGAAATATTTGCTCTTTTAGAAATCATATTCAGAGATATGAGTAAAATATGAAAGATTAAACCACTTAAACAGTAAGGCTGATAGAAATAAAATTTATTCTTGACAATCTAGGGCAATGAAAGAATGCACTGGACTTCTAATTAATTGGAAAACTTAGGATGGTACCTCATAGCTGATATTAGCTAGGTGACCTGAGTCTCATTTTCTTTATCTATAAAATGAGAATAATACCTATTTTCATAATTATAGTGCTGTTGTGATGATCAAATAAGAAATGCATGTCAAACTCTTGGCAAACTGAAAAGTTGCATATTCTAGCATATTACACGGTATGGTGTTTTCTATAATTCAGCCCAAAGCCAGGCACATTTGATACAGTATTCATAAAGGTGGGATCTCATTTGTGGAGGTTGACTTTATATGACCTCACAGTTTTTCAACCCTTAGAACTTTACTTGTTTTTCTCAAAAGTTCTGTGTGAATTAAATAAGACAGTATTTCTAAAGCTGTTGGTACTATGTCTGGCACAAGTTAATTCTGCATAAATGTTATCTGATTATTTGCATTTAGAGGAAAACGATTTAGCATCACAGGATTAGAAAGGATCCCATAGTTACTTACTAGTAATCACGTTATACACCAGGGAGTTAATCTATGCCTATGGACCTAGATAAAGGCCACATATTTAGTCAATAAACTCTATATTTTGTCTTTGGTCAGACCTTAGGAAAACTAGATCTCCAAATGTATACAATTGTTCCTCAGGATCCAAGAGGATTGGTTCTGGGACCCTCCAAGGATACCAGCACTTTCATGTAAGCTGTTGAGTATCTGGGAGTGACAAGATATGCAGATAAATAAAATAGTGTAGTATTTGTACAGAACCTATACACATTTATTCTGCATACTTTAAATCATCTCTAGATTACATATAATTAATTCCCTATACAATGTAAACTCTAAGTAAATTGTTGTTATACTTGTTGTTTAGGGGATGATGACTAGGAGAAAAAATCTGAGCTGGGCGTGTGGCACACACCTATATTCCCAGTGGCTTGGGAGACTGAGGCAGGAGGACTGCAAGTTCAGAGCTCGCCTCACCAACTTAACAAGGCCCTACTAAGCAACTTAGTGAGAAGTTGTCTTAAAATAAAAATTAAAAAAGCTAGGGGGCTTGGGTAGTGGCTCAGTGGTAGAGTGTTTGCCTAGCATGTTCGAGGCCTTGGGTTTGATCCTCAGCACCACATAAAACAATAAATAAATAAAATAAAGGTATTGTGTCCAACAACAGCTAAAAAATAATACTAAAAAAAACCCAAAAGAGCTGGGGATGTGGTTAATTGGTAAATCACCTCTGTGTTCGATCCCCAATACAAAAAAAAAAAGTCTGAATATGTTCAGTCTGTGCACAATTTTTTTTTCAAATGTTTTCTATCTACAGTTGGTTGAATCCCCAAGCACTAAATCTACAAATATGATATTCCACATAATTTTGGGAGTTGATTCCATTTGATTCTAGATGGTTTGTCTGCAGAATGCCTTGTAAATATACAGTACAAATTCAAGGCAAAGATAAGATCAAAACCTGTTAGGCTAAACAGTAGTTCCATACTGGATGGACCACAAGACAACAACCATCTGGGACTGCATGCTCTCTAGCACTTTCACATAAGCTGTGAGTGAATGGGAGTGACAGCATGTGCACAGAACTCTACCACTACTTAGTTTAAATGTAGACATACTTGACCTCCTTTAACCTGTAAGCATACTGAAATCACATTCTTTACTGATTATGACTATAAGTTTGTTAAAATCCATGAGTTTCTCATGGTTTATGAATAGTTGGATAAGTCTAGCTCAAGTTTTAGGAATTCATTTTTTAACTGATAACAACAATGAAAAGTTTCTCCTTTGAATTATAAGGTATGGAAAAAGTCTGAGATGCAGATACGTTCTCAAATTGAGAATCTGAGATTCATAAAAATATTTCCTCTTCTTTATTCTCTTTCTAATTCATCAATACTCTGCTTAGAGATTCAAAGATTTGGACTGCCATATCATATATTCTCTTTTAAGACTGAATTTAAAATTTTTTTGTCAATCTTATATTCATGTTTCAAAATATAAACATGGAGCTAATAGGAGAAAATACTTCCTTCAACACTTGTTGTCCAAATGCCCAGATTCTACTATCTTTCTCAACAGGTAATTATGGGTTTATCCTTTATTTTTCTGCATTTCTTTGTGTATATACAAAAACATCTGAATTCTTATTTTTATGTCTTTTATAAACAAAAGCACACAATTCTTCGCTTAATGATATGTAGTCTTCTACACAATACACAGAAAGCTTCCTCATCCCTCCCTTTTTGTTATGCCCACTGATATTAGGGAAATACTTACTGAAAACTTTTAATTCCAGAGAGTTTTATATATACGAAAATGTTGCAAGAATATCACAGAGAAACTGTAATTCCAGCAACTCAGGAGTCTGTGGTAGGAGGATCACAAGTTCAAGGCCAGCCTTGGCAACCTAGCCAAACCCTACCTCAAAATTAAAATTAAAAATGGGCCGGGAGGGCTGGGGTTGTAGCTCAGTGGCAGAGTGCTCATTTTGCATGTGGAGGGCACTGGGTTCAATCCTCAGTATCACATAAAAATAAAATAAATCTATTATGTCCATTTACAACTAAAAAAATTTAAAAAATGAGCTGGGAATGTGGTTCAATGGTTAAGCATTCCTGGATTCAAATATCTATATCTATATCTTCTATCTATCTATCTAGCTAGCTAGCTAGCTAGCTATCTCTCACAGAGAGTCCCCATCTATTTGAAGGGTGATGGCATTGACAAGACTGTTAAATGAAATTAGCATTTCATTGCAAAATTGATTATTAAGAGAACTTTAGTCTTGTTAAGCATTATTTGAGGATTCATAGCTCAATAAACATATGAGCCATATCTTTGCTATAACCTGAAAGGGGGAGAACATGATTTTAATTGAAGAAATTAATGTAAAATTAAGAAATTTTGCTTAAGAACATTAATTCAGATGGTAGGCTAAGTTCTTCTTTTCTTGAAAAAGAGAAAAATAATGTACTTACTTCTAAGATTATGAAGCAACATATCCAGTAAAGTCATAAATTTTGAATATTGAGTAATAGAAAATTCCATTCCTTTAGCCCACAAAAATCCAGACACATAATAATCTAGTAGAATGCCTTCCTTTAAACAAGTTTGAAGATGTCTGAAATTCAAAAATGTGCCCATTTTTCTGTAAGAAAACAAAAATCCAAATACAATATCAGATTAACTACTGAACAGTTCCTTTTTGAAAACAAGTGTTTTTCTTGAATGAAAATTCTGTAATGCTCATAATCTAAAATATCCAGTTATATAACAATCCATAAGTTCAAACAACATTCAAAAGAGAATTCTGTAATTTTGTCACCTTTTCTTTTTCTTTATTTTCTAATTCTATTCTTCCCCCTTTACTTCCTTCTTCTGTCTTTGATGTCTGTAATTTTTTTTCCCTCTGAAATTCAGTATTTCTTGTATTCACAATTAAGTTTCTTAAAATGTTCTGGAACTAGAGTGTTAAATATTCTCTTGTATTTTCCTTTTTAAAAAATTCTAGTAAGGTATGTTTTATTAATTTTATTCATAGCTACAATTTTTCACTTTATTTTTAAATATTTTTTTCTATTTTTGTATATTTTTCATTACTGTCTTCTCTGTCCATTAGCATGTATCAGCAGTGTTATTTCTTCCCTGGGCTACTATAAATTTCACCTTAAATTCAGTAAGATTTTTCCTTTTCTACATTTTAAAAATGTTTTATTAGCCTTTAATTTCTCATTATCTATTCCTTGAATTTATATATACTTTATTCTCTTGTTGTGATTGCTTCATAAATTTTACAAATTCATTATGAAATATTTGATCAAACTTTTTTTCTACTCATGCCTATATCTTTCTGGTGTGTTTTCTTTATCTGCTATTTCTTTTTTTTTAATATTTATTTTTAGTTGTAGTTGGATACAATACCTTTATTTTATTTACTTATTTTTATGTGGTGCTGAGGATCCAACCAGGGCCTCGCATGTACTAGGTGAGCGCTCTACCTCTGAGTCACAACCCCAGCCCTATCTGCTCTTATTTCTTTTTCCTATAAGTTTCCTCTTTTTTCCCTTGTATTACCTGTTTTTGTTTTAAATACTTTTTTGTAGTTGGACACAATACCTTTATTTGTTTGTTTATTTATATGTGGTGCTGAGGATCAAACCCAATGCCTCACACTTGCTAAGCACATACTCTACCACTGAGCCACAACACCAGCCCGAGTTATCTGTTTTTGTGTGCACATTCTTTGTTCATTATTTATCTTTGAATGAAGTTAATTTTTGTCCTTGGAGTGCTATATTTTGGAAATATAGTAGGGGTGGAAACTTTTCCATGTTATAAACTAGTAGGCCTTTGCTGTTTGAGTAGCTTTTTGCCAATTATTCTAATATTTACTTTTCATTTTAATTAGTGGTGAAAAGAAGAAAACAGCCTGGATAGGTTCTCATTACCATCAAATAAACAGGCTACTTCCTGTGATTCAGAAAGTATCTGATCCAAGCCTGTACATCCTGGTCCTGCTACTAAGGGCTCTTGGAATGGCACCTTAGGGTTTTATCCCTTGGGGAGGATAAATATATTTTTTAACACATTCTAAGATCTACAATTATGTGTATCTTCCTTATATTTTCTCCTGCTCTTCTGGTAGTTTCATAATGATTGTAGCAATCATCTTCATATTTTGTAGTTTGGGCTTTCAGCATTCTCTTTGCTTTGACAAAGATGGAACTGGTATTTCCTTGTGGTTTTTATGTGATTTGGGGGTGAGGCAGGGGGAGTATATGTGTGACAGCTTTACACTGCCATCTTATAAAAAGGAAGTGCTTATTATTCATAATATTAGCATAAACTATGTGATCAGAGTAATAAATACAACAGGAGTAAACAATTTTGGGAACAAATTAAAACTTATGTGGATATGTTTCATATTCAGTGGTATCAGGGTAAACCTCAAAATCAAAAGTTAATTCTGATTATTCTAAACAATCATTGTAATTTTACTCTTTACCTACAATGCCATGTAATGGTATTCAGTATATGAAATTTCTCTATAATTATTTTTTGTGGTGGGCACTTTAGATTATTTTATTAATTCACAACTAAGATGTGATTCCTTTTCTTCTGTTGAACAAAAATTTTAAAAAGTGTAAATATATATGGGAGCTTAGTATATGAGAGAGGTAGTATTTCAATTTAATGGGGGAAGTATGGACTCAATGGTGCTGGGAAAATTGTTTATCCTTTTATAAAATAAAATATCCCTTTATCATTTATATTAAAATAAAATCCATGCAGGTTAAAGATGCAAATAGCAAATATTACAAACTTTTAATAGAAAAATATATTTCTGATATTTGAGAAAGTCAAATTTCTAAACCTGACCCTCAATATACAAATCATAAAGAAGGCCAATACATTTTATTCTGGAACCACATTCTTTTGACTCCTTCAATTCTGGCGACTCATCAACTCCACTGATTTCTGCTGCCTGGTATGATTAAGGAAAAGTCAACTTCAGTGATTTCTGCTGCCTGACACGATTAAGGAAAAGTCTGTGGCCATTCTTTTATTTTCCCTCTATGTGTGACTTTAACCCAGAAATTAGGCAATACAGGTAGTTTTATTCTATTGAAATATTAAAATTGAAGTATTTATGAAGTTTAAATTATTTTCTGATTCATTATGTCAGGTGTATATTCTAATACCTTCTAATTGCTTTAATCTTCATTTTTATGTTTTCAGTAATAATGTTTCATTATTATCATTGACTTGATTTTCAACAAGGTAAACTCTACACTGGTTTTGTTTTTTCATACTTAGTTCCCTACTTTATTTCTAAAATTTCCTTATTTACAAATTTTCTCATTTATTCTTTATTCACTTTTGTGTGTGTGTGTGTGTGTGTATGTGTGTGTGTGTGAAATTGATGTCCTTTCTAACCATCAGTTTTTGCCTAACATTTTCTGCTATTAGCAGTTACTTTTCCTTCTCAGTTTCTCTTCAATTATCATCTGCATGGTAAGATTTGTTAATAAAATGTTTGGTCGGATGTTTGTATATGTTCTTGACTTCTGTTTTTATTTTTCAATGTTCGTGTTTGAAGACAACTATTTTTCTAAATTATTTTGGTGAAATCTCTTTTACCTCCCTCTACTCCTTTCCCTTTGAATCTTCCCTGGAACCTGAACCACAGGGCTAATAAGTATTTATCATTTGTCTTGTTTGTTCAGTCATTTCACTTCAAAGCAGATTATGCCAGGAAACATTTGGAACAAGATACTGCTGAAGTTTGAATGCAAAGTTTCTGAGAATTTTACTAGCAAATTTGTAAACCTTTTTCTGGGTACAAGGGGAGATGGAACAAGGGAGAGGGGAGAGATGGACACAGAAGTAGTGCTAGAGAATGTCAATTAAAATAATGATGTTTAATAGTGTTTTAAGAAGTTTTGCTACAGTGAGAGATGATTACTATCTACTTTGTCTTTCCAAGTATTTCAGTAAAATCATTACCTATTCTTACATGTTCTTGAAATTGGGTGTATTTTACTTCTAAAGTATGATGATATGAAGACATAGTTTTAAGGAAGAACTAAATAGCTCATAGAGGCACAGCTACATAAATGTTATTAAAAGATGCCTTGGACTGAGACTGTAGCTCAGTGGCAGAGTGCTTGCCTAGCACATGTGAGGCACTGGGTCCGATCCTCAGAACCATATAAAAATAAATAAATAAAGGTATTGTGTCCATGTACAACTAAATAAAATATTTTTTAAAATGCCTCATTGTTATTTCTGTGTTTATAAAGTTATTTTTAATTTGGTCCCCATCTTTTTTAAAAAAGGATTTGGGGTGGATATGTAGATAAAATTAGGGTTACATTAAAAATATTTATGATTTATAGCAGCTAGGAGATCAAAAGATGTATACCCAGACATTTAACATTTTAAAGTATATTCCAAAAATAAGTTTAATGATAATGTTTCATTTGTTGCTTTCATGGAGGCAATTCTTAATTTCAAAAGGTAGGTAAATACACTGAATTTTTTAAAATTAAATTGTCCTGTAGCTTTGTATACAGTGTGATTTTGGCATACTTCTGGCACTTGGTGACAGGATACCTAAATAATATTTCTGTCATTTTGAAAAGCATGTTCAAAATGTAAAGCATATAAATTCCCATTTATAATAATGCTATTTTAAATTCAAAGTAAATGATTGATTGCAAATATTTCAGGATTCCTGTACAAAAATCATATAAAGATCCCTAAAACAAATTACAAAGAAGTGACTCGTAACAGAACTGATGTCATTTACCCAAACATGTTCTGAAATTTGAGATTGCTTCAGGTAATTTCTATATTGATGAGATAGTCTAAAAAAATCAATCTGCTATTGAACCCATCTGTTTTTATATTGCTCATTTCTACATTAACTATGGTATCATTTACTTTTTCCTGGATCTCACCACCTAGAGATTAAAACTATTTTCAGAATTTAGGTATTTAAAAAAATTGTGAGTCAATATTTTAAAAAAGTAGTCACATAAAGTATAATACACAACACAACTTGTGATGTGGTAAGAAATAGTTCTAAAAAGCAACAATACATTTTATTTAATATAATTGTATTTAATATGACATGCTTTACTTAATATGTAATAAAAGTAAATATTAAACTATTAAACATCTGTTATTTACATTTTACTATTGTTCCTAGTAATACACACATATTGTTTTGCACTGCACTGTTTAACAGCATTTGGAGTTACCTGTAAATGGAAAATTATATTTTACATGGAAACACAATTAGTGGCATCAACACAATGAATCCTTTTTTTTTTTTTTTGCAATTTTCTCACTAAGAATCTGAATTCCAATGGTGAACATTCATTTTTATAAAAATGGTAAAATTATCATGAGATACTTTAAGAAAATCTGTGTGAATTTTAATTCACTGATTGTAGGCAGCATGGCTGAACCACAGGTCACACTTTCTAGCAGTCTGTGAGAGTGGGCTGGTGAAGAGTATCATGGCAAAAGGCTCTGCTCTCCATGAACCTTCTCTTCTTAAATTTCTCTTCTAGCCAATACATCTCTCCTGTCTCCTTCTTAATAGCAAATTGCTGTACTCTGTAATATTTATGTGATTTGCCAGTTATAACCACTGACAGAATCATTGTCTGTTTGTCCATATGGACCACAACACCTTGTGTCCTGAGGACGAGCATCAGAGGCTAGACACCAGAACACTGTGATCCAGCACATCACATCATTGCCACCTCCATATTTTATGAGTTTTCATTTTAAAGTAAGATAGTTTTTTAAATGAATTATTACTGAAAATATATTTTATGAAATTTTGTTTGATATAAATAAATGATCTACTGTAGAAATAAATGGCCTAAGTAGTGAGAAGGACATATGCTAGAATTATGACCTATAAATTCAGTTATATTTACATTTTTAAGCAATGTATATGCAATTAGAGTAGATAGCATAGCTTCAATTTTTTAAATAATAATCACAGGTGGGTGGCTAATATTCAGGATTTTCAAAATAATAAAATATATCGACAATATTACAGAAAACACAACCCTGTAGGTTCTTGTGCATATTGACCATTCTATGAAGAAAGAGATAAGAAATGGAAGATGGCATATGCTAGAGGCTACATTTAATAGTAAATTCCTATTCTTGATTAGCATAAACAAATTGGTTTTCAATGGATTTCTCCCCATAATAAGGACTGCTGGGCAATGCAAAAGTCAGGTAGTTATTTAAAAAATTATGTGTTCTAGAGTCTAAATATATTTCAGTGCACAATATAACAAATATTTTGAAGAAACTTTAAAACATAGTCATTTACATATGAAGAACTAAAACCATTCTATATTTGACTGTAATATTGAAGTACTTACTCTTGAATTCCATCTACATTTTCTTTTAGCAAATCAGTGATTTGGTCCATTGAAAGAAAATCGGAAGACAAAATCTTTTCATGCTCTTGCAATTCAGTATCTTTCTATCAAAAAAATGGAATGAGTTATTGCAATCTCATGGATTACACAGTAAACCTAATAATAACAAAATTTGTTCTTCCTGTGGCCTAGTTGCTGTCAGAAAAAAAAATTAAAACAATGGTCTCTTATATAATCTGTTTACTTTTCCATTCTTATGTGATTATATCTCTCTCCTCAAATCAAGTAACTAGTCAATCTATTTCTTGCACATATGTAAAACTGAGTAATGAGTTGGGGTTCAACAAATATTTACTGAATACCTTCATCTTCCTCCTTGAACTTGGGCTCAAGAAGAAGCAAAGGTGAATAAGAAAGACTTGCTAACCTCAGAAAGTTTATGATGAACAAACCAAGGCTGATTAAAACAAGAAAACAATGTTATAAGTGAGCTTTAATAAATGGAGCAGTCAGTTTAACAAAAGGGATGAGGACTGGGAATGATAAACAAAGTCCACAGTGGGGAGGTCTAGGAATAAATTGTTGCACTACAGCGGGACGATGCTCAAGGTAAATGAATCAGCAACGCCAAGGTTATGTAGACAGAATAGTTAAGGGTGGGTTTTACAAAAGCAAGCAGTTCACAGTGGTACCTAGGGTATGCAGGAGATGAGGTGGACTGAGGTGGGCTGTGAGCATTGGGAACATATTATGGGCAATCTTAAATTGAAGGAGTCAACAAATATTTAGTGAGTGCTTACAAAGTGCAAGATATTGTGCAAGGGACCATAAAAATTTTAGATCCAGGCTGGTTGAAGAATGACAGATGACAAGTTTTTTTCTTAATAATACAGGCAATAGGGAATCTGTATGGTTTTCAAGCAGTGAAATGACAAGATAAAATTTTGCCTTAAGGAATGATAAAGGAAAAGCAGGAACAACAACAATAACAACAAAAACACAGAGGAAGAGTTCAATGAAGAGGGGTCACTAAAACAGTTTGGGGATAAAGCATTGGGCTTCATTAGCAGTATAGATGAATATAAAGGAGCGAATGCCGCATATTATATTATGGAGGACTGAAAGAGGGAAGAATGAATGGACATTCTGAATTTCTGAAATAGGTGACTTGGAGAAAATGGTGGTGATTTGGGGACTTTCAATAACATAGGTGCCGCCTTGGTGTGAATGAGACAAAGCTATCCTTTTGGGGGGAAGAGGCAAAAAAAAGGCCATTCTCAAAGCTGGTGTGGTCCTGTGCACGAGGACATCACATGTGAATATACTTTCAGCCCTCAACAACATCTCAGCCAAGTGCTTCTGTTCAGAGTACAGCCTGCACATCTCCACCTAGCACCCTCGTTACACCTGTAAAAATAAGCATGTTAGAAGATAAGACTGGTATTTAAAAGACAAAATGTTAAGTTTAATTTCAATTAAGGAGAGTATGCATAGCAAGGTAGAAATATTTAGATTTAATTAGAAATGTGGGTTCAGAAAGATCAAGCTTCAAGATGTTTTAGGAGTCAACTTCAAGAGTGAGAATGGGTGAGACTGTCCAAATTCAGAGCAGGAAAAGAAGAGCTGTGAATGGGAGATGGAAGAGGAGGCCATGAAAGAGATGGGAGACAGGGGCTACACAGCATCACGGATTGCGAGATATGGGAAGAAACACACCAAATGTTTTTAAATTCACCAAATAGTTATTGGACCTTCCATGTGAATGTGCTCCAGTAAATAAGGGCAGCCAAGGAAATGCTTTGCTACAATTGACCAGATCACATCCCAAACGTTTCCTTTATTCCTTTCCAATAATAGAAGACTCTCAAAGTTAGGCTTATTAATAATGATCATTGGTTTAGTGTTTGTAATTTAATATTAGGTTATCATTGTATTTTTATTTTAAAAAATTAATTTAGAAATAAACCATGTAAAATTATTAGCCATCTTTTTATAATCTAAGGGTGAGCAAATTAAACTTAAACAAGGTCATATGATGAAATTACAAACACATTAAGAAAAAATATTTTATGTAGTTTTGGTATTGGGGATTGAACTCTGGGATTCTTTATCACTGAGCATCCCTAGCCATTTTTATTTTGAGAAAGAGTCTTGCTTAGTTGCTAAGGCTAGACTTGAACTTGCAATTTACTGCCTCAGCCTTACTGCTGGTATTATAGGCATACACCAACACACTGAACATGAAAAAATAGTTTAGTGTTAAATAAAGTAATTTACCCCTATTGGGCACTCAGATACTTGTAAATTAAAACAAATCACTCCATTTTTATATAGGATACTGTTCTGGTTCCTAATATATGTCTATATATTTGTTTAAATGTTTTTAAAATATTCATTTTATTAGAAGTAAAATATACTTATCCCTGTCAATCTCATTCAATTATAAATTCCTCAAAGACACCCAATTTTTTACTTCTTTTAGAATTCTGCAAATCCTTGTTATGTCAACACAGGTTGCCAACAGAATTTCTCTTCATCACAGGATGACAGTGTTAGGTGGCAGAGTGTGATGAAGGACAGATTTAGAGGATCTCATGATGGCTTGACTACTGATTCATTTTATGTCTTGAAGCAAGTCATTTGAATCTAAATTCAGATCCTTATTTAAAATCATTTTTATATGTTTTAATAAATACAAGATTGCTGTCATTATTAATAATGAATTAAAGATATACAAGAAAAGTGAATTACACAGAGATTCAGATCAATTTATTTGATTCAAAAAAATCTCTGGATAGGAGAAAAGTAGGCCACCCAAGAGCTGTATGAAAGAGAATACAATCATCATCTTAACCTTCTGGACAATAATAATTCTAGTTAAGATGCCTAATATTAGTGCTACATTTTTTACTAAAACTTTGAGGCTTAAAATAATTGTCTTTTAGTAGAGTTTGCCTCAGGGTTTTTTCCTTTTCTATTAAATTGTATTCTTGGATCTATTTAAACTAGGCCTCTTTTTTGTTTGTTTATTATACTGCCTCTCACTAGAAAGAATATTAGGTGGCTAAAAATCTTTGATCTTTCAACACATACATTCTGATTTGTAAGAATTAAAGACATAACAGAAAATTCATAAATAGACTAAAAAATGTGGATATGTAATTGTGGCTTTCTCTGTAAAATTACATCTCCGGCTAGGAAAATATGTAAGCTAAATTGCACTGTTACCTCATTTTATTCCACCACCTGGTGGATTTTAGCAGCTATTCCAAGAGCAATAAAATTTTAAGCCTGGCATTATTTACTAGATAATTCTCTCTCTCATTTCTTTTTCCTTTAATGTCACCAAACTATTCCACATTGTGTGTGTGTGTGTGTAAGTGTGTGTACATACATATATATGTATGTATATATATATATATATATGTGTGTGTGTGTGTGTGTGCGTGTGTATATATATATATATATATATATATATATATATATATATATATATATACACACGCACACACACACACACACACACATATATCTTCTTTTTATAATGTAAGCTTTCAGAGGCTTGTTTGTATCCAACAATGGTGGTATTTTATATAGAAAAAATTCTTAACAAATGTAATTAAAGAATGATAACAGATTTTACCTCATTACTATAGAGGAGCTTCCTAGTCACATAGAACATAGGCCATCTACAAATGCCAGATTTTGAAAAGCATTGTTTTTTAAAGTCTAAAATAAATGAACTAAGGAGTAGTGCAGTATTGAGCCATATTAGAGCCTGAGGCAAAAAAAAAAAAAAAAAAAAAACAGTAATAATAATCCTATCTCTATTTTAAAATTTAATCCATCAAGATTTTTGTATTAATTTTGTTTTTGAAAGTAGTGCATCAAAACATGATTTGTCTGAATTACTGAGATTTGGACATCTCCTTAAACTTTGTGCTCACCTTGCCATCATGCTGTGAAGGTAAGGATCAAATAGTTTTTTAAAAGAAAATAAATAAATGAAAGAACTAGCTTCTTAAATGTGAATAAAAGAGACAAAACTTTGTCACATGTAATTAAATATGAAAGAAAGAAAATAAATAAATATATAGTACATTCAGTTTAAATACATATAAAAATTCCAAGGAAATGGATGATTTTTCTAGAAAATTTTAAGTTATCAAAATTGACTGGAGTTAGGATGAGGTTGTGGCTTGCCTCACATGTGTGAGGCTCTGGGTTCCATCCTCAGCACCACATAAAAATAAATAAACAAAATGGGGTATTGTGTGTCTATTTACAACTAAAAAAAAATTGACTGGGGTAAAGGAGAAAACTGGACCTGACAAATGCAAAGTAAACTCATGTTTTTATATAGTCACTATGCCAGATAGTATTATATTTGAATTTCTAAAATATAATACTAAATTATAATAAAAAACAAATAAATTCTGTGTTACTCTGATAATTTTAGATTTTATAGAGTTCATTTTCAAGAAGCAAGTATAAGCAACACATAAACCCTGAACTAAAAAAAAGAAAAATCATGAACCAGAATCACTAATACATTCAGATGCAAAATTTACAATTAAAATATATATTGGAAAATTGAACCCAGATATGCATTAAATACTAATAAGTTATTATTATGACCAAAGAAGATTAAATTCAGAAATAAAAGATGGATCATTATTAATACCTTGAATGTAATTTTATGTCAAATTAAATGAAATAAATTTTATGATTATATGAATAAATGTGAAAAAGTACTTTGCAGACTCAGCAGCAAGACTCAGCAAATAGGGAAAAATAGCTAAATATGAAAGAGACTTTTTACCAAAATGAACAATAAACATAATATTGAATGATGAAATGGCAGTCTTTCCTATTAAAAATCATGTGCCGAAAAAGCACTGTGGCTATTATCATATGAGCTGATTTGAAAACACTTTATAGAAAACAATATTAATAGTAATAAAATATGTATTTCTATTACAAAAAAGGACTATGGCTAGCGACATTATTGTAATTCTACATACTATAGAGGATCTAAAAATTACGGTAAGAAAATTAAATATGTACCTTAAATATTAGAAATGAGAAAATTAAATTAAAAAATCTTCATTAAGGATTATAAGATTACATTCCTAAGTAAGCCGACATTGTATTAATAGTGTTTGAGTTAATAATAAACTTGGTAAAATGGTTATAAATAACAAATATATAAAAGTCAATTGCTTTTTTTCTACATGAGGAACTAATTAGAAATGGAAAAGGGAAAACTTCATTAAATTATATTTGATTATAATTTGAAAGGTATAAGGCCTATATAGAGAAATTCTAAAACTTTATCAAAAGTTTAAAGACAAGAATTGATAAAATAAATGTATTGAAAACCTCTAATTCAAAACATGAAACACCACCCATGTTATAAATGTGATGCGCTAATAATCTCAATGGGATTCTAGAACTTTACCAGATAAAATTTTGAGTTCCTATGGGAGAATACATACATTTGGAAACAATAGTGAGGATGACATTTCCAAATTAGATAGTAAAGCTGAATATAAAATTGATATGATATTGATACAAGAATGGACAAACTAGTCAATGCAACAGAAGAGAGAATTTTATATAAAATAAAATTTGGATCCTTTATTCTTGTCCACTAAGTAGTTTGTCCATTCTTATACTTACTCATGTATTATATGTAATGTGATAGCAACAGTAAGTCTATTCTCAATGGACATGAATAGATTCAAATTAGATCCTCATTTCAAATACAAAACACACCTATCAAAAATTAACTCTAGATTTGTTAAATAATTAATTTTAATAAAATAAAACTTTAAATATTAGAAAACGTTTGAGGATTATATAGGGCCACCTTAGAGAAGGACAGAGGCAAAGTAAGAGCAGAGCTTTATAAACAAGACAGTAAACAATGGCAAGAAAAAAGACAACCCCAAATATTTTTCAGTATTTCCATGCTTAAGGCCAGTATTTGCCAGAAGCCCCAAATACTGATAAACATTATCACTCAGTAAGATTTTTAAGTACATAGTGTCCCATAGTGTACACAGATTGATTTTTACTATATGACAATATTTTTACTCACATTGAATTACTCATAATTTCATTAAATTTCAATAAATTTGAATGATGTTAAAATTCTAGAAACCTCATTGTGCTACCCAAGTTGAGCTCATGGTTTTTCTCTAACCTTCAGGGGTTGGGTAGGGTCTATATTCTAACATTTGTAGGGAACATCTAACATAGAAAGAATCATCTATAGACTCCACTGGACATTCTTTCAGACAACTGACATTATCTTTCTGCTCAAGATTATATAGTTGTTCCAGCCAGGCATGGTGATACATGCCTGTAATCCCAGAGACTTGGGGTGATGAGGCAGAAGGATCACAAGTTCAAAACCAGCCTCAGCAACTTTTCAAGGCTCAAAACAGCTTAGTGAGGCTTAGTCTCAAAATTAAAAATTAAAAAAAGGGATGATATGCGTTCAATACTGGGTACAAAAATACATACACAAATACCCACCCCCCCGCCATGCTCATGCACTGAGTTTATGTCACTGATTTGAAGATGTGCTAACATTTTAAGAGACATTATTCAGAAGAAGCAATTGAGAAACAATCATCTACATTTTCTTTTAGATCTCTCATGTGAGTTGAAGCATATTCCTTTTATGTTTACCATTTAAATGATTCTATTTTGCAAATACTATTTTTGAAGATATTAAGAAAGCCAGTTTATGAACAAACTATGGATAGAAGACTGATTACTGAAGTCTAAGTTTGCATTTATAAACTCCTTTCATTTATATATGTCAACATGTAGAAATGCTTATTTTCAGATTTTCCCCATTTTTCTCTGTTTTTATGTGTCCATACATTAAATGCCAAAAGTTTAGATTTAAATTTTAAAGGGAGGCATTTTCTCCAATATAATTAAAGAACCTAGAATATTGAATTCAGAAATTTGGCAAATAGAGCTTATGCAATGTCACAGGAATAGTTTCCCTGGATCTGTGTCTCATGTCCATTTATTCACAGTATCTCAGAGTAGGTTTTAGTCTATGATAACTACCTCTCCTGCATATTTCAGACTACCCATGATTTTAATAATTTATTGTGTGTCTACTATGTGGTTAGGATAATTGGTTACTTTTATTCTAGGTGTTGGCTACTACCAATAAATGGGAAACCTCAAACTATTGGAAGTTTATGCTTTATTTCTGATAGATTTGGCAAGAAAAGACATATTTCACTACATCTTGGCTCTGCTGACTAGATGTTCTACTGGCTAAGCCAGTCAATTAAGATAAAGAATTTATTAGAAATGACACCATCAGGGACTAGCTCCCGGGGGATCAACTCTGCAAAGAATCTGATCTAAGAAGAACCTTTCAGTATTCAGCTAAAAAGCTGCATTCTTGGGAATAGACTACAAGAGAGCCTTGCCATCTTTTCCATCTAACCTCTGAAACCCGAAGTAAGCACAAATGGGCAGCAGGCAGAACTTGTCACTGTAATGAATGACACAGCTGTATGGAGCAACTGTCTCCCCTGTGAAGGATAAGAACTCTGCTTTCATTAGAATGGAAAATGGACTTTTCACCACCCAGTGTATTAATGTGTCATCTTAGTAAATGAGCCCACTAAGTGAGTCCAAGTTACAACTTGATGTCCCCAGTTTGTTAATAACCAAAAGACTGAGCATATCCTGAATTGCATATCATGAGGAATATCTGCTACTCCACAAAGTTACAGATGGGCAAGCTGAAAATCCTAAGATGGTAGATAATCATCTAAGGTCTATAACTAGTGCATTCATCTGATTCATCCATTATAAAAAGTGGAGTTTTTTTCCCTAGAGTATGACACTTCATTACGTCACATATGTGTAATCATATATGTATATTATACATATCTAAAGTAGATATCTATATATTTGTATATCTGTACATAGATATATGTACAGATATATCTATCTGAAGTAGATATATATAAATACTATTTTATATATGTGCACATTTTTATATATGGCACAGATTGTGTGTATGTGTACTTTAGTACAGATTCAACAGACTGCAAAATTATCAATCTACTAATAAAAGGGTATTATTTACTTGTATAAGTATGCTTACACTGGCAATTGTGCATTCTCGTAAGTTTTTCTATATGTTTAAATAACACAATTTAATTGGGAAATTTTCTATGCTACTTTTGAAATTCTATTACTTACATTAGAGATCACAAGGGAGTAAGTGACTGAGAAACCAGTTTATCACATTAAAAAGTGCATTTAATGTATGCTAATTTTATTTCAAAAGGCTCATATGAGAGTCTGCATGCCTTAGCGGTCTGCATATAGTATTGGAGGGATCCAGAGTGGGAACAGTTAGATGCCTGAGAGCAAGGAGCAAAATTATTGGTTCTCTGCATTTCGTCATTTATAAAATTACAGCTAATACTTATCTTCTGCACAAAGAATGTTTTTTAGACTAATAAGGCAAAGTGATGTTAATTAACACATTATTATTCACCTAAGAGGCTTGAAAAAAAGCTGAAGAATAAAACTCGGTTGTGGAGAATAAAACATTTTTTGGTTATATCTGGCATGGCAGTGTTCTTAGTTAAATGTCTCAGGGTATTAAGCCTAAATGAGTAAAGGTACCTAAAAATCATTGCTGTGTGTGGGTGTTGAGGGGGTCTAAAGATAAAAAACCTTTATGTTACACAAGGAGGCTACTGGGGTCCACGAAGGTCAAATGATTTCCAAAAGACATGTTAATAATAAGCAACAAAGACATGGCTGGAAGATGGATTTTCCATCTGCTATTCTTTGTCCTGTCGCCTATCTTTTTTTTTTTTTTTTTTCAGAGAAATGGCAAAATAATAACAGAAGCACCAAGGTCTGGCCTTCTACACTTACTCAATCCACTACCAATAAGCAGTTATTATTCAGCGACACCTTTCAAACAATCATAGCTGTGATCATTATAGAAATATTTAAAGGGACTGGCCCATTTAAAAATCTGAAATCAGTTTTTAATTTTTAAATTAAAAAAAAAAAAGTCAGTGGATGTAAGGTCTTTCGGGCATGGAACTAACCGTCCAAAGCAAGAATGAATACAATTTATAATCACGGGCACCTCGCGCGGTGCACTAGGGCCAGCTGGGGATGGCCAGCCGCGGCGGGGCTCGGGGACGCAGCGGGCGCCGCCCGGGCGGGCTCCAGCCCCGCGGTCGTGCTGGGCGGCGCACCTGCGGAAGCCGGGCCTGGAGAACCTTCCCGGGCGGGCCGTGGCCTTGGCCGCTGACCCGTGGCGGGGTCAGGCGCTCGGACCTTCTGGGACCCGGACTGGGACGGGGAAAGGGGCCGCGTACCTCCGCCTCGGGTGTGCTTCCCACAGGGGTCGTCCCCAAGGAAGTCTCCATGATGTCGCGGGATAGCAACGGCCCTGGTCGCCTAGGCAACCGGGGTGGGGCCAGCGTCCCGGGGCCAGAGCGAACCCAGCGGAAAGCCGCTCAGGCCCAGCCTCCGCCCCGTGGCTGCGGAGGCTCTGAGTCACCGGTGCAGACAGACTTGTCCTTTTAGTTGGAGTGAAAGGCGGGAGGAAAAACGCAATTTAAATAACAGCAATTTCAATAAACTACTCTATGTGATGGTACCGAATGCTGGTGCGTTGCAAGTTCTCAATAGATATTAAAGTGAGATAAATTATTAAAACTTGGATCAATAAAGTGAGATAAATTATTGAAAATTGGATCATTCCTTGATATTTTATCTTAATAAGCATTGTATGTGAATGAGTGTGTGATTTGCAGTGTTATGATAGTATTGTGGTCATGTTTAGGGAAAAAAAAAGCAAAGTCTTCATTTTTTAGAGAAACATTCATATGCGTAGTCTACCTCTCCTTATTTCCTATACCCCTCCCTCAGAGTTTAGTAGTAATACTTTATATGGTTTAATCATCACTAAATCCAATAATGAAGGTTAGGTATATGAAATTAGGGGTTGTGTAGCAGATGAATCAAGCCTGAGTACAACGGGATACAGGGGTGTATTGTACTCTTTCTATTTTTATAAATATTGGAAAATTTCTGTAATAAAAATTCTTAAAACAATATGATATATTGTATGGAAATTTGAGTATTCTCTTCTCTGGATAATCAACACTTGCTTTGAAAATGAAATGTACTTTGCTTATATTTATTTGCCTGAAGTCTGCTATGCAGGAGGCTTACTCTCAAAATCCGACATTATTTAAGTGGATCAGTTCCTGGTCTGTAGAACAAGATAGTAACACTCTTGGACTCAGAACATTAAGGTGACGATTTAATGAGTGACTTCATATGTAAATGTTTAGATAGTCCTAGCACCTACTAGTGGTCTGTGTTAGTTTTAGTATTAGCATGATGCTTCTCCTGATTTAGTTCATCCTGTATATAGTTTCCAGAATACTGTTTTTTCAGGTATTCTAAAATTAGCCCATCCATGGTTTTTCAAACAAAATTTAACCTGTTGGCTTTATATAATCTCCTGTGACTTTCCTCCAAATGATCTCCCAGTTCAAATTATGCACATCATTTTTGCATTTTGTGCTCATTAGTTGCTTCTAGCTATATGTATGCCCATCTCTTCAAGTGGGTTGTACTGTTCCTCTTTTTTTTTTTTTTTGTTTCCATATTTTCCCTCTTAAAGGAACTAGTCCAGTTCTCAGTACAAAGTTTTGACTCAACAACGTGTTTCCAAGTTTCAATGCTGTTTTAAAAGGACTACATTAGAACTTCTTCAGTTAGTGAACTATATAGACAATTTTTAGTGATTGCTAGGATTAATAGAGAGCCACCACTTTACAAACTCATTACCAGGCCTACTTGTTTTGTTGTTTCTTTTTGATCTGTACTCCAAAGAAACTGAAAGTAGCTGGTCACTTTCCACAAGGTTAGAATGCTTTATGTTCTTTAAATTTAGTGTTTGCTAAAGAGCTAAAAGATTGAATTTCTCCTAACTATAGTTCTTTGCTTTCCTCAAATATCTGATTTATTTTTTTGACTTTTAGTTGTTTTTCCATTTCATTGACAGTTTTTAGGTTTTTGGTGGTCTTTTTTGGTACTGGACTCCAGAACTGAATGAAGTATTCCATTACAGATAGAATTACTTCTAACAGTAACAGGGAGGGTGTTACCTCAGGAAGCAAGGGATTGTTTGGAAGGAATTATAATTTTATTTTAACATATTTAATGTTGTAATTTATTAGAGAAGTCAGTTTTGAGGAGGTAATTTAATTTTATGGGGTAGATTTTTATTTTTTTCTCAGTAAGGAGTGGTGTTGAAAACCCATTAGCCTGAAGGTTACTTTTAATTTGCACAAGTTGAAGCTGATTTTAGCCTCCCACTTCTTTTGTAGAGAGGTGCCAACAAGAAGACAAATCTCAGTAGGTGCTATGCTTTCCTACCTGTAAAGGTCAGTTAAGTTTTTTTCCTCAGGTCTCTTCTGAAGCGAAAGACTTCTAACCAAAGCTTGGAAAATTCCAGATTATCTTAGTTTATTGTTGTAGGGATAGAAGAGAAACAGAAGAAACCTTGTAGTTTACAGTTGTTTTTTTTTTTTTAAGACTTCTGACTTACCCTATCAGTAAAATGTGTATGTGTAGAGGTGGGAGGGTGCTAAAATTATTATTTAATAAATCAGATTGACTCCTCTTCTACTGAAAGAACTCTAATCTGCACACCTATAAATGTGTAAGTAGCACATTTAATAAATGGAAGTAGGGTTTTTTTTCGAAGAAGAATCTTTTCATCATGTTACCAATTTGAATACTGGATAGATTTTTAAAATAAAGTATACTTTCAAGTTGGGCTCTGTGGCACATGCCTGTAATCTCAGCAGATTGGCAGGCTGTTAGGAGGATTGCGAGTTCAAAGCCAGCCTTGGCAAAAGTGAGGTGCTAAGTAACTCAGTGAAACCCTGTCTCTAAATAAAATACAAAAATAGGCTGGGGATGTGGCTCAGAGGTTGAGTACCCCTGAGCTCAGTCCCCAGTACACCCCCCTCCAAAAAAAAAAAAAAACAGTATACTTTTAAGTATCAGAGAAACATATAGGAAAGGGCCAGATGTTTTCTGATGGATATTTCTTGTTGTCAGTACTACTGGCAATGTATGGCCAGTAGTACTGACAACAAGATTACAGCAGAGTTCTTAGGATGGGTAAACATTCTACTCCACTCTTCACAGTTTCTCTGTCACTGGCTAATTTTAAGTATTAATTAGGTGCTTCAACAATAAATGATATAATGTCACTAATGAGATGGGTGACATATGAGTAGTTCAAATACTGTGACTCCTGAGATCTTCAGTCTATTGAGTAACCCCAAAGACAATCTTAGGAGAATCAGGCTAGAAAAATTCCAATTTCTTTCTTTATTTGTTTGTTTATTTGTTTATTGGTACTAGGGAGTGAACCCAGAGGCACTCTACCACTGAGCTATGCCCTCAGCTCTTCTTACGTTTTATTTTAAGACAGGTCTTGCTAAATTGTCCAGGCTGGTATTGAACTTTGGATCCTCCTGCTTCAGCTGGAAATTAGAGTCCCTGGGATTATCATCCAGTGACTCTTTCATCATGTCCAGCTCAATTTGTCCTTTAAATGGTAGTGAAAGAACACAAAATTTGGAGATGAAATTTAGATAGAACATTGTATCTAGCTTGAAACACAGTTAACATTTTTTGTAGAAAGAAAAAATATAGATAAAAAGCAATTTAATTTGTAAGTAATTGTCTTTGCTTCTTGTTACATATTTAATTTTAGCAAAGAAAGTATTCTAATAGTTAACTAATTTTGAAATACATTTAAAGTTTTCATAACCTTTACCTAATCCTCAAATTTAGTCTTCTCATTTCAATCAAGTGCCTTCATCTGTGTAAATCATACCAAAAACATTGAAAGATCTTACCTTAATAAAAACACTCCTAGGAGATAAGATAGTAAACCCACCATAGTAGCATAAATTCTAAGAGTGACTGATTATTATTGAGGATGAATGGAGCAATGATTTCCAGTAAACAAGGTGGTACTGTTTTGACATTATTCATGTAATACTACTACAACTTCAAAACCATCCTTTTGCATTTTGGGTCCATCTGTTAGTCCTTTTTATCCAGTCATTCCACTTTACAGTACTTCTTTCTGCTCTTCAAATGAAAATTCTCTCTTTGTTCCATATTGTGAACAATTACATTTTCCTACTCCAGAGATCTCTAAGATAATCTTATAACTTCTTCCATTTATTTTCAATCAACTTATTGATGACTCATCTTTAACCAGCTCATGCTCTCCAATCTCTCTTATCTCCTTTTTCTCCTAAAGCTGTACTATCAAGGGTTGCTACTGGTTCTTGTCTTCTTTGGTATATAGACATTCTCCTTTGGCCTCTCATATCCATTCTCTGTCCTTTTCCATAGGCCTTTTACCCTGGTAGACTAATATCTTCTATGCTCCATCAGTTGGATCTACCATGTTTCTTACCCTTTGACTTATGGCTCAGTTTAGCCAATGGGAGCACTAGCAGGATATTGGAGGGTATATGAGTGAAGTTAGGCTATTTATTCTCTCACTTCATTCTACATAGGATTACAGTTAGAAACAGCTATATTCTTACCAAAGATCTCAAAGATGATCACCTGTGCCTGAGCTCTTCCATGGCTACAGCCCTCTCAAGGTTAGGGCAACCTCTTTGCTTACCCATTTAGGCCTAAGGGTAGTAAAGGCTCCCTCAGGCTGCTAGTCCTGAGATGCTTCTCCATCCCTTCTTGATTTCTCTTGTGACTGCCTACATATTTGCAAATAGCTCCATTCCTAAACTTTCCTCAGTTACCAGATAGATTTGTACTCTGTGGTGGGACTTTGACTGACATTAGCAAACATTAACTCTAAAACTTTTAACAAGGAAGGTTAGGTCTGACTTGTTCAATGCCATTGTTATTGCCTACCACATACAGTATTGTCTGTAATTGAACAGACAATTGGGATTTGTTGGGATTTCCCAACAATTAGCTCTTATTTTCATTGTGGATTTCCAAACAATTATCTGGGTAGGGTTAAACCCCAATGTGTTCCCTGCCCGAACCCCTCCCCCCATTTCCCAGCTGGAGAGGCTGTACCTAAGCTCAGAAATGATGGCAGACAGGGAGACTGGAAGTACTAAGGGGCTTGTTCCATCTATGTCCTGGGCGGCAGGCTTCCTCAGACAACTTGTAGAGATTGCTGTTTCCCTAAATCCTAACTTTCTAATGTCAAAAAGAATATGTAGTTCCTCTATTGACAAGTAATTTTTACAAACTTGCTCCGTAAAATGGCAAAAAAAAACAACAACAAAAAATAAAACCCAGATTACCTGAGCCCTGATTGACCTCTCCATGGATGATGGGAACAGAGGAAGGAAGAGTGCCTCACCTTTTCTTCTTGCTCATCCTGCCCTTGAAGCTTTCACCTTTCCCAGTAAAATCTCACCAGGGGATGAGAACTTGGAGGGTGGAGAAGTGAAGTCAAGGCATTTATTCTCTCAATTCACTCCCTGGAGGATACAGGTTACAACATCATGTGAGGTTGCAGAATTCACTGGAAGCCAGAGGACCACACTTGGCAGGGGCAGCAGTATGGGAGAATGCTTATTATTCACAGATTTAGTTGTAATCCCAACTAAATTTAGTATGATCTATATTTCACACAAGTCCTGTTAATTATTTTCATTTACAAATTGTTCATTATTGCAGTGTTTGTGTTAGTAGTTTCATCACACCTTTTAGGCTTCAGTGAACCATTTTTATGTCATTAATCCATACCTGTGAACTGGTAATTTCATGCAAAAAACAAGTTAACAAACCTAAGCAAAGACATACGTCTCATGTGAAAATGTTTCAGCTGAGAAAAAAAACCTATATCCTGTTTCCAGAATGTTAGCCAAGACAGACTGACCCAAATTTCTAAAGTACAAACAGAACCTTTAAATGGATGATTTGAGCTAGCCATAAATTTATTTTATGGAAATCAAAATTCATCCTACACTTTAAACTTGTGAAATATGCATGATCAAAACCATTTTATTGATTTTTTTTTTCTTATTCTAAAACTGTCTAAAAGTGATTGGGTGCCACTTAGTTAAAGGCAGGAGCTCCATTTCTCTGTGAACACATTTTGGGGGAGCTCTCACCTGGGCGATTCTGGAAGTACCTCCACCATGCATGCGTTGCCCCCTTTTCAGCAGTACCTCTTACCCCCATCCAGTTTTTAAGTATAGCAATTCCTATTTTATCTATTTTACATAATAGCTTTCGTGTACAGTTTGTTAGAAGGAAAGATTTTAAGCTTTAAGAAGTTTGAAAACCACCAGATAATCTCAAAGGAAACTTCATCTCTGCAAATTCTATTACATTATAATTTCCGAAAGCATTCATTGCCTCAGACAGACACTTTGGCAAATACACAGTATTACTGTTATTAAACATTTCTGTTGCATATGCATGTTTATGATTCCAGGAAAGTGAAATAACTTACATTGTCTCACTTAATCATCAAAATCACTTTATGAGGTAGACAGTATTATTTTTATTTTGTAGATGAAGACACTGAGGCCCAGAGGGCTGGGTAACTGACCTAATGTCTCATGGCTAAGTATGTGGCAGGCAGGTGCAGGTATGGACTAGTTCTCATGATTCCACAGCCCACTCACTCTGCCTCCCTACGTCACATTACTTTAGTTCTTTGCTCACTCCAGAGCCTGAGTGGGTGGATGGAATTTATATCTGGTGCCTTTCTAGCTCCCTTTTCAATCTTTTTTTCTTGTGCCTCCCCCATCTCCAGTGCATTCACAATAATTTCAAACTCAGTTAGCATTTCATGGGCCAATGATTGACCCAGATACTCAGTAATAACTAAAGTATGACATGGTATGGCTTAGCACCTACCAGGGTATATTTGTATTTTCCTAGGAAACTTTTGAAGATGGCAACTTCTTTTGCCACTCAAATGAATGAGGATTTAATAGAGGGTTGCCCATTGTGGGGTTTATAACTTGGAAACAGGAAGTCTTTTTCTGGTACCTTCTTAGATCTCAGCTTAGAGACAGCTCTATTTCACCTTCTAGGGCCAGAAGCTATTGCTATGATTTCTTCCACCTCTATAGCATCTGCTAAAATGCTTTGGTAAGACTTCAGTAAATAGGCAAGCATGATGAGGAAACAATTCATTAACCAATAGAAAATATTTTTGTAGCTGTGATTATTCTCAATTCTAGTACAATAGGTGACAGATTTTAAATAATATTTTTCATCATCTCTAAAAACCACATCTGAATCCTTTTCAAGTGAAATGTGTTTTCATGTGTCTCAAAGCTGGGTTAAGCATTACACTACAGAAATGTATTATGTCATTGTTCAGCTTTCAGAAGATTGCAATCAGCTATCACAAGACTTATACCTTATTCTATTTTGTTTTATAATAATTTTTGGAGAGATGTCTGTCTATGTGTGCTGTGAGGCTAGGTCTGCAAAGAACATGAGGTTATATGTGATATTTGTCAGACTAGATATAATCACCTATTGGTGGTTAATGTTTGGTTTCTGACTTGTTATTTTGATGATGGTCCTGTTCCATGATGCCCATTATGGTCTCCCCCCACCTCCGCTCATGACCCTTAGGATACAGGCACAGCTTCAGTACCCAGCAGTAGAGAAAATGCTATTGAGTGAGATTTTTGACCAGTTAATTTAAGGAATGAAAAATAGCTTTATTTTCATTTAATATGGGTGGATCTTCTTAGAAAGTTCTTTGAAGATTTCTTCACATTAGAGCAAATAAACTTAGAATGTTTACACAGAAAAAACAAAAGTCAAAAATTGGGGAAAAGAAATGAAAAAAATAATAAATCATAGAACAGAACTGATGTTCAGATTTTTTAAAAGTTTTAATTAAAAAAAATAGGGGTGGGTTGGGGTTGGTGGTCTCTCTGTGTTGTCCAGGCTTGACTTGAACTTGCTTAAGCCTCTTGAGTAGCTGGGATTACAGGATTACATGCCTGCCTAATGTCCAGACTTTAAAGAGAGAAAATGGAGTCTGATAAGCTTAATCAAAACACCACAACATTGGATCACACTCTTGTCATTAGGAATTTGCTCTATGAGATTGGGTCACAGTATTCTATACGTTCTGCTTTACTCTGGAATTACCCTGGTAATTAGTAGGGGGGTTGCTATGACAATGCCTTCTTTTTGATCTATGTCTTCTAAGCATGCTGATATGATACTATTTTTTTCTTTCAATCATTAGACTCTCTTGAAATAATTGATACCATGACCATAGATATAAAGCTGACTGATTCAATTTGATTACAGTTTAGTAATTGGATTAGGAAGCAGAGATATGTTTAAATGCAGAAGTTTGAAGGACCTGTCAAGGTCTTCTTGCTGGGAAGCCCCCTGAGTGCCTGGCCATCCTTGATGTGGCAGACTCAGGAAGAATTACGCTGCTTAGTGGACTCCATAAATGGTAGAACTCAGTGATGATTATAGGTTCAGGGTCCAAGGACAGCTTATTACAATGGGGCAGTATGTTTCTTATTGCTGTTGCATCCTTTGAAACCACTCTTCATTGGACAAGAAAGGTCCCATTTTTCTTGTGTATGTATAAACTGTTGGAACAAGTCTACCTATTCTTCTCTGGCTCTGGATGTATTGCTGGGACCAACATTAACTCCTCTCTTTGATAAGGGAGCTGTCATTTTTCTCTCTACTGGAACTTTATCTAATGAGAGGTATCAATGAACTGGCTTGAGCTGTGGTCATACATGAAGAGATAAACTCCTTATTAAGGCTTGGCTTCTAACTCCACCTCCAGTAACTTGGCTTCTAACTCCACCTCCAGTAATTAGTGTTTAATTATTATTATGAGTATTAGGATAAAAATGTAATGAAAAAATTTTTTCACACCTTAAGCTTAACTAGAATTGCTGATGATATGGACCAAGACATCCAACAAAATTTTATGGACGACCATATATAGTGTCAGGCACTGTCCTATGCACATGGTAAAAAAAAAGAGACAAACACTCTGTGCTCCCAGAAATTCCATTTTAGTGAGTTCATAAGACTAGATTCTATTTAGGATCTAAGAACTTACTAATTATTATTTTTGAAAGACATTTTGTCTAGGCAAGTCTAGGAAGTTAAGATCTACAAAGCACCTGATATTATTCTATGTGAGTTTTTAAACTGAAAATCATATCCTCTGCTAATGGTTAATCATGTGTTTAGAAAGTGGTAAGTGCTGTAGAAAAAAACTTAAAGAGATCTAGGAGTTGGATGATTCTAGCTGGGCACGTTGTAGTTTTAAATAGGATAGGCCTGGGAGAAAAGATGACAATTGAATAAAGCTTATCATTGTCATTATCATAACTAGCATTCTGGCTAACTGCTTTTTGTGCATTATCTTCCTTAAACCTTTCAACAGATGTAGTCACTGAGGCTTGAAGAAGTTAATTATTTACCCAGTATTACAGAGCTATTTAGTAGAGGTGATATAATTTAAACTCAGGACTATGTAATTAAGAGCCCAAGTTTCATTGTACTGTACATCTCTCAAAGCAATAGTTTGCAAGCTGTGTTTGGAGGGTCTACCGAGATTTGACTTGATATTAGTTTTTTTAAAGCATCTATTGTTAGCCATACAATTTCCAAACTGTATTTAAAATACAGTTTGAATATACCCCAATACACTGTAATCCACATATTAACACCTTGAAGGACTTCAACCTGTTAAACAGTTCGTTAGATACATATTGAATATATCATTTTCTTCCTGTGTGTTTGATTGATGTATAAATGTTTCATTTGTTAGGAATGTTTTGATTTTGTACAATTAAAAGAATTCAGGCTTTATCATGTCTGTTGTCATAAAATTGTAAAACAGCTCAAGCGTAGCACAGAGGATAGGTCTGTGAGAAAAGAAGACAATTGAATAGAGCTTACAAAGGTATATCTGCTAGTGACAAGTTTTTGCATTACAGTGGGATCATTGAGAACTTGTTGATAAGGGAAATCATACTGTTAATGGCTATCAGAGTACTGTCCCTTAGGTTTAGGTGCTTTTTGCCTGACTTAGATTTGAGAAAATCTGATATAATTAGTGTCTAAATGTTGGTTTTATTTGAAGCTCTGGATTACCTAATTGAAGAGTATCCCAAGACTACCTGGGAAAGATTTCTTTTTCAGACTATCATTCATCATTATTTAGGTAGATCAAATGTGCATGTTTTTTTTAATAGTAGGAAATCAAATCAGACTACTGAAATAAGTTCAAGGTTGAGTTTGACAAGACTGGGCACAGTCTCATTATGTTAGTATTTTTAATTACAAATAAGTACATGTAGTAATAAGTCAATACATTTTATAGTGATAATAAATACATGTCTAATAGACTGGACAATATATTTGTAGAAATAATAGAACATTTTCACTTATTTACTCATTAAATCCTAATACAAAAATAATAACAGGGGAGGAACATAGGTTTAAATCCACTGATACAATCATGGAAGTTGATTTCTAAAATGACAACTACCTAAGAAAATAGAAAATAATGTAGATTGTGCCCTAAGTGGCCATAAGTTAAACTAGATAATAATGCTCCTTTTATGAATATAAATAGTCAAATGACCAAAATAATTGTTATTTTTCCTCACTTATTTTAATCTATAAAATTCTACTATTCAGGAAGTAGAATAGCATGAAAGCTTCATGATTTCATTGCTCAATTATGGAGTTCAGGCAACTGAACTTGAAAGGAAACTACTGTCAGATGGGTGCGGGTAAAGGGGAAACTCACAAGTTTTAAGTTGCAACTTCCATATCTACAGACCCTCTGGGGGTCTCATTTTATGCCTTACCCCTAGACTCACTTGTAGAACCACAACTAAAGTTTACCTTCTTCTCTAGCTAGAATGGAGTGTTGTTTTCCCTTTTTGTCTATGATATGAGGAGTGGGCATTCTTAATATCATTTCTGTAATTATAATTTTAATTCTAGAGTGAATTGTCTTCAGTGGTTGATTAAACTGTTGAAGGTGATTTTATTTATTGTAGAAATCATGTCCTTATGTGGGAAATTAAGACATAAAAATTAGCTAAAAACATTTTGAATTGAATAAGTGGAATGACTAAAATAAATATAAGAGACAAATCTCCCCTCTTCTGTAAAAAAATCAAGAACTTAAGTGGGCATATTAAAAGTGTCTAACCTCAACATGATGAAAGAGATACAAGATGAATAATTGGCAAGCATGCAGGGGAGTGGATCTTGTCATGCACTTTGGCGGGCATGTGAATTAATGGCATTTTTGCATGTTCATATGAAACTATCCATAAAATATAAAAGCTTACTTATTCCTAGACCTGAAAACATGTTTTGTAGAAATGTGTCTTAAGGACATAATCATAAACATCTGTAAATATCACCTATAATTTTTAGTGGGACATTGTAAGTATTGGGAGAAAGTGACATATAAGGTAATACCCAATAATGGGAGATACAAATTAAAATCATAAAATAAAATTTTACGGCTACAAAGTCACATTTTTGAGAAATTATTCATAATAAATTAAGAAAGAATAGTACAAAATAAGATATATACAGTATGGCACCAATTTGTGGCTCTGTCTGTGTAATTACAGTAATATTTTTCTAATAAGAGAACTAGAGGGAAATTGACTAAAATACTGCCTTTGAGTGATTTCATCTTTTTGCTTTGTACTTTCATCTTTGTACTTTGAAAATTTTCTGTAATGAATATGCAATTTTATTTTTTGCTTTTTAATAGAAAATTTTAAACCTCTACAAAAAATAGATTGAATAGTATAATAAATATCCATGTATCTATCACTCTAGTTCAACAATTGTCCACTATAGTTCTTTTTTTGAAGAGAAAGTTCAAGCATATCAGTGTTTTTCATGAGAATAGAAATTAATAATATGATTTCTTATTTTTTTCATCAAAGTCGGGGGGGGGGAAGCTCTTTTCTGGCAGTGTGCATTGTTTCTCTAAACACATAAACAAGAAGCTTATAAACAGTAAGATCCAAAAGGTGGTGTAGCCAGCTCTGTGTTCTTTGGAACTTCTCTTCATCTAGCTTTAGGGATTAGGGCAGAATTTGGCAAAGCATATTTTAGCAAAAGGGTCCTATCTACTCTGCGATAGGTTTGGGGAGCACTTTCATTCTTGACTTAAATTTGACGTAAAATACATGCAATGAAAGCAGATGTTTGTGAGAAGATTCTAGAAGAATTTAAGAACCATGTGTGTTCAAAAGAATTATGTGCTTGCATGCATAAACAGACTCTCATGAGTTGAAATATTTCCATAATGAGGAATAAAAGACAACAAAGAGATACAACAACCACTTCCTAATGTATTTATAACTTAAAACCTTTCTGGCAGACTCCTGTTTCACTACCAATCTTTAAAGGTACATTTTTCACATTGTGTGTTAGTAGGAGTCTGTGCATTTCAATGGACTAACCCCTCTGGCAAACTTTAATGCATGCTATTTAAAAAAATAGATAACTTACTTTCAGAAAGTGGAAAATTGTTTATTTCTTTTATTTCCATAAAGCCCAGTACTGCGGTTCCAAGGTACTCAGTATAACTGGATCATAAAAATAATAAATGCATGAAAACATGAATATAAACATAATAAATGTCATGCTTTCACATGGCAAATTGTCAATATCTATTGACATTTGTTCTTATGGCGTCTATTAAGGCCACACCATATTTATTAACTCTGGTTTGATTACACTGCTCCATTAACTTGGTAATTTCATTATAGTTTTAGAGGGATTTTAGCTGCTGGATGTAGTTGAAATTTTATGCACAAACACAGAAGTCCTTGGGCAGTGAACACATTTCATATAAATCAAGTAAATAATTAATGAATAAAAGCTATTTTGGAGAAGCAGAAAACAACAGAATCTGGATCAGATAATTTTTTAATAACATACTGAGAAATTTCTCATAAAGATTATAGTCATAAGATGTGTCAGGTGTATTCATAAGCTTGTTAGTAAAATATCATGATGTAGAAATACCCATGTCAGAGAGAAACATCACTGCAGACAGAAAATAGATGTTAGGCGCATGGTGTGAACAATAAAGAAGATGCTTATTGGGGTAAAGAGCAGGAGGAAGTTTGCTTATTTCTAAGCAAGATGTAGAATTACCGTTAGACCATCCCTCTGACACCATCTTTTCCCTGCTGAAAAATCTAACAAAAATTGCCAACAGCACTGGTTAAGAGAGAAAATAGTGAACAGAAACTTCTTTATCCTGTAGTCAATCCTTCCCATAAAATACATAGAACATAATTCTGTGTTATTTTAGCTCCTCTCCATTACAAATATATATCACACCTGAGTTTGACCTTTCTATTCTCAGTCCTCTCTAATTTGTTTAACTTATTGCTCTCTTTGAAAGTCTTTAGAACATTAAAAAAAAGTGTTTCAAAGCTTTGAAACAAATGAGTAAACGTGTGTTCTATTTATCACACTAGCAAAGCTCTTTGGATGTACTCAAGAGCTTTTGGATGAAGACAAACACTGTCAGTTAAACAAATGAATGATTTCTTTGAGATCAGAAAGTTTCAGCAGAGACTATTAATTTTTATAAACACTAACTCTGACAAACTCTGTGTATTCGATACAACCTATGTATCTGTTAAGTTCTCCCCACCAAGTTAACATCAAGAATACAGCATCAGGCAATTCAGATAAAAATTGTAGCATGTGGTAGAGTCTTTACAATGGTGGGAAGATAGGCCAAAAATTATGTTTGTAAATTTCTGAAATGATTTCCAGAAATGCGTTACAGGCTAAGTGCTTTATACAGTGTGTATTGTTAGCAGGTGTTCGGAGTACTTTATTTCTTACACACAATGCTGACATTTTTTTTTTGCCTTTATACTCTTTAAGGGAACAAGCACATAATTGGAATTCCTTTGAGAATGATTTGTTAGTTATTTGGACCTTTATAGGGAGTAAATGGTAAATAAGAGCTGAGTTTTTGGACATTAGTATCTATTGGTTGAGCAGATTATTCTATAAATTTTAAAAAAGGAAGGGCAATTTAGGCAATGATACTAACAGCTGTACAGTTATTGTGTAATAGTGGCCCACCTGGGCTGAATTGTGAATTGCAAAACAAAGCTGAATGCTTTCAATTCCATGATGTATTATGCTACAAGGGAAGCTCTCAGCTAAGCAAAATGTAGAGCTACTGTCAGACCATCCCTCTGCCAAATTACTACTGCACTGAAAAATGACTATGGTGATATCACTTGGTGAGATCATCACAGTCTACTTCTCTTAATGTTTCCATCATTTCTGATCCCAATTTTACATCTCCACTATTTATTTTCAGTAATGAAGTTGTTTTTTCCTCCTTCACTTTGGTAGAGCTTATGTTAATTAAAAAACAAAACAAAACAATCTTTTCAGCTCTTGGAGAATAAGAACACATGCCGTTTCCTCCCTCCACTGTAAACAGTGTACTAGGTGAGCAATGTCTCAGTAATGAGTTACATGCTATGAGCCACATATGGAACATGCAATTCGTCTGCATGAAGGAGAATGTTTTCGTGAGTGATTTAAACTCAGCAAAAGTAAATCTCTTTGAGCTTAAGAATGTACTACAGTTAAGTGATGGATTAACTTTCTACAACTTTTCTTATAAAGATAAAGAAAAAATATTTCCTATATCTACAAGACCCAAATCTGAATTTGGGTAATTTTCTTCCGTACTCTTCAGCATTGAAGAGAATAATGGAGTCTTCGAGAAAGACGAGTTCTTAGAAAAGGAAGGAGTTGAGACACAGGGAAACCATGTGGTCTTGCTGTGAATCATCACAAATATGAGCCAAAGAAAAGCTGGGCACAATATCAAGCACTGTTTTCTTTCCTGGTTTTGCTAAATTTGGCTGAGGTTTGCAAACACTTGAAGGGAAGTTCAGAGTTCTGCATTTGATTCCTAGATCTTTGTATGACCCTGAGAAATCACTTAAGCTTACAGATGTGTGTGAGATGGATGTTAAACCACCTTTCAAAATGTATCAGTAATATAAAGGGTTCATTTGGTTGATTCTCTTTATACACACTCAGACAAAAGCATGGAAACAGTGATATTATATTCTGATGCAAAGAATAATTAAATTTTTAATAAAGCCAAATGGCTGCCTGGATAAATCTGTTAATCAGTTTTCTCCTTACTTGTTTTCTTTCAGTAATGTGGTTTCCATTATCCATTTCAATTCTGCTTCATTGCTGGTAAGCATCTGTTTTAAAATACAGTTAAAAATTGGTACTCTTGGTCCAATTCCAAGGGGCAAAATCAGCAGGAATAAGTAATCCCACAGCCTTAAGAAGAACCTTCTAAACCATGAAAGAAAAAAAAAAGCAATAAGTATTAAACTTTGAATAAAAGAGCCATAAATGAGTCTGGAAGCCTCATTTACATTGTAATGTGCATACCAGCATGATGTCATTATCAATTAGTGTGAGTATTTTCTAACAGCCATCTATTCTGAGTATGTAGTCATTTAGTTTATGGTTATGATTGCGGTGTGCATGTATTGGTATGACAGAGAGAACTAAAGCAGCAATGTCCACGGAAAGTAGTAATACAGACAAAATTTATGTCAGCCATGAATCAGTCCTACTTCATTTAATGTTATTTATTGATACAAGGTAAATATAGTACCTCAATAATCTATGTGTGTTGATGTTGAACAGAATAATAAAATCTGGCTATAATATAATCTTTCTACTCAGAGAGTTAAAGCTATATATATATATATATATAAATTATATTAATATATATATATTAATTATATATTTTTATATATGTGTGTACATATAAATATCTACTCTATTTTTTTCTTCAGTCCTATCAAAATGTAATTTTTTCTTTTGGGTTTTGGAATGCTATAGGTATTGTTGAGACTAATATTTCATTTTCTGGTTTTTTTTTTTTTTTTGGTCTTGCTTAGTCTCTGCCTTTTCATTATGCTTCCAGAATCCTGGTGCATAAATTAGTGAGGTAAAGTATGAGGTGTGAGGTGAATCTGTCCTCTAGAGTTTAAGGTTTGTTCTTTACAACTCTGGAAGAACACAGAGCACTTGTACCTGTAAAGCAATTTTGATGAGACACTATACTTCTTAGATCTGGTTTCTTGGTTTTAGGCTAGCTTTTGAAATTTCATTTAATTTGTTTCTACTTCCCTGTTTATCCTCTGAAACATTCCATTGTTTTTTTTTTTCCCTTCAATTTCATCTGTTTTGTTGCATTTCTACACATGAGCTCATCCCAATGATTAGTAAATATTTTTTGATTTATGATTTTAGAATATAAATACTTATGATGACTAAGAATCATCAGGAAAAAATAACCACTTGTTCATGTGTTTGCGGAGAGTATTTCTCAATACTATTGAGAGCATACAGAAGTCTGGGCATGGTGGTGCATGCCTATAATCCTAGCAACTTGGGAGGCTAAGGCAGGAGAATCACAAGTTCAAAGCTAGCCTCAGAAACTAAGTGAGATTCTAAGCAATTTAGTGAGACTATGTCTCAAAATAAATAAGGGCTGGGGATGTGGCTCAGTGGTCAAGTACCTATGGATTCACTCCTTAGGGCCAAAAAAAAAAAAAAAAAAAAAAAGGAAGCATATAGATAGAAAATACAAGGTCACCTGACAAATGTATATCTAATTTAGGAAAAAAGACTCAAAATGGCGGTTGGCTTATGTGTGTGATAAAGGAAAAAGTAGTAAGCAAACAGAGCAAAAAGCAACTACAAAACCCTTTTCCTGGACTCTAAACTTTTTTTTTTTTTTTAAACTGGAGACACTGGTTTTCCTCAGGCAGCTGTATGCAGTCAGCCTCTGTTCTCTCAGGCTGAGGCTGTGGGACTTCCTTGTGAGCACATTGTAGTTTGTTGATCTGTGTAATGCTCTGTGTCTTTGTTAATCACACAATGGAAGAATTCAACTTACTGAATCATTTGCTTTATTACAGTTCCAGAACAGCACTGTAACTGCCTCGTGGGAACTTTCTCAGAGGGAGTTATTTTGGAGGCAGTCACTATGTAAATACATCCCTTCAATTCCTGTAAACGGCACCAGGACATTCTGCTACAACTCAGTTAAAATACAGAATAATCCTTTTGATAAGCTCTGCTGGTGAAGGTCTTCCATGCTGTATTTACTCAGTTCATGGTGTTAGCATGCTTAATTGCTAGGGTGGTAATTGAATTAGATCATGTATGTGAGAGTGCTTTGGTGCAGTGTCTGGTAGATGGTGAGCATTCAACACATGCTAACCATCTAGCAATGTACTGGCTGTCAGCCATGTTTATATCATAGGCTACATTTTAAATGGGTAGCCCCCTATAACTGCTTAGTTTGAAAACTTGGATGTGCCTCATTTATTTTCCAGGATACAACAGTGTATTTAAAGTATGTATGTGTGTGTGTGTGTGTGTGTATGTGTGTGTGTGTGTGTGTGTGTGTGTGAGTATATATATATATATATATAACTTTTATACATTTTATATATATAAAGCATATATATATGCATATATACATTAAACTTTTATACATTTTATATAAAACTTTTATATATATATTTATATATGTAAAACTCTTCCACTTGATCCCATCCTCTCCTTCTGTTTCCTAGACGTTATCCATCAGGAAGGATCCTAACTTGTGTCATGTCCGTCTCTCCTGTTTTGCCATTCTTTTTCTGCAACCTATAAGTACTCTCATGTTTCCTTCTAAGCCTCATCCATAAAACATAACATTTTTCCTTGCTCCATCTTTCTGGTTAAGGGATTGGCTTCAGTTTTTTCTTTCCTTTATAGTCAGACTTCTTTAAAAAGGTGTCTACTTAATATCACCTCCCAACTCCCTATAAACAACACATGATATTGCAGAATGAATATAAAAGTTACCATGGCATGAATGATTTTGGGCGGATCAGTTGCAAATTGAGTGTTAATCAGAAAAAAAAATGTCTCTGTAACACATTCTCCCAATATCTAAATCGTGAGAATAATTATAAGAAATCATCTTACACACTGTGAGTGTTGCCAAGAGAGGCAAAGCATGGATGATTTTTATCTCCAACCCAATTATAAACTATCCATGAAAAGAAAACTAAGAAAGGGAGGGCCAGGTGAGGGGTCCAGATAATGTATTAAGGAGTCAAATGAAAAGGCTCCATGGTATGTGTCTCCACATTTAAGATCATCTGAGGCTGGCTAGGATTATGGATATGCTGATTCCTGAGGCTGAAAGGCAGACAGACTCTGTTTAGCTAGGAGTTGGGTGGTGGCAAGATCATATCTGGGTTTAAAGGATGGGTCCAATGTGACAAGATTGAGCTTACAGCTCCAGATGAAGGACTGGTATGTAAATACAGTGAATGATGGAAAAAGGTAAAATTTGGTAGACAGAGAGGAATAATCTGGCCAAGAAAGAAAATTACTATGGGAGAGAAGTATACTTTTTTTTTTGGTATTGGGGATTGAACTCAGGATTGCTTAACCACTGAGCAACATCCCCAGCCCTTTTTGTATTTTGTTAGAGACAGGGTCCTACTGACTTTCTTAGTGCCTCCATAAGGAGGCTGGCTTTGAACTCATTATTCTCCTGTCTTATCCTCCCTAGCTTCTGGGATTACAGGTGTGCACCACTGCACTCAGCTAAGAGTGGTATACTTTTCAATAAATATATTCCTGGAATGCAAAAGGAAATAAGGTCCAATGCATTTAGTTCTTTAAAAAACAAAGACAACTGGATCTCTCATTAATGAGTGAATGCTAAGTAACTAGCCTCCCATCGTTTCCAGTTTTATCTTAATGTAAATTAGACAATTGCATCAACTTTTTCAGGCCATTAGCTATCATTTGCTGCATAAATAATTATCTGGTACATAAATTAAATATATTAATAAAGTATGTGATGCTATGTAGAATGCAGAATGTTGTTGAGTTTCTGGGTATTATTTCAGTACATTATTTGGATTATATTCACATTGACCCAATTTTTACTACTATCTCAGTAAATCCCTGTGCTATATGGTACACATTGGGGCAAATTTACAGGGGAATTATATCATACTTGTAAATTACTAGAGATTTCACAGGTTCTATGTTGTTTTCTAATTCTGCAAAGCTGATTAAATTAATAGGAACAGAACTAAAAGGGCTCAATTAGCCCAACCTCTTAAGAATGTATCTTACTCCTTAAAGCCACATATTAGATTTTACATGGCCAGAGCTCCATTTAATAAAATACCTTTTCTGTTCACTAGAAAGGACCCAAGAGACATGAAATTATTCATGTGACTTCCAGTCATCTACAACTCAGTGTGCTTATTTATTGCTCCATGGCTCCATTTTATTGATATCTATATGTCAATTTGTCAAATTGGGTCATTCTGTGTAATGTTGCAAAATATTACTATTTTTTTTCTTATGAAAGTCTATATTCCTCTAAAGAGGTTTTCTGGAATAACCATCCCTTAATAATTTGGGAAGCTGCTGGAGAGGGCAGTTAGAGCTGTGAGAGGGGAGTTGATGGTATAGACAGAATGCATTTGCTGGTCTGTACCCAACCTAGTGGATGTCTGGAGAAGATGGAGTATTATTATGATCGGAAACACCAAATCCCATCTTAATTCAGTAGCTTGCTATTAGCTTTTCATTTAAAACAGCAGTGGCAGAGGAGCACTGAGGTACACTCACTTACCTCGGATCCTTTGAAAGCAATCAGTCAGGGTAGAGTTTTCCTTTCACATCTAAAGTTGACCTGGAACCACTGTGTCAATTTGAAAACTGTGTGTTGACACTAAAATAATAAGACTCAACAATGAATAATCATCTTTTCCCCATTTTTTTCCTATTTGGAAATTCAAAAATCATGAAGTAATTGGCAGAAAAACTCCCAGTGTTAGAAGTAACATATTTTAAAGATCTACATAATGTAATATAACAGCATCAGCCAACAATTGATCAGAAAAATCAGAGCTAGACCAAACAGTGTTACAGACGTGAAAGAAAAATCAGTCACATTTCTTGGAGTAAAAGCCAATTTTCCCTGGTTGTATTATTTCTTGGGCTAACTTATCTGGAAATTGAAATCATCAAACTATAGTTCAGAATTATTTTTAAATGAAATTATAAAATGAGTATGTACTTAATTGTCATTCAAAATAGATAAATTTTGTTTCATATTAAAGACTAAAACTGTAACTTCACATGAGATTCCTGTAAAACCTTTCCCTGACAAGGCTTGCCAGACTTTCAAGACATGGAAGGGAAGTTAGGAATTGTTCAACTCAAAATGTTCAACATCACTAATCATCAGTGTTTTAATAAAACTAAAGCAACAAGATATCACTACATGTCTATTGAAATACCTATTTAAAAATGAGAGAAAATGGTGAGGTGTGCATACTGTTGATGAGTATGTAAAAGTAAATATACTGTGGAAAACAGGATGGAGCTTCCTTAAAAAATTCAAGTTGAACTACCTTATGACCCAGATATCACCCTACTGGGAATATATCCAAAGGAAATGAAATCAGTATGTCAAAGAGATAGCTGTACTTTCATATCTCTTTCAGCATTAATTACTGCAATCAAGACACAGAAGCAACTTAAGTGTCCATCAATGGATGAATGGATAAAGAAAATGTGGTATATACATAATGGAATACTGTTCTTAAATAGAAAAGAAATTCTGTCACTTTCAATAACATGAATGAACCTGGAGGAAATTAAGTGAAATAAACCAGGCACAGAAAGCCATCCTGAGACTAGATGATCTCCCTTAAACCTGAAGTCTAACAAAGTTGGATTTATAGAAGTAGAGAGTGGAATGGTGGATGGAGAAGAGTGGGGAGAAGGTCAAACAATACATGATTACAGGTAGATATGAGGAATAAGTTCAAGAGATCTATTCTATAACATGGTGACCACAGTCAATAGCAGTGTAAGATATGCTTGAAAATTTCTAAAAAAGCTGATTTGGAAAGTTTTTACCACAAATAAGTGATAAGTATGTGAGGTAATACATGTTTTTTAGTTTGATTTGACCATTCCACAATATGTACTTACTTCAAAACATCATTCCATACAGCATAAATATATACAACTCTTATTTGTCAATTTTAAAAAAGTCTAAAAATTTGTTAAAAAAATAAAAATAATATTCAGTTCACCAGGCCATTTGCAAGGTGGAGAGTCTGAGGTTCAGAGAGTAACTGGATCGCTCTTTTTCCTGCAAGTAGGCCACCTGTCTCCCCAGAACCACTTTGCCACTTGCCTGAGGTCATGGGATTCTAAAAGTCCTTTAAGAGTCTAGGGTTCTTAATTTTGTTGTGCTTTGATATCATGTGGTTCTTTGATCATTGTTTTTCTTATGAGTGAGGCATATATTTCCCAAGGAATGTACACTACTTTTGATCAGTATGTTCTAATGTCAATCAATTATTTTGCATCCATTCAAGCTAAGATACATGGTGAGTTTGGAGCATGAAATTTGCTGATCTACAGGTATGGATTCAAGTTCAGGCCCTGCCACTTGCTTAGTGACATTTGACACATTACTGAACCTAAGCCTCAGTTTCCTCATGAGTAAAATAACATTTGTTTATTATTGTGAGTACAGTAAGTAGTCAATATTATTGCTCTTATTATTATTCAGTGCGTGTCCATTGGTCAGTTTAACACAGAAAAGAAAATCCAGGGCTTCATTACTACCTTTAAAAATATTTCTCATTCTGTATTGTTAAAATAGTGATAGTGATAGTATTTAGAGATAAAATTTGTAAAATGCTATATAACACATTTCAAAATTTTGAATCTGGAAGTTGGTATTTGAAGTTTGAACCCAAAGACAAATTGTTGGCTTTATTTTGTGTTATGGTGTAACTGAAATTTCTTAGCAAAAAGCTTTATAAAGCAAGATAGAAATGAGATTGGAATAAATTTACTTGAATCATTTTGGCCAAAAATATAGTTCTACTTTTAGTCAAACCATGTAATCTTTCTTATTTCCCCACATATTATTTAACAAATATTAGCCAAGTTAGAAATTCTTTTCTGTTGCTATCAAGGAAATACATGTTCTCTATTCTGACATCATCTAGACATTTATGGGTCACACCAATGAGTGTATGAGGATACAAAAGTTAAAAAATGAAAAATGCCTTTCTAACCTCACTGAAAAGTTATCTAAACTGTAGCAGACTAAGAGTAATTATGGCTTCAAGATAGATTGTACCCCCGTGGAGAATGTACAACTCACCAACAGAAAAAAATAATTGCAGAACCAAATGAGTCCAAAACATAGCACATCAATAAAAACATCAAGTCACAGAGAATTTTCAGAATAAAGAATTTGACTTATTTTGGATTTCATGGCTTTTGAGCTCATTAAAGAGTTTCATGGTAGTGACTGAGTTACCTAGAAGAAGGTAATATTGGGGGCAGTTTGTATTTGGAGTCACAAATTCTTTAGGAGTCAAATGAAAGCTACAAATGCTCCTCTTCTCAAAATTTCACCTGCAATTTTAGGGATTTATGGACTCCCTAAAATATATTTATGTAAGCATTTTATAAGCATATATAAATCATTTTTTATCAGATTGCAAAACTAAACTCTACTTTCTTGAATTTTAAAATGTAATATCTGGCTTTTTACAGGAAAAGCTTTAGGGATTTGTAAGAAATGAGCTCATTGTTTTCCAAAATATATTCCTAGTATTCAAACTAGTAGGAATAAGAACATGGAAAAGAATAAGAAATATGGAGTATTAATGGGTTTTTCCAATACCTTGCACACAGTAGGTACGATGAATCTCATAGAAAGTAATAAAAAACAGACTTAGAATTAGGAAGAGGTGGAAGCTCAATTCTAAGGTTTTAAAAGTAACAATAGGCAACTGCTTATTTTAAAATTCCTCTATGAAACCAACCACTTCATTTCTATATAATTTTTAGACTTCTAACTATTTTTTAAATATGTAATTTCATCAGAATATACAAATAATTTGTATATTGGCCTGGCTAGTTTCCTTCAATTCTTGTCTTTCTAACCTCACTGAATTTTTTTTTAGGATAAATAATATAGCACATTCATGAGAGAATTCAATTTGTTCCATTAAGAATGTCTCTTACATTTTACACTTTAAGGGCTATTTTGTCTTTTGATTTTTATAATCACTAATAAGCTGAGTGCCTCTGAAATCAGTATTCTCACTGGAGATGATCCAACATGTCAACTCAAATGACTGAAAAAACACGACTGGTCCTAACACTGAGCAAAAACTATGTGGAAAATTTGTAATAATTTGTAAACATTTTCACACTTATTATGATTCAGATATGGATGGTGGCCCAGAAGAGATTTGAATTTATTTTGATAGTCCCTCTAATTAGCTCAGCAATGTTTTTCTAAGTTATGATTTCATGCTGACTATTAGAAATTGCACATTATTGAGATGCCACATGCAAAGAAGGTATAGGATTATATGTCAACAATTAAACACACTCTAAAGTAAACAGGATTTCAAACCAAGAAAACATGAAGTAAATGTAGCCTAAATAGACTCTAGTAGGAAAATTGATATCCAGCCTTATGTTTTAGAATTGTAATCACATGGATGGTCTAAATTTGAACAAGTAGAGAAAACCTAGAGGACTGATGAAGTGCTAGAAAGTGTGGACTTTACTGCTAGAGTATTGGCATCAGTGTGGATATCAAATAAATTTCCAGGCCCAATGATGTGTTACTAACATTGCTTCTCCCATTGATGTGTGACAGGCAGAACTGGATGTATAATTTGCAAAATGAAAATGCAGAGCCTCTTGATGGACATTGGTTTTGAACTTCAAGATGGCGACCGTGGAGCATTAAACCCAGCGCAGGGCCTGTGTGACTGATGGACCTGATGACACGTGAAGGGAACTCTAGGGGGGTACTCCTGAATGCCATCTGTCCCTGTCTCCCATTCCTTTTGGACTCTGAGGAGATGCTTAGACCAAGCCTAGGGGAAGGGCCAGCTCTCTGGGATCTGTTTTGATGGTGAATAAGATGACAAGGGCTGCTCCTTCACGAAATCTATCCTCTGGATAGGTGGTGAGGATTAATGAGTTAATATCAGAAATTGCCACAGGGCAAATCTTCACTTGCCTAAAAGAGCATAAAATTTTTATTTTGTCTTTTATGCTTTCTGACAATCCCTTCAGTCTGCCACTAGGCTTTTAGTGAAGCGTGTGGAGAATTTAGGACAAGATGATGAATCTTACTCAAGGGCATCTCGATAGCTTTGCAAACTTAATGCAATAATGTAGGTCTTGGGCCTTGTGTCATGGAAGAAATGAAGACAGTTGAAATTTCTGATAAAAGAGACTATAGCTGATCTGTTATTATTATTTTGGAGACAAATTACAGCAATGAATATTTTTCCCCTTAAAATCTCTTTTATCATTATATGTCTACTTAATTTTATTTTGAACAACCAGAGAGATATAAAAACACGGAATTGAATGTTCAAGGCTGTACTTTAAACACTGCATAAAGAATATATTTTGGCCTCCCTGAAAAAAAAAAAAAAAAGCCCACTTGTACTTCTTGGACACTGGGTAAACCCCAGATGAAGGCTGTTGGAACAGCTGGGAGGGATGTCTTCATTTTTGTACATACCCAAGAGTATGTACAAGAAAAGGAGTGAGTTCAGGTTCCTGCCAGGCTGCTATCACAGCCAGGGCTGTGCATGTAGTCTTAAGAGCCACTTGAGGGCATCTACTTTTGAGCCACTAGAAAAAAAAAATGTGCTAATTAGGTATTTAACCCATGTGCTCCACTGAGTTAAAAAACCATAGACCAATTACAAGCAGGGAAAATAGCCAGAGGCAGCCAAGGGGAAAAGGGAAGCAGACCAAGCCAGGGAGTGGCTGAAGTTTAAGTTCAACACTGAGACTCGGGTGCTTCCCTTTCTCTGGTCCCTTGCAGTCACCTGGCTTTCAACTCCAGAAACTCTTGGGGGACAGCACTCTGGGACCCAGCAACTGAATTCCTACCTTCAAGGAACTTCCAACTTATGGTGGAAAATAAGTGGAGGAAATACTAAACACAGGGGAAAGTACTGAAGAGAAGGGAAGCAAGAGGTCAGGAGAGGTTCGAGATGGGAGGGGCTGTCAGGGGCCAAACTTTGAGAGCTGTGATGGGGGAAAAGTGCAGAAATGGGAAGGCAGCACACACTGTATTAAGAGATACCTTCTATGGATACCTTCTCTCTCAGTATGGAACAAAAGAGTTTGCATGTTTGTCTGCTGCAGCCTTTGCAAATAGCTCTGTGAGCCTATATAATATTAGCTTCATTTGGAGATTTAAACACACAAACACACACACACACACTCACACACACACATACACAGAGTGACTAAAATTTTTAGAACAGCTCATGTTATGGTTTGGATGTGATATGACAATGCAAGGAGTTTCAGGTGATTGGACTGTAAGAGTCTTAACCCAATCAATGATTTAATCTCCTAACAGGGATTAACTGAGGGATAACTGAAGTGGTAGGATATGGCTGGAGGAGGTGGGGATTGGGTGTGGCTTTGGGTATACATTTGTATCTGGCCAGTGGAGTTTCCCCTCTGCTTCCTGATCTCCACGTGAGCTGGTTCCCTCTGCCACACACTCTAGCTATGGTGTTCTGTCTCACCTCAAGCCCTGGGGAATGGAGCCAGCCTTCTATGGGCTATAAGACCTCTGAAACTGTGAGCCCTTAAGTAAAATTTTCCTCCTCCACAGTTGTTCTGGTCAGATCTTTTAGTCACAGTGGCAAAAAAAGCTGAATAAAACAGCTAAGTATCAAAAAGATCACAGTACCCTCTTCCATATGTAATTTAAAATAAAAATAGCACATAACACAATATATCCATATACATGCTAGAATTAAAATATGAAATTATTCTCAGAGTTTCTCTTGGCTAATTTCTGGAAAATTTAATCAAGGTATACTCGCATAAGTTTGAGGAGCTGTTGTTCTGCTGAGACTTGTTTTTTGTTGGCTTGTTGGATTAAATGACACTGCATCCAAGGGTGGCAGAACCAGCAAGTGGCTGAGGAAGGATTCAAAGTTAGGTCAGTCTGACACCCAAACTCAGGCTTTTAACAGTGTGGCTTTCCCAGTGAACAATACCCAAGGTGAGTTCAACTCCTGTGCTTTGCTTAGGAGCAGGCTAAAGTAGAAATAGAGACAGAAACGCTACTAAGAGATGAAAGTCTTCCTAGGACTCTCTGTGAAACTTTATCAAAGGACTTTTAAGTGACATAAATCTCCTGTTACCTATGTTGTATTTTTATGTAGCAGAGAAATAGAATGATCCTATTTTATTCTTAAAAAATGCCTCTATATCTATGTTTGTAGATGTTGTCATATGTTTGTATACTTCAGGTACTGGATGGAGAAAAGAAAAAAGAATGTGGGGGCAGAATTTAGGGAATGGTGCGATGTAAAGGGACCATGCACAATAGCACAGTCAGTTCTGGAACATCCCCGTAAACAGAAATTTAATGTTCCAATGAACAGAGTTTCAAATAACGTAGTTAAAAGATAGCACTGAATTGTTTGGGTGATGGTCCTGAATTCCTTTTGTTCTTTGAATTTAGTTTTTTTTTCTAAGATAAAATAACAACACAGACAAAAATATTAATTCTCCAAATTCATGGGAACTTAGTTGTGCCTATCTGTGTATAAACAACATGACACACCTTGTAGTCACAGAGTCACCTCTCTGCCACCACCACCACTAGGTCTCTTAAGTCCCCTCCATGCTTCTGAATGAAGAATCACTTGCTGTGTTCTCCTGAACTACATTCACGGAAAGTCCCTAACCACCCACCACACCCTACAATAAATGGTACACATGGTGAAATGAGCCCTCTGGGAATTTGGTAATCTGCAATGTCCATATCTAGAGGAAGCAACTCCTGGAGACTGTTGCCTCAAAAAAATGGTGATCCAGATATTTTAAGATCTTCTAGTTCTTAAAAAGTGCAAAAGTCTGATTTCTATGTGAGCATTCTTTGCTTTTAATGATTAGCACTAGTGCACATCTGAAATTATGCTATGCAAGCCAAACTATATATATTTACAATCACATGCCATTTTATCTTGAATGGGAAAGGGCTTTAATTCAATATTTTGACGAGTGCTCAGGAAAGTTCTGGCATATGGCTCTTGGGTAGGATGCTATATCATGTGGGTGACATGGAGGAATGTGGATATGATGGCTAGATTGGGGAAAAGTGAGAGCACATAAGGGTCATCACAAAGCCACACACTGGGGAAGGAGAGCAACTGTGGTCCCATAAAAAGATATTGATGATTTTTTCATCAATTTTTCATTTTTGCTAAGTGTCTATCTTTCCCCAGCTATCTACTCTGTTTTAGATCATTTGTTAAAATTGAACTTGGAAGCTTGAATTTTGAGAGTGTCACTTCCATAAGGAGTGAAGACATTCTCCCTCCAACCCTAACATCATGTTCACCTACATCCCACGTGTATTTCAATCATGTAGAAACATAGAATGTTGTTTTACTCTTTCAATGACTTAAGAGGCAGGCTAGGAAAGAACTAAAGTGAAATGCTATCCTGTATCATTAGATGGTCTGAATTCCAGCATAATCCAAACACCTCCCATTAAGATTTGTCATTCTGCCTGTAGGCAGGACTGTTCTTAAATTATCCTTGACGCAGGAGCACCTGTGGTGTTCCTTAAGCCTGCCTGGAAATAAGCTCTCCTTAGAAATACTCAGAAAGTATCTCTCTCTAAAAACTGAAGTTCTGTATCTCCATCTAAATGATGAAGGTATAGTCTTCACTCTGCTATGTCTTAAAGAGAAAAAAAAAAGTAGGTTAGCTTGTAGGAAGTAGAATGAAGTCAGTGCCAACACGTATTCAAGAGGTATGCCTTATATACCTCATGACTTAATATCAGCAAAATCCTCCTCTCCACTCTGGCTTCAGAAAAGGGCATAAGAATTCTGAAACATCATACTCTATTAATTTTTAAACAGTGCTGGAAACTACTGCTTTTAAAACATAGAAATATTAAGAATTGTTCTGTACCCAAAACAGATATTCTTATTTTAGAAAGTGCTTCTTCACCAACTATCATAATATTCTTTTGCAAGGAGCTAGCTAAAAGGGAGTAAAATTTTTTCTTTCTTTTTTTTTTCCTGCAGCACAAGTCTGTCTTCTCTGTTCTGGTTCAAGCCAATAACTCATTTTATGCAGCCACAAACCAGAAATTTTGAAATTTCTGAGTCATCATGGGGATAGCATGTTCTCCCCTTGATCTTGAAGACACATTTCTTGATAACACTTTGATTACTATATCCCTAAATGGGTATTTCTGGTACATTGTCTGTCTAGCAGCCATGTATTCCCACCTATTTGTCTGGGTAATTTCAGGCTCCAAAAGAACATATGGGCCATATTCACAACTTCTACCATTTTCAGTGTTTATCTTTATTCCATCAAATTTCTTAAGAGTTCTTTCCATTTCCCTTCTGTCTGGTTATTCTCTTCATTTTTCTTGAGTATGCTGATCAGCAATTTATTTTTTTACAAAGCTTCAGCTTGAAAGTTTGTGAGATGGGCAAGTTCAGTGTTAAGAAAATGGTTAATCCAGAGGCAAACACTTTAGTCCTTGCTCTGTTATTATTTAACAATAATAACGTTTACAGGCCATTGTGTTAGTCAGCTCTTCTTTGCTGTGACCAAAATACTTGACAAGAACAACTTAGAGGACACAAAGTTTGTTTTGGTTCACTGTTTCAGAGAGATAGTCCATGGTTGACTGAATCCATTGTTCTGGGCCAAAGGTGAGGTAGAACATCATGGTGGAAGGGTGCAGTGGAGCAAAGCTGATCCACTGAGGGTGACCAGGAAGAAGAGACAGACAGAAAAGGGAAAGTGCTGCAGGAAAGATGCACCCCTCTAGGGCATGCCTCAGTGATCCACCTTCTCTAGCCAGGCCTGACTTGCCTATGTTTATCATTCAGTTAGTCCATTCAAACTAGTATCCATTGATTACATTATGGCTTTCAAAAATCTAAGCAATTCACCTCTAGGTATCCCTGCCTTAATAGGAACTTTTGGGAGACACTTCATATCCGAACCAATATAGCCATTTAGCCGACCCACATTTGAGATTCCCCACCTATCAAAGCAATGATGATAGTTTCCTCCAACCAGCTGAGCAGGAATGAAAAATGGACATAATTACTTTGAGTCTCTTTGGAAAAAAATGTTGAGTTTGACCTTACTCTGCCAATGGCTTATTTTGTAACCCATGCAAATTCACTTTGAGGGTTCTTTGCTTTAGGTTCTCCATCTGAAAGATCTGAGGAATAATTTATTCATCTACTTCACAGAGATGCTTGAGTTTCCATAGGCAATTGTGGTACTTTGATAAAAACAACACTTCTCAGCATCGAAGGCCATGTGACCTTGCGTCTGGAAGAGAAATAGTAAATAAATGTGCAATGGTTATCTATGGTCTATTAAGTGTAGGCAACTTGATCTGTATGTTAATTACATGATCTCTTACAATTGTTTTTCCTGCCTCTCCAGTTGTTTATAAATATCTCTACTTTATGTGGATGAGGAAAGAGACATGGTATATATAAAATTCACTCAAGGTCACAAAGCCTAGCAAGAGAAACAAAACAGAATTTGAATCCAGTTTAGCTTATTTTTTTTTTACTTCAGTAAATGATGGTGAGTGCATTTTTATTTACTTACATTTGTGTTTGCGTAACTAACTATTAAAATTGTAGAATATATAACAATTTGAACTAAACTTCTGAATGTCACCTGAGTACTTATCAAAGAACATGATAACTACAGAAATGGCTTCAGAGACAAAGTAACCAAGCGTGGTTTCTAATGTAGGTTTCTATACAGATGTCATAAAGAAGTCTATAGAGATAAAAAGTGGTTCATTGGTGGCCAATCTCATGGTGGGGTTACTGTAGAAAAGATATCAGAGAATCTACTGGGATGATAGAAATGTTCTGTGTCTTAATGGTGGTTGTGGATACACAGGTACATAAATTTGTTAACATCCATTAATCTCCACACTTAAAATGGGAACTTTTTAATTTAGATAAATTATGCTTTAATAGACTTGATTTTTAAAATACAGGTGCTATCATGTATTTGTTGTCTGATTGAGAAAGTTACTTAACCTATCTGCCTCATATTCCTCTGGATACATATGAATACTAATTGTATCCATCTCAAAAATTTGGGGACATTTCAAATAATAAAATTCCTGGGGAGAGCTTATAATTGTATTTGTCCAGAGCAAGCACTTAATACATGTTTGTTTAGCAAAAATAAGTATCAGTGTTATTAGGTGTAAATACAACAAGATTCTGTTCTCAGAGAGCTTATATTCTAGACTGGGAAGGCAAACATTAAACAGGTAGCCAAAGAAATGACCAAGATAATGTCAAGTAGTACTGAGAGCTGTGAAGTCAGTAAATCAGTAAATATGGTGACAACTTGGATTTTGAAACAGAGAAAATAGAACTGCCAACGGTTTAGATATAGTAAGGGATAGTGAAGTTGTGTGTCTTTTTTGTTGAAAAGTTGTTGCTCTGTATGGCTTGTGAGCTTGACATTCACTCATCACAATTATTTTTACAGAAAATCCATTTATTGAGCTACTGGGTATTATAAAGTGTTTCTAACTATTCATATGAAGCATTTGTCCTCTAAGAATTAGTTTGGTGTCAAACTAAACTTTAGGTATTAAGCTTTCTATTAGGTAACTAAAATGTTGTGTCAAACCAACTCTGAAATAAGAAGAGCATGTGTGTGTGTGTGCGTTTGTGTGCATGTGCAACTGTAAGTGTGTGTGTACATACTATGTGTTCCTGAGGCTCAGGGGAGCTCTGCTTCCTGGAGTGGCATCCAAGGGCAGAAGCCAAGGCTTCCTTTAGGATCTTTAGTTTGCCTCTCGCTCACTGGTTCCATCCAACACTCTGCATAATTTTCATGTGACCAAGACTTTGCCCACCTGTGGTTTCCTCACTATTGTTGGATAATCTACCAGAACTTCACCAGTCTTTTCCAGTATCTCTGGAGTGACCAGGAACTCCTGTTGATTCCTCAGCTTAGAATTTAATAGCTGGAGCGTCATGTTATCCTTCTGGCAGAGAACTTCAAAGTCAACACCGGGTTCCTTGATTAGCAGAGTTTTCCCTCCTCCTTCTACTCTACTTCTTCTCACTGGCTGTTCTTGCTGCCTCACTCTGTTTCATGCTCCCTTCTAGAAACCACTGGAGATTTCAGTGAGTGTGAAGGGCTAACTACTCCATGATAAATGAATGAACCAAATTCCCTGGAGGATAACTGACAGCCGATAGAACTTTTAATTCAACAATAATCAAATAAACAGTTGCTGCTCTCAGTGGAGCCCATACTACTACCTGCCAGTGCTTTATAGGAATTTTCTCTCTTAATCTTTCCGGCAAATGCAAAAGCTCTCCTGTACAAACTTGCAAAGCTCTTTCATTTTCCACTTCTAATGGTTGAGTACACAGGCTCAGAGAGTAAAGTAGTTTGCCTAAGGCCACACAGCCAGTAAATGACAGAACTGGAATGTCAACTCAGGTCTGTCTAGCACCAAATTCCAAATTTATAACCACTCAGCTACCAGGCCTCAATCCATCTAAACCTTTGAGCATGGGATTTTTTTTTTAATATTTTTTTTTAGTTGTTGATGCTCCTTTAATTTATTTGCTTATTTATATGTGGTGCTGTAAATCGAACATAGTGCCTCACATGTACAAGGCAAGCACTCTACCTCTGATCTACAACTCTAGCCCCTGAGCATGGGGCTGGAGTTCCCCAGAATCTTGGCTGGTTGCTAAGTCAGCTGCTGAGACATTGACGATGAAGCCTAGAAAACAGTCCCTCAAACGTCCCTCTTAACCAAAAGCCAGATTTTCTAGGTAACTTACATGGAAGGATCTGTTTTGTTCAGTTTTCCACATTTTAGTTGGATATGGAAAATAACATCACCTTCATATTTGGACTTAAAGTTACCTGATTTTATGCTGACCAGTATAGCTTTTAAAAGTACATCTTTAACCTATTGCTATTAATGCACTAAATACCTGTTAGTAAAATAACAAATTTGTTATCACCCATGAGATTTGACATGCCCAAAATATCAGTCTGATTGACTACCCATAATACTTCCTGTTCCTGTGTGAGGGAATTCAGAATGTGTTCAGCAGATAAGTTCAAAGGGGACATTTATGATTAAAAACAGAAGACTGTTTTTCAGATTCATGGTGCCTTAAGTTCTGGCAAGAATTGTGAAAGGAAATACAAGAGAGACAGAGAAAAAGGGGGACAGAGAAATTTGGAGACAATACATTTAATGGTATTTTTGGCCTGTTTGAAAGCAGGAAATACTGGAAATATGTTTAAAAGCATGCTCTCTTGGGATTTTGGAAGAATAAAATATTTAGCAAATATACATAATCAAACATTGGAAACTGGCACTAGAACCAGCCCCAACAAGACCTGCGACACTTCTCTTGATCCTTGGAACTGGGGACCAACAACCATTAGCCTTTATTTTTCTATGACAATTTGCTATTCAGTGATTCTGTCTTTATATGACTCATATGTACTTCGTTGGAGAGATAGAAAAATGGAAGTCTGACTAACAGATTGCTAACAAAGCGATGCAGACGAATCTAATAAAGAATATCTCCTCATTGTTTTGTTTTTGACTTCCAATTGGCACTTTCTTCTTCTCTCTCAGCTTTGAAAGTTGAGAATAAAATGCCTTTGGAAACAAAGCAATGTGAGCTGGGAGAGTGTGTGTTATACAGAATACTGAGAGAGATCTTTGTGCCTTTCACAGCTACAGCTGTCACCGATTTTTCATCTACAGTAAGGTCAGCCAGACAAAAAGACCCAAGAAAACATATTCAGTAGCATCTTTGTTCTCATCTTTTCCTAAAAGAGGCAATTTCTTGTAGTGACTTCCAATTATGGTCAGAGTGATTTTTCAGCACATCATTGGTTTAGATTAATTGTTGGTCACATGGGGGGAGTTCTTTCAAGCTCTTAAAATAAAATAAATGTAGCTTTCATTAAACATGTTGGCCCCAAACTCCAGAGATAAATTCCTTAACTCTCCAGGCTGATTTCTGATTGGCTGCCTCCAATTTGTTTTGTGGGGATAAGCATTGATTATTAATTCAAAAATGATTTTAATCACAAAGAGCCTCCTCTGTTATATTTAGGGTTTGAAGATACGAATTATTACTGAGATCTTTTCTCTTCTTTGCACTATCTTCCTCTTGAAACTTTCCTCATCCTTTTTCACATTAAATGGCTGCATAGGCACAATCTTCTATTTCTTAGATTATCAGGAACAGTTAATACGCCGAGGTTTGAGGATTGCTCAACCATCAGTGCTATCCATCTCCTTCCATTTTGGGTGACTATGTCAATGCAAACTTTTGCACATTTTTTCTTTTTTAGAATGTTAACCTTATAATAAACAAAGTTAAAAAGTCAGAGAACTTTGAGTCCTCGTCTTATTATTATTATTTTTTTTAATTTTAAAGAAATAATTTGGAAAGAATCTCTCTTTCTTGAAACATTGTACATGATAAAGATAATTGTTTTGGTTGATTAAGCTAAATGAAGAGTGCCAAAGTGCCAACTTCATTTTTATAGAAGACTTTATTTTTTAAAGGCTGAACTTCAACTTAAATGAAGTTTAGTGTCTCCTCTGTTTTCTTCCTAGAAGATTGCTTCATGATCTGCTTCTAGAATATTCGATTGCATACAAAGTTCTAAAGGAAGGAATTTCACACTGTACCAGAACTTTTGCAAAACAGTATTTTTCATTTGTCACTGTTTACCTTTCTCTTTCTATTACTCATGTGGTTATGCACTAAAAGGAAAAAGGTAACACAGCCTCCACAGGCCGCAAAATCTATAATTAAGAACTGCCTCTGACAAGGTTTGTTTCTATTGATAAATAAATGTCACTTTAAAGAAGAATATTATGGGAGGTGTGATTAAAAAAAAATAGGCAAAAGGGCAAAAATTGTTCCCTGTCTTCTTCATGTTGGAACAGAGGTTTTTCTTTTTTCTTTCTTTCTTCTTTTTTTTTTTCTTTTTCTTTTTTTGATAAGTACTTACAATGAGTACACTGTTGACTTGGCATGCAGATCAAAAGACTGACAGATTTAATTCATGTTTCTGTGCTGTACAAACAATGACATGTACGAGCCAATCTGGGCTGCTTTCAGCAAGTAATTGAAGGTAGTGCAAACACAGACTTTAAAAGATCAGTGGAGCACAACTGAACTGTTCGACAAAAAAAGATCCGACAGCGGGTATTCTTTTTACTGTTTCCTTGAAATTCCTCTTTGCCTGCCCTCTGCCCTGCCCTTACTCTCCTGGAATTAATAGCGACTGATAGCCTGCGCATTGTGTCAACGGAAATGGACACACATGCACTGTATATTAACTCACTTGTCTGCTGCTGGGTGAAGAGATAAGCTCCAAGAGTGCACGAGAATAATCTGGAGACGTTTGGAAGTTAACCACAAGAAATCAATGTTTGCATAAGCTTCCATTACACAGGGAGCTTTTGCTCTGTAATGGGGATAGTCTGGGTAATAAGGTAATAAATTCATCCACAAATGTATAAAGGATGACCCCACAGGATTTTGACATGACATTTTCTGTGGATCTAACTTGGTAGGAAAATACAGGCAGCATTTTTCTCCAGTAATTTGTGTACTTGATGTATTTTTTTTTCCAAATTGCATGGTGCCAGCAATTTGGTTTTTAAATACAATAGTCTTTTGAAAAGTACTGAAGAAAATGAATAGAAAATCACCAGCATCATAGCAAATTATCCCAGGTCAACACATAATGCCTTCATTTTCCAGATGTCTCAATTCAGGCAGCTACTTTGGGCATTTTTGTCTAAGGATGCTTATAAGTATTCCAAGTTTAATAATACATTTTCTGTTGTATGTTACTGTAGGCTAACATTACTGTACATGTATCTTCCACATCAAGGTTCCAAAAGAAATGGATTTCAAACAATATACCCAGAGGCAATGCTTTGCTTGAATGTTTCAGATGAATTCTTTGTTCAAAATTTTTGCCTTTACTTGAGCATTATAGATAATTTCTCATGATTCTGCCTCAATCATAAAACTGTAATTGTTTTATACAAAAGGTTTTAATATATAATTTCCATTTATTTTTTACTGCCCAGAGGTTCAACTTTTGGAAGTTGTGTATACCAAAATAATTTATTGGTGAATCAATTCAAGAATATTTTAAAAGAATGTGTGTAAACCAGGCTAGCTCAATGTAGAAAAAATTAGAAATTTCAAATAATCAAAATCAATAACCAGTAAGAGTAACACCCCCTTATGGGTATTACTGTCACTTGGAGTATATCCTTTTGAACTTTAGAATATAATGTAAGCCCATTCATTTAGGAAATAAATAAGAACCTTGAGTCATGCGTCAATGTGAGTATATTTAATTAATTTTTTTCTTCTGTCATGAACTTGTGCAGAGTGCTTTGTTTGGTAAGTCTTTTCTCTGCATTGGTTTCTTCAGAGGATTTGTTAGTATCTAGGATTTTTGAGAAGAAGGACTCACCCTATCTATGTCTATTACAACACAAGTTAGGAAATGTTAAGGAGTCCATGGACTGCTTGGTTGTAGGGAAGGGAACTGACAAAATGAAGTGATTGTTGAACACTTGAATGGAAAATTAAATACTTAAAAACCATGGAAATGAACAACAGCCAGAAGAAATTGAGCATGTTTAGTCTAGAGAAATGTCTTAAGAGAAATTTAATTGTGTATGTGCATGTGTTTTACAAATGATTGCTATATGAAATTCTTTTGGAGTATTATCTTAGTTCTGGCTGCTACAACAAAAATACTATGGATTGAGTGATTTAAATGACACATGTTTATTCCTCACAGTTCTGGATCGGTTTGCTAGCATGGCTGAGATTTTGGTGATGGCCTCTTTCTTGTATTCTCATTTGGGGGTGGGGAGAAGAGAACAAGCCAGGGGGAGACAAAGAAGAAGGTCTCTCTCAGGTCTTCTTATAAGGGTACCAATGTCATCATAAAGATTCTGCCTTCATCACTTAATCACCTCCCAAATGGCGAAATCTCTAAATACCATCACACTGGGGATTAAGGTTCCAACATATTAATTTGGAGGGAGGGGACACAAATATTCAGTCCACAGAGCATGGGAGGAATAGACTAACTCTAGATAGGGCAGAGGGTTGGGAGGGGAAGGGAGGGGGCATGGGGTAATTAATGATGGTTGAATATGATGATCATTATTATCTGAAGTACATGTATGAGGAAACGAATTGGTGTGAATATACAACCAGAGATATGAAAAATTGAGCACTATATATGTAATAAGAATTGTAATGCATTCCATTGTTATATATTAAATAAATAAACAAACAAACAAACAAAGAAAAGAAATTAGTTTAGAAAAGAGAAAAAAATAGATTATTGGGTGGAGATTGCCACACAGAAGACTTAGGATGGTATTGAAGAGGAAGAAGAGTTTTGTAATTATAAATATTAAACCATGATATCAGCTGACTTTTAATGTACTGAGCTTCACCTGTTCAAAGTGATCAGGTGGAAAGGGGAACCCTGAATGCCTATTAACTAGGGATGTGGAATAAATTTTGTTAAATGAAAATAAATGTTAGATTATTTAAGAAATCTTTTCCTTCTCCAGGACCATATTTCCCTCATGCCAGGCAATCGAGAGGGCTCCAACTCCATAAGGATAAGATTGCAAATATAGGTCATGTTGAAGCCTAAATGATATAGAAAAGATAAGCAGAAACAAAAATCAGTACTGGTTCATACAGCTATTTAGATAGGACCTCCAAGTATCAAAATATTAGCAGATATTTGCTGTACCAGATATAAAGTGTACTTATAATTCCAGAAACATAGGATTGATACGGTTCAAATTCATCTTTCAGACTGTCATTGTAGATTATTTTGGTGATGTAGATTCCATACTGCACTTCAGAAAGGAAGCCATGGGAAAGGCTAAAGAAACAGGGAATTTTGTGTAACACACATCATTAAGTGAAATGTGTTCAATTCTTTCTGTGCAAAATCTAATCAGTCTGTATATGAAAACATTGCAATAATATAGTCTAGAAGGAAGTGAACATAAATCACAAATTTGGCAACATACCAAACCAATAGGGAACAAAGCCTGAAGATAATTCTTAGGTAGCAGCACAGTAGCATAACCCACGGTGAGTTTGTTATTCCAGAGACAGAATGGGTTGCAGCATTATTCCTAAATACTGTGCAATATCTGCAAAGGTGAGATGATCATTATAAATCAGGATGTTGCAAAGAGAAGAAAAGAGCTGTAGCTAGAGACAGATGCTCTAATTAGCAAGATATCCATTCCCAAATTATTATGCTTTCAAATAAATTCTGACATGCAATTTTGGAACATTGGAAAATAATACTAAACCAACCCAAGTAGAAACAGGAAGTAAATCTTGGCAGAGCCATATGCCTTCAGCATATTACTAATAATTCATTACATTGCTGAGAAAGGGGTGGTGAACAGAATGATTTTCAAAACCAGCCTTTAACTTGAGATGGTTTTCTCAGACTTGCACTTACAAATTGAAACTGGCAAAGTCAGAAAAAAAATCCTGTAATTACTAAAGCAGATAGTTCAACCAGATAGTTTAAATTGATCTATAAGGATCCTCATGTTCCAAAGTATCAAATGCAGCTGAAAAGTCTTATGAACTTAATTTTACTCTCTGGTACATGTTATGCATCATTACGTATCTCAGAAAATCTATATGGTTCCTACACACAGGCATAATATTCTGTTTCCTTAAAGTATAGTCCATTTATGCTATACATTTGGGAACAATGTAGGCCCATAAAAGTATTAAACCCACTCCCACCTCCCCAACCCTTGTATGTATGTTGGTTTTTCATGGAGAAAGGGAACATTGGTAATGCAGGTACTGACTTCAGGTATCTCCTGTCTTGATCATGTAAGAAAGAGGGAGAGTAAGGCAGTGTTTCTCAAAGTGTTATATACATATGACTTAATGTCAGAATCATCTGCATTGCTTCCTGCTAATCCAGTTTGCTAGGCCATCCCAGTTTTATGAAATCGAATTCTGTGCAGGTTCACCTGCTTTTTAAATATGCTCACTAGAGATTTTAGTGCATTAATATGTGCATGTCATCGATTTAAGAAGAATTGTTGGGTTGTTCTTCTCTAGCACTTTCCAGAACCTCTAGAATTTGAGTGTTATAAAATCTGTATTATGGAACAAGTTCAGGGAGTTAAAAAAAATCCAAGGGAGATGAGATGAGGAAGAAAAACATGAAGAATGACAAGTTTGAAGATCAAATAATTTGAAGTCTGAATGTCTGAGAACAGACTAATGCATGACATATGTAGACATAAGCTATTGAAATCAAAAGCAATGGTTTGGGGATAGAATGAGGGAAGGATATAAAATGGCTGTGTTCTTAAGCTGTCATTTATGTCAGCCTATTGCTTGTGGCTGGAAATAAGCTGAGAATCTCCTTTGTATAACACAGCAATGAATCTTGGAAATTTTTACAAGAATATTTAAGTGCCATTTGAAGCTCAGTCGAAGCTTTTCTGTTTGAGTTCAGTTTATACAGCTATTGCCAATGTGATGCTAATAATGGTGTTTTATGGCAGACAATACCTCCAGGCTTTTAATGTTTCATCTCAATTAATCAATGCTGCTAACCTTCCTGTTTTCCAGATGAGGACACTGAGGTGCAGAGAAGATGAATTCTTGGATCAAGATTTCAGATACCTGGCAACAGAACTAGGCCTTGGACACAGAATTCTGGCTTCAGAACCTGTACTTTAAACCAGGATGTTATTTTGCCTTGGATGTTGGGACCATGTTATATAGTAGGAGTAAGAAAACTTTTTGTGTAAAAGCCCAGAGAGTAAATATTTTAAGTTTTATGAGCTATACAGCGAATGCCATTATGGCATGAAAATCATAGACACCCTGTTAATGAATGGGTGTGATGGTGTTCCAATAAAACTATTTATAAAAACAGTTGATGGTCGGCAGATCCCTGTTCTACAGTATTTAGAAAGTGACCAACCCCCATGATGTTGTAAAAGAAGAAGTCTCTTTTCTTAACATGAGACTTCTCTGTGCAAAGATTTTATATTTTTACTGGTATATTGGACAAGCATCTACCCCTTCTTAACTACCAACAGACAAAAGGCCTGTGTTTAAAGTGGACTTTGAGACATGGCGATAAGAAACACAGATTTATTAGAATAAAGCCCACCCTTTCTGGAAAGGAAACAGATTTTGTGCTTGGAGAATGTAACTCACCCAGAGAAGATTTCACCTATGATCCAGGCTTCTTTGTTTTCATGTTTTAATGAAATGAGGTGTCCAATTCTGACAAGCCAATAATCTTGGTTTTTTTTTTTTCTACTGTGTATGCTATAATCTTTCTTGCTTTATGAATGCCTATTCTAACTGAACATTGCTTGAAAACATTTACTTCTTATTTTATCAAAATGAGGGGACCTTTCCAATCCAAACTCTTTCAGATGGTCTGCTAATGAGCGACTTGCAAATAATAAATATTGTTGATGATGGCTTTTGGAAATTTTCAAAACTCTTCACGATTTTTGGTTTTCTCCATCTGTGGATAGAGACCATGACAGCTGCCATAATCCACAGAACAGGGAAGATTGAGAAAACTGTCACCAGAGATCCTTGATAACCCCAGAGGGTTAAATGTTGACTCTTACCGGTGAGGACATTAAGTCATTTGAGACCAGCTAATCATACCCAGTGCCTATGTGTGTGCGGAGACTTGGTAAAATTGTGACAGCAAAGTAGGATTCTCTCTATAATAATGGATGGTATTTCAATGGCTCATATAGAAGCTTATTTGTTATGGTCATAGTGAACACTTTGGATCTGTTTTAGGGTAAACCTATATGCATTTTAAAAGAGGTGTGAAGGTTTAGGTGCATTGTGATGAAGTACTGGCAAAAGTAAATGCCGATTTTGAATTTGAATGCCTCAGAGTGAAAATTACCAGGGATTTATTTATTTATTCATTTTTCAAATGGTTATTCACTGTTTTGGAGAAGAGGAAAGAAGAAGCTGAGCTGTCTTCCCATGAAGGGAGTTGGTAGAAGATTGATGTCTCTCCCTTGCTCTGTGCAGGCTTTGCTATGGAAACTTTTAGCATGAATGGGAACACAAGCATGGGCTTTCTAGTATTCAACAATTATTGATGCTGAGGAGATCACATCTACATAAAGGAAAGAGATCAGATGGATTCTATGTAGCTCCTCAAGGTATCCACAAATGAAGTTCTTCATGAAACTTTTTATCTCTTTTCCTTTTGGAAGGAGTTTAGATTGACAAAGGTGAGATACATGTAGTCAGGAAGGACCACACAAAGGATGATATGCCTACAATTGTTCAATAATAAACCTGCAAAAGCTCTAAATAAAATAAAGTTTTAATTATCTTTATTATAAATATTTTCAACTGAGAATTAAGCCTGTGTTGGTAACTATGGTCGGGACTTAAGTTATTCCATTTACCTCTACAACATCTTTATAAAGTAGTCAATTTTGCAGATAATTTTAATTAGGTGTATTCTGAACTCCTTCTCTGACATTTTATCAACTGTGCTGTCCATGGATTCTATTATTGTAGTATCCTGGTTTGTTTGGGGCACTTTCCTCCTTTGTTTTTTCATGTTGTCTGTGTCTTCCTTTCTTCAAGTGCAGATCTGAGGTATTTCAGTTTCTACCCTATAATCTTGTAATGTTCCTACAGATGACCTGTAACTCACATTGGTGTTGGGCTTTCAGTCCCCACTGATGTCCCATGATGGATGCTACTGCAACTAAAGTTGGTGGTGGCAATATTGGAGACAACTCAAGATAGCAGTGGGGGTGTCCCAAGATGGATGCAACCTCTTTCAGAGATGGGCTGAAAGGGTGAACCTTACAATGGCTTTGTGCTGCCTGTTATGCAGCTGCCTCTAGGACCTGTCTGTTGTCGTAATGTGGAGGCTACTGTGTGGGGAGGGCTATGGCAATGGCTGCAGTTTCCCAAGATGGAGGTGGGCTATGTCTGAGCTCCCAGGTGGGCACATGGGGTGGTGCCAGGCTTGGCCTGGACCTAGGCTCCTGCATGGGTTGGCAGAGGTAGTCCTAGGCCTGGGCCTGGGCTCCTGTGTGGGTCTGCAGGTTGGTGGGAGAGACCTATAGAAAATATAGAACTTAATAATATCATCAATAATTTGGACTTAACAGACATACATAGAATATTCCATCCGTCAATGAGCAAATACACTTTCTTCTCAGTAGGACATGGATCCTTCTCCAAAATAGACCATACTTTATGCCACAAAGCAAGTCTTAGCAAATACAAAAAGATAGATACATTACCCTGCATTCTATGTGACCATAATGGAAAGAAATTAGAAATCAATGATAAAACTAAAAATAGAAGCTACTCCAACACCTGGAGACTAAACAATATGCTATTGAAGAAAGCATGGATAACAGAAGACATCAGGGAGAAGATAAAAAAAGAAAGAGAACTCTGATACAACTTATCAAAATCTCTGGGACACTATGAAGGCAGTGCTAAGAGAAAAGTTCAATGAATTAAGATTATTCATTAAAAGAAGAAAAAGTCAGCAAATAAATGACCTGATATTACGTCTCAAAGCCCTAGAAAAAGAAGAACAAACCAATACCAAAACTAGAAGACCGGAAATAATTAAAATTAGGGTGGAAATCAATGAAATTGAAACAAAAGAAACAATTCAAAACATTGACAAAACAAAAAAAACTGGTGCTTTGAAAAAATAAATAAAATTGATAAACCTTTAGCCACCCTAATGAAAAGAAGGAGAGAGAAAACGTAAATTACTAAAATATGTGATGAAAAAGGAAATATCATGACAAGTATTATTGAAATACAGAAGACAATCAGCAACTATTTTGAAAATTTATACTTCAGTAAAATAGAAAACCTCAAAGAAACCAATAAATTTCTAGAGGCACTGATGATTCCAAACTGAGTCAAGAGGACATACACAATTTAAACAGATCAATTTCAAGCAAAGAAATAGAAGATGCCCTCATTCACAGCTGAGTTCTATAAGACCTACAAAGAAGAATTAATACCAATACTCCTCAAATTATTCCATGAAATAGAAAGGAAGGAACCCTTCCAAACTCATTCTATGAAGCTAGCATCATCCTGATACCTAAACCAGGCAGAGACACATCAAGGAAAGAAAATTTCGGACCAATATCCCTGTTGAACATTGATGTAAAAATTGTCAAAAAAATTTTGGCAAATCATATACAAAAACATATTAAAAAAATAGTGCACCATGATAAAGTGGGGTTCATTCCAGGGATGCAAGTTCGGTTCAACACATAGAAATCAATATATATAATTTATCACATCAATAGACTTAAAGGTAAGAATCATATGATTATATCAATTGATGCAAAGAAAGTATTTGACAAAATACAGCACCTTTCATGTTCAAAACACTTGAAAAATTAGGGATAATAGGAACATGCCTCAACATTGTAAAAGCTATCTTTGCTAAACCCAAGGCCAACATCATTCTAAATGGAGAAAAATTGGAAGTAATTCCTCTAAAAACTGGAACAAGACAGGGATGCCCATTTTTACCACTTCTATTCAACATAGTCCTTGAAACTCTACCAGAGCAATTAAACAGAAGAAATTAAAGGGATATGGATAGGAAAAGAAGAACTAACTATCATTATTTGCTGATGACATGACTATACTTAGAGAATCAAAAACAAAACAAAAAAAAAAACAAAACACCACCACCAACAAAAAACTCCACCAGAAAATGTGTAGAATTAATAAATGAATTCAGCAAAATAGCAGGTTATATAATCAATACCCATAAATCCAATGCGTTTTTACTCATCAGTGATGAATCCTCTGAAAGAGAAATTAGGAAAACTGTCCCATTCACAATAGCCTCAATAAAATAAAATACTTGGGAATCAACAAAAGAGGTGAAAGACCTCTACATTGAAAACTACAGAATACTAAAGAAAGAAATTAAAGAAGACCTTAGAAGATGGAAAGATTTCCCCTGATTTTGAATAAGCAAAATTAATATCTTCAAAATGGTGATACTACCCAAAGCTCTATACAGATTCAACATGTTTCCAATTAAAATCCAAATATCATTCCTTATAGAAATAGAAAAAGTAATCATAAAATTTATTTGGAAAAATAAGAGACCCAGAATAGCCAAAGCAATTCTTAGAAAGACGAGTGAAGCAGGAAGCATCAGAATACCAGGCTTTAAACTATATTATAAAGCTATAGTAACAAAACAACAGGGTATTGGTACCAAAATAGACATGTAGACCAATGGTACAGAATAGAAGACACAGAGACAAACCCACATAAACACAAATATCCCATACTAGACAAGGGTGCCAAAAATACACATTGGAGAAAAGATAGCCTTTTTAGCAAACGGTGCTGGGAGAACTGGAAATCCATAAGCAGAAAAATGAAACTAAATCCCTAACATTTACCATGCACAAAACTCAACTCAAAGTGGATTGAGGACCTAGGAATTAGACCAGAGACCCTGCTTCTAATACAGGAAAAAGTAGGCCTAAATCTTCATCACATTGGATTAGGCCCCGACATCCTTAACAAGACTCCTAAAGTGTAAGAAATAAAATAAAAAATTAATAAATGGGATGGACTCAAACTAAAAAGCTTCTTCTCAGCAAAAGAAACAATCAATGAGGTGAAGAGAGAGCCTACAGAGTGGGAGCAAATTTGAATAAAACACTAATCTCCAGGATATATAAAGAACTCAAAAAACACCAAAAAACGAACAAACAAAAATCAAATAACCCAAACAATGAATGGGCTAAGGAGCTGAACAGACACATCTCAGAAGATATACATTCTATCGACAAATATATGTAAAAATATTCAACATCTCTAGTAATTAGAGAAATTCAAATCAAAACTAAGATTTTATCTCACACCAGTCAGAATAGCAGTTATCAAGAAAAGACAACAATAAGTATTGACGAGGATGGGGGGGGGGGAAAGGCACACTCATACATTGCTGGTGGGACTACAAATTGGTGCAAGCACTCTGGAAAGCAGTATCGAGATTCCTTAGAAAACTTGGAATGGAAACAGCATTTGACCAAGCTATCGCACTGTTTAGTCTATACCCAAAGGACTTAAAGTTAGCATACTATAGTAATGCAGCCACATCGATGTTCATAGCAGCTCAATTCACAATAGCTAAAACTGTGGAAGCAATCTACATGCCCTTCAATAGATGAATGGATAAAGAAACTGCGGTATATATACACAATGGAATATTACTCAGCTTTAAAAAAGAAAAAAAAATTATGGCATTTGCAGGTAGATGGATGGAGATGGAGAATATTATGCTAAGTGAAGTAAGCCAATCCCAAAAGAAAACAAAGGCCAAACTTTATGATAAGTGGATACTGATCCATAATGGGGGGGGGCATGAAAAAAATGGAGAAACTTTGATTGGGCAAAGGGCCGGATGGGTGGGAAAGGGGCATGGGTGCAGGAGAGATGGTGGAATGGGATCGACAACATTATCCTAGGTATGTATGAATGCACATATGGTGCAACACTATATCATGCACAACCAGAGAAATGAAAAGTTGTTCTGAAATTATGTGCAATAAATAAAAATTCATTCTGGTGTCATATATACCTAATTGAAACAAATAAATAAATAAAATTTAAAAGTAGTCAATTTTAATTTTTACATTTTTGCAGTTGAAGAAAATGGCCAAATGTGCCCAGTTAGTAAATGGGACTTTAATCAGATCCATCTCATACCATAAATCATGGCACTTGATTCTGAGTTAGAAAATGCAAGAATAACTGGGAACTAAGCTTGGCTTGTGTGTAATTGTAAGTCAACAGAGCTCACGAGTAGCTTTGACACTATAATTAAAGAAGGGAAAAAAGAACATGTTTTCTTGGGAGAAGGAATGCAAGAGGTCTCAGTGGAAGACATCTTCTCACCTGAGGTACCCAAACCAGAGTAAATGTGCCTTCTCTGGCCAAACTATTAAAAATAACACCTGCACTGGATCTCATCATTCTGTTTGTTTCTTATTATACAACCTGTCAGAATTTAATTTACATATCTGTTTGTTTAAAGTTTGTTTTGCTCTATGAGTGCTGGTCACAAGGCTACTTATTCCCTATTGTAGTCCCAGAACTTCCTAGGCACCTATTAAGCATCCCAAACCCACTAGCAATAACAACCTCTATAGGGTACATACTATATGCTGGACTCTGGTCCACACACTTCACATGTGTTCACATCTTCATCTTCTCAATGAGTCATATTAGACTCAGAGGGAGAAAGTAACTGTGTCCTGTGTGGGTTCTTTGGCCCACCACTGGTCTTCGTCACTCCCTGCCCTGTGGTTCCATTGCCTACCATTTTCTATCCTGAGTTTCTAACAAATTGTTGTTAATTTTTTGTTTTTGATTATTTGCTTAATTATTACATATTTACATTTTAGATAATATAGAACATGTAATATATTTAATATACACATACAAAATGCAATTCATCTTTTCTTTTGTGACGTTGGACTATTCTTGTTGGATAAATCCCTGATAACACTAGTCATAAGACTGAATTTTCATATACAAGCTAAAAAGGAATAAAGACAACTTCTAAGAAATAATAACATCTAGAAAAGTAAAGAATAAAGTCTATTATATATAGATATATGCATTTTAATATATACATATATTTAATATATAAATGTATGTATTTAACATATATTTAAATATATGTTCTATATAAATATTATATATATATATATTTAAATATATGTTCTATTATTAATTGTCCATTTAGATCCCTGTGCTTGTAATAGAAATGAAATTCAAGAACTAGTTTCACCATTAAGAAGTTTACAACAAGACAGGCATATGCCTATAATCCCCAGGTATTTGGGAGGATGAGGCAGGAAGATTGCAAGTTCAAGGTCAGATGGGCATCTTAGGGAGATCCCGTCTCAGCATTAAAAAAAAAAAAGTGTGATGGGGTGATTCAGGATACAGCTCAGTGGTAGAAAACTTGCCTAGCATGCATGAAGCCCTGGGTTTGATCTTATGTACTGTAAACAAACAACCCCTCCCCCCAACACAAATTGACAACTTTTAAAGTGGTGAAGGTATCAACATTCTTGAGAAAAGTCTCTTGGAAAGACCAGTCACGTGTCCCTTGAGGTTCTCATGTAGCCTTGACCCACACAGTAAGTCAGTTTTCTGGTAAAAGGGGTTTTCAAGAAACCATAGTGTATAAATTGGTCAATACATGCCCCCCACTACTGTTCACTGTATATGTGTGGGGGAAAAAGCTTCTACAACTAACAGCAGATGTTAAACATATTGTTAAATCAGCTTAGAATAAAATGGGAAAATAGGAGCTTGAGCCACAACCCTAGGTTAGATGATCTGGGATAAGAAAGCGAGGCAAAAATCAGCTGCAGATTAGATAAAACTGAACTAGTTCAAGTTCAGAAAGCAAAATTATGAATAGTCTTACATTTAGTAAATATTCAATAAATATTTGTTTTGACTGATTTGATTTAAAGAGTGTTTATGAGAAGCAGTGGTCTCCCTTGTCCACCCACATGTCAGGACAAGTCATTCACTTAAATAGAAAGATTAGCTCTTTATTTTTAATCATCCGTGAGAACAAGGTTCAGGTAAAAGATTGCTTTATTCACTTATCTTCCTGCACCATCCCACACGTTGACCACCATAAATCATCCTCTCTCTGTTTTCTGCCCATGGGACCTGTAACTTCCATTCTTGACATGTCTATGTCATATGGGTGAAAGAATGAAGAGGAGTGTTTTCATTATCTGCTTCTGTAAACAGTCCAGGAACACGACACTGGATTTGGGCAGTTTATACATGAAAATGCTAATGTAGTTGAGTGGGAAAGTCACTAAAACTGAGAGATATGTCCCAAGGAGATTAGCAGTATCACCTTAAAGGGAGAATCTTGTTTTTAAGATGTAATAATTAGAATTTGCTTAAGATTAAAGTTACTTTGCTTTTTTCCCCTTCATTTATTTGAAGAGCACTAGTTAAAGACATAGCCACGAATCCATAAAAGAAAGGCCTACATTTCAGATTTACAACTCTTCCTGTTGAAAAATATGGAGGGGAATTGGTAGATGCTATGCCAAAAAGATATTCCACATCGCGTTTCTGCCATCCTGAGCAGAGGGGATTCCCCTGGCATGGGCCTACCACACAAGAGCCAATCTCTCTGTTTTCCCAAAATGGAAATATGGAATGGCAGCCTTTGGAGGAGTCTGATTATCAGAATGTTCATAAGAGGACAAGAGGCAATGTCTTTGATCACTGATTTCCAAATCATCTAAGCAGGGCTGTTGAGATTTAATTGCTTGAATTGGCTGAAGAACAAATAGATAAGTAGGTAGATGGTCATTAGCCTGCATAGGACCACAGGGCACACACCCACCACTCTGCATCATTGGAGGGCTGAAGAGAAAGTACTAGAATAGTTCCAAGGAGAAGATCTCACAGAGGGAATCATTTGACTGCTTTACTTCCTTTACAGCTGTGACCTCATGCAAACTCTCTAAAACAATGAGTTTCACTAGTTGTTGTCTTCTCTCCCATATCATTCTCTCTCCCTCTCCATTCTTTCCCTGTTCATTCCAGTAGAGTTATCAAGCCACTACATTTTTCAAATATCCATTTATATGTTTCCCTCCATTGCTTCCAAATTTCTTCCCTCTCCTACTTTTTGGGTTAGCAACGATAAGGTTTGTACACATTTGGCCTATTTAAATTTATAGTGAAATATTCAACTATTTTTGGAAATTAAGCAGGGCCTAAAGATAAGCAAATAGGCAGAGTGGCCAACAGCCTGCAGAGCACCATGCTCAAGTTTTATGCTGACTACTGCAATATACACCTCACCCATGACTCTCCATCTGTGAGAAAGATACACTGCAGTTGTACGAAACACAGAAGGTGGGAAAGACTACTATCAGAAATGGATGGAACAGCAGGTTCAGAGCCTGATTGACAATGGCTGTAATTCAACAATTGGAGTGGATACCTCCAACTCCATTCTCTGCTTCTCCTCCTATAAGGGTGATGATCCTACAGCCCCCCACCCTGCTATTCCTGGTCCTCATTGTTTTGGTACAATGCCAGCATACCATATGGAAGGTCTTTCCATAATGCTAGGGATGGAGCCTCCTCCTGGGATGATGCTGATAGGATCTGCTCCCCAAATGAGGCTGCTCATGGGAGGCCACATGCCAACAATGCCTAGATTTCCCCATGATGAGACCTCCTGCCTGTCCTGTGATGATGACCACTTAGGAATGACTCCTTCTGAGATAAGGATAAAGGGGAAGTTTCTTTTACATTACTTGCACATCACCAGGAAAGTGTGGTGCTGGTGATTCTGGGAACTTTCTAACTGTGTGACAGGAGGACTTGCTCCCCCTTCCTGCCAAAGAGAATATAGTTCTGAAAAGGACAAGTAAGATTAAAAAAAAAAAAAAGAAGAAGAAGAAGAAGAAAAAAAAGGATCATTTTCATTTGTATTGTGAAATGTGAAAATAAAATTGTCAACTCTTAGTTAAAAACAGAAGATATGTAGGTCTGTAACAAATATTTTGGGAAGGGTCTGAAAAAATGCAGGGCTGAGCGGATTCATGAATTAGGCTAATGTTGCAATTTAAATCTGGTGTGTAGCTGTTGGAACAAGAGTTTTCTTGAATAGTTGGATCCTTTAATAGGGAAAGGAATGACTCTTTTTTTTTCAGGTGGGGATCGAGTTTTGCTATTTCTTTAGAATCACCCTGTTTCTAATCAGAGAATGGGATTGAGTTCACTTTTGTTCAAAACAAAACCAGTAACAAAAACAAACCATAATTATTCAAACTCAAATTCTTCCCTTCTTTGTTGCACCAAAGGAAGGATTGGGAATTTGTTTTCTTATCTCTGTAACATTTTCGAGAGCATGTGGCAGGGACCTCAATAATTAAAGAAAACTTGAGAGTCTCAGCTAAAAGGAGAGAACAGAGGTGCTTTTTGGAGTTCTTCCAGGGATGCCATGCTAGGACAGGGAGAGTTCCCCCATCTTAAGTGTGAGCTGGGAGATTCAGTTTTTGCTAAGTGCTCTGCTCTCACATGGCACATCTAATCTGAGCCTCTAATTCCTCCTGTGCAAAGGAAGAGGCCATAGCAAGACTGTAATGAGGATAATTGAAATACCCAGATACTTTTTGAAGTACTATACACATATAAAATACGCAGATGGGGACTTTGATGAAGCAATTAGGTGAGAACTTGTAGTTCTGTTCTTTTTATTTTTGTTTTCTTAAGGAAAATATTCAGCCAGGATCTGCTAGATTCCTTGTTGGGATTTTTAATCCTTTTGGGGTCATGGACTTCTATTAGAAGCCAATTAGAGCAATGGAGTCTCAAGTCTGAGAAATATGACCTTGCACACCATGTACACACACACATTTTGCATACATATGTAATGTCATGCCTTGCCTCTATCAAGTATACCATAGAATAGTGGGGTGAGCAAGAATTCTAGAGAAACCTAGACCTGCCTTCAACTTCTACTCTAGCAACTAGCTAGGACTATAGATAATTTACTTATCGTTGAGCTTCAGGTTAGTTTTATCAACTCTAATACACCTAATACATGTTGTTGTAGAGCAGACTCATGTACTCATGTTTCCATTAATGGTAGAAGTAGTAGTTATTTTTATTATTTCTTATGTTTTCATGAAGCCCTGAGGTTTTGTCTAGGTACATGCCTCACAATATTCTGCAAGTGTGGAACTTTGAGTGATCTATGGATAAAGATTACTCCAGGGAGATTTTTCAAATTAGAAAAAAGATAATTTTAACAAATATTTAAGCTCCACCAGTGAACATGTTCTCGACTTGGGAACATTTAGTAGCCATAACCACTAAAAATGTTTTTACTGGAAAGCGTAGATAAAAATGTATAACAGACTGACAAATGCAGCTGTAAATCTAATTTAAGATTTTAAAAACAGAACTGTTGACTGGGTAATGTCTATCATTTGGACTTTCATGGAGATATAAATCTGTATTGTAGTTAGGATAAAATATTTTGAAGTCAATTAGGCCAACATAGAGGGTTATATTAATGGGATATTTCACATTCCTGCCTCGGTCAGTTTCTTTGGTTTTTAGTATCTTATCATTTCCTCTATGTTAAATATATTCTGGCTTAAAGCAATCATTCTTTTCGTATGGACCATATCTGTCTTGTTTTCTCTTTCAAATTGTTTCTTTCCCCAAGTTTCTGATGTTAGTCAGCATAACATCTAACATAATTTGGATTCCCCTTTGCATTGGGGTTTTTTAACAATCACATCCAGATGTTGTTTTCCTTATCGTCTGATTCCATTCAATAAAGTTTGGATATTTCACAATGTTTTACCATCCATAGTTTCCTTCACATTCTTCCTAATTCCCAGTGATTTAGATGTTCCCATAATCTTTTCTGTTTCCAACATGGAGTCATGCAAAGGACATTAGTGGTCATTTAGTCCAACCCCCTGTGTTAGAAATGAAGCTGAACCCTTAAGAGACTTTGTGACCAAAGTTAGTAATAGCCAACATTTGCCAACTCTAGGGACAAACCATGCATCTCCTCCCCCGCCATTCCAAGTTGGCGTTCTATGTGGTTGACCACAAAAATATTTTTAAACTTAAAAAATCGTTTCATTTATCAGCTATATTCTGAATTCAACTGAGAAATATGTTTAGAAATCCCCAAGAATGACTGCAAATTAGAAATGTTTCATTTGACTTTAAGTATGTGAGTTTTAAAGCAAATCATGAATCATGTGCCTCTGAACTTGAAATAAATTTGTGCTTCTTCGATTTCTATATTTTTGAACATTTTAAACAAAGAGGTCGGTTTTTAAACAATAAGTCTTCTCCATTTAAGCTGTTTCCAAATGTAAAGTCTGAAAACGAAGAGCAGTGAAATCATCAGTAGATCATATGTCATCTAGGGCTTAGGGGCATGTGTAGAACTTCAATATTTTTCTCACTAGAAAAAGCAAAGTTTAAAATCTAATTCATGTGGAAAGGAAAAACCAAGAAGAACTAAACCTTTTATTAAATAAGACCAAAAAAAGAATATAATTTAGAAAATGTATACTATAAATGCTAGTGCATAAAATGCCTTCATTTTAATCACAGCCCACTTTTGATTTAACTGGTATTGAAACGAGGAATGCAAAGGCAAGTTTAAAATATTTTTTTTTAAAAATGGGATATCCGCCAAGTACTAGCAATTGAGTAATTATTTTTCCCCACAGGACACTTTGGGCTCATTGGAATGTGGCTTAAGATCATAATTAGATTCAAAGAAATCCTGATGCCAATGTAATGTGGAATTTGGTCATGATGCTCTTTTCAGGAACATATTAAGCTTTATTTGGAGAAACATATTCTAATTCTGTTTTAGAAGGATGTACAGTAGGGTGGGGAGAGACTTTCTGCTCAGAAGCTTGCATCAAACTTATATATGTAGGTATAGAAAACTTGAATTTATTAATTCATTCTTTATCTTTAAAGTAAACAGTTACTGAGCCACCAACATATAAAGAATACTGTACTTGATGCTGGAGATCAGAAGTTAACTCTGTTTAAAACAGGGTAATTCCCAAATTTAGTTTATATATATATAAAATTTCTTTTTTGAGAAAAAGAAAATGAATGTGGAAATCTGTGAAAAGAAGAAAAAGACCATAATAATAATAACTACCATTTAAACATGACACGTATAAATACTATATCACACACTTTATGCATATTATCCATTATTGTTTTACTCTGTCTTCATATGTGCCTTATTAAATAGGTACCAACATATTCCATTTTTAGGAAGGGCCATCAAGGATTAGAAAAGTTTACTAAGGTATTTTAGGTACTGTAGCTAACACACAGTGAAGCTGAACTTGCAACACAAACTGATGTCAAACCTGATACTTGACCCTGTAACACAACAGTGCCTCTAGAGGTCCTCAACAGTTATTTCCCAGGCCGAACCTGTTTAGTTGAAGCTAAGTTTTAACATTAAAGTTGAATTATTTATACTCATTCTTGGAATCACCTTAAAGCAAATTTTAACATACCCAACATTTAACATCTTGTAGATGTATCTCATTACATCTGAAATAACTGCAACATCCAAAATTGTGACAACTAATTTGTAATTCAAGTTTGATGATTCTTTTGCCCCACACCTTGAAAACTAAGGGTGTCACCAAAAATCTGGAAGTTTGAAGACAAAAGTGCAGTTCATAGAATTAACAGTTGGCATGGGATGCTGTCTAATGCAGGTCATTATAAAATTTCTGGGTGGTATATGTGTTGAACTCGCTTCATCTGTCTGTGCCCTGTTAACCCAACGTACTGAGAAGGACCAGAATGACCTGGAACACAGATGTTTTAAAGCATGGACCTTTGTTTTGGTCAACCCAAATCAGGTACTCCAACATCCCCAAATTTTAGCTTATTTAACACATATAATGAGGCAAAACATTAGAAATTGGGTAGAATCAAAGTTTTATAATATCTAATATGACTCAGACTTTATACCTATGGTATGGACCATGGCATGTCTGGGTAATAGATACATTTTTAAGCAAATGGGAATTTCAGAAATTTAGAAACAGTTCAACTATTCTATTATCAGTTCTTCACCTCTAAATTGAAAGATTAGTACCAGTGTGAGACTGGGCTGCTTGCAGAAAGATAGATTACAGTTATCAGAAAAATGATGGGCTGTATTTTACAAAACAATCTTGCTTCCTTGCAGTTTATATTATCTAATAAACAACATGTGTAAGGAAAAAAAAATCTTCTGTGATAACATAGTATATCCTCACTCTTGGAGACTCACCTTTTACTTTCACATAGTAAAGATACTGGAGAGTCTTACAGTCATTTTAAACTCAGTGTTTCTCAGTGCTATTGGACAGGTACTGCTATCTTTCACTCTTCCGTGGAACTAGTATTCTGTGCAAGATGGCAACATTCACATTTGAATAACAATTTTGATACAAAATGGCTTTTTTCATAAAGTCCCCTTGAGTTCTTTTTGTTGTTTAATTTTTGAAAAATTCAAACATACACAGAAGGAAAAACAGAATGAATCCCATATACTTATCATTTAGATATAACAACTATTTAGGTTGTTCCATATGGCTTTATCTATTTTTTGAGGTGATTTAAAGCAAATCTCAAGCATCATGTTTTATCTTCATATACTTTAGTATGTTATCACAAGTAAATACAAAATTTTCTTACATATCTCAAACACCATTATTCCTTTTAAAAATTAACAATACTTCTCTAATGGTGTCTAACACAGTCATTATTGGAATTTATTAAAATTTCCTCTATATGTCTCTTTTAAAGTGCTCAATCCAAACGCCTTTAATATATTCACTGAACTGTGCATCCCTCATCACAGTAAATTTCAGAATATTTTCATTACCCTCAAAAAAGAGTCCCAACTCCCGCTAGATATCATTTCCAGGTGCCCACATTCTCTCCAGCCTTAGGCAATCCCTAATCTACTTTCTGTTTTCAGAGATCTGCCTACTTTGGACATTTCATACAAACAGAACATGGTCCTGTGTGCCTGGCTTCTTTCACTCAGCATGATGTTTTCAAGTTTCTTCCATGTTATAGCATGTATCTTTACTCCATTTGTTTTTATGAAGATACCACATTTTACTTATCTGGATATACATAACCCAGTTCTGGTTGCTTCTACTTTCTCATGATTCCTTTATTGTAGAAATACTTTTTCTATGAAAAATTTCAAACATGCAAACATGAGAGGGAATAACGAAATAACCCCCTAGGTAGTATTCCGTAGTTTCCACATTATCAACTCATGGCCTATCTGGCTTCATCTATACTTTAGTGCTCTCTTACTCTACAGGTTATTTGGAACAAATCCTAGATATCATGTTATTTTATAAATATTTTATTCTGCCTTTGTAAATGATAAGAACATTTTCTTCGGAAAAATCACATCACCATTATCATATCTAACAAACAGTAATTCCTTCACACCATCAAATAAATGGTTCACTGGTATTTTAGCATTAAGTAAGAATTTTGTTTTCATATCTTAGAGTTGAATTACCTAGTGGATATTAAAATTGTCAAAGGCAATTGATTTATTGATCGGGTTACCTGATGTACTGAAAAACTAATCATTCTTCTTTCTTTGAAATTGCCAGGAATGCAGATTTTCCATAGTAAGAGCTATCACATGCGGAATCTGTCATTCCTGGGTACCCCCACAAATGCCTTTCCCAGTTTTAGATGTATGTAAGCCTAGAGATCAGTAAAACTGGCATTTTGAGATCTGGAAGAGGCAAGTTGGTCTTTGAACTCCATGAATTGGAACATCACGATATTGATATGTTGCAAAAAGAGCAATCCACCATCTGGGAGTTCCTTGTGTAGATCCAGGTCATATATGAGATTCTAAGTCAAGGCCACAACACAGAGATGGACCAGCACCATGACTGAGATGGAGGAAATTCATAACAGTGAAGCTACCAGACAAGATACAGTCAGCTCTTTCAGTCAAAATGTTTGAGAATTATTGATTTGATAAATGTGCATTTATTATATTTTTCTTCCCTCCTTGTAAGAGAATTGTGCTATTTTTTTATCGAAATCACAACAGAGGGTTTAAGATGATTTTTAAATTATTTAAAAGCCTCTAAAATTATTTGCACATAAGAAATATTGTGTTTATTTAGTCTATACAAAGGAAAGAACTCCTCTTCTACTCTTTCTACTGAATAATAGTTTTTGAGAATACATGTTTTGTTTTACAGTAAAGTGATGATTACATGATAGTGAATTTAGGAAATGGTGAAAGAGAAAGAGAGTGAGAGAGAAATCAGTGTTGCAGTGTCTCAATTTTGTGACACAGATGTGTGACAGTGTTAAGTGAATGAGGAGAAAGGGATGAGTGTAATATTGAGTGTAGACCATTGGTGGTAATTAAGTAGGAGGATTTGCATCTAAAGCAGTATTTCTTAGTACTTGGAAACCCTTGAAGTAGCATGTAAAGGTTATGTTTGAACTTAGATGTGTGTTTTTGTGGTATTTTCTGTTTTGGAAGGACTACAGCTTTCAACAATTTCTATACAGAGTCTGTGACCTTTCTCCAAAATATTACTAAAGAGTCATTTGAGGATTTAACAAAAAAATCCAATGAAATTCTTTGAAAATAATGTTAATTTCCCATATTTTCTTATCCAACTAGAAATTTTAAAAAGGCCAAGCACAGATCAATATTGGCTGAATAAATGAATAAGTGGACTAATAACTGCTTCTCTTAATTTACTTAAGTTTTTGAGATTTTGGTCAAATCAAAGTGTAATCATTTATTGATTGCTCCATTGAATTTCTAGTGACACTCTAAGTGTTCAATAGGAGGCCTAAATGCAGGCAGAAGACTTTTTCCCTGTAAGAGGCTCAGATCTTCCAGAGGTCCTGTGTCCTGGTAAAACATCACTAATGCAGTGCGTTTAAGCACTAGATTTTAGAGTCCAATGAAATGATACTGTTCATTGGCTACATATCTGAGGGAAATGCTGGAAATTATTTAAATTCACACTAAAAATATTTGTTTGGCATGCTGATACAATCTAGACCCATCTATCTACTTTCTATTAACCTTCTTCGATGAAACATTGGGACTGTAAAGTTCTTTGCTATCTAATGGGTTATTATTGAGAGAAACCCAAAATAGAATCACACTCTGGAGCTGGCAGTTCCTTTGAGATCACGGCCATTGTGTAATCTTGTATTTTACTACTTCTGGTCTGTTCATTCATTAGGAAGAAGGGGATTCCTATTCCACCCTTTGGTCAAAATGTCATTCCATTGAAGACAATACAGTATTGAAAATATCAAAGATTAACACTAAATCTCATCATTATGTACAACTACAACGCACCAATAAAAATGTGAAAAGAGGAAAAAAAAAAACTTTTAAAAAAGATTAACACTAGCCACCTCAGGAAAATGACTCAACGTTTCATATTGACACTGAAAATACTTCTGAACCATGATGCCTTTGCCTCTCATTGATGACAGTTGGACCCAGGGTGTCTGTCTTCTGGATGAAGCTGTTTGCACAGTTGTGCAACATACAACACCATCCTGAGAGAACAAATAAATGCACATTACAGCAGGAAGTGAAGAGTGCTGCTCTAACTCCAACCATGGGGTAGCTTTGATTAGTTATAGTGTCAGCACTGAGTCATAGGCCAGGGGAGCAGGGTTTTTAAAGGCCCTTAATGAGTAGCAGGACAGATGCTACATCTTATCTGAAAAAGACAGCCTAACAACAAGGGAACAATCTTTCTTGAGTTCCTGCCTCGATTTGCATTTTGGAAGCAAGAGAAGGAAAAATTCATTTAAAATAGATTATCTGATGACAGGGAGTCAGACTTATGAAAAGAATATTTAAGCTTTATACCAACGAAAGGAAGAATAAAATACATTTCTTACTGGAGCATAATCTTTGTGAAATTAAACATGTATAATGATTATACTCCAAACATGTCAAGAAACCCTGTAATAACAGTGAGGTCAGAAATGGAAAAGAAATGAAAAATATTATCTCATCAAAAGATATATATATATAAAATATTATATATATTCAATTGCACATACATATATATCCATATACATTAGAAAAATTTTCTGCCCTACCAGGTTAATGGATTTATTGTATTATCATACAGACACATAAGATTAATGTTAGGCAAATATTAGTTCCAAATTACTTCTGAGTGAAATCAAGGTAAAATATTTAGTTTAAGTTTGCTGTGAACTTGACAGATGTCTGATGGATATCTTGATGAAATGATGATAAAATATGCCTTAATTCATTTTAGGGAGATTCGTATTTTTCATTTTCTTTTGCAACTTAAATTCAACTCTCTAAATTTCTGTTTTCTGTTTATATTCAGATATGTCTTCATAAATGTGACTTCCCAGAGAAAATATAATAGACACAAAAATCAAATCAAGTATAACATGTTAGAAAAAAAAGACTTGCCTAAGAATTAGGCATCTTTGATATCCATTCTTTTTCTCCTGCTAAACCAGTGGTGTAACGTTGAGATTGATCCTTCTGAACCCAGCTTATCTGATCTACAAAAGGAGTCCACTGGACTAGATTTTTAAAGAGTCTTTTTGGTTGTATAAAAATAAAATTCTAAGTTGCTGTGTGAGCTAAATCAACATTGCCACTCTGGTTAATTCTAAGCCTCCACTTCCTTTAAAATGGAGACTAGTTTATATGAATTTTACAAAAACAATGGAGTCACCTCTTCTCCTTTCCACATTGCCTTTGAACACAAGTTTCAGAATTTTTTTAGCCTGTATGGTGGCATTGTGGGCCTATTTATTTTCCCAAAGACCTTTAACTCTGATGATTTGATAAGAAACAATATTTTTTTCCAAAGGTATTGAGTTATTCCCTTGGTTTGTATTAGGGTAGATAAGTCCTTTGAGTTTTTAAATGAGTTTACATTTTCATTCCATCTCTTTGATTCAAGTTTGAAGGGATTCTATTTTGGCTATTTTATCTCTCTGCCCCTAGGAAAGCCAGACTTTAAGTTATCCCCAAGGTCTCACTGGCAGCATTCCACACCATCTGCAATGTATAAATATATTCAGTTATTCAGTCTATTCCAACTTAGCTAGCTCTAGTAATTTTATATCATTGGAGTCTTTGAGGAGAAAGGCATTCATTCTGTACTGATTTATTCCTTACTGTTAGTCCTGAACTTTTGATTCAGCTGACAAGTAATCTAATACAGAAACAAAATTGTATGATTTTTCACAATGAGTTAGGTAACACACAGAAAGTTCTGGAACCCATTCATTGTCTTTATTGTTGTCGCCTGGCTGAACACATTTGTGCACCCTTGACAGATTCCAGATTTGAATTTAGAAGACGTTAAAGCAGGAGAAATTTTTCTCAATAAAGGGTATTCGCCTTTGGAACTCCTCACTTGATTCAGCTTTTTACTTGCCTTCCCAACGTGGTGTCAGGCTGGTTTCTTTGATTATTTGTTCTCTATTGAAAAAATTCCTTTTTTATTTTCTTTCCCATAACTATGATAAAAGAAAACATGCTTTCATTTGCTGGTGCATGGTTCCAAAAATTTGATTCTTAAATTTAAATATTGGATATGTATTTTTTTAGACATTCATGCATATAACTTCATACACATGAGAAAGCTTGTAAGTACAGAATAATTGATCATGATAGAAAACCTTGTGTGTGAGGTCTTGGTTAGGAAAGAAGCACAATGAAGAACAAGGTTCGGAAAAATATCTGTGGGAGTAAAATAGACAAGAGCTCTGATCCCAGCTCTTGCATTATTAGCTGTCACCTGGAGAATGTCTTTTTAACTTTTCTCAGCATGAGTTTTTTTCATCTGTAAAATGGGATTTGTTGTAAAAACTAATTTATATTAATCTGTAAAATTTACTCTGCAGGATAGTCTTTCAGTAATTGAAAGTTATTTTTAAGAACCTCTTGGGTATTTAGCATCGTGTTTGTCTTTGGATGGGATGCAGAAAACTTTCAAAGTATGACTCTCTTCAGGAACTTCTAATTTAGATAAACTTCAAACTTTGTTGAATACAATGCAACAGGCTTCATATCCCAATCTTTCTTCACTCATTTATTAACTCATTTACTTAATAACTGCTTCTTATATGCTACATACCGTCCTTAAGGTACATAATAAAAATCAATAAAAATATACAATTATAACTGAATTTTTGTCATCTAGACATAGCAATTTAATGCATGAAAGTGTTTGTAAAGACATCGTTGCTTTAGAAGGCTTGGGTAAAAATCTCAGCATAATAAGAAACTCTCTCAGTAATTCTGGGCAAGTTTAAAAACTGCTTTGTGCCTCAAAAATATTCCATATCTGCAATATGTGATAATAATCACATATACTTGCAAGTGAAGATTAAGTGCATTAGTATACATAAAGTGCACAGAATAACTTCCAGCTTATAGTAGGACACAGAAGACCAGTAAAATGTTAACTTTATTTTGCATCTTGTTGCTATTCGCTATTTTCCAGGAATCAGATTTTCCATTATCCTTTAGGGAACAGCCTTCTCCCCATTCTCAGACAATGTTTTAGCCTTCATGTGGACCCGTGGCTTGGCTTATTTAGCAGAGTTCATTTTCTTCAGGCATGGTGAGTGGTACAGCCAGGTCAAATGATAGTTAATCAGAATCAAAGTCCTTTCTAGAGCTTTTGCTTTTTTTTTTTTTTCCAGAAAGATACATGTGCTTTTCTAGTAGAATTAAACCTGAGTTGATATAATCCTAGATTTCTAGGAATCTTTTTGTCACTGTCTGGAGCTAGATAATGATACCATTGTGGAAAAGGATAGAACAAGAAATTTGGAACAAATCATACTAATTGTAACGTGTAAGTCTCTAGATTGAACAATGTCAAAAACATTGCCAGTCAATTTTTCTATCTCCTTTCATTTTCATTGGAACCTGTGTTTGACTAGGTTAGCCTGATGGTTTATGTTGCTTACAAAAAATTCCTTCACTGATAACTTGATTATTTAAAGGTTGATGAAATTTTATGATTATGGAGTCCCTTTTCTTTTTTCCTTTCTTATCCATCTAATATAGTTATGTCTTGACTCTTCATTGGCATTTGAAGAAGCTTCCCTCTTGGGTAGAGCCTGTGATTGTGTTTTCAGGACTAGATCATTTCCTGAATCTACATGAGGCGACTACTGCATAATCAGGAAGAAATAACAAGAAAGAAATGATGGAAAGACAGACATAGATTGATTCTATTATGGGTAAATAGTACACTTTGTGCCTGGTAAAAAGAATAATAAAATAATATGAATTTTTTTAAAAAATAGGTATGTAGCAATATAAGAAACCTAGCATAAAAATTCTAGAAGAAACCCAACTAGATTATAGGACAATCAAATAGTCTAGAATCACAAATAGGTGGTTACAAATGTTGGTATATATTATAAGGGAAATGTAGTGTACAAATATTACAGTAAATAAACAGAACACCACCTAAATAAAAACAAACTATCACTAATAGTATAGCTGATATTTATTGAGCACTTAAACATTCTGAGGGCTTGGCAAGCACTTCATCTATTCAATCCAGAAGTCCTTGGGCTTTCCTGTCCTTTGACCTTCACTTGTAATGTACCTCACCTCTCTTTTCAAGTATAGGGGTAAAACAAAGTATCCCTCTTAATTTCTGTAACATTTACTAGGGTTGGAGGTGGAGTTTTCTCTGGCTCTAATCATTTTTTCTTTCCCACTCAATTAGTTTTTTTCTGTCTTGTTTTGAATATCTATCTCTGATTTTGTTGTCACTGATTTGTCATTCTAACCCTACATTCCATGTTGTTCCCTTATCCTTCAAAGAAACAATGACAAAATGAAATGTACAGAAATTTGTAAAAAAGTTGTGTGTGAATGTAGAATTGAACCATGGTGTGGTTTACATTCATTATTATACTATGAATATCTTTAGTATGAATATATAGCAATCATGGTCCAATGAAAATCTCTAAAGCATTGTTTTGAAACATTGTCCTTCCTGTTGCCATGACCTTCATATTGTTAGGCTTATCTCCCTCTCCTACTCTGGGCCCCTTCCTCCTATCTGCTAAAAAACCATCATCATTTTATTTAATACCTACAACTGCCTTAAGAACTGCTATTAAAGTCAGATAAATAAATTTGCCCCACTCTAATAATTTGCGTTTAGGAATTACCAATTCTGGTTGAGACTAGGAAAACTCCTTTATATGTCAATATCTGTCCAAAGAAGCAAGAAGACCTATAACTTCATGACCTTTAAATGAGCTGCTAAAAACTCAGCATATGTATATGAGGAAGAGGGGCTAATGTGATGAGAAGAAGTAGTAGTTCTCAAAAATATAAGAGATATTTTTAAAAAATCCTTTGAATTTTTTATAAAGTGTGATTTACGGGTTTATAAATGGAAATGATTAATTAGTTGGAAAGATGCCAAAAGATAGAAAATTATTTTCCTTCTTCACCTTTATTTTTCAAAGCAGATCCATGCTTGAGAATTCCTTTTTTATTACTATGCAATCAAGATGCATTGCTTTCTTATAAGACAATTAGTTCTTATTTGTTTGAGTGAATGCTTTATTATTTATAAAGAAAGAATTGAACAATTTCTCCTACAAAATTTCTTCTACTTAATGCTAACTTGTAAGACTCATGCAGCAAATGAAATGTTCATCTCTGTGAAATTTATTCCCCCAATAGTTTTCACAGCTGGAATTTTATCTATAGTAATGATGATGATGATAATAATGGGAAATATTTTTGAGCATTTATTGTATGACAAGTAAATGATATGTGCATCATCTCATTTAAGTCTCCCAGCCATCCTGTGTGGCAAGATTTTTCTCTATTATTATTATTTCCATTTTATTTGAGAAAAAGAAAATAGAATCAGTTAAATCAGACATCCAAGTCACATCAAGAAAATTAGTAGTTGAACTGTATTTAGGTAGTAAAGGCTATATCTTGGTGAGGTTTTCATGTTTCTTGGTTGCTTAGATGCTTCCATGGTTGATTCTGTTGCAAATTGGCTTTATATCAACTGGTGAGCTGGTCTCTACCAAGGCTCTGTTTTCTGTTTTATAATTAATGATTTCATTTTGAAGAAATGCAATGTATAAAAGACAATGGGAAAAGAACTTGTAATCACTAATGTATCATCAGACAAATTTTAAAATTAGAAGTTTCCTTAAGGATGAATAACAAAACATTCAGAAGACATAGAAATGTCAACTGACTTGCTCAAGGTCAAACAGTTAATTTTATAACCACATTTGCCTTTGTCAAAGAAGTTAAGTGTTTTAAGTAACTAATTTATTTTAATGTTGAGAGATCTCTATAAATCTTCCTGCATTACTTAGATAAATAATTTGCCACTAAAATTGTTTTTCAGTAATTTTGTTTGGCTATTTTAGTGTGTGTTTTTCATAAACTCTAATGCTGAATTTCTCATCAATTCAACCCTCCAGATTTTATTAGGTTTTGCGTTCTCGGGAAATAACACTATCAAAGCAGAGTTATCTTCACATACGCAGGACAATTATATTGATATATCATGTGCTGTATTTTAATTTCAAAATTATTGCCTCATTGTTTCTCCTGGAGCCCAGTTTTATTTCTTTCTTCTTATCGTTAAAGGTACAGGGACAAGTAATTCACTCTTGAAAAAAAGAAGAGGAAAGAAAAGGTTTGCTTAAAAAATGTAGCTAGAAAAATCTCCCACAGAGTGAATTCCCACAGTGTTATGGAGGATGTAAATTTAGCCCAGTGTGATTCAAACAATCAAGTTAGGAATTTTAATTTAATGGTTTGTTCCTTTGAATTGTTAGAAACTCACCTCATTGTGCAAGTTGTGTTTGAATTGGAGAAAATTAAACTAAAATGTGTTGAATTTACCCCAATCAGGTTATTTTGGGAGGTCTGATTCACAGGCTGAGTGATGAATTAGAAAAAAAAAAAATGATTCAATATATACAAGAAGAGGAGGCTTACAATTATTTAGCTTTAATAATAATCACTCTATTATCCTCAATACTTTAGAATTTAAATATTTGGTTTTTGTGGTGTCTATATTGTCTTAGCAATTTTAATGTCTTATTTTCATTTCAACATAATCCCACATCCCCAGTTCTTGGTATGTTGGTCAGAAACCTCAGTGCCTCACAGATTAGAGGGCTTGGGAATCAGTTCCTGCCTGACTGATTTGGTTGTGCAAATAAAATGCTGGGGGAGGAGAGGAGAAATTGGATGAAACAAGAGACCAGAATAAGAACCAAGTATTTTTTATAAAAACTTGGGGAATAGTCCAATGGGCCAAATGGGTCTAGACAAATATGGCTTATGTTTGGAATTATAATTGTAAATTTGGTAAAATATAGTACTCTTCTTGGAAAGTAAGAAAACATATAAAAAGCCCATCAAGAGGAGAGTAAGCTGCTTATAAGCCTTTTTTTTACGTGTTTACCCATAAAGAAAGAATGTTAATAAAGTGAGTTCTTTGATAGTAAAATGGAGTTCTTACCACTAAGAGGCTTTAAAAGTTAGACCAGGCAGGGACTTTACAGCCACATGTATTGTTCAATTTTATTTTAAATATATTGAGACTAAGGCCAGAGATAGCATCCCATGCCCAGGACCATGTTGGCACTAGTTAAGGTGGAAAAGATATTCCTTTTCTCTTCTTGCCATGTCTCTCTCCTTGCCTTTTCTTGGGTGTTGTTTAGGTCGCAAACAGCTGTCATTGCTCCCTGGTCTCTTTCCTTGAACTTAACATTGGCATCAGCTCAGAGCACATGCCTCTGCCTTTCTGAATTTTCATGGCTATGTCACATATGTGGAATAACTAGGCAAAAACAAATGTTGATAATATATTGGCTTGAGATTTTTCTATTGCCCTTGGGATTCTGGGAACCTCCAGCCTTTTTGAAGGTAAATCTAGTTCTTGCATTACCATAACTTGAGCCTTAGAGTGACCCCTCAAAACTGGGTGGGAAGTGGGGCAAGGGAATGGTACTGACAAAGTTACCAAAGGTGAATAGTTCCACCGACTTTCCTTTCACCATTTATAAAAGGCATTTCACAGGTATTGATGAAGCATGTTAATATAAAACTATTAGGACCGCAGAACAAAATGTAGGTGTGAGAAAGCAAGATTTTAATAGAGATGGACTATTCAGCCCACTGCACTGAATTTAATAGGAGTCCCCAAAACCAGGAAACCTGGGTTGCTAAAGATTTAAGTGGCACCAGCGTGGTGGCACATGCCTTTAATCTCAGCAGCTCAGGAGGCTGAGGCAGGAGGATTGGGAGTTCAAAGCCAGCCTCAGCGCAAGGGAGGTGCAAAGCAACTCAGTGAGACCCTGTATCTAAATAAAAAATACAAATAGTGCTGGGGATGTTGCTCAGTGGTTGAGTGCCCGGAGTTCATTCCCCAGTACCAAAAAAAAAAAAAAAAAAAAAAAAAAAAGAAAAGATTCAAGTGACTTTAAGTCTCTTAACTTCTCTAGTCTGAGTTGCTTCAGATAAATAAAAGGTATGGATTAGGTTATAGCTTAGCTCTTTTTGTGTTCTAATAAGTTCTTTTAAAATAACATCTTCGTTACCTTTGAAATATGGAAAGAATAAATAAAATGATATAGACTAATAACTTTTTAAAACCCTGATTGCAAAATTGCCCTCAGTGAAGATTAGCCTCATTTATATAGTTTCCCATTGGGCCCTCATCTCTTACAAAAATCTAGATGCTTTTCAGTTTAATGTGTGTTAACAAGATATTTGTTCAGTGCTTAGAACAGTAATTTTAGGAAGTACTTTCCTCTTCAGAATCCTCAACAAGCAATCCTTAAGCACTGACTTAGTGCAGGAAACTCTTGGCATTGAGAGTTCAAAGAATTATGGAATTTGGCTGGGGTCCTCAGTGGAACTTTCAGAGCTGTCAAAAGGAATATGATCAAGGCATATTTAATTAAGTGACAAATGAGTGATTTAGAGAATAATTGTAGTTTGTAGTCTGTTTATTTAACCACTTAATTTTTCTATATAGAGGATTTCTGATCTTTAAAATCTATCATGGTTTAAATAAATCTATTTCAAGTTGACTTATCTAACAGTAAATAACAGGATTCTTGTTAATTTGGAGGTCACTCTAAATTTTTTTTATATTTCTCTATCATGTGAGTCTAATGATGATAGGCCATGGTAAAGAAACAACTCTGATGTTTGTATCTAAAGAAATATATGTTACATACATTCATAGCTTTTCCTGCTATGCCAACACTGTCCCAAATCTCAGGACACTGCAACACTGCTGGTAATCTATGCCATCTCTTTGTGACCACCACTTTATAACTAACTAAATGATTTATGATTTCATTTGATATGGCAATATACATGGTTTTAAAAATTGCATTTCCCAACTTGCATTATAGCAAGGGTAACCATAAGACACAATCTTATCCAGTGAGATATAAATATAAGCCACAGACTGAGCTTCTCATGAAGGGTAAGGGAAAGGCTGACCCTGGTAGCAAATGTCCTTTGCCTTCCCACTTCCTTTCTGTAGATGTGGATGCAATGCTAGATATAGAGTAGTCCTGAGTTTACAGGTAGTAAAATTGGGCAATGCAGAAGGCAGGAGAGAGTCTGGGCTCTTAAGTGAGTGGTGAGACTGTCAGACCAGCCATGGACTTATTATTTCAAGGTTTCTCATTCAGTGAACAAAAATAGAAGTCTTAATCTGTGTAAACCATAACTGGTAGGGGTGCTTCTATTGTTTGTGACTGAATATATTTCTTAATGTATATGAGTGAATACTGTGTACAAAGTGCTAAATTTGCTGGGTATGTGAAAGCCTTCTATAAGTTTCTAAGTCTCAGGAGGAAGACAGAAACCCGAGTCTTCAGAGAAAGATATGGTTTAATAATGTTGAGCAAGAGAACCAAATACTTATTTCTACTCTTGGAAATTTAACTTGTTATGCTCCCTAAATTTTAACTTAATAGGAGTCACACGTGAGTTTGATGGTTGAAATAAACTTGAGAAAAAAATTGTGATTACCCTGTGTTTCAATTTTGAGATTTCTCTGTTCTTCATCTCTTCTGTCTTCAACATAGTAATAACCTAGGAATTTCTAGGATAGAGAACAGTGAGAGTTGATATTATGATAATAGACATGGATCAGACAGTTATATATTTAAGAATGGTATTCTACTATGTCATCATTTCAATTTCAACAATGCTCATTTAGATATTATACTCACATATATTCAGATGTTACCCTCTGGAATCTGTGTGAATGAGTGCTTAAATTTGGCATATAAGTTTTACTGTCAGAATTATTCTTACTTTAAATTCTTTTTTGTAGTACTTTTTCTCTCTGTGGCTAATTTTCTGGTTTCTTTTTGGTATTTATCTGACTTTACAAGCTACATGTGCATATGTGCAAATTATTGCATGGGGCAGGAACAAGAATGTTAAGTGCATGGCAGATACTGCCCCCCCACATCTTCTGTATGTTTAACCCTAGTTTGCACCCCAAAAGACTCAGGGCCCTTTCTCACTGAGGTTAGGCTGCCTTAATGTCTTCCTTAATGTAGTGCTCTAGAGGGTGACAGCAAAAATATTTGACTTGAAACTAAAGATGAAAGTCACTTGCCAACCATTGAATTGGGGGGAAACCTGGTACACTATTGCTTGAATACAAGGCTTGGCTAAAGCCTCATGTTCAAAAAGGGACACTTTTATCTTCAGAAAGCCAGGGATTTTCTTTCAATAGTATAAGAAATGTATTCCCCCCCAGGAGGTGGATTCACAGAATAACTTCTATTTAGTTTCATTTTTAAATCTGCCTACCACCCACAAAACATTATCTTCCTCAATATTGATAGTCAGCTGCTAATCTCAGTTATTTCTCTGGTTACATAAACATGAAAATGTTTCCTTTAGAATTGTTGACCTATCCTAGTTAGAATAAGTTATACTCCATGTATGTATAATATGTCAAATACACTCTACTGTCATGCATAACTAAAAAAGAACACTTTTTTTTAAAGTGAAATCTTATTACTTATAAAATTTAAGAGTTATAATATACACAATGATTAAGAACATAGTTTTCAGAATTGTGAAAAAATATTTGGTGTTATAATTTTGTTTATCTAATTTAAGTTTTAAAAAAGAAAAAAGAAACTGGTCAAATTAATGAAATATTCCCCCAAAATACTACTTCTATGTATTCACTGTATTATATTTCTGTTGTTGTTATAACAATTTAGCATGAATATAATAGCATAAAACAACAAAAGTGTTCTTTTTTTTCCCCTTGTAGTCCTAGGGGCCACATGTCCTAAAACCAAAGTTTTGAAAGGCAGGATTCCCTCTGGAGAATGTAAGAGAGAATCTTTCCTAGCTTCAAAAGGCTGTCTGCATTCCTTGGCTTTTGGCCTCTTCCTCCACCTTCAAAGCCAGTAGTGTGATGTCTCTATATCTCTCTCTGGCTCTAACACTCTTGCCTTCCTCTTATAACATTCCCTTCTTAAGGTCTTCAATTTAATCATATCTGTAAAGTCCTGTTTGTTATCTAAAAAGATCTATTTACAGCATCCTAGGATTAGGATGTAGAAGTCTTTGGGGAGTCATTTTTCTATAAACCACCCATAGCCAGTCACTTTTAGTTATCTGACAACTAACTTAACATTGTCCTTACCTGCAAAATAAGAGAGATGGATATAATTATCTCCTTTATCTGGAAGAGGCAATGGGATTTCAGAAAGTTTAAATTAGTTGTCCAGGAACACAAAAGGGGTCCAGGGAGGTGGGATGCAAACTCTGTTTATCTGAACTTGCAGTCTGGGATTTTATCTTTTTTTTTTCTCTAAAAATCCCCAGCTTTCATTCACCATGAGGCAGTCATTAAAAAAAAAAAAAAAAAGTACTTTAGCAGCAAAACTTTATGAAATCTTATCCATGCAATCGATATGTCTCACTTCAACATCCAGGGGTTCAAAAAAAGTTCATCTCTCTTTTAATATTCAAATTAAATGACTTCAAGCCCTTTTTGCTGCCATGAAAATGTCTCTTTTCTCTTTGGGCCATCCTTCTCATAACAATCCCCAAAACATTAAAAGTGTGTACTCAATCTATGACATATATGACACATGGAGAAAAACAAATCCAAAATAATCTAATGCATTTACCAGGAGCCAAGATTTCCAGTTGTTGTTGCTGCTATTGCTACTGCATGGTGTCACTGATGGAGATGGGGGTCTCACAGCTGCTGAGTTTGTGTCCCTTGGAAGATCACAGGAGACACTTACCTGTACACAGTAGAGTTTTTGGCTAATGATGGACTTTGGATGTAAAAGGAAACTTGGCAGAGCTATGCCTCTTTTCTTACAACTCTACTATGAAACTGCTCTTTCCCAATATACTCTATAGCTATTTGTCCAAAGCATTCACCCCTACAGTGTCCTTGGACCTGCAACATGAGGGTTTTCCCATCTTAGAAACATATCACACCCAGGGCTGGAGAACACATCCAGCCTTGCCTATCATGCCCCAGGTTCAATCCCTAGCACCTCAAAAAATAAAACAAGGAAGCCAGAAACAGACCCCATTCAGAATGAGCCTCCTTTATAACATCCATTCTGAATTCATGACATTAGAGAAAGTCCTCCCTTGGTCCCAAGGTCTATTCTACTTGATACATACAAATAAGTGTTTCTTTTGAGGTGTTAGAACTAGATTAGGCTGCAAGGAAGAACAATAGAAGCATCAACTATTATTGGCATGAACAAGAAACAAGCTTCTGTTTTTCTTCTCATATTCTGTCTTGGTTCCTTACTTCCCCAAAGTCTACCTGTAGTCCAAGGTGTTTGATAAATCTAGAACTAATGTCATTGTATCCATATTCTAGTCAGAAGATGGGGAGAAGGGCAAGAGACCCTCCCTTTAAGGACATTTTCTTTGCAGCCCAATATGTAGCACTTCAATGCTCAGATGGCCACATTTATCTTCAAGGGAGCAAGGGGAATGTGAATTATCTTCTAGATGGCCAAGGTCCTGCTAAAATGGAAAGATGCTGTTCCTGGGAAAACAGGCCCCAGTTAGCAGTCTCCATTACAGGGAGGACAGCCAATCTTATTACACAGTCACCCCATTTTTATAAAACAAATGGGATCAGAGATTTCCTAAAGCTTTGCCCACTCAGCCTTCTATACCTTTGCTGTGGTCCTTGGGGCTGTGCTAAGAAATACAGTACTAGAGAACTCATTTTGAAGACCAGAGTACAAAGATGACAACTCATAGCTCAGAGTAACTGGCTTCCTGCTTTTGATAAACACATTTATTATTTTTTTTCTCATAAATTTAAAATTCACAGAGAAATGAAGAATAATATAGGCAAAATAATATGCCTACTCCCCTACTCCCCAGACTCATCCTCCTTGCAAAAGTTCTCATTGCTATTTTGAAAAAGTAAAGCATTTCAGGTTCAGCTAGAATTCCTTGTAATTACCCTAGAGAATCCTTCCCCTCCTTCTCTATGTCCAGCTCTGTATTCCTTTATTTGGAATATTGTGTCAAGAACAAAGACCCATAATATATATATATATATATATATATATATATATACATACATGTATATATATGTGAGTGTGTGTGTGTATATATATATACATATACACACACACACACACATATATATATATATATATATATATATATATATATAACTTTATATATGTATACACATGTATACTTACGTGTGTGTGTGTGTGTGTGTGTGTGTGTGTGTGTGTGATTTTCATTTTACCAGGATTCATTTGTAAGCTAACAGGAATAAAGTTGTGTGACATTTTTAGCATTAAGGGAATGGGTGGTAAAACACTTAAGACTATGGTCTTTGGGACCACCTGCCCTCTCCAGCAGGTTGTGGAAATACTCACTTATTCAAATTAGAACCTTGAAACTTTGAGTCAGGGCTCCTTTTGAGAAGGAACAAAAAGGAAAAGACCCTCCCCCCACCACTACCACCACTGAAATCAGTATGAATAAACACACAGAGAATTTTCCAGGAATCCTGAGTTCATGGCTTTGTTGAAGTTCTGACATGTGGAGGCGAGTGACATCCTGGCCAGGGGCTGGTGTTATAAGAGGAAGAACCAAGAAACCCATGTAAAAAAAAAACATGCCCCATTTTCTGGTTCTCTCAAGCCTCATTTCCACTGTGACTTCTTTTCTGACTGAATTAATGGAACCATTTAACAAATAAGTCTAAAAAGCCCGATCCAATAATAAAGTTTCTTCATTGGTTGATTACAAACATTTTATTTTAAGCTGTTCCTTTTATGTGAAATCAGGATGGAGTTGTTTAGGGTTCTTTTCTGGTTTCTATGATTTAAAGAAAAAAAATCAGAGGTAATTTTCATGGTTTCTTTAATTCGTATCTCTTTCAATTTCATTTGAGTCACTTCCCCTTTGCATCAATGGTTCCTATTTAAAAGCAGTGCACTGGGAAGGAGAGTATATTTAGTATAAAGTTGTGCCTGTAAGAACTGACATCAGTGCAGGATTGGAAGGGTTAATTGAGTTAAATCTCAGTACATTTTTCTGAAGCTGTGTTTAACACTGATTATTTCAAGGTGGTTTTTATGATCACTTCCAAATGTTTTAATGAGGCTGTTTTTCATTTTTCTCAAGACTTCTTATAAAAATTTTTTCCTTTCCATATTGATTTTCCAGCCGCTTTCCTTAATGCTGCTGTTGGCAGACCCATCCATATACTTTTGCAGTTTGTTCAGGAAGATTCCTCTTCCTCCAAGCCCCACCTTTCTTCCTGTCTCCTGGGTGCTTTTCATCTGAGGAGAACCCTCTTCTGGTCTGATTTCGGGTGGTTTCTTTTGCAGCCTCAATCCAGGTCAGATGTAGTTTTTATTTCCATTTGTCTATCTTGGTGGTAGCTATCTCCTGTTGTCATCTTACTGTTTAAATAGAATAGAATAGAATCTGCAAGATTTAAAAATGTTATCTTTTTTTTAATTGATGATGAGAATTGAAAATGTGTTTAATCATGTTTGCATTCCTTTGGTTCCAGCCTTAGAAGCATGTTCCCCTTTTTCCACTTCTGAGTTTCCTCTGCCTGGCAAGGGGCCCCTTCCCAACTGTATCAGGTAGCAGCAGTCAATTAGGCTGCCCAAGGAAGGAGGGCTGTGACACTTGTCACATGCCACAGCTTTTGGACAGCTCTGTGTAAACACATGTTACCAGCCAGCCCAGGCTGATGTCAGAGATTAGAGTCAGAATGTGCCTGCCATTCCTTCAGACAGAGGTCCTGTTGGGTCATGATAAACAGTCCCAAGATTTATGGCTTCCTAAAGAGGAAAACCAATTCCCTAGACTATTGCTGGGAGTGATATCGGTATGCCAGACACTCTTCATTGTGAGCATCTTGACATAGAAACAAGATCACTCATCAAATGTGTTGTTATACAGTGGTGCAAGGAGGGCTGGGTGTTTTCTAAAAGGTAATGATAATAAATGGGCCTCTTGTCCTGATTTCCTTTGTCTCACCCTTCTATTTCAACCTAGAAACCTAAACTCAATTTAGTCTAAAATCTTCATAAATATAGCTTTCTCCCCTGAACTATCTTACTTATACAGGCTTATTGAGAGAGTCTGTATTTTTATTTTGAAAGCAAAGAGGTCAGGGTACATCTCTTTTAATGGACAGGAAAAGCATGTCTCAGTTGATGTCAAGGTCTCTGCCAAGATCAACAGAGTTGAAAGCATGAATATAGTACTCTCTAAGTAAATATTTGAGGATTTAAACTTGCTGATTGGCTATTTCCCTTACAATGAACTATTGTATGTGAATGATATTATAATAGTTCTACTGCTGTATAAGGAGAAGGTAAATACATATGTAACTTGATTAAGAAAAGCTTTGTAAAATCTGTATCATCGTGGTACAATGTTAACACTACTTTTTAAGACTAAACTACCAATTTAATTGAATTGATAATACTAAAATAACAACAAATAATAGATGAAAAATCAGAATCTATAGGACCGTTCAAATGGAACAGTGAGAATTATCCAATCATTTAAATAAACACTATCCCCAAACCTTAGATGTCTTTTCTACACACATCGAAACATGTGAGTATTTGGAAATGTCAATTTGGACCTAATCTTTTCTCCTTCCAACCAGATGTCTGACACCCTGTGAACAGGGCAATGTGTCTGGCTGTGTGGTTAAAAATTCTGCATTAAGCAGAATTGATCAACAGTATATGTTGAAGGACAAAAGAGGTGGAAAAAATGTCTTTGAAAAATCATAGAATCAGGATCTCTGCAAGCTGAACTAGGGTCCCAGGCAATTCCTTTTTATGTCTTTATTCATGCCCACAAAGGTGATTAATTGAACTTTAGTCCTAGTTGCTTGAGCTAGTCCAAACTCAACAGAAGAAAAGGTTACTTGAAGTCGGGGTATCTTATTAATAAGATTAATTGGCATAAAATTTAATAATTGAGAAAGAATACCAAAAAGAAAGATAAAGTAGGGGTTCTAATGAAAAACAGGTACTCATCCCCAAGGAAATATACGTGAGCATGGATGTAATGTTAATACAAAGAAAAGGAAAAAATGTGTAGCTGCTGCATGTAGTGGTGAGTTCCCTCCTAGGGCTACATACTGACTTCCAATTCTGTTCCCCCTATTATCTCCAACTTAGAAAAATTCTGCTGTTGGAATTGAAATTCTCCATGCTTTGTTTCACCCTAAGGGAACACATTCAGTTTTTCTGGAAGTTTTTATTTTGTGAAAGCTAAATCTCATCTGCTTTTATGTAGGCAATGATGTCCTTTAACAAACAAAGAGCTGGCAGTCCCCACAAAATTTAGTAGAGTCTCCTCAGTGCCCCACGAGGGGATGGGAAACACCAGATCGCTCCTACTGGCATCTGTATCCTCATTCATGTTTTATCTTTTCTGGCAAAGCTTTTCGTTTTTATTTTGCTGACTGTGACCAATCACAGGATTAGCCTCAGTTCTGGGGAGTCAGTTTTTGGATTCTGGCCCCCTTGCTTTAACTTTTCTGTAAGGCTGATTGATGCTGACTCCTACCTGGCATATGTTAGTTAACCTCGGTCTTATAGGCTACACTGTAGACTGCTTGAGAAACCAGTGACTCCAGCTTCCACAAGGTCTCTGACTGCTGGCATGATTTCTGGGCATGGGATATTGTACCACGTGCTGCATCTCCACTTGTGGGTTTGATGGGCTTAGGTGGCCAGGAGAATCCTTTTAATTGGGAGGATAGAAGACACAAAGAATTGGAAAATATTTCAAATATATTGTTATGAATTATAAGTGATGGCTGAAATTCTGAGAAAGGTGTCACAATTTATTAAATGTCCACTTGTAAATAAGTTTCAAAAATTCCTGAGACCAATTGTTGCAGACAAAAATTACCCTCATATTATTGCTTTGGTGAAATATTTGCCATCTCTTTTGAGACAATAGAAATGAGTCAAATAAGCACCTTTATAGATTGATTTTTTCATGTATTAAAATTAGTTACATCTCATTTTTAAAGTGTGATTTTAAATCAATCATAATGCCTTTTTACCACTTGGTATATCTCTTATTTTGCTAAATCACCTTTCTGGGGTAAGGTTAATGAAACATTTTAGAAAGGTCTATCAATGAGCATTTCAGATTGTGTTAGTCAGCTTTTCAGTACTGTGACAAAATACCTGAGAAAAAGAACTATAAATGAGGAAAGATTTATTTTGGTCTGTAATTTCAGATGTTTTAGTCCATGGTCCACTGGCTCTGGACCTGAGATGAAGCAGAACTTTATAGCAGAAGGTCATGACAATGAGAAGGTACTCACCTGATGGCAGCCAGGAAGCAGAAAGAGAGTGAGGGGAATGGGGGAAGGATCCAGGGATAATGTATAGTCTCCAAGGCATGTCCCCAGTGATCCACTTGGTCCAAAGGGGTTCTACCTCCTACTGTATCCATGACCTCCCAACAGTCCGTTCAGCTGTGAATCACTCAATAAATTAATTCACTGATGAAATCAGGGCCTTTTTGATTCAGTTACCTCCAAATCCCCACCTCTGAATATCACTGCATTGGGAACCAAGCTTTCAACACATGAGTCTTCAGGGGATACTTCATATTCAAACAATAGCAATTTATGTTTTGGTATACAGTATAAAAGAGATAGCTGGCAAATCAAACTTGATTTAACTGGTATTATTCTTTGTAGATGCATTCACATAACAGTGTGAATTTAGTAGGAGATACAATTTAGAAAACCCACAAATTAAATCAAGACTAGATAATCTGTAGAGAGGGGAGAGGAGAAATTTTTTATGCGCTCATCCAATGAGAGAAACATGTTCTTAACATGGTGCTGGCTCAATTGCCCATGGTGCATTGCTTTCCACCCTCCTCTGCATTTAGGCACCCATAGTGCTTATGATAAGTTGAGCACAATTTGGATCATCCATGACCAAGCTGTCCACCTGGAAGTAATACCATAAAAAAGATCAAATATAATTCCAAGTTATAAAAGGTTGTGTTACTACATGCTGGTTGTCCTATGAAGTATTTCATAAATAATCTGCAAATGAGATGCATGTATTATACTGAAGTAGACAGGATTTTCTTTAAATTACAAGCTAAAGCAGATCCTCTGTCATCTCTATAAATATCTTTACTTTCACTCACATTCGATAATTTGTCTTGAGTGGAATAGAAAAGAGGTAGAGACATAGGAGAGTGCTGGAATTGCTTCTGTCTTTAGGTACAATGTTGGTATTGTGTCATTCTTGGGGCCATCATCTATCCTAAAGCATCTTATCATAAACCCTACCTCTTCCTCAGCTTTGTCTCAAAAGATTACACATTTATATACTCGAAACCAAAATGTATTCTGAAAATTTGACAGCAGTTAAATCTCATCTCTGGATTTTTCCCAAAGGTCATAAAATTGGGAAATTAAAGGAATGTCCCTTGCTCCTTGTAAATATTGGTTTGAATGGCTAAGAATATGAGGAGCTGATAAAGACCAAGTTACACCTAACAAGGCACTGGACCTGTATTACACAGGTCTCTCCAGGATGCAGAACCCAGTGACCATTTTGCTGAAGACTAGAGACTTGGTATATATTTATTAGTTTGCTGTATCTGGCAAATATCCTTTTAGAAAAGATGAATGAAGAATTAAGAACTTCTATTTTCTTCTGTAATGAAACCACTAGTAAAAGTTGACATTAGTCCTCAGTGAACATTCTAAACTCTCAGCTTCTATGGGAAGATACTATCTCTTATTCATGGAGCAATATCTGGGCCTTAATGCAGAGTGTATTCTATGAAAATGGTCAGTAAATATGTGATCAATTTACATGAGGCAACCTGGAGAGAAGAATTAATAGAATTGGGTTTACCACCAGTTAGCATTTGAAAATAGAGAAATTACACCCATCTCTGAAAATCAACATCAAATGTTTCCTGTACTTCTAAAATAAAGGAATTTAGAATGTATGATTTATAATGTATAAAAATATACATGGATGTCAGATTATGTTTATTGATAGATCATGCCTATTTGCATTTAAGAAAATGACCCATAACTTCAATCTTTCCCTCGAAAGTGCTTCCCTTTGCTAGGAACTTCATGAAGGTCTTTACCCATCATTTTATCTGATCCTTCTACCAATCTTGTGTGGGCAGGCATTTTCATTCCCATGTTGCACACAAGATTGCTTTGAACTTAGAACTGTTACTTGCTGGGCAGTGGCAGAGGCTGGATTGCATCTAGAGCTGCCTAATTTTTTCCAAATTGACTCCAAGTCAATTTACTGCCTCTGAAAGTATGAATTTTGTTCATCAATCAATAGAACATTTGTTATTATTAATTGTCATTAAAATTCAATTCCTATGAATGAAGAAATTAAAAATCTTCATTCATATAATTATAAACTTCTTATAGTCCATGTTATACCAAGGTCTAGTTATATTGATAGGTAGTCATACCACTGGTGGAAAAAAGGTGGAAAAGAAGGAAGAGATTTAAAGGGGGAGAAGATATCATGACAATCTGTCAATTATTTATTAATTAAATTCAAACTTTATTCATTACTGAAAATATAATCTCTAGTCATAAACACAACCTAAAAGCATGTAATTATTTAAATTTGTTTCTTTCATTGACTTTAGTAGAATATACGTATTTTCCATGACTCTGCTACTACAGAAGAGCAATATTTTAGTAACTTTTTAAGCAAAGCAAAACATTGGTTTAAGCTGAAATAAGAATTCTTATAGTTCCCATTCACTGTGTACTCTCCATTAAGCACAATTGGATAATAATGTAGTGTGACCACTGTTGTTCTCCATCTCCCCTTGCCTCCACATCAAGACAGTAGTTTTCATGATTACAAATGTGTTCATTTGAAATCAGGAATGTTACAGAATCACTAAAACCAACAGTTTCAAAGTTTACAGATCATTAATGTGACTTAAATTGATTTAGTGACTCAAATATTGCAATTATCCTCTACTAAAAACCTCAGTGGGGGATTTGAAAATACTGTAAAGTGCTGATTTAGAACTGAAATCCAATATGGGTAATCTCCCTCCCTCCCTCCATTCCTTTCCTCTCTGCCTCCTTCCCACCCTCCCTCCCTTCCTTCCTTTGTTTCTGTCTATCTTTTGGCATTACTTTCACCAACAGACTGCCCTGGTTTACATATTTGAAGAAATTAAAACAATATTTCTGGATAGTGTTCTGTCTTAATACAGGGGCCTTTGTATAATAACAAACATTTCTTCTAATGACAAATATTCTGTATTAGATGTTATTAAATTAACTCTAAGCTTTAAATCTTAATTTATGTGTATGAAGTTGAAACAATGCGGAGGAAAACTGAAGGAATTCGGTTATGAAAATGCATTTTAATTTGTGAAAACTCCTGGAAACAGGCTGTTGTTTGTGTTAAAGGCTATTTTATTTACTGCTGTATTGTGTGAGTAAATTTAATGCATCAGTAATTTAGATACCTGGATTCTGCAAAGACTGTGGATCTGGGGAGTTCTCATTATATATAAAAGCACCCTGCAGTGTTCTTTGCTTAGGGAATCCAACCTGTGTCTATAAACCTTTGCAAGGTTTTCTTGGTTCACCACAGGGGGCTGTAATAAGTAAGCAGATGGAGATGTTTTAAAATGAAAAGGAAGAAAAATTCATTCTGTCATAATTACAGTACTATAATGCTACTGAGGAACAATGCTAATGATCAACACTGGCAGGAGAGATGATTTGGGGATGTATTTGTGTGTGAGAGTGTGAAATCTTTACATTTCCAAGGGCAATTTAATAACTGTGTAGAGTGACTTGCAAAAATAAAAATGTTGAGACCAATGCTGTAAAGCAATGCTTCTTTCCACTCTTGCGGGTCCACAGCAGCCTGGGAATGCCAACCTTCTGGCACAGAATGAGCCATCAGCCGAGCTCATGTCTACAGAGATTCTCCAGGCATTATTAGGAAGTTCCCACAGCTCTCCGTCTTGCTGGTTTTCCTTTGTGTCTTTTCTTTTCTAAATTTAAAATAATAAAACTCTCTTTCCTGCTTTAATTTTATTCAGAATCCAATACGAAAGGAGAAAAAAGCAAAGTAGCTACTTTCAAAATGGTTTTTAGAACCTTAGAGCTCTGGTCACTGAGGCTCTCTCCTGCTGTAGGCTCCCTCTATAAATAATCATCCTCAGTGGACTGTTCTCGAGTGCTGGGGATGGTTTGCTTGATTTAAGACTCTGAATGCTTTAGATACAGTATGGATATCTGGGAAGGTTTTCATACTCTGCCACTACATGTTAGTCATTTCTATCTTCATTAGCTTATGTTAGATAGTAATACCTAGAGCCCTGAGTGACTGAATCAGAGCTTTCACTTGAGGGAAGATGGAGGAGAGAGATAAAACATATTGGGCTGTATCCGGGAGAATAGGAAAGGGCTAACATAGTAGTAGGAGGGATTGAACACTTACAAAAGAGTCTTAGAGCACTGGTTGTCTGGTAGGAAGAAATACCTGTGCCAAAGGGAGGTAAGTATTTTGCCAACCTGGTATTGCAATTGTTCCAATGGTGAAAACCCTCATTACACCTGAAGACCCTCGAAAACTGATGATGCTCTAAAACCTTATTTTGCGCAGGAGTTGGCTTAGGAAACCAGTAGAATAGTCAAGAAAGGAAGAAAACATGATTCCAACTTCCTAATATGGATCTCAGATGTGCATCTTGGTTTTTTTGAATATACCTTTGGTTTGGAAATCCACTTGGGAATACTCTGGAGCTCAATTACATGTAATTAGTATTTGGATTCCTCCTTAACTTAGCTATTGATGCCTCAGGATGCTTCAGAAGCAAGGAAAGATAGTAGTGCTTTCTATCTTAAATATACCCCAATCTCCGGTGATTTTCTAATAATTTCTTTAGCTCATTATATAGGTGGGATGAAAATTTTGAAAAAGTTCTTCTGATTTTTCAAAGGTGATTGTGGAGAGAAATGGTGTATGTATAAAGGACGGCACGTGATGAATTCTGTAATAAATCAGTGGTTGATTTGCTTAGAATATACGTATAAATAATGACAAATATAGATTGAGAATCACAGTGAGCCAATTTCTCCCACATCATCTACTAATTAATTTGTACTTCCCCCATTGTACTATACTTTTAGGAGGAGCAAATCAGGAATTTATGTGCACATCTGTTTTCCTGAATGTACTAACTTGAATGCTTTTGTATGTGATACTCTCAATGCTGGGTTTGTATGTAATTTTCACAAATGGTTTGTGCTTTGGTGGTTTGTGTAAGACACAAGGATGACTGTTGTCATTAGGTATTATTTTTTCTTTAAATATTTTCTTCTGCTTCATTCTTTTTATTCTCTCTTTTTTTGGACTCCAAATATACATGTATAAGGGTATCTAAAATTGTCCTACAGAGATTTAAAGTTCCATTCCTTTCTTTTCCCTAATATTTTTTTGTTGCTTTGTCTTCAGGTTGAATAAATTCTACTTCCTCTATCTGAAAATTTTTTAAAAAGAAATTTTTAAATATACAGTACAATGTATTTAGACAAATCTTACATACATGGAGTATAACTTTCAATTCTTGTGGTTTTACATGATGTGGAGTTACACTGGTGGTGTATTAATATATGAACATAGGAAAGTTAAGCCTGATTCATTCTACTTTCCTATTCCCATCCCCCTCCCATTTATTCATTCCCCTTTGTCTAATACAATGAACTTCTATTCTACTCTCCCCCACTTATTGTGTGTTAGCATCCTCATTTCAGAGAGAACATTTGGCCTTTGGTTTATTGGGAATGGTTTATTTCACTTAGCAGGAGTTTCCAGTTCTGTTAACTGCAAATGCCATACGTAATTTTATTCTTCTTTATGGCTCAGTAATATCGAATTGTGTATATGTACCACATTTTCTTTATCCATTAATCTTTTGAAGGGTATCTAGGTTAATTCCATAGCTTTGCTTTTGTGAATTGAGCTGCTATAAACATTGATGTGTCTGTGTCACTGTAGTATGTTTATTTTTAGTCTTTTGAGTATATGCTGAGGAGTTGATAACTGGGTCAAATGGTAGTTCCATTCCAAGTTTTCTGAGGAATTTCCATACTGCTTTCTTGAGTGGTTTCACCAATTTGCATTCCCACCAGCAATGTATGAGTGTACCTTTCCCCCCACGTTCTCACCAACAGTTATTGTTACTTGTATTCTTGATAATTGCCATTCTGACTGCAGTGAGATGGAATCTCAGTGTAGTTTTAATTTGCATTTTTCTAATTCCTAGAGATGTTGAACATTTTTTCTTATAGTTGTTGACTGATTGATTGTATTTCTTCTTCCATGAAGTGCCTGTTCATTTCCTTTGCTCATTTATTGAATGAGTTATTTGATTTCCTTTTTTATTTTGGTATTAAGTATTTTAGTACTTTTAATCTATATTTTTTTGAGGTTTGGATATGGGGTATCCTTCTAAAACTCATGTATTAAACAATTCAATAATTTTCAGAAGAGAAATGATTACAGTATGAGTGTTGTATCCTAATCAATGGATTAATCCACTCACCTGGATTAACTGGGTTGTAACTGTGTATAGGTAGGATGTAACTGGAGGAAGTAGGTCAATGGAAGCATGACTTTGGGGTTTATATTTTGTCCCTGGTGAGCAGATTTTCCTCCTATAAGGTGTTCTTTTCAGGTCTTTTGATACAGTTACAAAAAAGTTAATTGAAACAGAAATTGAAACAGAGAAGTGAGGTCACTGCTATGACTAACTTGACCATGTGTTTCAGAAGCCTCTGGAGCTGCTTTGTTCGGGGAGTTTTTGAAAAGTTTAGAGATGGGAACTGGGAAAATCTTTGGAGTGTTGTAAGTGGAGCTTAATGGGTAATTCTGGCAGGAGCTGAGAAGACCACAATGTCTATAGGGAATGTGGACAGTGAAGACAGGGGCCATGAGGCTTCAGAAAAGGAAGACTCTATTGGAAGTTATATTAGATAGAAATAGTTCATGTTATGTTCTGGAAAAAAAAAGTTTCTTACATTTTCCTCATATTCTGAGACCTTTCATGATGCTTCATTTTCAGATGATGAGCTTATTTATTTGGCAGAAGAGTTTCCAAGGCAGCAGTGCATTCAGGCAGTGGCATGGATATTGCTGGAAGATTTTAGCCACATTTACTGTGATAATCAGAAGGAAGTAAAGATTTTTAAAGATTTTAAAACCTGCAGTTTGGTCAGAAAATTTGAGTAAAACTGGGATTAAGGAAGTTGTGTTAGTTAAAAACATTATCTGCTAAAGAGATGCTAAGTTCTTTACACAGGGACACTAAGAAAGTTGACTTGAAGCATCTCAGGAATTAGCAAGATCACATCCATCTCATGCTCAATGTTGTAAAAGTAAAAATTTCTTTGAGAAGAGGTTAGGGGAGCACCTTGCTTAAATGGAAGAGAGAGAGTCTAGAAAGTTTCTTCATCATGTTCATCTATGTAGGCCACTAGACTCTACTCTGCCATGGTCCCAGGAGGCTTGGCTACTGATCCAGATGGTGGAAGACCTTGGCATCAATCATATAGGGCTGGTTCTTCTGCAATACAGAATTTTGGAGGTACTAGGTCATGGAGGCTTCCACTGAGATTTCAAAGGAAGGCCTGGGAGACTAGACAAAGTGTAGCAGGGTCAGAGCCTCTAAAGGCTGTCCCTGAGAGGGTGGTGCATAAAGATGTGAGGAGGAAGCCAGAGCTGCAACAAAGACCCCCAAAATTAAGAGATGCCAGTAATGTGGAATGTCTGCCAAGGAGAGTTATAGGAATTCAGCACAGAGAAGTCAAAAGAGAGGCCATATGGCCTACAACTAGCAAAGCCATGGGGGCGCAGATGCACAAGCCCTTTGGAGAGAAAAATTATAATGCCATGTACCACAGATACTAGATGTGGAGCTATAGGACTTGTTTGCTCAGCTGGATTTTTGTCTTGCTTTGGTCCCATCCCTTTCTTATGCTTCTCCCTGGTGGATGGAAATATTTACTTTTCCATTATATATTAATATTTGTACTTTACTTTTGATATGTATTCTCATTGTTTAGAGTTTGTCTTCAGTGTCAGATGAAATTTTGGACTTGGTCTTTTGGGCAATTCTAGAACTGTTTGGTCTGTAGGGACTCTTGAAAATGGACAAAATGTATTTTGAATTTTGAGATGGGCATGAGCCTTTAAGGAAGGGGCAGAATATTGGGGTCTAGATATGAGGTGTTCCCAAAACAGTAAATGTATGAGACAATGCAAGAATGTTAAGGAGTGAAATGATTAGATTATGAGGCTTCTATTTTTGTTTGAATTATAAATAATAGTAAAGTTTCCAAATAGCTCTGAAACTATTGTGGGAATAATATTATTTTTCTTCATTTCTGTTGGGAGAAATATATTGATTTTTTTTTCTGACAAAAAAATGATACTTTTCTGGAATCATGGTGTTTTCTTTAAATATATATTAAATTTAGATAACTAATATTTTTGAAGGATATTAACAACTAGGTTTTATGTTACATGCACCTAAATTTTTCTTCTCTTCTTTGTCCTTCTCTTTGCTTCTTTTTTTTCCTTTTACGTTTCCTATATTGGAGAAAAGATTACACTAGCCTCATAAAGTGAGGCAAAAAAACTCTCTCTCTTCCTTCTGAAATAAATTGTGTAATAATTACCTGCTCTAAAAGCTTGGTAGAATTTGCCTGTATAATTGTGTGGTCCAGGACATTTGGAGAAGGAAGATGTTTGATTACAAATTCAATTTCCTTAATGTTTGTCTCTACATGTCCTATTTTATTTTTCCATCAATTTTTAGAGTAGGTAGCCAGTTTTATATAATTTTCAATTACATACATGGATTTTAAAGTAATACTCTACATTTTTTTTCCTTTTTTCTCTCTCTTACACCTTATTTTTCTTTGTTCTTCACTGAGGAGTGGTTCTGTCATTATTATTTTTATTTTGTTATTTTTGTTTCTGTTGCTGAGCTCTATTGTCTGCTCTCCACTGAAATGACTGCTTCACTATTTGTTCTTAATTTTTTTTCTTTATCTTTTAATTGCTTATGTATGTATATTGTCATATTTTCCCTTTTAAACAAGCACACATACATTTCTCTTCTTTATTAACTTTGTCCCACAAATTCTGAAATGTGCTATTTAATTTTTACTTTACAGTATTCCTTAAAATTTGTAATTATCCTGAGGGTCCGAATTAACGTGTTATTCTCCAAAATTTGGTGTTAGCAATATTTTCTATTTTTATTGCATTATGATCATCGAGCATAGTCTGTATTATATTGATTCTTTAGAATTTATTAGGCTTATTTTGTTTAAGCAAATGCAAATGTTTCATATTCTCTCATAGAGAAAATTATTCTCTCTCAAGTATAGATTTTTATGTTTAGTTAATAATTCAAATAAGTAAATTATATTATTCAAAGAGATCAAAAGAATATCAGGAGATCTGGGCTTTAATTTTATCTGCTATGTCTATTAAATCTAAAAAAAGGTGTTTTAAGAAATCGCCAATTTTTATCTTCTATCAGTTGTTACTTTATATAATTTGAGGCTATATTTGAGGAGTATATTCTCCACTGTTCTTTTTTGTGAACTAAGATATCATATTGCATCATGGTAATTCTTGCCTTGAATTTTATTTAGACAAAATTTAAGTTTTTATAAAACTTCTTGTCCATACTTCTTTCTGTGTAGCTATTCAGCTCTTTAAATTTTGACCCTTTTAAAAATTTCTTTTAATTGAATTGTATCTACTATAGAAAATATGTTATTGATTTCTTCCAAATCAGAAAACGTTGATGAGTTTGGTTCATTTATTATAATTCTTGTTAGATTTGGATTTCTTTCTGCCACTTCATTTAATCATTTCTATCTATCTTACTCTCATTGTTCTTCTTTCCTATTTTCCTTTGGATAAAATGGGTGAGCTTTTGCTGCTGTGAAATTTAAGCTGTGCATTCTTTTTGTTTATTTCTAAGATGATTGTGTTTCTTTGTCCCTAATAATTTTTATAAAACATTTTTTATTTTGTAAATTTTCTATAAAAGTTAAAGAGAAAACAATATAATGAAACCAATGAATAAACCCTCCTACTTCAATTTTTAGCAACATATTATAAATAGATTGTATATCCCTAATCTGAAAATACAAAATGCTCTAAAAATCCAAACTTTTGAATATGACATGACTCTACAAGTGGAAAATTCCACAAATGACATCAGGTTACAGGTTACAAGAAAAATATTGTATAAAATTACCTTCAAGCTATGTAAAAAAGGGGCATATTAAACAGAACAGAGTTTCATGTGTAGACTTGGGCTTTAGCCACAAGATATATCATTTATGTACATGCAAATATTTCAAAATCTAAAAAAATCTGAAACGCTTCTTGTACAAAGCATTTAAGATAAGAGATACTCAAATTATAGTGCTTTTTTCCCTCTGCAACTGTTTTTTAAATTATTTTTCATATTTTCTTCTTTTTGTTTAAAGCACTAGTTTAGTCTGTGCTTTATGAACAAAATCGAGACGTTAAGCTTAACAAAAATCGAAACGAGAGCTTCTCTGAAGAAAAGCATTTCTACAGAGCAAAGACAGCTACATTCGACCTATATTATTTCATTACTGACTTCTTCATTGTCTACACCCCAGTACATCTAAGGATATTTTAAAGCAGAGCCAATATTTTCTATTATTTCTCCATAAATATTTCAGAATATACCTCTAAAAGGAAAATATTAAAAACAATCACTATACAATTACCAAAATAGTGAAATAATTATTGTTCATAACCCAATATTCAGTGTTCCCATATTATTAATTGTCTATAAATTTTTTTGAAAATTTTTTTGAATCAGATTTAAAAATAGGTGCCTACATATAATTGCCTGATAAGTCTCACATATAATTTCCTGATAAATCTCTGATTTTTTGGCCATGTTCCTCTGAATTGTAGAAGGTTACGAATTACCTTAAAATGAAGCAGAAATGCAAAATTTTAGGCTCCATGTGAGAACTACCTCATTTGAGTCAATATTGTAATTAAAACTTCAGTTGTAAGAAATACATATTAAAATATGAGAAACACTGTTCTCTTGGCGGGTCCTTCTCTCTCTCTCATTATCATCATCATCATTATCATCATTATTTTGTGTGTGTAGTTTTGGGAATTGAACTCAAAAAGTGCTTTATCAGTGAGATACATCTCTAGCCCTTTTAATTCTTTAATTTTAAACAGGGTCTTGCTAAATTGCAAAGGCTGGCCTTGAACTTTCAATCCTCCTGCCTAAGCCTCCTGAGTCGCTAGGGGTACAGGCATGGGTCACTGCTCCAAGCTCTTAATTATTTTTTAGTTGATTAAAAAACTGTGTTACAAATCTCACAGACTTTTCTAGCTGATATTTTGATAATTGCTTCCTGTTGTGTTTTTAATACTGTGTTCTTAATTTTTTAATTAATATTCTCTGTAGATTAATAGATCTGGAGTTCATATTAGAAGCAGGCCCAGTTTTTTTTTCTTAAGAATTTCAAAATTGATGGTCTGTACTTCCACTAGAAGATAAACAATATTTAATTCCCCCGTTTTTGCAATGCTTGTTAAGCCTGTATTACCCTGAGATACAGTATACCCAGGAAGAATAGAATACATTCTTGATTCTTTCACTTCATTTCAGTTTCAAAGTACTGAAGTGAGTTATCAGCAATCTCAAAATATAAGCTAATGAATTGGTTTTAATTCATTCAGGCATTATTAGACTTTGGGGTTTAATATGTAACTCATATTTATTATTATCTTTATTGATGCTCAAATTTTCCCATCCCATCTAATACCAGGTTGTCTTCTCAGTCCTTTTGGCCTCAACTTTTTTGTCTTTTATTATCTTTTTTGTATACTAAATGTTACGGTTTGTATATGAGTTGTTCCCCCAAAGAATCTAATGTTGAAACCTTGTCCCAATGCAGTAATTTTCAGAAGTGGAAATTTGGGGGAACTGTTTGGATCATGAGGGCCTTGACCTCAGCAGTGGGTTAATCCATTGATTGAGGAATTCATATTTGATGGCAACATTGGGAGGTCAAGGAAACTGTAAGTGGTAGGGTCTAGTTGGGGGAAGTAGGTCACTGAGGATATGTCTTCATCCTTAGCTCCTTTCTCTTTCTCTGCTTAGCAGCTACTATGAAATTGGCAGCTTTCTTCAACCATAACCTTCTACCATGATATTTCTGCTTTGCTTAAGGCCCTAAGTGATAGAGCTAGGTGACCATGGACCGAAACTTCTGAAACTATGAGCCAGAATAAATCTGTCTTCTATGTTGTTTTTCTCAGGTGTTTATCCCAGCATTAAAAAGCTGATGAAGACAATAAGCTCTCTGATATGTTAATTTTATCTCCCTCTCATAGCAATTTTTATAAAGAATATGGTTCCTTTTGGTAAAACATGGATTTCAAGACCACAGTCTGATTATTAGAAACACTTATCAATACATGTAGCATCTCCCCATGAAATACAGGAAAGACTCACAAAGTTTTTGAGAATATTATACAGAGGAATCATTACCAGCTTGGACTGAAGGGAGCATAGGCAAGACAAAAATTAAAGAAATCTGGTTGATTTCCTGAAGTTGTACAGACAGGAAACAGGCTAATAAAACTACTCATCTGCAAACACATACTACTTTTCATGAGACTGGAAGGATAACTATGAGGGTGGAGCTATGAGTCATAGAAGATAATTTTCAGCACTTGAGAACTGATGGGGTTTCTGTAGCTGAATTCCAAAACTGCCTGGGATCAGGGACACATGTTTTGCCTTTTATTTAAAATATATATAGCTATTATCTAATGTCTATAACATCATTACATTTTTGGAGAGAATAATGTGTTTCTTCAATGTCATGGGTTCACATTTAAATAGGTATTTTACCATGGGATGGATCATACTCAGACACACCTACACCTAAGTGAGATGACTTAAGTAATGAGATACTTTATGTTTGAAATGATGATATGTAGATAAAGTTTTTAGACTTGAGGTAATGTCATGTTGGGTCAAGGCATTTAATGGCCTAGAGATGGGGATAAATGTGTTTGCACATGTGATTTTTGAGTTCTAAGTGGATGACTGTGATAAGCTGAGTAATGCCCCCTTAAATATATTCATATGCTAATCCTGACACATGTGAATATCTTACCTTACATGGTAAGAGGAACCTTGAAGATGTGATTAAGTAAAGGATCTTGAGATAATGAAATTATCTTGGATTGTACACTTGGCCATGATTAATGCAATCAAAAGCATCTTTAACACATTAATTCCCAAGTTTTCAATTCTGTGAATATTTTAATAATACAGGTGCATCAAAATAGGCTGGAAATCATAATCATAACATGAAACTTATATATATTTTACTGTCAGCCAGAATAAAAATACAGTCATATAAATAGGACAATGGGACAAATATGTATCTTTTACGCAGTGTAACCATTTTTAAAATTAGGACATGGACATACATTATATAATATACAAAGAAGAAGTGACTTTCATGACTTGTTCAACAATTACTTGGAGTGGAAAAGAGCACTTCAAATAAAGGGTTACATTACATATTTGACAATATGCGGCCAGTTTCCAGGACAAGGCTTATTTTGACACAATCGTCCATCAGAGCACTGCACATTACTATGCATTATGCATTGTTCCAATGTCATATTTATAGAGAAGCTATTTTCTTCCATGGATGATTTGCAATCCAGTGCTTTCTTTGAAATAAAATGACAACATAGTTCTAGAAAATACTTTCATGAATATATTTCTTCTATTACATACCAGTTATGTATGTAATATTTTATTCAGTTGAACATTTAGTAGAAGTAACTTTTGCAGCAAAGTTCATGCTATTTTCATAATGAATTTTTAATATTTTCAAATACTCAAATCATTCACCTACTACTTTTCCCCAAAAAGAGTAGACCTCTAAAAATACCATAATTATTTCAAAGTTACCGTAAATGGTATATTTGTTGCTCAACTTAAATTTTTATACATGTTCCACATCTGAGACAACGGAATAAAACAGGTTTTAAAAAAAGGAGACTGGTGAATCAGACTTAGGAGTAGCATATATGATTATGGAAGTGAGAAGTTGGAATGATGAGAAGACAAAATTATAAACCTATTTATGCTGTCCTGGAGTGAGAAAAGACAAGAAATGAGAACTCTTTCAGTATCTCCAGGAAGAACCAGCTGTTCTGACACTTTGAGTTTAGTTCAAATGGATTTGGGTTTCTGGCTTCCAGAACCAGAAGAGAACAAATCTGTGCTATTTTAAGCCACTAAATTTGTGAAGTTTGTTGCAACAGTCATAGGAATCATGTATATGTTAATATTGGTCACTGTTTATAGGACTTTTCATGGATAGATCAAGGAAATGTATGTATTATATGTATTTTTAGAATATAAGACATATATTGTGTTTTTACTATTACTTCTAAGGTAAATTCTGCTACTGAGAATTATTTTTATTACATTTACATCAATACCTATTTTTCTCTTATGCTCAAAACTTTAGTTGTCAGTGATAAAAAATAATTATTTACTCTGTCACAGATTACAAATAAACCACTATTAGAATTATAATACTGTCACCAAAAATCTGATTATCAAAAATTGTTTATTTTTAGATTACATGCTGCTGAGAGTATAAAATCAAATTACTATGTTTTAAAGTAATTTGGAATAGATCTCTGTGTGATTATGCCACCAACTGGAGATTGAATTAGTTCATTTGTTTCACTTTAAGATTTTTAATGATTGGTTTTTGATTGAATTTTATTTTATAACCATGTAAAATATTTTTATGGTTCCAACATTAAATCTACAAAATTTTAAAAGCTTGGCTTCTATTCCTGTCTTTTCCAATATTTCCTTCATCCTTTATGAGTACATACATTTTTGAATCACTGGACAAGTGTTACTGATTTATTTTAAAGAATTGCTCAGAGAAAACTTGTTCTTTACAATGCATTAGTAATATAAATAAAAATCTGAGGTCATGGAAATTTCAAAACATTTTATAAGTACACAGAAAAAAATTTATAAAGGACCCTGGACTCATCATCATCCTTATAACTCTCAACTAATGGTTTTTGCTTTTTTATCTCTAACCCCTACCCACTTCTTGCCCCCTTGTATTTTTTTAAAGCAAAATCCCCAAAATTGCAACACCTTACCCAGAAGTTTGTTAGTACATATATCTAAAAGTTAAGGAGTAATAAAACATTAATACCTCAGTGATTCCTTAGTAGCATCAAATATAGAATTTAAACTTTCATGCAATGATTCATTTTTTGAATCTAGATGAACATAGCTGCTTTTATTTTGTGAACTAGAATCCAAAGTAAATTTTACCTATGGAAAATTTTTTATTTAAAAACACTTTATTTTTAATCAATAAGTTCTATTTCCATAGTTCTTCTTTTCTTACAACTTAATTTATTTGCAATTACTAATAATTTCTTATTCCATAGATTTTCACACACTTGATGTTTTACAGATTGTGCCCTTGTGATGTCATCTAAGATATTTCTTAATGTATTCTTCATGAATTGGTATTTGGATATAGGTTCTTATAAGACTTCTTCAAATGTGCCATTTTGTTTTTCAATCAAGAGGCACATCTTGGCAGATTCAAGATGGTAGATCAGAGGCAAACAATAGTCTCCTGTTCTTCCAAGAGACAGAAACAAAACAACAGGAATGTAGCTGCTTGTTGAAGGGAATGACTGTGGGAAGGTGCAGGAATTCAAACGTATAGAGAGAAGACCTGAAGAAACTCAGATTTTGGATAATGGAATAGTGGAAAAAATAGAAAAGTTCAGAGTTGATAATATAATAGCATATGGGGTCAGGTGGAAAACCCCTCAGAAGTGGAATAGGTGAAAGAGGAAGCATTCCAGTGAACTACACTAGTGCACAATTTGACATCTGGCAGATGTACAATCTAAACAGATAATTGACCTGGTAACTACATAGAAAGCTGGAATTTAAGAAGCTTCTGGCTCTTACCAGTGTATCCTCACAATATTGTAACTGGGAGCCATCTGACTGCTCTGAGGGTCACAGACCTTTGCATTTTGTTATCTCTAGGACCCTTCAGAAATTTTACAGTATTGGTCCAGCAGGCATCCATTTAACAAGTCAGTTTGTCTTTGGGCGAGACACTGACACAACACCTGCTGAGACTTCAAGGTAGTGGGAACCAGGCTGTGACATGGAGTGGGGAATAGAAGTTTCCTTTAAGATTGGCAGTTTTGAGTCTCCTATTTGAATTTGGAAGAGTGAACAGTTAAGTATGATTTTGTATGGGAGCTGAATTTGGAGGCACTAGAATCATGAGCGGTGAATCACACAGATCCTAAATCTTAGGAAAGAAGTGGCCATCCAGGTATAACTGGAAGCATTTAAAACCACAAATACATGATGAGAAAAGAACATTTCTGAGATATATTATAGATAAATTTGGAAAAGTACAGGATAAAGAAAGAGTATTGCCAAAAGTACACATTAAAGAAAGAATATTAAAATCTGCAGGAGAGAAGTGCCAAGTTATGTTTAAAGGTAAACCTATTTCACTAAGCAGATTTCTGAGAAGAAACTCTAAAAGCCAGAGAGAGCATGGATGATATATTTCACATTGTGAAATAAAATATCTCCAAACAAGATTACTATATTCAGCAAAGTTATCCTCCAGAATTGGGGAGATATGGAAATATTCTAAGATAAGCATAAACTAAGGGTATGAATGACTACTATACTAGCATTACAGAAGATACTTGATGGAATCCTACATGCACAAGAGGAAGAAAGATAAACACAGTCATAAGAGCATGTGAAAGAATTAATATCACTAGAAAAGGAGATATACAAACAGGAAAGAATTATTAATACAGTAAACCTTTATTAATACAGTAAAACTTCAAAATTCTAAGATGCATAAGAGAGGGAAAAAAGTGAATAAAGACTATTCAGAACAATAAGGAGTAAATCAATGAAATGACAGGAACAAGTATATGCCTTTCAATAATAATCCTGAATGTAAATGTTCTTAATTATCCAATTCAAAGTCACAGATTGCCTGAATGGATTACAAAACTAGACCCAAAAATATGCTGTCAACAAGAAACTACTTCACCTGCAAAGAAATATACAAAGTGAAAATAAAAGATGAAAAATGATATTCTGAGAAAATGGTATCTAAAAGGAGCCAGGAGTAGTTACATCTGAAAAAATGAACTTTAATACAAAGTCAGTTACAAGAGATACGGAAGGTGACTATAAATTAATCCAAAAAACATTTATCCAGATTCAATTATGTGTGTGTGTATGTGTGTGTATATTTATATATATACTGAATGTTGGTGCACCAAATTTTATAAAAGATGACACTAGAAATAAAGAAAGATCTGTATACGGGGAAAAAATGGGAGTTCATAACCCACTTGAATCAAAGTGTGAAATATGATATATCAAGAACTATGTAATGTTTTGAACAACCAACAATAAAAATTAAAAAATAAATTAAAAAAAAGAAATAAAGAAAGATATAGACACCAATACAATAATGGTGAGAGATTTTAATGTTACAACTCAACAATAGATAGATAATATAAACAAAAAAGATCAACAAAGACACATGAATTAAATTACACTATACATCAAAAGACTTAATATACATATAAAAAATATTCACCTGAAAGCTAAATAATATGTAATAATTCCATCAGAACACGGAGTATTCTCTGCAATAAACCACATATTAGTTCATAAAATATGTCTTAACAAATTTTTTAAAAATTGAAATAATTTCTTGCATGTTATCGGATAACAAAGGAATGAAACTAAAAACCAAAGCAAGAGAAATTGCACAAATTACAAAAACACATGGAGATTGAAAAGTACAGTGGGTCATCAAAGAAATCAGAAGGAAAATTTAAAAATTCCTTGGAGAAAATGAAAATGGAAACACAACATACTAGAACTTGTGTGTTACAAAGAACCACTAAGAGAGAGATTTATAGCAAGGAATGCCTACATAAAAAAAGAGAGATAATTCAGATAAATAGCATAGTGATGCATCTGAAGGTCTTAGAAAACAAGAACAAACCAAACCCCAAATCAGTAGATGGGAATAAATAATAAAGAACAGAGCAGAAATAAATAAAAACAGAGATTAAAAGAATATGAAAGATCAATAAAACAAAAGTTTGCTCTTTAAAAAGATAAACAAAATTGTCAGACTTTTAGCTAAACTAACAAAAAGAAGGAGAAGACCCAAATAAATAAAATTAGAGGTGAAAATGGAGGCATTACAATGTTTTCAATTTGACTTCAAAGGATCATTGGGTAATATTTTCAAAAACTATATCCCAATAAATTTGAAAACCTAGAAGAAATGAATACATTTTTTGGGCACACATGATCTACCAAAACTGAACCAAGAGGATATTAAAAATAGAGGGTGGGTGAGTGGTGCGGAGGAGAGAAGAAGGCAAGAGAGAATAAAAGGGAGGGTAAATGTACATGATATATACATGTATGGATGCCACATTGAAACTCATTAATTTATTCATATATGTTAATGCTTATAATAATTAAAAGGAAAATGGCACTTATTATATGGTTTCCCTTCCTGCACACTTTGTCCTGGTCAGTTTCTAGATCTATTTACCATAAGGTTAATTGTTGTTTAGCAAAATGATGTTATTTTAATTATATCTATGCTTTATCTTCATTTTTAACTAGATTATCACCATTTTATTGAATTGGCTTTGCTTAGTGTCAAAGATCACTTGGATATATATTTGTGGGAATAGCTTTTATCCTCATCTCATTATCCTAATCCTTTATTACCATGTAGTTAACCACTTAGGAAAATTATATATCAACCTGGCTTTTTAAAATAAAAATAGCATGGTATTCATATTTATTCTTGTCTAGCTGCATTGGTCACCAATTCTAACACAATATGTAACAGAAGGGGAGATGTAAGTAGCCATTGTTGTTCTTCAATTTGTAAAACAGGCTCCAGCATTTCTCTATTTAGTGAGATCATTTGGATGGATAGGTAGTAGGGAGGTAGATAAAATCATGTGAAGAACATGTCAGTTCTAGTATTATTGGGTGTCTTGAATACAAATAGATATTGAATTTTGCCAAGTGCCTTTTCTATGTTTATGGAGATATTATTTTCTCCTTATATTGATTATAGTGGTAAATTATATTAGTGTTCTGTAATGTTGAAGCACACATATCCCTTTAGTTAATCCTGCTTAGTCATTAGAACCTGTCTTTAATGCGTTGTTGGATTGTTTGATAATTACAGAATTTATATAAAATTTCTATAGCATTATTTATAAGTCATATTAGTCTGTATGTTTTCTTAAGGGGGCAGTCCTTGTCCTTCTGGATTCAACTATTTTTGAGTACTTCGAACAAATAGGAATTGGTAGTAAGACTTTGGTTTTGAGGTCTTATAAATCTGAGGATTTTTTTCCCCCATCAGAGTTAAATGGCATATTGGCAAATATAAAATTCTACAAATCACAGACATTTTCTTTTACAGATTAGAAGTAATACCATATTGCCTTTTTGCATTTTTCTTTTCAGTGTAATTCCTGTCTCTTTTTAATATATCACTCTTTCATTTTGGAAGCTTTTAGAATATTGTTTTGATGTTATGAAATTTCACTACAAGATGTCTGAATGTAAGGTTTTGTTTGTTATTTTTAGCTCTTCATGGGCCTCTTTTCAGCTTTCTTTAAATTGGGCAATTTTACTTTCCTTACTTTTAATCAATATCATCCTGTATTTTTTTAAAAAACAAATCTCTGAATACTTCTACCCTCCATATGTTTTTGTTCTTATTTCTAATCTCCAAAAGCCTGGTTTCCTTTTATATATTCCATCACTACCCATTCCTGCTGTCTTCTGGGAATGTTCTTCTGTCTCATATTCTAGTTTATTCACTTGTTTTTCAATCTGGAGTTCTTTGTTCTCCATCCCACTTTCCGCGTGTCATATTCTACCTTGTTCTTTTTTGCTTCTTGGTTCTACTTCACACTCCTGATACCATCCACTATCTGTGTGGGGCTGTTCATTACTTTTATTCCTGTTGCCTGTTCCAATAGTGCTTCATATGGTTTCTGGTTTTCAATGCCTTTTAGTGGTTGTCACTCTTAGCTTTCTGTGAAGTCATTTTTCCCTAAAGATAAAGCAGCATTCAATTGTTTTGACCTTATTCTACAGTCAGAAATAATACATATTATTTCATGACCTATTTGATCTATATTTACAAGATGACATTTAAAAATATATTTGATATATATTACAAAATACTAGTATCTACCATTATGACGAAAAAAGCACTCTATTTCATTGTAAATTTGGTTTTATTAGTCATGATATACTACAGTGGGTTAATCATTTATGAGTCAATACCTACAGCTTGAAACCTATAGGAAAACATGTGGGGAAGACTGAAGAGCAGGCACAGCTAAGAGGGACAAAGGGACATGCCCTGGAACCACAGGCATCCCAACTCCCTCAGGTGAAACTAGTTTTCTTCACTCCATGGGGCAGTGATTCTGTATAGGTGTTCACTTCTAGATTTTGAGACTGGAGTAGCACAATGAGATGGAAATCTGTTTAGATAATAGATTAAAATCTTGGTAATTTCGGTGTAAATAAAGAAGGAATTGGATCTATAGATATTAAAGGGTAACTGGATGGTTTACCCCTAAAACATCTGTTAACCCCAGAAAGCTAATGGAAGGATAACCACACCCATGGGCCTTGACAGTTCCTGTGGATTTCCCAGGGTAAGGAGTAAATGTATTACTCTAAGAAAATGAGAACTGGGACAAGAGCAGAACTTAAAATATCTGCCCCATTGCACAGTTAATTGCTGCTACCAGACTGCCCTTCCTTGGTTGAAGGGTCTACCCTTCCCAGACCAATTCACAACAGCCTTTGATCTCTTCAGGATTTCTCATAGTTTTTACATTATTTCTTCAGATCAATGCTTCTTTTCCTTCCACAGTTTCTCCAGAGGGGATTTTGTTTTGGAAAAAGTCAGTTTTTTTTTTCAAGAACCTTAAACAGCCTCAAAAATTATACTTTTTTATGATCAAGGAGGGCCTCCATGATCATTCTGAGTTGAGACTGTCCCAGAATGGAAATTAGCATGAGAGAAAGAAACACACACACACACACACACACACACACACACACACACTTTCTTTTTCTTTAAGATTATCTTTCCTTTAATTTTATTCTGTCTTGCCTGGGTAGTATCCATACTTTCAAGTCCCAGGCTAGGCTTCAGTGCAAGTGAATTTTCTCAATGTCTATACATCCAAAGTCAAACAGGGGACTTGAGTTACTAACACACGGGGAATGCAGTCTATTTCAATAGCTCAAGGGAAACAGTGTTTGCCTTTGTCTGAATTTTCATCTCATTAAAGATAATTCAGGACACTGATTTTGCTGGAGGTACATTATAGCTCATATGTAGGATAAGAGTATGTGAAGGTAATCCAACAAGCAGATGAGAAGGCCTCTCACTCAATAGTATGATATGAAAAACTCCCCAAATTACCTCTCCCCTGAAAAGTACCTCCATACCTATTCAAACATTTTCAGGTTGGCCTTAAATTTTCCATCTGCTTTGAAATTTTTGTTACTCATACTTCTTTTGAGTTAGGCAAAAAAAAAACCCTTAGATTTGTTTTTAAACCCTGCAGACAAAAACCCTTTCAGACATTAGCACACAGGGTAGTATAAAAGTTGGCTAGAGATCACCTGCCCATGGGGCTAAACTGGTAATCTCTTCTATAGATTACCTCATCATCCTTCTATTCAAATATTCTTTACCTCCCCTTACATGTCCCCCAGATCTGTCTGCCACTTGCATTCATGCAGTTGCCCAAAATGATCTCCAAGTTTTCTTTGCCCATAATCTATTCCTGTTATTTTAACCTGTAAGTTTCTCCAGAATCCACACAGTTTTCTTACACCCCTGCTGCCACCATGGAAGGTATCTCTCACTGGATATGCCCCGCAACATCCTGACTAGTCTCCTATCTTCAATCTTGTCTTCATCTAATCTGTTCTCAACATATCAATACTTTGTAGCATCTAAAGTCTTTAAAGTTGCCCAATTACCTGTAGAGTGGTTTACAAAAATTTTTCTCCATTGAAACATACTCCAAAACACAATGCAGTTCCATTAGTATCAGCAAATAAAGAAGTTGATCTCATGAATTTATTGTATACAAAACGGGTAAGAGATAATACAGAGGGGCACATCTGCTTCTTTAGATAATGAGGACATTCCTGGAACATCATAGGTATTCAATAAGCACAAACAGAGGAAAGGTAAATTTGGTAACAAGAAGGAGTTTAAGACAGGTTCAGAGAATAAAGTTCAATGAAAAGGAAGGAGGGGAGAATATGGGAACCTCTATAGGTTTAGTTTTGTGTGTGTATGTGTGCCCATGTGAACATTCATATACATGTACACACACTATTGTGTGTTCTCCATATGGTCAGGCTGTTATGGATGATTATTGAATATGGAAAGGATTTTAAATATAAGACTTAATTTGATTTTGCCCAATAAACTGACATAAAATGTAAAGAATCTTTAAAAATATCCAGCTTCTTGCCTGTGTTTTGGAGATCCCTCCTAATAAATGAACAACTTAATTTCATATTTCTACTCTAAGACTCTTAGAAATTATAGTGCATGTTGGGACAGTGAACCCTAAAAACAAACAAACAAACAAACAAACAGAAACTAAACACACACACACAAAAACAGGGCTATGAATTCTGCTGTTCTGCTGGTAGCCTACAAAGAGATATCCAGAACAATAGAAAGTCTTAACCCTAAACCACTTGATAGACCTGCACAGAAATTAAAGCATATAGAAAGTTACAACAATTAAAACAGCATGGTACCTACAGAATAGGATATAAAAGATAGTATGAAAATATATCTTAGTATTTTAAAGAACTTAGTAGAGCCAGGTTTCAACATTCATACAACTCATTTTCTATATTTTAGGAAATGACATACCCAAACTTCTCTACTTAAGCCCAATCTGGGGATGGAGATATATATATATATATATATATATATATATATATATATATATATATATATTAATAACTGAGTCTTTTTGTCTAGAGCATATGTATGTCATAGTATAGTTTTAGGAACATTGATATTATGCTTGCTTATGGGAATTTTGGCACTTGGAAGGTTTCTTTTCTTAAACATATCCTTAGGCAATTAGATAATGAGATGAAAACAGGAAGATGGAAATGCTAATGTTAGTGATAATATAATTGAGGTATAATGGAAAATCAGGTAAGCTGAAAGTGTTGTGTCTATATTCTATAGCATGTTTATTGGGCATAAGTTCTTCTATTGTTCGTTCAGTTGTTAATAATAAATTAAAGATAATATACCAAATGATGAAATTATATTACAGAACAGGTATTATTTTATTCCCTATAAAAGAAAAGATTAGTAGAGAAATGGAAAAAGTAAACAGATTTTTAAAAATTATTGATTGGATATCAAAATGTTTTCAGTTTCATCTTTTTCATGTAACTTATTATCCCAAACACTCTTGTATACATATTAATTCCCAATGAATCAGAGATATAAATGAATAAAGGTAACCAAAAAAAAAGAAGAAGAAGAAAGGAAGGCAACCATACACAACTATAAGTACTGGATGAAAACACTGGAGAATTTCTCTATGTGGAATTTGGAAAACTGTCCCTAAATTTGACTCAAAAACCAAGGAAAAATAAGTGAATAAAAGCAATGAATTCAATTCTACAAAGCCAAAAAATTGTTCCAGGCTAAGCACATTAAAAAGACAAATCAAAAACTCGGGAAATATTTGTACTTTATCACAGACAAGGCTAATAATGCCTAAAATACAAAGAGCTTCTGAAAATAGAGAAAAATGACCTATAGAAAAATATGCCAGCAATATGAACAGACAGTTCACAGAAATAGAAATTCAAATGGCTCTTCACCATATGAAAAGATGCTTAACCTCATTTATAACAAGAGAAATGCAAATTAAAAGTATCATTAGAAGTATTTTCCCCTTACCAGATGGGCAAAATTCCTTTCTGACAGCATGCTTGGTTTAAAAGGCTATGGGCAAATAGACATTTTAAGTATTGCTTGTGAGAATTAAATGGTACAGTCTCAATGAAAGGGGATTTTCTGGTACCTAGAAAAATTACATATGTATTTACCCTTTGATCCAATAATTATATTTATAGCAATATATTATGAATAAACACTGGCAGACATTTGAAAAGAAGCACAAGACTATTATATGTAACAGAAAAGATGAGAAATAATGCAAATATCTATCAATAGAGAATTAGTTGAATAGAGGATGTTGTATAAATCACTGTACATTCACACAATCAAGCATTGTAAAATAGATTGAGAAACATTTTTCTATAACTTCATGGAACAATCTCCAGGATAAATTGATAAGAACAAAAACAAGGTGGTGAAAGTGAGTTATTGTTAAAGAAGTGGGGATGTGTGTATTATTAGCAAAATAAAACAAGAAAAAAGTGATACCATAATGGAGAGAAAAGCTTACTTATAGAGAGAGGAAGAAATAGGGTGGAGGAGACAGCAAGATTTGACTTTGAGATCTTAAGTGTTTTTACGTTATTGTAAAAGAAAGTTAAATTAAGAAGCAACATCTTAAAATCTAAAAAAAAAAAAAGGAACAAACAAACCTACCTTTATATCCGGTTGACCTAATCTCATATCACTAAGTGTTATAAGTTACTTTAAAACTCAGTAATCTGATTATGTATGACTATTAGGATATACCCTAAAGAAAGAAACTGCAAGAAAAAAAAAAAAACATTAAACTATTTTCAATAATTGCATTGTTGGTGGTAATGATGCTATAATTATTTTGAGACTGTTTTATGTGTGCTGTGAGATGAAGCAAATAAGCAATTATATTAGTATCATTGAAAACCAAGTTTTATAGCATGGGGGAAAAGAGACACAGAAACCTATAGTTTGAATTTTAAATGGAATATGAATATTAACTATGAAAATATCTTTAAAATGAGAGATATTTCTTTAATCATTTCTCTATAAAAGCTAAGATACAATGGTCATCCCAGTTGAACCCCACCATTACCCATACTGGGATCTTGAAATGTCATTTTCCACTAAAGGAATCAGAGTTTGAGAGAAGTGACTGAATTCTACCGCTGGTTTAAGAAATGAGCAAAGGTAAACTTGGCACATCTTGTACCTGATAGGCTATATTAAAGAGGCATCAGTAGTTAATTCAGATTAGTTCCCACTGGAGAAGGATGAGATAATCAACTGGTGAGACACATTCAAAGTATCAAATATTCAAAAATCCACATTCATGATGACTTCATGATGCTAGAAAATAGCTCATTACCTGAAAAACTAGTAAACAAAAGGCAAGATCCAGTGATCTATCCTGGCTTTCTCATGTGATCTGTACTTAAAAATATCCAAATAATTGATGAGATCATGCTTCTATGTTCTTCTTCTTGGAGAAGAAAAAGTAGAATTAGAATATTGCTAGTATTGACTTTGCATCTTGATAATGATTGTCCATGACTGGAGATACTGGATGGCATTCATCTTGATGAAAATACATGAAAAAATCTATAAAACAGTCACATTACAAAAATAATAACACTAACCTAAGTTTTAATCCAGAGAGAGAGAGAGAGAGAGAGAGAGAGAGAGAGAGAGAGAGAGAGAGAGAGAGAGAATTCTGACTGTGGCAGAACTCCAAATGGCAAAAGAGCCAATTTTTTCAATAACATCAGCAATTAAAAAATTCAAAGATAAAGAACCAGAATACTGAAGATAATATGTGAAGATGCAAAACATTTATTAATGAACCACAATCTATGCACTTTATCTGAATTATAAAGCAAGTAGTCAGAATTTTTCAAAAGGATAAAAAGACAATTGGGGACCCATGAACACTGAGGAACATCTGAAGTTTTTGAGAAAATATTTTACATTATTTTGAAGTGATGATTCATATTTATGGTAAACACAGAATCCTAGCCAAGAAATTTAATATTATTGAAGCTGCTTATTGGTTATATCAGGCTTATGATATTATTCTTTCTACTTCTGTTTATGTTTAAAATTTTCTGTAATAAAAAGTTAAAAATGTTTCCATTAATTCAAATTTGTATAGTTACTAATAGCAAAAATGAGAATTTTATCAAGAGAAGATTTTTTGATGTTCAAATTTTCTTGATTAATATTTCAAGGAAGTTAATAAGATACTATTTAAGCTAGAAACTCAATTACCTGCAGAAGCTTAATTCTGGCAAAGTTTCTTCTCAATCAATTTCCTCTGCTTCATAAAATTCATTTTAAGTAAACTGAGAGAACTAGAAACTAGAGCTGAATGATTAAAAATAACTTTGGAAATTTATTTTATGATTTGATTTCATATTTAACTTTTATTAATTACATATATAGTTGCCTAACACTCAAAGGTTTAGAAAAACTAAATGTACATATTATGTTTAGAGATCTTTCTACTATTTTTAAGCTCTTTGTTAAGGTATCCTTCCTTTTTACTCAGTTATGTTACTCCATTGATACACTAAATTACTATATTTACACCAAAAGGCTGGAAAAGCATGTCAAGTAAACAAAGAATTTATGATGCCTTTGATATGTTTTCTAATTGGCTAACTGTTTAGGAAAATGATTATCATACTTACCAAAATTAATTCTATATGATTTTATATTTAAATATTAATAAAGAAATCTTAAAAGTAATGTTATAAATTAACTATAAATATTTAGCTGTTTTAGTACATTTTTGTTGCAATAACTAAATATCACCGATTGAATAATTTGTAAAGAAAAGAGAATTTTTTAACTTTTTACTTTTTTTGTATCAGGGATTGAACCCAGGGGTGCTTAACCACTGAGACACTTTCCCAGTCCTTTTTATATTTTATTTTGAGACAGGGTCTTATTTGGTTGCTTAGGGCCTCGCTATTGCTGAGGCTGGCTTTGAACTTGTGATCCTCCTGCCTCAGCCTCCTGAGCCCTGGGATTACTGGCGTGCGCCAGGGTGCCCCACAGAAAAGAGGTTTATTGTGTTCAGGGTTCTGAAACCTGAAAGGTCCAGATCAGGCAGCTACATTTGGTGAGGTCCTTCTTGCTGTTGGAGACTGTGCAGAGTCCTGAGACACCATGTGGTGAGACAAAGCATCCTGTGCCTCTTTGTTTTCAAAGCTACAGTCTCACTAGACTAAATTTCCCACATGATGGTCTCATTTAGCCTTAATTACATCCCAAATGTCCCACCTTCAAATACCATACTTGGCCTGAGTTTCTACCCTCCTAGAACATCTCAATGGATTTAAATTTCAACATGTGTTTTGGTGAGAACATTCAGACCACAGCAATAACCTAAGTTGAGAAATGACTTTCTCTTTTGGTATTGAAGAAGCAGCTACATAAAACCATGGATAGAACTGAGCATATGCTAAATTAAAGCAAAATATCAAAAATACATCCTTCCTACAAGTTAACAATCAACTTATTGATGATTGTTTAAAACATATGTAACTAATGTATTATGGCACTTGACTTACTAATGGATGGAGAAAAAGATTTTTCTAGGAGAAAAATGAACTAAGGACATGGAAAATGATGCACAAAGAAATAAAAATCACAACATACATGTAGAAAAAGTTCAGATGTGTTTGCTAGTAATAAAATAAATGAAAATTAACATAAAGATGAGATGATACTTTCTCATCTATGAAAGTGGCGAAGACAGTTTGTGTGGACAGGTGTGTGGTACTAGCGACTCTAACATTAAACTGTTGGGAGAAGCAAAGCAGGGTGGCAGTATCAAGATCCATAACATTTGTGCAAGTTTTAACAAGGAAATTGTTTTTTCTTTTAAGAATTTTTTTTGTTATGAAATAACAGGGCAAGTATAGAAACACTTAGCATAAATGTTTATTTTATTATTATTTAAATTCCAAAAAATCTGTAAGGAATCCAAAATCCAAGAATGGTGGATTTGTTCAACTCCTTGATAGATACGTATAGATGCTAAAGAGATTCTTTATATAAACACATACAGATATAATAGCTATTGTTAGTTGTGAAAAGAAGGGTTCAGAATAATTTATATTGTGTAATGCTATTTTATATATATAAATAATCTGTACATATTCATTTATGTTTTATAAAAGAAAATTATCTTCTTCAAAAAAGCAAATTTCAAACAGATATTTTGTTTCATTTTTATATTTTAAAAAATTCTGATAAGAACCTATATCACCGAATGTAAACATAGGAATGATCATTCAAGATGCTGTAATTCTCTCCCCTGTTGAGACATAGTGACTGATAAGTGAATCACAGTTCCAGAGGAAGAACTCAGATTGGCCAGGAACCTACATGATGTATGCCCATATTTGATTTTTTTTGCTTCATTCTCTTTTTTTTTCTATTTTTATTAGTTTTTCTTAGTTATACATGACAGTTGAATCCATCCAGGAAATTATACAAGTAACAACAATGTTGGCAAGGATGTGGGGAAAAGGGAATGCTCATACATTGTTGGTAGGGCTGCAAATTGGGGCAACCACTCTGGAAAGCAGTATGAAGATTCCTCAAAACAACTAGGAATGGAACCACCATTTAACCAGTTTTCCCTCTCCCCCGTATATATTCAAAGGGTGTAAAATCAGCATACTATAGTGACACAGCCACATCAATGTTTATAGCAACACAATTCACAATAGCTAAGCTGTGGAACCAATCTACCTGCCCATCAATAGACGAATGGACAAAGAAATTTCTTCACAAATTAAAGAAATGTAGTAACTTTAGAATTTTGAGACTTTAGAGTGGAGCCTGAACAAATTTTCAGTCCAGGATACATGTATGTGTATATATCACACATAAATGTGATAAATACACATAAATATATACAAGGTTAGGAAGATAATGAGGAAAGAGTAATATCTTCATCCTGATAAATACTAGCAGCTAATGACTAATGAATTTTAGCTCAGTGATACATCTAGTTAAGAGGTATGGTTATTTTCCATGATCAGATGTCTGCAAAATGTCTGATACTTGAAACTATTCCAGGAGAATATCAGAGCTCAAATAAGTAGATCATTAATTTAATAATTCATTCAACATGTATTTGTTAAGCACATGTTATATGCCAGGCTTCATTTCAGCCTCTTGGAATATTGCAGTAACCAGTCACCACCCTCATGTAGCTGTCCATAGAGAATATCAGTGATGCCAGAGAACTCGTATTTTTATAGCACAAGTAATACATAGGGGGACTTAGTCATCCACATTCACTAATTGGAATCATAGACATTAAATGTCATTTTAAAAAAAGTGTGATTTTAATCTCTTATAGTTAACTGAACTCTGAGAACAGTGTTTGGAAGAAACAGATGACCTCCACATCAGGAGTTCTTAATACAGTGTGTGCTCTGCTTACCCTTCCCATCTTGCACGAGCGAAATGCAGGAGTCATAACCCAGAAAATTTTTATTTCATTAATCTACCCCCACCCTATTCAATATCTAAAATCACCCCTGGGACCTGTTTATTTTACTTTCAAATATATCTCTGACATCTGTCTATTTTTCTCCATTGGCACAAGTCATCATCCTGGCTTGCCTGGGCCATGACAATCTGTTCCTAACTGGTCTCACCACTCACTTCTGTTCTGTTCCCATCCACTCTATACCTGCACTGTCTAGTGTGCATTTCTACCTCTAGTAACAAGGACTGTTGAGCAATTGTACAGCAATTAAAATAGACTCTAAGGGTAAAATATCAGATTTGAACCAGTATATAAAAAGGATGTAAAACACCTCATTTATAATTTTTCAATGATTGCATGTTGAAATGAGCCACTAGGTTAAATAGAACATTAACATTTATTTTACCTGTTCTTTTTTACTTTTTTAAAAACTGTGGGTGCTAGAAAATTTATTATTAGATATGTGGCTTACACTATATTTCTGTTGGACAGTGCTGCTTTCTGTTGTAATAAAAAAATCTAATTATGTCATAACTTGCTTACAAAGTTTTAATGTCTTCCTGTTACTCTTAGGATAAGGACCAACACTTAAACATGTCCTATAAAACTGTGAGGGGTCTTGTTCTGCCTGCCTCACAAATTTCAGCACTTCCCAAACTTCTCCTTTGATTTTTAAACTCCAGCCCATCAGCTTCTTTCAGATTTCTTCAGCAGAGTGACCTTTTTTTAAAAAATTTTTATTGTTGGTTGTTCAAAACATTACATAATTCTTGATATATCATATTTCACACTTTGATTCAAGTGGGTTATGAACTCCCATTTTTACCCCGTATACAGATTGCAGAATCACATCAGTTACACATCCATTGATTTACATATTGCCATACTAGTGTCTGTTGTATTCTGCTGCCTTTTCTATCCTCTACTATCCCCCCTCCCCTCCCCTCCCCTCCCCTCTTCTCTCTCTACCCCCTCTACTGTCATTCATTTCTCCCTCTTGTATTTTTTTCCCTTTCCCCGCACTTCCCCTTGTATGTAATTTTGTATAACCCTGAGGGTCTCCTTCCATTTCCATGCAATTTCCCTTCTCTCTCCCTTTCCCTCCCACCTCTCATTCCCTGTTTAATGTTAATCTTCTTCTCATGCTCTTGGTCCCTACTCTGTTCTTAGTTACTCTCCTTGTATCAAGGATGACATTTGGCATTTGTTTTTTAGGGATTGGCTAGCCTCACTTAGCATAATCTGCTCTAATGCCATCCATTTCCCTGCAAAGTCTATGATTTTGTCATTTTTTAATGCAGAGTAATACTCCATTGTGTATAAATGCCACATTTGTTTTGTCCATTCGTCTATTGAAGGGCATCTAGGTTGGTTCCACAGTCTTGCTATTGTGAATTGTGCTGCTATGAACATCGATGTAGCAGTGTCCCTGTAGCATGCTCTTTTTAGGTCTTTAGGGAATAGACCGAGAAGGGGAATAGCTGGGTCAAATGGTGGTTCCATTCCCAGCTTTCCAAGAAATCTCCATACTGCTTTCCAAATTGGCTGCACCAATTTGCAGTCCCACCAGCAATGTACAAGTGTACCCTTTCCCCCACATCCTCGCCAGCACTTGTTGTTGTTCGACTTCATAATGGCTGCCAATCTTACTGGAGTGAGATGGTATCTTAGGGTGGTTTTGATTTTCATTTCTCTGACTGCTAGAGATGGTGAGCATTTTTTCATGTACATGTTGATTGATTGTATGTCCTCCTCTGAGAAGTGTCTGTTCAGGTCCTTGGCCCATTTGTTGACTGGGTTATTTGTTATCTTATTGTCTAATTTTTTGAGTTCTTTGTATATTCTGGATATTAGGGCTCTATCTGAAGTGTGAGGAGTAAAGATTTGTTCCCAGGATGTAGGCTCCCTATTTACCTCTCTTATTGTTTCTTTTGCTGAGAAAAAACTTTTTAGTTTGAGTAAGTCCTATTTGTTGATTCTAGTTATTAACTCTTGTGCTATGGGTGTCCTATTGAGGAATTTGGAGCCCGACCCCGCCGGATGTAGATTGTAGCCAACTTTTTCATCTATCAGACGGCTTGTCTCTGATTTGATATCAAGCTCCTTGATCCATTTTGAATTAACTTTTGTGCATGGCGAGAGAAAGGGATTCAGTTTCATTTTGTTGCATATGGATTTCCAGTTTTCCCAGCACCATTTGTTGAAGATGCTATCCTTCCTCCATTGCATGCTTTTAGCCCCTTTATCAAATATAAGATAGTTGTAGTTTTGTGGATTGGTTTCTGTGTCCTCTATTCTGTACCATTGGTCCACCCGCCTGTTTTGGTACCAGTACCATGCTGTTTTTGTTACTATTGCTCTGTAGTATAGTTTGAAGTCTGGTATCACTATACCGCCTGATTCACACTTCCTGCTTAGCATTGTTTTTGCTATTCTGGGTCTTTTATTTTTCCATATGAATTTCATGATTGCTTTCTCTATTTCTACAAGAAATGCCGTTGGGATTTTGATTGGCATTGCATTAAACCTATAGAGAACTTTTGGTAATATCGCCATTTTGATGATGTTAGTTCTGCCTATCCATGAACAGGGTATATTTTTCCATCTTCTAAGATCTTCTTCTATTTCTCTCTTTAGGGTTCTGTAGTTTTCCTTGTATAAGTCTTTCACCTCTTTTGTTAGGTTGATTCCCAAGTATTTTATTTTTTTTGAGGATATTGTGAATGGAGTGGTTGTCCTCATTTCCATTTCAGAGGATTTGTCGCTGATATACAGGAATGCCTTTGATTTATGCGTGTTGATTTTATAGCCTGCCACTTTGCTGAATTCATTTATTAGCTCTAATAGTTTCTTTGTAGACCCTTTTGGGTCTGCTAGGTATAGAATCATGTCTTCTGCAAATAGTGATAATTTAAGTTCTTCTTTTCCTATTTTGATGCCTTTAATTTCTTTCGTCTGTCTAATTGCTCTGGCCAGTGTTTCGAGAACTATGTTGAACAGAAGTGGTGAGAGAGGGCATCCCTGTCTTGTTCCAGATTTTAGAGGGAATGCCTTCAATTTTTCTCCATTCAGAATGATGCTAGCCTGAGGCTTAGCATAGATTGCTTTTACAATATTGAGGTATGTTCCTGTTATCCCTAGTTTTTCTAGAGTTTTGAACATAAAGGGATGCTGTACTTTGTCGAATGCTTTTTCCGCATCTATCGAGATGATCATATGGTTCTTATTTTTAAGTCTATTGATGTGGTGAAAAACATTTATTGATTTCCGAATATTGAACCAGCCTTGCATCCCAGGGATGAATCCTACTTGATCATGGTGCACAATTTTTTTGATATGTTTTTGTATCCGATTTGCCAGAATTTTATTGAGGATTTTTGCATCTAGGTTCATTAGAGATATTGGTCTGTAGTTTTCTTTCTTTGAAGTGTCTTTGTCTGGTTTAGGAATCAGGGTGATGTTGGCCTCGTAGAATGAATTTGGAAGTTCTCCCTCTTTTTCTATTTCCTGAAATAGCTTGAAAAATATTGGTATTAGTTCCTCTTTAAAGGTTTTGTAAAACTGCTGTATACCCATCCGGTCCTGGGCTTTCCTTAGTTGGTAGTCTTTTGATGGTTTCTTCTATTTCCTCAATTGATATTGGTCTGTTTAGGTTGTCTATATCCTCCTGACTCAATCTGGGCAGATCATATGACTTAAGAAATTTATCGATGCCTTCACTATCTTCTATTTTATTGGAGTATAAGGATTCAAAATAATTTCTGATTATCTTCTGTATTTCTGAAATGTCTGTTGTGATATTGCCTTTTTCATCCCGTATGCTAGTAATTTGAGTTCTCTCTCTTCTTCTCTTCGTTAGCATGGCTAAGGGTCTGTCGATTTTACTTATTTTTTTCAAAGAACCAACTTTTAGTTTTGTCAATTTTTTCAATTGTTTCTTTTGTTTCGATTTCATTAATTTCAGCTCTGATTTTAATTATTTCTTGCCTTCTACTTCTTTTGCTGTTGTTTTGCTCTTCTTTTTCTAGGATTTTGAGATGAAGTATAAGATCATTTATTTGTTGGTTTTTTCTTTTTTTAAGGAATGAACTCCAAGCAATGAATTTTCCTCTTAGAACTGCTTTCAATGTGTCCCATAGATTCCGATATGTTGTGTCTGTGTTTTCATTTATCTCTAAGAATTTTTTAATTTTCTCCTTGATGTCTTCTATAACCCATTGATCATTCAGTAACCTATTGTTCATTTTCCAAGTGATGCATGATTTTTCCTTCCTTCTTTTATCATTGATTTTCAGTTTCATTCCATTATGATCAGATAAGATGTATGGTATTATCTCTACTCCTTTATATTGTCTAAGAGTTGCCCTGTGACATAACATATGATGTATTTTTGAGAAGGATCCATGTGCTGCTGAGAAAAAAGTGTAACTGCTTGATGTTGGGTGGTATGTTCTATATATGTCAATTAAGTCTAGGTTATTAATTGTGTTATTGAGTTCTATAGTTTCCTTATTCAACTTTTGTTTGGAAGATCTGTCCAGTGGTGAGATAGGTATGTTGAAGTCTCCCATGATAATTGTATGGTGGTCTATTAGACTCTTGAACTTGAGAAGAGTTTGTTTAATGAACATAGCTGCACCATTGTTTGGGGCATATATATTTATGATTGTTATGTCTTGTTGGTGTAAGGTTCCCTTGAGCAGTATGTAGTGTCCTTCTTTATCCCTTTTGATTAACTTTGGCTTGAAATCTATTTTATTTGATATGAGTATGGACACTCCTGCTTGTTTCTGAAGTCCATATGAGTGATATGATTTTTCCCAACCTTTCACCTTCAGTCTATGTATGTCTTTTCCTATCAAATGCATCTCCTGTAGGCAGCATATTGTTGGGTCTTGTTTTGTGATCCATTCTACTAGCCTGTGTCTCTTAATTGGTGAGTTTAAGCCATTAACATTTAGGGTTATTATTGAGACATGGGTTGTTCTTCCAGCCATATTTGTTTATTTCTGTTACTAAACATGGTTGTTTTCCTCTTTGATTATTTTTCCCCCTTTAGTGTCCTACCTCCCACTGTTGGTTTGCATTGTTATTTTCCATTTCCTCTTCCTGTAATGTTTTCCCGAGGATGTTTTGAAGAGATGGTTTTCTAGCTGCAAATTCTTTTAACTTTTGTTTATCGTGGAAGGTTTTAATTTCATCTTCCATCGTGAAGCTTAATTTTGCTGGATACACAATTCTTGGTTGGAACCCATTTTCTTTCAGTGTTTGAAATATGTTATTCCAGGATCTTCTAGCTTTCAGAGTCTGTGTTGAAAGATCAGCTGTTATCCTGATTGGTTTACCCCTAAATGTAATCTGCTTCCTTTCTCTTGTAGCTTTTAAAATTCTCTCCTTATTCTGTATGTTGGACATCTTTATTATAATGTGTCTAGGTGTGGATCTCTTATGATTTTGCACATTCGGCGTCCTGTAGGCTTCTAGGATTTGGGATTCTGTCTCATTCTTCAAGTCTGGGAAGTTTTCTCATATTATTTCATTGAATAGATTGCTCATTCCTTTGGTTTGGACCTCTATACCTTCATGTATCCCAATGACTCTTAAGTTTGGTCTCTTTATGTTATCCCATATTTCTTGGATGTTCTGCTCATGGTTTCTTAACAGTCTTGCTGAGCTGTCTATGTTCTTTTCAAGTTGAAATACTTTGTCTTCATTGTCTGATGTTCTATCTTCTAAGTGTTCTACTCTGCTGGTAGTATTCTCAACTGATTTTTTAAGTTGGTTTATTGCTTCCTGCATTTCTAGGATTTCTGTTTGTTTGTTTTTTATAACCTCTATCTCCCTGTGTAGTTGATCTTTTGCTTCTTGGATTTGTTTATGTAATTCATTGTCGAAGTGATCTTTCATTGTCTGATTTTGCTGTCTAATGTCTTCCTTGAGACTCCAGATCATCTGAAGCATGTATATCCTGAATTCTTTATCTGACATTCCATCTGCTGCAGCTATTAGCTCTTCTAAAGTTGAGTTGACCTGCATTGCTTGTGGTCCTTTCTTTCCTTGTCTTTTCATACTGCTCGCGTTTCTTTCTGCTTGGTGAAACTGTTGTGTTTTTGAAATTTTCCCCCTATATATTTATATTGCTCTTGTATAGTTGAAAAGTCTCCCTCGCAGGGGCAGGCGACGGCTGTGCTCCTTCTCCAATTGGGGTGATCTGTCTACCACGCTAATGGGCCGTTGGGCCTGTTTTGCCGGGCGGTTGCAGGTCTGCCTACCTTGCAGGCGCGGGCGGCGGCTCTGCTCTGCCCCTACTCCAATTGGGGTGACGTGTCTACCACGCTGGCAGGCCGCTGGGCCTGATCCGCCGGTCGGTCGCAGGTCTGCCTACCTTGCAGGCGTGGGTGGCGGCTCTGCTCTGCCCCTCTGGCTTGATGACAAAGTGAGAGAGACTCGGGTGTTTGTGACTCACTTTCTTTACCAGGAGACCAACTGTTTCTGTCGCCGCTGGTATCGATGAAGTTCTCTCCTCTTCCGCTTTCTGATGACATCAGATCTCTGCCATGTTGGTATCCCATGCGAATGGCAGCATTTCGTTCCCTTTGCCGGGTGACCAAAGCAACAGGTGAGTCCTGACCGGCCCTCACAAGCCCCGTCTCAATCCTGTTGCCACTGCCTATGAAGGCTCGGTTGGTATTTACCTCCACAGTATTCAGCAGGACGCGGACCGAGAAGCAGTTTCCACGGGTTCTTTAGCCCTGGGCCAGAGCAGTTCCGGGAGCCGGAATTCAGCCGCTCTGGGCTCGGTGTATGTTCTGATAGGAGCAGGCTCCAAGAAGCAGTTTCCGCGGGTTCTTTAGCACTGAGCCTGAGTAATTTGTCTGCGAGACGCAGGCGAATGGCAGCCTGAAATTACCTGTTCTATAGCTGAATGAGCTGTGATCAGTTGAAAACAGGGATGGTAATGTCCGCTCTCCAAGATGGTGGCCGCTGGCTTCCTCTGTGGTCTGACCGGTGTGGAGAACCGAATTGGACCATTTCCTTCCCCCTTCTCAAACCCCGAATTCAGCACTGAGCACAGTGATTGCACAGCTGGCAGGAGCCCGCAGAATCCACAGCGCTGTATCTTTGAGTTGCTATCTCGTCGTTTCCCAGCGCTCTCTACAGACTCTAGCCGCGGGGCGATTTGCTGAATAAGCAGCGTGACCCTCCGTGCGGACAAATCGCTTGCGTTTGAGCCCCCGTAGCTGATCCTCGTGCGATAGAAATCCTTCCTCTAGGTTTTGGAGCACCCCAATTTTGCTGGAAATTCCTAACAAGATAGCTTTTAGCTGTTCTAACTCGTCATTCTCCTGCACAGTGACGCGGTACACAGGGGTGATGCACTCCCTTCGCCGCCATCTTCCTCCAGCAGAGTGACCTTTCTAACTAAAGATAGATCTAATATCATATCATGAAAAAATTACTAAATTGAGACCAGCACTTAAAAGTAAAATAGAATAGAAGAGGCAAGAAAAGAATACATCACAAGCAAAAGGTAAATATACTTCAGGCAAATGCTTTTTTGATTTTGTATGGTTGTGTGTATGGTGTTTGTGTACTATATAAAATATATAATATTAATATGTATTAATATTATATATATATATATATATATATATATATATATATATATATATATATATTGTACTCAGGGGCACTTAATCACAGCCACATATCCATACCTTTTTTAAATTTTATTTAGAGACAGGGCCTTGCTGAGTTGCTTAGAGCCTTGCTAAACTGCTGAGACTGAGTTTGAACTCACCATTCTCCTTCCTCTGCCTCCCAAGTCGCTCAGATTTCAGATGTGCATTATCATGCCCAGCGGCAAAATATATTTCACCCTGGAAAAAAATGTTTCAGTAGTAATACTAAACCAGAGTTCTCAACCTGGCACCACTGTGTTTTGGTGGATAATCTTTTGTTGTAAAATAAGAAATCTTTGCTGATGCCCACTCATGAGACTATTGTCCTATGCTTTTTAAAGAAGCTTTGTAATTGCAGTTTTTATATTTAAATGTATCATCAAATTTTTTGGGTGTGAGATAATGTGGAGGGATGGAGGTATTTTTTTAACATATGACTGTCAAGATTTCACAGAATCATTTGATGAAAAACTTTTCTTTCCTTATTAAATTGTTGTGTTTTTGTAAAACTTTCAATTGAGTACATATAGGTGAGTTAATTTATGGATTCCGTATTCTGTTATTTTGGTCTATTTGTGTACTATTAATTAAGCATCACATTGGCTTGATTATTAGGACATTATTACAAGTTTTTAATTTTTTTACATAAAAGCTTAAGCAATTATATATACTAATGAGGTGCCATTTGATTATTTAATTCATGCATATAATATTTAAATCACGTTATACATGTCTACTATTTTTTTTGGTGACAACAACATTTTTGGTGAAAGCGTTCAAAATTGTTTTTTCTAGCTTTTTGAAATATATAGCATGTAGTTGTTACCTATATTTACCTACAGTGCAACAGCATACCAGGGTTTCTTACTCTTATTTAAAGCTACTATGGTACCAATATATAATTCCTTCAACTTTTTATCTTCAATTTCAGAATTGTTTTGGCTATTCTAGATATTTTTAATTTCCATATAAATTTTACAATCTACAATAATTAAAAAAATGTTCTTGCTAGGATTCGGGGGATAGTATTGAAATTTTAGTTCAACTTCATGAGAATTAACATCTTAATAAATGAATTTTCCAATCCACGATTATGGACTATATTACTATTTATTTGTTTCCTTTATGTTATTCAGTTTTCACTGTAGAAATCTCACACATATATTTACATATATGTTAAACTTATGATTAGACTTTATAACAATGTTGTTCAAAACATTTCCCATTATTTTTTTTAAGTTTCTAGGATGTGCAATGATGTCCCTTTCTTTCCTACTGCTTATAATTTCCTCCTAATAATTTGCATTCCCATTTGCTCTTTATCTTTTTTACAGAATCCTTCTAGCTAGCAGTTAAACAATTTTACTAAATTTTTTTTGCAGAATCAACTTTGTGCTTGTTTATTATTTATTATCGATTTAATTTCTTTCCATTATCTTTATTATTTTTATTCTTTTACTTACTTTTTATTTAATTTTGAAAAAATTCAATTTCACACATACCTCCTTTTCCATTAGTTGACAAACTTTTTTGACAGGGACAATATATAATTCCTGGTATATAAAACCTCAAAAAGTATTGGTTAAATCAATTTTGAGAGGCAGAAATGGGATGGTTTCAGTTGTCCAGTACATCATTTGGTTGACATTTATATTAGTAATCTATTGCTGAATAATAAACTACCCTAAAGATTCTTATCTTATGGAAAAAGAAAATCATTAAAAATAAAAAATTCATTCTAAAATGATGGAGGAGTATAATAATGTAGAAAGAGCAGAGATATGGAATACTGAGAGAAGGTCCAATTTTATCTTCTTTGCCTGAAAATATAGTGACACTACCTCTAAACAGTTTGCAGGATTAAACAAAATAACTTATGAAATTCACCTGCAGGAATCCTAGCCTGTTAGGAACCCAATAAATGTGATTTCTGTGAGTGTAGATTTCTTTGTAAAACTGGCTCTTGGAGTAGTTGTAGAGTATGTGGAAGGAGATTCATAAATAATATGCCTAGCACAGGGTAAGGTCCATGTCAGATGTACCCAGAATATCAACTATTATGAGTATCTGTAGACCCTATCCATGTTAAGCCTACAGAAGATAGCAGGGAATCTATAGACCTTTTGAGGGGTTATACTTTTTTGTTTTTGTTGTTGTTTCAAATGCACATCTTATTTCGTCAACAGAAGATTTGGAGTTTTTTTTTTTTTTTTCCAAATGACTATCTTTAAGTCAGTGTTGTACTAAAGGGAGATTTTTTAAAAAAAGACAAGATGAAATATATGAAATAACTTTTGGACTCCCATACTCAATAAAGTATCATGAAAACTTGTAATTAGAGATCAAGACTTTGAATTTATATCAAATATTAAGATTATATAGGCTCAATTTCCTAGAAATATTGTATTTTGAAGAAGTCAATTATTCCCCAGCATGATTAATATTTAAAGACACATTTTCCTTACAACATCAAGGGTTCATCATATTTTCCTAGAATTTGATGAGAACCCATCACCATGAATATTGTTGAAGAAATACCTGAAAAAGAAAAGAGGTTCTCTCACACTTCTCTTCTGCTCATATGTCATTGGACAAAAATGTCACATCTATGAGTAACTTTTAAAAGTGGTATAGAAGTAAAAGCCTCCTCAAGGAACAGTAGTGCCAACCATAGACTTAAAATTCTGTTTTGAATAGTGTAGTGCAGCACAGCACTAAGCAATTGATCCTATGTTCTCTTCGTGCATGAGCCTTAGAAGAACCCACAACTCCAGAAGAATAGAGTTTGAAAATTAGTTGTCAAATTCATTCAACACTTACATTATTCCAATTTTGCGCCAGGGTTTCTAAGTATATCTTTATTCATTTATTCTACATGATAATGATATTGAAAGGTCAATATCATTAGCCTTATTTTACAGAAATTAAGGTACCACCAAAGAGGTGAAGTGACTTGTCCAATATCACACAACTGGGGTTCCTCCAGAGACAGTACTCCTCCAGAATCCACACTCTTAACAGGACAACACAGCCTGCACACGAGGCTACTCACAGCTAAGTTTTGAAGTGCTATGTGCAGGATTCTGAGCTGGGTGTCCACCAGCACTCTCAATCTTTGTGGGTCTTATGCGTCAGAATCTGGTTCCCAGGTGGAAGACTTCTGCTACATTGAGAATATTCTTCAAAATGAACCAACATGTTTTGATACTGCATACATTAGGAAAAAGTGTACCATTCGTTCATATATTTCCTAGGTTTCTGCATAAGGCCCTAACATAAGTTAAGCACTTCTGTTGCTCAATGTTTGACCTTTGTCAAGCAGTGTTTGAGCCCAAACTAAAAAATGTGTTATTTTCCTCCTTTCGAGAAGAGGAGAATGTTAACTCTGCAGGGTTTTATGAGGAAGAGAGAGAGAGAGAGAGAGAGAGAGAGAGAGAGAGAGATAAGAAATATACAAATCACTTGTGTTTATTTGATTTATTTCTCCAGTATAGCCTTCTGGATTTTTTTTTCTTAAATCTTTTGTACCTTCATACTAATGGCAAATAAGAATGAATTGATAAAGAAGACAAAATGGAAAATCCCTAAATAATTTTATATCTTTGGAAAAGAATTTAATTTTCTCTATGTTACATTTTCAGGGATCAAATTCTGTATCAGGTGACATTTGCTAACTGGATGATTTGATTATCTGTGGAAGAGGTTGGCAAACTACAACCTGAAAGCTGAATCTGGCCTGTTGCCCATTTTTATAAAGTTTTATTGGAGCACAGCCATATGCCTTCATTTATGTATGGTCTATGGCTGTTTTTGCCCTGAAATGACAGAGTTGATTAGTTGTGATAGAGACAGTCTGGCCCACAAAGTCTAAATTATTTGCTATCTGACCATTAATAGAACAATAAAAGTTAATCTCTGGGTTATGAAAATGATATCAGTTGCTGAAACACTGATAAGAAGTCAGGTTCTTTATCCTGTGGTCAGTATTTTGCTTCACCTTCCAAATCACAGCTCATATTGGCTCAGAACAGGGTTCCTCATTCCCTTAGATCATCAAGGCCCTGCCAAGTTCGTGTCCTGTTTCTGTTCATTCACTTTATAGTCATTCACAGTCTAAGACACACAAAACTGAGATGGAGTTTCATGTTATGGTCTAAATGGTATAAACATTTAAACCACTACTAATGAAAGAAGATACTGTAATTTCTTTCTTGAAAGTTTTCAAGGGAATTGCAGACGGTGAAACTTTAAGAAATATAATGAAACTTACTTACCAAGAAGTTATATCATAAATCTTCCTTTACTCTGATGTGTGGATGCTAACAGATAACAAAAGGGTGGGAGAGGGAAGAAAAGAAGTTCATTGAATGAGACAAAGGGGAATAAAGGGAAGAAAGCCGGGATGGGAATAGGAAAGATGCTAGAATGAATCATGTATTGGACATAACTTTCCCATATTCATGTATGAATACACGACTAATGAAACTCCACATCATGTACAACTACAAGAATGGGAAGTTATACTCCAGGTATGTATGATATGTCAAATACACTCTACTGACATGTATATCTAAAAAGAATAAATAAAAAGCAATCATCCTTTAGATATCCTTTTTAAGTTTTGGGGAGCAAAAGGGGCAGATAATTTTAAGCATTCTTTTCTTAACAGTTGCAAGACAAACTTAATTAAAGAGAGAAAATATTAGTATGCAAAGGCAAACAGAGTTGATGCCTACTGTGATCATTTTATTTTAGCTCCAAGTTCCACATACCAGCTGGCTGAAACTATGGAAAATACACAAAATTAAAACCGAATAAAAGACTTCAGTATGTTATCGGGCTTCCTATTCTTTTTGATGTTGCCCCAAATAAAATCCCTGCCATCATCTCTGCATAATAAATCAAGCAAAGATTACTGTTATTTTTAATGAATATTTTAGTTTTGCAGATATGACCACTACCATATCTTTTGCAAGTATGAGTAATGAAGAAAGGTGCTAAAAAATAGTATGTCCTATTAGTTGATTAGATGAATGATCATAAAGAAAAGAAAATTCAATAGGTCAGATTGATGTGCTCTCCTTTTTACTCTCTTGATGGAATCAATCAATTTCTGATAAATGCAATTTAAAAAAAATTTTTTTTTGGAGTGTTGGAGATTGAACCCAGAGCCTCACACATGCTAGGCAAGTTTTCTACCATTGAACTAGAACCTCAGTCCTAATCAAGGGAATTTAAAAAAAAATATATGTAATCAAGGCAATATTTTAAATTATGAAAAAATCCAAATATACAGAAAAAATTGAGGAAAGATGAACATCCATCATCAAGTTTCATTTATAGGTAATGACCATATTTGCATTTTCCTGCTTTATTTCTAGTATTTTAAATCTAGAATAGTCTCCAAACCTTTTGATTTATTTATATAGAGTTATAGTCAAATGCATTTTTTTAGTTTTAAATTAAACTTGTTTTCAGAAAAGTATAAATTCACATGCAGTTGTAAGAAATGTAATACAGGGACATTCTACGTATCTTTTACCCAGTTTCCTCAAGTAGTAGCATTTTGCAAAATGATAGTATAATATAAAAATTGGGATGTTGACATTGATATACTAAAGATGAAGGTCAATTATCTAATCATTCATGAGATTATCTTTTATAGCCCTTTTATATCCACCTGTCTTTTTCCTGTTTTTGTCCCTTTCCTTATCCCCCGGTAACCATTAATCTGTTATCCAGTCTTATATGTTGACTTTTTTTAAAAAGAACAAATTTTCTCATCCTAAATGTATCTGATTGTTGACTACTGATATATACCTTTTTGGGAGGTGAGAGAGAGATTACCAGGGATTGAACTCAGGGACACTTAACCACTGAGCCACATTCTCAGCCTTTTTACTTTTTATTTTGAGACAAGATCTCATTAAGTTGCTCAGGGCCTAAGTTGCTGAGGCTGGCTTTGAACTTGGGATCTTCCTGCTTCGGCCTCCTGAACAACTAGAATTACAGTCAAGTGCCACTACCATTGGCAGTCTTTTTTTGTTTTATCCCATATTTCTGGAAAACTGGAGGTTTGATCTAAAGACAATAAATATTTTTGATGATACTGCATAGGTGGTGTATCACTCCATTTTGCAACACTTCAAGAGGTATGCAATGTCAAGATATCTTAATATCAGTGACACTGTTTGATGATTCTGTTCATTTTATGATTAGCAGACCTCTATGAAGAAAATTGTATTTTCCTGTGGCAACTGTTTATATCTTATACACAAGAAACATTTTAACTAATTGTTTTAATCTCTATAAATGATCTTTGCCTGAATTACTTATTTTACTGGGTATGGAGTGGTGAGAAAACTATGGGATTGTAATGCTGTTAATCTTTCTAATTATTTTTTTTTCTTTTTTGTGTTCTTTGGGAAAAGTGTTTTTCTTTTGCAGTTTTGCTCAGTTTATTCCCTTTAGTTACCAGTCAACAAAGTAAATAATTGGTGTAACCATTGGATGATTATATTTTCCTGTTTGTTCAAGGCAGTATTGGTTATGTCTCTTCCCCTAGAATTGATATTTTCTCAAAAATTTATCAGACTGACAAATTATAAAATCTTTCTTTTATTTACCTCCAATCCTGCTCTTTCCTTTTTGTTTCCTTTTAGAATCAATGCAGACTCTTGTTTATTAATTCAATATTTCACATTTAGTTATGTCTTTTGATAACTAAATCTTTTATACTCAAGAAATTAAAATAACTATATCTTAATAATACTGAAGTGGGGTACTAGAGTAAATTCCTTAAAAAAAGCCTTTGTGTATTTTTTATTTGTTCTAATAATATATGACAGCAGAATGCATTTCAACTCATTGTACACAAATGTAGCATGACTTCTCATTTCTCTGGCTGGACATGTTGCAGAGTCACATCATTGGTGCAATCATACATGTACATAGGGTAATAATGTTTGTCTCATTCCATTGTGCTTCCCACTCCCATACCTCCTCCCTTCCCATCACTCCCCTCTGCCCAATCCAAAGTTCCTCCATTCTTCCCTAGCATCTCCCTTCATTATGGATCAGCATCTTCATTTCACAGAAAATATTCGCCTTTGTTTTTTGCAGATTGGCTTATTTCATTTAGAATTATATTATTCAACTCCATCCATTTACATGCAAATGCCATAATTTCATTCTTCTTTAAGGCTGGATAATATTCCACTATGTATGTGTGTGTATATATATATATATATATATATATATATATATATATATATATATATATATATATATCACATTTTCTTTATCCATTCATCTGCTGAAGGGCATCTAGGTAGGTTCCATAGTTTGGCTATTGTGAATCGAGCTTCTATAAACATTGGTATGGCTACATCCCTGTAGTATGCTGATTTTATGTCTTTTGCATATAAACAGAGGAGTGGTATAGCTGGGTCAAATAATGATTTCATTTCAAGTTTTCTAAGGAATCTCCATACCACTTTCCAGAGCAGTTGTACCAATTTGCAGTCCTACCAGCAATGTATGAGTGTGTCTTTTCCCCTCACATCCTTGCCAACACTTATTGTTGCTTGTATTCTTGATAATTGCTGTTCTGACTGGGGCGAGATGAAATCGTAGGGTGGTTTTGACTTGCATTTCTCTAATTACTAGAGATGTTGAACAGTTTTTCATATATTGGTTTATCGATTGTGTATTGTCTTCTATGGCGTGTCTGTTCAGTTCCTTAGCCCATTTATTTATTGAGTTATTTATTTATTTATTTTGGGTATTAAGTTTTTTGAATTCTTTATGTATCCTGGAGATTAGTGCTCTATCTGATGTGTGTGTGGTAAAAATTTTCTCCCACTCTGTAGGCTCTCTCCTCACGTTATTGTTTTCTGGGAAGAAGCTTTTTAGTTTGAATCCTTCCCATTATTGATTCTTGAAATTATTTCTTGCACTTTAAGAGTCTCGTTAAGGAAGCCTGGTTCTAAACAAACATGATGAAGATTGGGCTTATTTTTTTCTTCTATTAAGCACAGAGTCTCTGGTATAATTCCTAGGTCCTTGATCCACTTCTAGTTGAGTTTTGTGCAGAGTAAGAGAGGCTTATATTCATTTTGTTGCATATGGATTTCCAGTTTTCCTAGCACCATTTGTTGAAGAGGCTATCATATCTTCATCTATGTGAAGGCTATATTTTCAGCACCTTTGTCTAGTATGAGATAAATATTTTTATATGGATTTATCCTTGTGTCTTCTGTTCTGTGTCATTGGTCTACATGTCTATTTTGTTGCCAATACCATGCTGGTTTTGTTATTATAGCTGTGTAGTTGGGCTTAAGGCCTGATATTGTGATGCCTCCTGCCTTATTCTTCTTGCTAAGGAATGCTTTGGCTATTCTGAGTCTCTTATTTTTCCAAATGAATTTCATGATTTCTTTTTCTATTTCTATGAAGAATGATGAAATTTTAATAGGAATTCCATTAAATCTATGTAATACTTTTGGTAGTATGGCCATTTTGACATTATTAATTCTGCCTATCCAAGAACATGAGAAATTTTTCCATCTTCTAAGGTTTTCTTCAATTTCTTTATTTAGTATTCTATAGTTTTAATTATGGAGGTCATTCACTTCTTTTGTTAGATTAATTCCCAAGCATTTTATTTTATTTTATTTTTTGAGGTTATTGCAAATTGGGTTGTCTTCCAAATTTCTTTTCCAGAGGACTCAACATTGAGGCATAGAAATGCATTTGGTCTATGGGTGTTGGTTTTATATCCTGCTACTTTGTTGGGTTTATTTATTAGCTCTAGAAAATTTTTGGCAGAGTATTTTTGGATCTTCTAAATATAGAATAATGTAATCAGCAAATAGTGATAGTTTGAGTTATTTTCCTATCTGTATCCCTTTGATTTCTTAATTTTATCTGTTTAATTGCTCTGGCTACTGTATTTGTGTCCTAACTATTGTGGCCTTTGACCAAAGTTTCTATAAAGAATAGAAACATATTACAGCTTTACCTTATATTTTCTCTGATACAAATATGAATTCAGTCATTTCCCCCAAGTACTTCTAATTTCTTTAGATTGTAACTGTTCTATGGTTTAGACATAAGCTCATATGTGAGAAAATGTGAGAAAGTTTAGAGGTAAAATGATTGCATTATGAGAGTTTTCCCTAATCAGCACATTAATCCCTCAACAGGAATTGACTTGATTGTAACCAGAGGCAGGCAGGGTGTGGCTGGAGGAGGTGGGTCCCTGGGATCATGACTTTGGGGTATATATTTTGTTCCCAGTTAGGAACTCTCTGTGCTTCCTTGTTCCAGGTACTGAGCTGCTTTCCTCTACCACACACTTCTGCCATGGTATTCTGCTTCATCTAGGGTCAAAAGTGAAGAAGTCAGCTGCCTATGGACTGAGACCTCAGAAACTGTGAGCACCAAATAAACTTTTCCTCCTCTAAAATTGTTATAGTCCGGTCGTTTGATCAGAGCAGCAGAAAAGCAGACTAAAACAAACTGGTAGTTAAATTTCAAGCTCTAAGTACCAGGATGTATTCATTGTTCACTACAGTGTTATTGCTTCCAGACATTTCCATGGATAAAGCTAGGGTACATGTAAGTATTAATATAATTTTGCTTTCATTGGTGCTTCCATTTCAAATTTAACATTAGAGTATTTTTACTAATTTTTTGATTCTGCATTTATGTTATATATTGAAAATCCTGGTTACTAAATGGCACATTTACTTTGTTCTAGGATATGCGTAAAATGGTTACCAAATAAAAATTTCAATGTGATTATCATTGAAAAACACTGCAAGCAAAATAGAAAATTGAAAAACTATGGAAAAGATACTTATATTTTTTAATCACATGCAAAAGTTTAATATTTCAAACAAACAAGAATTACTAGAAACAGAAAACAAAAAATATAAATGTGTAGAAATAGTTCACTGAAAAAAGGCAAATTATTTTAATATGTAAAATAGGCTTAATTTGATCAAAATAAGTAAAATATGAATTAAAACACTAGCAATATACAAATTTTTACTTATCATACTGGCAAAAATCCAAAAGTCTGGCAATGTACTCTACTGGCAAAGCAGTAAAGGTAGAGATAATGGCATTTCCTGACGACAATGCAAAATAGTGTAGTCTTTTATAGGCAGAATTAAGCGATAGCTACCAAAATGCAGATGTGTATTCATTACTTGACACAGAAATCCAGAATTTTCCATCTCAAGACCATTAATTTAATCGTATCTCCAAAATCTCTTTTGCCAAGTAAGGCTACATATTTATAGTTTCTGGGGATTAGGGTAGGGACATCTTGGGGTCCATTTTCTATTTACCATATAATGTTGGAAAGCAAGTAAGATATATTTAGTAATATATTTAAGGGCACTGAAGTCACATGGAATATTTTCCATGATCATGAATAAACTAAGCCAAAAAAAAAAAAAAATCAGCGAGAGAAAGATAACTTGAAATGCTCAAATATTTAGAAAATTGTCAGTATAATTCTAAATTATGTTTAGGTCAAAGAAGAAATCACAAAGGACTTTAGAAAATATTTGTAACTAAATGTAAGGAAAACAACTATATTTCAAAATTTGTAGGATACAATTAAAACAGTGTATTCAGAGAAATTAATGTGTTTTAATTCTTATATTTGTGAAGTAGCGGGGTACATAAAAAATGAACTAAGGCTCCATCATGAAAAGCTAAAGAGATAGAGGGAGAGAAACAAAGAATGTGTGGAGGCATGTGCTAATAAAATCAAGGAAGTTGAAGGTAGTAAAGAACAAACAAAATTTAAAGGGAAAACATATAATGAAAAAAGAGAGATTAAATGAAATTCAAAGTTGGATTTTTGAAAAAGTCAAAAATCAAATAAACAAACCTGAAATTTTTCTAATAGATGCATTAAGAAGAGAGAAGACACATTTATCGATATCAGGAATGATATGTCACTTTTGATTTCGTAGTCACTAATAAGATAATAAAGAAGTGTTGTGAACAACTTTTTTTTTTCCAATAAACTTGAGAACTTAAATGAATTGGAAAAATTCCTTCAAAGTCACAAATTACAAGTCACGCACAGAAAAAACGGACACCTGAATAGTTCTGTCCATTAAAGAAACTGGGAAATCTCTCCAAAAGGGAAACTCCAAGCCTAGATGGCTTCAAAGGAAGACATTGAATATGGATGAAAAAATAATACCAGTCATATATAAATGCAGAAATAGAAGAATATGCAATATTTCTCAAAGCAGTTTATGAGACCTGATACTACATCCAAATAAAGACATCAAAAAAAGCAAAGCTGAAGAGTAATATCTCTCATGAAACTGAATCCATAAATCCTTAATCAACTATTGAAAACTTAAATGAAGCACTACAAATAAGATAATACATGAGAACCACGTGGTATTATCCCAGGATTATAAGGCTGGTTTAGCATTCTAAATACAACACATATAGTTCCTTATGTAGGAAATAACAGAGAAAACCATGCTCGTTTCAACAGATGCAATATGATACTTTCAAAATGTGTCATTCACTCATTCTAAAGTTCTCAGAAAACTGTAAATATTAAAGCAAGAGAAGAAATCTTAATTTAACAGAATACTTAAGGTGAAAAATGAAATAATTCCCTGCTAATACTGGGAAAAGGCAAAAATGTCTGCTAACATTTAATATTCTCATGTTGTATTTGAAAGTCCCAGCATGTGCAATAAAACAAGGAAAGGAAAACATATTTTATATATTCTTAGTTTTTGTTTATCATTGGCTTTAATCATCTAATATATAGAAATTTTTAAAAACTATAAATAAAGCTACTCTAATAACTGTGTATAACAACATCCTTTAACATGAGATCAGTGTACTAAAATTAATTGTTTCTAGATGTTTCACAATGAACAATTACAATGACATTAAAAGCCACAGAATGCTTAGAGATAATTTTAGCCATATGTACAATACCTATACATTAAAAACTATGAAAGATTTCTGAAAATCTTTAAGGAAAATTCAAATAATTTGGGAGAGACTATGTTCAGAAATTGGAAGACTGAACATTGTTAAGATATTGATTCTCTCAAACTTTATTTTTACATGTAACAAAATCCAATTAAATTCTCAACAAGCTTTTGTGAAGAAATTGTCAAACTGGTTCTTCTAAAGGTTGCATGACAATACAAAGAACATAGAATTTTGAAAACAAAGAGGATTTATATTCACTCATAGTACTGTGATATTTATATAAATATGCAGGTAGGTCAATAAAATAGGAATTGAAAGTTCTGAAATCTAGATAGGATTGCATGTTAAAATGCTTTTGACAATTCACCAAAATAATTCTAGAGGGAAAGAATTGACTTTATAGCAGATGGTGCTGAATAACAGGATGCCTGTATAGAAAAAACTAACTTTGGTGTTTTCCTCATGCCATACACAAAATTTGATTAAAAATGAATCATAGATCACAACAAAAGAATGAAAATCCTAAAACGTCTAGAAGAATATACATGAAAAAAAAATTGTGACCTTCAGGAAAGCAAAGGTTGCTTATAAAGGGTACAATAGATGTAAATCACAAAAGAAAAAATAATTAAATTGAATTTTACCAAAATAAAAAAAACTTTGACCAGAAAATATCATTAAGAAAATCAAAAGACAAGCAACAAATGGGGAAAAATTCTTTTAGATATACATATTACAAATGAACTAGGTTCAGAATATGTAGAGAAATAATTTTAAAATTTCTTTTATATTAAAAACATATAAAATATTTCTATATATGTGGCTCTCCCAATAAGATACTAGTAAATATTTAGTGTAGGAAAAGCAAAGAGTAATCCATGTAAAATTAGGAAATGTCTCAATTTTTAAAAATCAGACAGACCATACTATAACAGTTACATGAACAATAAAAATTGATTAAAACAAAGACCACCATTCAGTGGGCAGAAAAATTATTTTTTGAGTGCTTGTTTTAATATCACCCTTTAAGAAAATAATTTGTATACTCACTGAGCTGAAAAACTCAGGTACTAATGTCTCAGATACTTTTTAATAATTGAATGGATATTATTGATAAATTCAGGTATCGTGTGAACATCTCATACTTCCTTATTTTTAAATTTTTTCATATTTATTTTATTTATTTTTTTATTTTGAGACAAGGCCTCACTAAGTTGCCCAAGCTGGCTTGGAACTTTGGATTCTCTTGCCTCAGCTTCCTGAGTACTTGGATTATATCCTTGTGTCACTTCAACTGGCAATGTCTTACATACTTTTAAAAGACAGCAAAGGGCTAGGGATGTGGCTCAAGTGGTAGCATGCTCGCCTGGCACAATGGGGTGCTGGGTTCGATCCTCAGCACCACATAAAAATAAAATAAATATGTATGTCCACCGAAAACTAAAAAATAAATATTAAAAAATTCTCTCTCTCTCTCTCTCTCTCTCTCTCTCTCTCTCTCTCTCTCTCTCTTAAAAAAAAAGACAGCAAAAAGTACAGGAGAAAATATTTATTTTCTCTTCATTTCCTTTATTTCATGTTCTCCTATTTTTATTTTTCTATATTTCTGGAGGTTACTTGAATATTTTTTAAGGATTCTATCTTGTTCTTATTTATGGCATTTTTCATTTTAGGAGCCCATGATATAAAAATCAATATGCATATGTGACCTATTACAGTCTACTATTATCAACATTTTATGAGTGAAGTTATGAAAATTTATTTTCATTTAGGTCCCTTACTTTAAAAAATTGTTTTAAGTATTTTCCCTTGCTATCTTGAATACTATATGTGATGATTTTGTAATTTTTGCTTTAGTCATCAAATACGGCGTAAGATAAGAAGTAAGATTGTCTGTTACATTTGTCTCTATTTTTACCCATCCCACTGTTATTGCCCTCTGCCATGCTAAGCTTTTCTTTATTAATATTTCCCCTCTGTTTAAAGAACTTCCTTTAGCCATTGTCTAACAGTAAATTTGCTAACAATAAATTCTCTGTTTTTCTTCTTCTGAGGATGTCCTTATTTCCCCTTCTCTTTTTATGTTATTTGCACCATTTAGAGAATTTTCAATTGAGATGTTTTTTTCCTGATACTTGAAAACATTTTGTCACTTTTTTTTTTTTTTTTTTTTGGCTTCCATGGTTTTAGATGTGAAATTGGTATTTTTTAATAAGTAATGTTATTCCTTTCTGACTGCTTTGAATTTTTTTCTTCTTTTGTATTTTGAAGTTTAATTTTGATGTATTTTGTCATGAATTTCTATGGGTTTATTTTATCTGCAGTTTGCTCAACTTCTTCAATCTGTAAGTTTATGTCTTTCACCAGATTTGGGGGATTTTTAGTCATTATATCTTTGAATACATTTTCACTTGCACTTTCTTCTCTTCCAAGCCTCTAATGAGACCAACATTTGTTATTTTGTTATGATCCTATAGATCTTTGAAACCATGCTTATTTTCAGTTTGTTTTCTTGTTATTGTTTATATTGATTAAATTCTATTAATCTGTCTTAAAATTCACTGATTCTATACTCCATCTACTTAATTCTATTTTTGAGCATATTCAATGAGTTTTCAAATCTTGGTTATCATGTATTTTAGTTCTAAATTTCCACTTTTGTATGAACTACTTTTTTGCTTAAGTTTTCTATTTTTTATGTTTGTTTCAAAAGAATTTATGATTGCTAACAAGGCTTTTTTATGGTGGTTGTTTTAAAATCCTTGTCAAATTGTCTCAATATCTGATTTGCCTTGGTGCTGAATCTGTTGGTTGGTTTTGTAATTCATATTGTGATATTCTTGGTTCGTGATGTGTTAAATAATTTTCAACTGTATCCCAGACATTTTGGATGTTCTATTATGAGACTCTGATTCCTCCCATACCTATTTAACCATCTTTTTTTCTATGTAGGCTTTGTCCTACATTAAAATATGGGTGGTTGTATATGTTTAGCTTCTTGTAGTATCTCATCTATCACCGCTTCCCCTAAATTGGTACTGATTTTCACTGCTTTGTTGCTGCAAAGCATAGATGGAATCTAATCCACACTGGGCTCCTCTGACACCAAGTGCAGAGGAATAGTTTTCTAATTATCTCTGTCTTTCACTACCTCTTCTGCCTCTTTGATTCCAGGTAACAATGGAGCTGGTCCTCACTGACACCAGGATAGGGAGAAAGTGGAGTAACTATCTCCCTGCCAACTATCCTGTCTCCTACCACCTCCTTCCACCTCTATGTTGCTAGGTGGATGTTGAGTATTAGTTCCTTGCTGAGCTTGCTGACATCTAGGATGAGAGTTAAAGAGCATGCATTTGTTCCAACTGACACCTTCTTGTTCAATATCATTAATGTTGGGTAGGAATGGTGGCTCAACTCCCTATTGAAACCTACTGCCACCACTATGGTGGGAAAATTGGAACACAGTCTACTTTCACCAGACAGGGTATACAATAGCATCTCCCAGATCAGCCCTTGGACATCAAACACTTATGGGGGGGATCAGAATATTGCTTATTTTCACCTGGGGACGGGATTAGAATGGAAGATCAACTCTCCACTCCATGGCCTAAGTAGGGGTGCCAGATGTGATGTTTTTTTTTTTTTCCTTAGGGTTTGACTAAAGTAGGGTTTCTAAGATTAGGTCATATATTTCATGGTCCCTTGGCATGAGATAAGCAGGATTTTATTCATTTTTTTTCTGTACGTTATAGCACTTCTGAGTGGGTTGGAGGCTTCCTTATTGCTCTATATTGAATGAGTAGGAGGCAAGAAAGAGAGATAGGAAACTTACCACCCTGTTGATCCCTAAGTCTTTACAGCCAGGTTTCTTTTTTTCTCCCTTTATGATAATTGCTGTGCTTTCTTGTGTGATGTCCATGGTTTTGTTGTTGTTGTGGTGGTGGTTTTTATTTATTTATTGTGTGTGTGTGTGTGTGTGAGAGAGAGAGAGAGAGAGAGAGAGAGAGAGAGAGAGAAAGAAGAAGGAGGAGGAGGAGAGGACTAGGAGGGAGGAGGGGGAGGAGGAGGATAATGATGATGATATGATGATGAACATCATCATCATTATCATCTCAGGGGGAATGGAATTACTTCATTTTGGCAGAACCAGAACTCTGCATCATAGGAAGGTGTAAAATTCATGAAAACTACAACCAGCCTCTCTTTTTTTTACTTCACATGATACACACTAACCTATTCATGGATTCATTTAGCTGCCCAACCCTCCTTGTCAAATAAGATTCTAGATGATCAAAAGCAGACTGGATTTAAGTCATCATTAATCTGTTAAAAGAAGGTAAAGTAAAAAATCTTTTCCCTGAGTCACTAAGGCAGAATTTTTTAATATGTCTGTAGATGATAAATGATAAGTAAGAATATTTGATCTAAGGACAAGTGTAATATTTCCTCTGAATTTATACCTACCATTTAGCACCACCAAGTTTAGTTCATGAACACATTTAATGATAAATATCCCTTTTAGGTTAATTTTTCTATATCTGAAATAGAGACCCAGTGGGAGGTGATGGCCAATCTATTCCCCAATGACTTTAGGTAGGGAAATACTGAGTTCATCATCAATCTTACCTTTCAGTCCTGCAGGGGAGATTATCTTTGCAAAATGTTGCAAAGCTAAGTAAATTTAAAAGATTATCAGAGAGAGAGAGAGAAAGAGATTATAAATCTAAGTATAAATTCATGATTCCAGGCACTCATTAGAATCACCTGGGGAATAAGAAAAAAATAAGACTAATAGGCTTGCATTGCCCTAGAGCATTTACATAAGAATATCTTGGATAGGGTTTGGGCGTTGGTATTTTTTGGAAAGTTCTCAAAGTGATTCTAATATGTAGCCCAGACTGAAAATAACTCATATAAGTGGGTGTTGCATTCCATGTCAAGGGAATTTATGCGTTATAACAAATCGCATCTACCATATCAGATAAAAACAGTACAGAATAGAAGATGTCCTGGTTATGTGAGAGGGGCAGCTCACAAACAGTCACTGTTTCACAAATAGTGGAAAGATTGCTCTTTCCACTCTTGCTAGTGACTTATTTTGCTACCAGAATGTCTTTTCAAACCAGAAGCAAGAGTACACAATGCTCTCCAACAGAAAAAAGAATCAAACACCATGAATCTGGAGGAATGGATGCTCTAAGATGTACGTCTTTGGCATGGAAATGGTGTTAATGCCATCAAGTTCAGGCCATCTGTTTCCTTAACTGTGTGATTACACAGCATCCTGACTTATGTAACAGAAACCTGGCCTTTCAAGAAGTACCTACCAGTGAGCCTCTGAGGCGTAAAGAATGAAAAAATTTTGGCCCTTGTGTAGGGAGCTCTGAGTCCAGAACCTGCTGTTCCTGATAGAGAACTCATCCTGTATCTGGCAAACCATTCTCATTTTTGTCCAGGGAGAAATTTTTAAAGCAGGAATTCTCATTTTTGAAACTTCAGGGCTTCTGGACTGGTTATGCCAATAGTATTGAGTTAGCCAAATCAGGAAAATGATGAAGGACTTTTACCCAGGGGAGTGGTGTAAAGCTGAGAGAGATAAGAGCCAAAATATTCCTTCCCTTAGCCTGGAAAGGGATATTGGAGGATTCCTGAAGCTGGGCAAAGGCCCATTGTTTATATAATAACGTGTCAGGGTTTTCATAGGCAAAAGCAAGACTCTGTGTCAGTGGAATCCTGGGAGGAGATGTGAGAGAAGATTCTGGACTAAATGAGTATTGTTATTAGGGCAGAGGCATCAAAAGTTAAGTCATCCTTTGGAATGTAATTTTTATTGGTCATCAACATATTCTCTCTCCTTTAGGACTACAGACAAAATATTAGAGAATACCATCCACAGCCATCTTCTTTTTCTATGAAAGGTAAGCCTGTTGGTCTTGATCAAATGATCGCTTTTTCTCCTTAAATATAGTGGTCCTTGTTTCCCTGAGTGGCTTCCCATGGGCTCTAACAAATTAAGAGGATCTCCACAATTTGATTTTATTTACAGACTCCTACTAGGATTTCAGTCTGTCCACCTTCTCCTTAATTTTTATTGATGTTGCTTTCACTTACAGCAACTGGCCCTGATGTCCAGGTATTTTTGAGAAAACTATATTTCTCATGATTTGGGTTTTAAGAGCTGAAGTTAGTACTCATCTAAGATTTGGAATTTTCTATTTAAACGGCATTTTCTTAACTTAACAAAAACAGTAGGGAGGCTCAAGAGTGACACAAGAATTAGCCAACACAGGTTCTAAAAAAACTATAGGAAAATTTAGAAATCAGTATACACATGAAAGTAACCCAAAGGGTTAAATGGAGTTGAGTGTGTAGAATACTCAGGGGATTCCTTGGAGGCTTGTCCTCCCTAGACTTCAGGGAAGGACTAGCTGATGATTTAATATTCTAAGTAGAGAGTTAGTTCAGCTTAAAAATTTGTTGAGAATCTAGTACATAATAATATATACAGTAATAGATAAAACATGTTCTCTGGTGTTTAGAAGTTTACAGATGACCAGAATCTTTTATTTTTATTCAAACTTGACCTGAGAAGTGCCCTTAGTTTCAGAGAGTGTTCAAAGAAAGTTTAACTTCTCCTTCATAGTTCACCAATGATTGCATAACTAAGATCCTTAATTCTATCCTTGAATATAATTACTGATGGTTGACTTACTCATCTCTCATTTTACATATTTATTATTAAAGCTTTTCTATAAAAAGAACTCTACAAGCATTCAAATTATATAAACATGGCTCACTAGACCCACTGCATAAATTATAGTTGGTGGCTTTTTAAAGTCTTAGCAGGCAAACACCAACATTCTCAACATTTATTATCCATTTTTTACATGGCTATATCCAAAAAGGAGAATGAGTCCCATTGTCCACATCTATGAAGAGATAAATCACACATAGATAAATCACACATAGTACATAGAGTTTGCAAGTCTCCAAATATAGTGAGAATAAAATGAAAATAAATGTTGATGATGAGTGCATATAATGTTTGAAAATGTTTAACTCATTTTGACTTAATGATAGCAAATTTCTCTAAAATTAAGATGATGTATATTAGATGTAGAAATTGAAGAGAAAAAAATTCCATTTGGATTTCATAAGCAAATGACTGGTGAAGAGATGTCAGCTACATCACATTACTTCTTTCCATATTGGCTAACTAAATCAGGGGCTCATTAGTTTATTGGGTTAATAAACGAGAAGCTAAAATATGTACATGCTCTTACAAGTGAAATATTTTCACAGAATCAAAGGAAGTCTGACTAATTTGAGTCAGATTTAAGTCTTCTGTCTTTTATGATGATTAATACCATGAGACAAAGAGTAATCAGCTTCTAATTCTGATGTGGCCAGTGACTCACCAACTGGGAACCTGGGAAATTCTCTTTTAGACTCTCTTTGTCTGAGAAGTAAGACTAAATAGAATCTTGGGGTTCTACCTAGTTCTGTGATTCTGTGCCATCAGATAAAGACTCTGAGAAGTTTTATGTTTATGACAATCTTATGTACAATAAAATTGATCTGATGTTATTAAACCATATTTTGTAGAATCAAGTTCATATAAGGACTGAGGTATATCCTAGGCTGAGAACACACCAAGGCCAGGACCTGTGATAGAGCTGCAGCAGTTAAATTGCTGATCTCTCGAAGGAGAATGAGGCTGATGATACATTATCACAAGATAGGATAATGTAAATGAAAATGCTATGCAAAGTATTTGGGGCTATATATGTGTCAGATATTAGGCATTATTATTACCATCTCCATTTATTGAGGGACCCAATTTAACAGAACTGCCTTCAACAAGACTATGTAATAAGTCAGAGTCAATTTGGAAGAAAATTAAATTTTTATTCTGACATTCCTTCCATTTCTTCATGCACCCAATATTTATGAAGTTTCTTCTACTTGTAAAACATCAGTGGCAGAATTAAAGAGGTGTCTAAGACATTATCAATTATCTCCAATAAACTTGCAATCTAATTGATGTGCATGAACCACCACTGTCTATTTTCTTCAGTGGCTTTTTGTGTAGAGGACCATTTTCTCTAAATTCAAAGTTCTCTGAAGGGTCAAACTAGACTTTTATTTCTTTTGAACTAACTTAACAATTTTCAATAATTTATTGGGCATGTTAGTCTTAAAATATAATAAATTGATAGAAAAATAAAAAATCATCTTGGTGCTAGGGTTTAGATGCTCTAAAGTATCATACAAATAATATATAGTATAAATACATATTACAAATGTATATATTATATTTATATAAATATATCATAAATATGTTAATTTGAATATAATTTTCAATTCATCATATAATAAATATATAAACATAATACATTCATGTTTCAAACTTTCTTTTTTTTACTTTAAAAACACTTAATTTCACTAAGTAAAATGATAATAATATAAAATGACAACCAACTTTTTTTTTTAAGAGAGAGGGAGAGAGAGAATTTTAATATTTACTTATTTTTTAGTTTTTGGCGGACACAACATCTTTGTTTGTATGTGGTGCCGAGGATAGAACCCGGGCCGCATGCATGCCAGGCAAGCACGCTACCACTTGAGTCACATCCCCAGCCCAACAACCAACTTTTCTGAAGGATTAATAATATGCCAGACACTATATTATTGTTTATATTCGTTACTTTATTTACTCCGCTGACAATGCTATTAAGTTGGAAGTTATCTCCATTTTATAGGTGGACAGACCAAGGTTTGGAGATAATGAAAGTCATATGATTAAGGAGTAGCAGAACTAGGAAATGAATCCAGGCAGTGCAGCTGCCAACACCTGTAAGGGGATATGTTACCAGGAGCTAAATAACTGACTTATCCATCTAAATGATATCTGGAATCCAGATCAATTTGAACTAGTAGTTCCCAGTGATGGGTGATTTTGGCCTCCATGGAATATGTGACAATATAGAGACATTTGAAGGCGTTACAACTGTGAAGTGCTATGGAGTCTAATGGATGGAGCCCAGAGATGTAGCTTAACATCCTCTACTGTAAAGAGCCCCCTCCCCAACACACACACCAAGGTTCCAGCCCAGAATATTCATGGAGAATCCATATCTAGACCTTGTGTCCCATGCCAGGACAGTTCTGTTGTAAATGAGTGTCTTTTCTTGAGACTCAGGCAGCCATGAACACATACGAATGTATGATTGGCAAGTGTGAGGGTACAGTCATGACCCCCAGAGCAATGAAGAGTACTTATTTTTTTCTCCCCAGAAGGTAAGAAGAGCATTCTCTTTGGATATTTTTTTCTTTTGTATTCAATTTCAAATTTTCAAAGATTTGGTATATAGGTCCTGTTCCCACCATTAACAACCCTACCGAATTTTTACTAATTTATACCCATGTTTTCGAGTTTTCTAAAATCTAAAGCATAGCTGAAGTCTTCCCTACATTTGAAACTCTTTCCATCTAACAGTTATATGGCTTTATCTATGAGTAGCTAAGATAAATAGCTATAGCAATTTCATGGTACTTAAAGTCACATTTCTTGATAATCCCTGGATTTTCAGGGACCATTAGAGATCCCTGTGTGAATCTTGGAATAATGAAAAGTACATTCTAGCAAAGACTTTAGGTACTCTGCTACTGCTGCATTGATTTAGAAACACATTTCTAAATCAATTTTTTTTTTTTTGCAATTTTAACTTGTAATAAAATGAGTCTTAACCAAAGTGACCTTTGCAATCTAAATGCTTAGGTTTGAGAACAGCAGGCCAAATTGAGAATTAATTAACATTTTGAAGCCCTGGTGCTATATTATTTAATCCTAAATTATAATTCAAATAGGGATTGATTTCTACATGATAGAAAAACAACTGTTCTCTCTTCCCCTGCCCTTTTAGATAAAAAATGTGAATAGAGTATATTTAGAGAATCAAGATTAAATAATGCAATCAGTAAATTTTTGATAAAGCCTTAATAATATCCTATTACAGAATTTATGTTCTACAAGTTGTCTTTATAATTTTGAGAAAACAATTATTACAGAATGAGTAAGACAGAAAACCAACCAATACTGAACACATTAGTATAATTTATGTATTCATAAAACTGATAATAGACATTTATTTCTAAAAATTCTTAAAGCACAGGTAATAATGGATCCAGTCAGCAATTTGCCACTTGCAATTAATCACTCTCTTCATATTCACAACATTCAATTTTTCTTGCTATTTGAGAGAGTAATGATTAATTGATAAAAGTTTAACAAGTGCACTAATAGCAGGTGCTCCTAATTGCAAAGTCTTCAGAATGATTCTCTCCAAACCTACTTTATGCTAATTTGTACAGCATTAGTCATAACACTTTATGATTTTACTTTTAAAATGAATTTTCTTTTAGTCACCCTAATTTAATTAAGAATTTTAACTAGTTACATGTATCAAGAACACCAATGAATTTTAAATTTGTGAGTTTGATTACCATAAGAGATTAACAAGAAGACTCATAAAAATGCACGGCTGCCAATTAGAAGCATCAACACTGTGTAAATTAGAATTTGTTAATTGGTTTAGCAAATGTAAATTCAATTTTTTGAAATTTTATGAACTGAAAAATTGATTATATTTTCGTGAGCCTCCAGAAATATCTTATTAGCGATGATATTTGTTTCAGTAGTCACTGAGATTATACTTGCATTTTAGTCACAAATGTTTCTATTTCATTTATTTTAAAAATATCTGACTTTAGCATTCATTCTTCATCCACACATGTTTGCCCCTCACCATCCACACTATTAAATGAATGCTTAAGTACACATTTTTCTTTCATCTGTCTTTCCTCTCAGCAAGACGGATAAAATATGCATTCTAGGTAAGGTTTGTTATTTTGTACTTTCAGTATTAAAGTGCATGTAATTAATTTAGTTTCCTTAAATACTATGTGTTTATGACAAAACCTACAGATGCTTTTACAAAGATGCACAGTGAAATAGCATTCCAGGTATGCAGATTAATACTGTTTGCCTCTAGGAAATAGACCTAGCAATCTTGCATTTCATAATTATAAGAAGAACAGAGCTATGCTTTAGTATGCATTGTGGATGGGGAGGTCTCTTAGCAATGTAAGACCAAAATCTATTCTTAGTCAAGTATATATGCAGTCTGATCATAAACCCTTCATCAGTTACTCCCATGCTGAGTTGCCATCAGGAAACTGACGGCAGGATTTAGGATAGGCCTGAAATATTTTTATGGCCTTCTACTACTTTAACTGAGGAGATGGGGAAAAACAGGATACTGGATTGCTCCATGAACTCAGCATTCTTTTCCAGATACTGTGACTCATTTGAGAGTCCTCATGAACACTGTCCCTTTACCCCTGACTTTTCTAGCTCCTCCCATAGCTGTTTTTGAAACCACAATGTCAGATAATTCCTCCTAATGGTTCCAAATTCAGTAAATATATTTGGCTGTTCAAAATCTTTGCATCAATATATTAGTGTAAATCAATTACTCTGTCCATAATTAGCTTCCAAAGGGATAAGACCTAGAATAAGATTGAAGGGTAAAGGAAACACAGAGTACCTCTCCTTCTGATCAACAGGGGTAGGAAGGAGTTTACCATTTACAGACAACATGCTTCATGCATTTAGTTCTATATCTTACCTTCTTTCAATAGGAACAGGAAGACATCTGACCAGAAAGGGCTGCTGCAGGAACCAGGCTCAAAGGAGATGTGTAGCTACCAGTAATCAGCTGCATCACAGGGAGCAGAGCAGCCCCTGACTACTGAAAATCAGGGTGGGTTTTTAGCCTTGATCCTTTCCTCCTTTCTAGACTCATCTGAGCAACATGACCTCCCTTAGTTTACGAAAACAAACAAAAAATAATTGCTTAAATACATTTGGATATTAGTGAAATATTATACAGTTATTCAAATACCAACAAAGATATATGTATAAAAACACGAAAATATGTTTGCAATGTATTAATTTATCAATTCACCCAATTTTTCCATGCCTACTATGTGTCAGACTCTGAACTAGGTACTTCAGCAGTAAATGAAGCAGATTCTCCTCAAGGAGCTTGCCTTCTAGTGGAAGAATCAATTAAAAACTAAACAAATATTGGGGCTGGAAGGGTAGGTCAATGGTAGAGCTCTTATCTAGCATGTGTAAGATCCTGCATTTGATCCTTAACTGCTAGCTTTGCCTCCCTAAACAATTAATTTCAGAATTAATAATTGCTATGAAGAAACTTAAATCAGACTAATGGGTCAGAAGGAGGTGGGGATAGCATTTGATTAGATATATGTTTGAGACTGTAGAGATTTACATATCTGTAGGTCAAAAGCACATGAGACGTAAGAAATGAGAAGGTTCCCTGTGGAGGAATAGTCAGCTGAAATGTTCTGAATCAAGAGTAAGAAAGTCAGATAGAGAGACAGAAGGAAAAACCAGGGTTGGAAAGGAAACCAAATAGGAGTTGAGACAAATAATGCAGAGAAGAACCACAGTGATTCAGACAGTTGGGGATACTGTGCTGTCCTCACCCAACTGTCCTTTTTGAGGATGAGCCAAAAAAGAAAGAATCCCATGCACTGAGGTGCTGGTAGGTGTAAGGAAGCATCTCTCAATGGTATGCTCAAAAGGATTAAAGGCCAGGCTGTTAAACATGCATTATCTCATATCCAACAGAGTGTGGACGAGGTGGCTGCATCTTCAAATACATTCATTAAAAATAAAAACATCATGTATATCAGACATATGTATCTGTAAACTCCATATAGTCTTTGAATCTCATTTAAAACCTCTTTTGTGACTATTCCTGGTCTGAATGTTCTAATGTGATTGGGAAAACATGCATTGTCAACAGTCAAAGAAAATCCCAAAGCAGGATACTTTATCTAAGAGGATCTTGACTATCCTTTCCAATTTGTCCTCTTCCTCTTCTCTAGATGTACCCCAGGGCATTTTCTCTAGTTATTGAAGCTCTCTAAGCTTTCCCATTTTAAAACTCCTCTCATAATGTGGTACTGGGAACCTTTATGGTCTGGATAGGACTCTAATTTTCTTCTCTTCAGTTGGAATTTTATGGGGTACTCCTGGGCAAAACTATTGCACTTGAAGTCACAATTTCTTAGGCTATTAATGAGGAGAATAATATTTATCTTTCCTACAGGGTGGTGTAATGGTTGATTAATAAATGCTTCAAGGGTGTTTTGAAGATTACAAGTGTCTGCTATTCTTATGATTATTATTAGCTGATCCTACAATCCCAAATTAGAGAATTAGAGTGAGCACCAGGTTATGACTGACACTTTCATCTTTTGGACCTACATTCTGTTCACTAGAGGAATTAAATATTGGGCCCAGCATAATTAATTAATGTTTACCAAGCATGTTGGGAGTCTCAACTACTCTAAGTGCTAAGTACGTTTATAAGAAACGCCACGGCTTGGGTTTGAACATATAGTAATATTAGATTCCAATTGCCTTCATTTACATTATAGTCCATGTACTCAGGGTCTCATTTCTGTATTCTGTGCAGTGCCTGGTAGCCTGCTGGCATATCATAACTGTCCAATAAAAGCAGCAATAAAGTTGTAATCTCCTTCCCTTTTCTCTTGATTTGCCTTCATATTTTTTTGTAAAAAAAATAGACCAGACAGGAAGAAAGATGCTCTCTTATTTTTGGCAAAAGATAATTCAAAGTCTTTGCTAATGGGAACATGGAATCTTCTTTCTCTTGCTTACCAATCAGTAAAATGAAAACTATTTACTCTGAGAAGTCTGGTTGTATCATTCTTAAATCATTTATAGTCCACTAAGTGCTTTGAATAATGGAAGAGCTAGGAGAGCCCCTGATTTAATTTTGTCTCCTATGTTTCTTCAGTATCTTTGTGCTTTCTTGCATTTAGGGGAAATAGCACAGAAGACAGAGATAGGATTTTTTTTTTTTTAAAGAAAGCTATTAAAAGCTTTTACAAGGGACCTAAGCTTTAATAAAACCTCTCTGTATGCAGAAAGGCCAAATCTCCAGGGATCTGCAAAAAGACAACCTCAAAGTTAAACATTTGAAAAGCAAACTAAATTCATGAGTTTAACATCACTTCCTTTCTTCTTCCACCCTTATCTTCCTTATAATAGATACAACATTGGTTTTGTACATTCTTTAACCCAAAGTCTCCCATAGATCACAGTATCTAATTATAAGAGCAAATATTTCCCTGACATTTTTAGTTTATAAAATACTCTATGACATATGCATTAGTTTTCTATTGCTGCCACAACAAATTACCATATATTCAGTGGTTTGAAACAGTCACTATTTATTATGTCACAGGTCAGTAGGTCAAAAGTACAGGCCCAGGTTGGCTCAGTGGGCTCTGTGCTCCATGTTTTAGATGGCAGAAATCAAGGTGTTTGCCGGGTGTGTTCTTCCTTTATGGAGACTGTGGAGCTATATTCACTTCTCAGCTCTTTCACATTGTTGACAGTATTAAATTCCATGTGGCTGAAGGGCTTGGTCTTTGTTTTCTTGCTTGGTATTGGTTAGAGGTTATTCTCAATTTGTGCAACTTCCTGTACTTCTTGACTAGTGGCCTCCTTTCTCAGTCTGCAAAGCCAGCCATGTGGGTCAAGCTTGGAAGCTTTCTGACTTTCCTTTTTACCTTCTTTCTCCTGATAAAATTCCAGGTTTTTAATGACTCATGGGATTTAGACTGGGTCCAACCAAGTAATCCAGAGTAATCTCACCATATCAAGATCTATAAATTCATTAGGTCTTCATGTCTTTTTTGCCACACAGTGTAGCATATTAACAGGTCACAAGGACTGAGGCATAGATGTCTTTGGGAAAGACCATTTTTTCCTGCCTATTAGTTTATGGAATTATTATACTAGATAAGACACACACTATTATCCCCATTTTATAGATGAAGAAATGCTGAATATCATTGGCACAAGTGACTTAGCCCAGGACAGGGGGCAAAGAAATGGCAGCACTAAAGGTAATGACTAAAATCTCTTTTTTATTTTCCATTATTTTTTTTTACTTTTAATAATCATTTATAGGGTACATAGTAACTTTTAGGCTCTGTAGTAAGTCTGGGGATATCTCTGAATTCAAGAGGTTCACAAACAGAACAATATGTAAATAATTTTAGTAAAATTTGCAAAGGCTTGATAAAGAGCACAGAAGGAGTATAGACTCAGGAAGTAAAGTGAACTGGCATTGAGAAAAACTTCACAGAGGAGGTGATCTTTGAGAAACCCCTTCAAAATCAATTAAGAGTTCCTCAGTGAGATGTCTAGGATACAGTAGGGACAACACATGCAAAGTCATGGTGGCTAGGAAGGACACGGCTACATTGAGAACCAGCAAATGAGTTAAAGGTATATGGAGAAGAACTGAGAGATGAGGCTGTGAAGGTAGGTGGAGCTATACTATGAAGAATTTTTAAAATATCACTACCCCATCCTACCCTCATGGTGAGGAACAGTTGGAGCATTTAAGCCAGGATTGACATGTATTCCAATGTGCATTGGAGATTGGTAAGATAAAATGAAAAGGCTCAATTAAATGAGAGCTAAGATAATGAACAACAGTGACCATCATGTTCGGGGCACATTTGTATTTACAGATATTTTTCATCGTATCTTGGAATGCTTTGGTTACAAAGAATGGAAAGCTAATTTAAACCAAATTTAGCCAGAAAAGCAGAATCAATTCATTTACATAACCAAAAATAATAAAGGTATATGACCTCAGGAACATCTGAATCCAGGACCTCAAGTAATTTTATTCAGGTTCTCTTTCCCCATATCTGACTTCTGACTTTCTCCTTTTTGGAACATTTCTGAGAACATCCCTACATGTGCAGCAAAGATAAACACAGCTATTTTATATTTACATTATCTTTAGAGTTAATAACCCAAGGGAAAAGAGAACTTTCTTTCTCCTAGTATATGTATCATTCTGAAAAAGGACTCTGATTTTGTTTATACATGCCCACTCACAAACCAATTATTCTGTTCATAGAGATAGTATTCTCCAAATAGGTTACCTTAGTTATGCCTCCACCCTTGTAACAGGAAAAAAAATGGAACCAACCTTATATGTTGGAGTTGGGGCATTTTCAGAACTAGAGGAATGAGAGATTTCCTGGAAAAAAAAGAATCAGGTTTCCATTACACTAGCTTCCACATCACATGAGGACCTTGTTCAAATGAAGCTTATGATTCAGTAATGCAGGGCTGAGGTCTGAAATTTGGCATTTTTAATAAGCTCCTGGGTGATTCTGATGCAACTATTCCATAGACCACATTCTAAGTAGCAATTAATTGTACCATCTCCTGGAGAAGCCATTCCAAATATGTGGAGAGGTAAACATATAATAAAAAATAAGAGTGATGATCTAAGATATTGGCAAGAGGTGTAAAAAGGAAGAATGCCAAACAGATTGTGAAGGTGACAAGAGAAAGTTCCCTTTAGATTACATCAGAAGTTTGCAGTTTGGATCTTCAGTTTGACCTGAGACCATTTCAAGAGGTCCATGAAATCAAAATTGTTTTCTTAATGACACTCAGATGTTGTCACTTCTTCCTATTGGACTTGAAGTGATGGTCATCAAGATTCATAAGTTGAACTGCTGTTCCCTTGGCATGACCTGAGACAGGGATACTACATTACATGGTATCAATAGTATCTGTTACTAGCATGCCCTAACATTTAGTAATCTATTACAAACATTTAATAAAATAAATAAAAGACAATGTCATCAATATCCTTGATGATACAGTAAGAATTGTTAATTTTGTGAAATCCCAACCTTGGATTTTATTAAATACTTTGAATGTTTGAATGTTTAATATTTTGAATGATGAAATGGAAATTGCACCTAGAATTACAGAAATTACACTGTGTGATGGTTGCCAGCAGGGAAAAAAAAAAACACTTGTGGAAAGAGTTACAAACTCAGACACTTGTTCATGGAACACATCTCTTACTTGAAAGCATGAACTACACAGGATATAGTTATTCTGACTTGGGCATTTAAATACTTTCTTAAAAATAAATCAATGAACCTCCTACTTCAGGGAAAGAAAAAACAACTTTCATTCTGAATAATAACATTTGAGCTTTCAAGCAAAAATTTAGAAGTTTGGAAAATCTGTCACCATGAGTTTGACAGCATCTCATTTCTTACAAACTTTCTTGTTAAGATTGATGTATATTAATAAATGAAATTTGTATATGTTTTGTCACTTAGTGAGTCAAATTTTCCAAATAGTCAATGCATGATGTTATGCAACTCAACTTTGAGAAACTACCACTTTCCAGTTTTGAGTATAGTACCAAAAAAGGATATACACATTGTCTAAAATGCCTATTAAAAAACTCCTCCTGTTCCAAAATAGATATCTGTGAGGACCCTCCCCATACTTTATCCTAAACATACAATGCAACATATTAAATGATATATCAATATATTATATATAATATCAACATATTGATGATATGAGAACTTAGCTGAATTCTCTAAAATCAGACCTTGAAGGACTTGGCAAAAATGTGAAATAGTGCTCGTCTTGTCACTAATAGACTTTGGAAAATAGAGTTATTTTTCAGAAAAATTATTTCATTTATTTTAGAAGGCATTTTGTTTAATGTTATTTAATGCTATTTAAGTAATACTATTTTAACAATTCCTCAGTTTATAATTTCAAAATTATGTAAATATTTATTGTTATAATCTGTATGAATGAAAGCTCTTTGGGATTCTTAGCAGTTTTTAAGACTGTAAAGTGATCCTGCAGCCTAAATTTTTGAGGGAACACTTTCTACTTTATGGAATGAATCATTGCCCATTTTTAGAAACACAAAATAAAGTCAATTGAGATTTATAATCTTAAAATGGCTATAAATTACTTATAGATTACTTGGCAAAACTAATCATAAAAACCTGATATTGCAAGGCATTTACTGTCTTTTAATTATGGAATATATTATAATAGAGCAAAACCATGGGTACTATTCTTAGAATAGGCTTTTGTCATCTGATTGGGTCCAGTTCAACTTTTATATATGGTTATGGAACAGAACCCGTGCTTTTAAAAATCTTTCAGACAAAAAACAAATCCCCAAAAATTGGAAATGAAAAAAATTACCCAGAGGTAAATATGTACAATTGGCCTTATTAAATGCCGCTGAATACAACAGGGCAGTAAATGTTGATTCTTTTATTTAAAATGTGATCTTCAAATAAATGTTAGAGATCAAATCTTTCACATTTTTGAAACAAATGCTATTTGGCAGGACTTCCATTTGTTCTCATTTTTTTATTGCTTTTTGAGATACCAAAACACACTTAAATAGCTGTTTATAGTTACAGGGTCTCTCTCATTTTTTGGTACTCTGCTTTCCCTTATAATGATAAACCAAAGGTAGTCACTCTTTTTTTGTGCACTAGAGGGTTGATGAGAGATATTCCACACAAGGTAATTATCTCAAGATGAGATTATTAAGCTCCTTATATGAATAGTAATATTTCTTCTACCTAAAAAACAAAACATTATAAAAATAGAACTTTATAAATTTCTAGTAATAAAAAATAATAATAAATGACTAGTACTTAAGTGATTCCAGTAGTAAGGTTTGTATTCCAGATATTATTATAGATTTCTTATAAAAGTTGGAACCTTTAAAACTTTTAATAATCATATGAAGGACTTGTGAAGAAACTGGAGACCCCAGAGGTTAAGTTACTCATTCAAGATCACATAGTTATATTCCCAGTGGCTAGGGAGGTTGAGGCAGGAGGATGGCAAGTTCAAAGCCAGCCTGAGCAAAAGCAAGGTGCTAAGCATCTTAGTAAGAAATAAGAAAAATACAAAATAGGGATGGAGATGTGGCTCAGTGGGTGAGTGTCCCTGAGTTCAGTCTCAGGTTACCAGAAAAAAAATCACATAGCTATTGAGTGATACTGAGTCCCAGCAATCTGACTCCAGAAATGTGGTCTTGATCAAGATAATTGTAGTGAACTAGAGCTTCAAGTGAAGATCATTCTAAAAATAGCATTTCAGGTAGAGTTGCTTCATTTCATTGGGAAAGATCTTAAGTAAGATTTGCTTATATGCTTGTGTCTATAAGAATTCTGAGATAAGATTCAGGAGAAGTTGAGGCCACAGAACATAGCAGTTGCAATGGTCTTGAGTTGATGGAAACCTAGTAATGCTCCTCCTACTTTGCACACAAAGTACTGACTTATGATACAAGCACATGAATCATGGTTCACTGTTACAAATGACAAATGCCTTTGAAATTTCATGCTTTCTCTTATAAATGTTCTGATTTCTTCATGCCATAATAATACATTTTGATATGAAAATTATGTTTTGAATTACTCATCCTTGACTGAAAATGATCCTCTGAGAAGACTAAGTTGTCATAGTCTTTTTTTTTTTTGTGGCTTGCAGTCACTCCTGGCACACTAGCCCAATATTAGTTAAAGAAGCCTGGCTCCATACAATATTTTTGGAAGACCATGCAGCGTTAGCTCCTCTTTGTGCCTCTTTTTTGTGCTCTCCTATTCAGGGACTCTTATACTAGCATGAATTTGGTTATGTACCTCTAAATAAAAGGTGAGCGAGAGAGTCCCAGGGCAACTGTGTATGTTAACTTTAGGTTTGCCAAAGTCATTGAGTGGTCCTTTCACTGTTCCTTTTAATATATGTAACTTATGCCCAATAGATGTAGATAGAGTTTAATGTCTATAGAGACAAGGCAGGAATGAGTGAAATGAGGCTAGGTATGCACACAGTAGTAAATCATGGAGACTCGGGTGCAATGTAGGGCACTTGCACTATTTAATGTGGGATGCTATGCACAAAATCTCCAGTCCACTAAGAATGAGGGGTCAGATTGTCACATATTCTGATTTTTTAAAAATTTAGATAAACAAGAAATATGGATCATTATCTAAACTAAAATTTTTAATTTGGGCAAATAATTCAGTTTTATAAAACATGGAGCCCACCAAAAGAGCTTCAGAACTTGATGCTGTACAATCTTCCAGGACATGATGCATCATATCTGTTGGACAATTACATAAGTCTTTGGTTAGTAAATGGATAATCTTTGACATGCGCCACAGAAAGCATGAGAGGAGAAAGTTTTGTCCTCTGATAATCTTAAGGCTTTTGTTTCTGCCTATTTACTACAAGTCCCAAGAGAAGAATAAGGTGTTTATTTTAAGTAAAATAAAGAATGGCCTCTTTATCATGCTTGTGGCATTATCATCAGAGGAACCTATATTTCTTTTATTCTCCTTGAGTGGAAAATGGAAACAACACTTTATATCCTCTAAAATTTTTTCTTTATATATTGAAATAGTTATTAAGGCTCTCCCTGTCCACAGCTTTGCTTCCTTGAGACAAAATAATCCCAAATTCTTAAATATTTCCTCAAGGATTTCTTTTCTTCTCACTTTTTAATTATTTTCATTTTAGAAATGAAACTCTGGGCCCTCTCCAAGTTTCCCAATTCTTGCTTATAATGTGGTCACACTGGAACAACTTGTTCTTATAAAAGCTTAGCCATTGCTAAATACAAAGAGAACATTATTTGCAGTCACTACATATTATGCCTCTGTGCTATTTTCAAACAGCATTGCATTTCTGACTGATATGTAACTCATAATTTGCTGCAGGCCCCATATCATTTCCACTGTATTTATGCACAGTATTTTCTTATTCTTGTTCCATAATGTGTGACTTTCACTGCCTTATAATTCATTCTAAATAATTTCCTTTCTGTTTTTTTTCCTCTGTATCCAGAATGATGGAATTTTAATGCTAAGAACTATACAGTGCTCAATACACAGCAGGGGCTTAAGATATATTTAATAGGTGAAATAACTAAAATATGATTGAGACAATATATCCCTCAAGGATTGTTATTGATGCTAGTTAACCTGGTATCTAGATTGATTTAATCTAGTAGAATTTGATGGAACTTTTTCCAAACTTGACTAATGGTTTGGACTCTGTCTAGAGGAAGATCTTTATCTAAGTCTTGACTTTTGCTTCTTAAGAGCTGTTTGTTTTGGATAGGTTGCTTATATGCTCTAAGCCTTTGTTTCCTAAGGTAGTAAAAACATATAATAATACCTGCCTTTAAATTTACTGTGATATTTATGTGAAATATTGATGTAAAATGATTAAGAGTTCTTGGCACATAATAGATACTCTTAAAAATGCTAGACTGAGAAGAAAATATAATACCTTAAACATAGACCACTATACATTAATAAGTTCAAGAACAGAAGGTTTTTCTCATCTCTTTTCCCTTCTGAAAGGTCTTATACTGAAAAGTAGTTTGGGAGTATAAAAATTCTTGTTTGTGGTATTCTGTCTTGATAATTTACTTTCCCATCTTTTTGTTCCAGTTAAATCCATAACACAGATGTTTAGTCCAGGAAAATACTCATTATATAATGTTAGAGTTTCAAAATCTGCAGTAATATCCATTTCATCATTTCTAAGATCTTTGTAAGAATCTAAATGGAAAATATTGCCCACTGATGCAAAAACACATGTGTAACTGCTATTTAAATACTTCATAAAAGACTAAAATATTGGAGGATTCAACAAAAAATGGGTGATCCCTTTCCAAGGAAAGAATCGGTTTTCACCCAGAGTGTGAGTCAGAGTGGGTACCAAGTTCTCTGGTTTGTGATGAGGCGGACGTGACAGTGAGAATGACAGGGAGGAGTTTCCCAACAGGCCACTACAGAACAACAGAGCATCCAGTAAACATCAGACTATGGCAAAATTTTAGAAATAATGTGAAAAGAAAGAGGAAATGACAGTTATGCTGATTCATAACAGCATGAAAATTCATAAACTTGCAAACTTCATGGATGCTGAAATTTACAATTGCAAAATGGTCCCCTTATACATGTGCCTCAACATAAAGTGAAGACTTCCTTTTACTGGGCTAGAAGTGAGTTGCTCAGGAACGGAAGTCTTATTATGAGGTTTATTAATTGTCATCGAGTGATAGTATAACTTTAGGGATGGTGTCTGTTAGCACAAGTTACTATGAGGTAATAACTCCTGTACAGTTTATGTTAAACTTAAGATTCATTGGAATCATTTTCAAAATCCAGACGACCTTGCAAGACAATTTTGATGTTTCAGCCACTAGAGTATCAGCACTTAAGAATTACAGTGTGTCCCAAGGACACACCAAATTTTATTTTTATACCTTTCCAGTTTCACCAACTCTGGAAAGGCCATTGACATGAGACAAATAAAAAATCACAAGAACCTACAGGCATCAATATTTCTGTTAGTCATATACTTAGATTACTTTTTCATGTTGAAAAATACAGCATTCTTGAAATTATAGTGTTCTAGTTCAAATACTTGGAGTGCTCATTGGTGGTATGTGTTTACTTGAGATGATTAAGTATGCCTGGAAAACTAGTGAAACTGAAAATGTCTAAGAATGAAATGACAGAGACTTACAGTAGTTCTACCATTTGTTAGCTGTGTACCATTTTGTAAGCAAATTCTTTGAGCTTCAATTTCCCCTTTAGTTATATGGAAGTGACTTCACAGTGGCTTTTCAGCACTCTTCAATAGGATAAATGAGATAAGCAAGGCCATTTAAAAACTACAAGAGCTGAACAAACATATGTAAGGCACGATTTCTATTAGCTACTAATGTTGAACTGCTTCTACTATTATAACTGCTGCCACCCTGTTAATAGTACTATTTTTATCTTGGGTTTTGCTTTGTGTAGCTATTTCTTATCTTGGGTTTGAACAAGTAATATATGGGAACTAGACATTATATATAAGTATGTAATAATTTAAATATGTATATACATAATATATGTTCCTTCCATACCTGTGCAATTAAAAACAGTGAAAGATTGCATAAAACATAGTAATATTTTTATGTATTTACTTTTAATACAATTAATGTGTATCAATTACTTACAAGGTTAAAAATAATACAAAATTATGATGTAAAAACTGAAGCATGTGAATAAATGAAAGAATGATTGTGTTTTCTTATCTTCCCCATTCTATTCCCCAGGGGCTTCTCGGTATTTTTAGTAGACTTCCTTCTAGACTGGCTGTTTTAGGAATAAAATAAATACATTTAGGATGTAAGCACTGTTCAATATTATGCAAGTTCTACATAAGAAAATTAGCAGGTTAACTTTCGAACACTTTGCCTTCTAGCTAGAAGACAAAACTACTTAAACATTGTTATTAATAAATTTTTAGTGTCTGTTACACACAGGGTGAAATACTAGACACATTGAAAAGTACGAATTCTCAGCTCTCCTTTTTGTTAATCTTCATGATGACTATTCTTTTTTCTCTACAATGCCCATTATAATAACACTCTTTCTATTTTTAATAGATTTTTGACATCTCAGTTTCAGTTTATAGTTTATTTCTCTTGGAATGTGTCTCTTATGACATATACAGAGTCACTGATTTCAGCAATCCAAAGTTCTTGAGTTCATTGCAGTTTTTCTAAAATATGAAAGATATCTGTTTTAAATGCAAATATCTAAGTGAGAGGCAAAATCTGGAAGACAAGTATGTAAATAGCCTGTAGAAGATTGCCTGTGGTTGAAATGAGGTGGCTTGATTGGGTAAAATCTAGTTTCTGATACTGGCATGACTAAGGCTGTATGTGACTAACAAGGGCAGGCATCAAAGAAGGGTGATGGGTCAAGCAGAAATAAAACATGCTTTCAGTTAAAATCATACCTTGAGCATTTCTCCACTAAATTTAAATGACTAGATGATACACATGGATATGCCATAATTGATGTAAACATTTACCATTATACATTATATTGTTTCTAGTATTGTGTTATAAGTAATGACTACAAGGAACACCTTTGTACATAAACATCTGTTCACATTTGGGCTCGTTTCTTGAGAATGCAGTTCCTGAGGTAGAAGTTCAAGTCTAAGGATGTGATTACTGTAATGACCTATGTACAATAATGTCCATCTGCCTTGACTTGAAACTGATCTTTTACCCATAATGCTTGAGATGGCCTGTCTTCTGCTTCCTCTACTTCGCCTCATCCTGCAGAGTCTTCATCTGCTAGTTTATGAAAAGCATGGGGGGAAAAAACTCAGGTTCCCATTTTCTTGACTGCCATGTGTATTAACTATTTCTTCTTCTTCCTTTAAGAACTGCTGATTAGAATGGGGAACTTCACACCACCCTTAATACCATTTTTTTTTGTGTGTGTCTCTGTGTATGATACAGGACGTTGAGCTCAGGGCCTTGCACATGCTAAGCAAGTGCTCTGTGCTCTACCACTGAGCTACATCCCAGCCTAACTCTTCATACTTCATATAAGTTTTATATAAAATTAATCTCAATTCCTTGTCATTGTAAAATTGTTTCCATCTTATTTTCCCTTTTTTATATATATTGGTATTTGTAGTGCGTTATAGTTTTACATAATAATGGGGTCCTTTTTTATATTTATAAACGCATATCTAGTTTATTTTCTGCCTTTTAGTTTGAACTACTGTTTTTCATTTGTTTCATAAAATTATCTTATAAAATAAATTAATGATCAATTTCTTTATTACTAATTTCATTCCTGTTAAACAACACTGATAATTGTAGGTGATACTGCAAGGTTATTTAATAACTAAGCTATTTCTTCTATTACTACCACACCCATTGCCTCACCACTCCCATTACCATTTTGATTTGTATTTCATAGAACAACAACAACAAAAACCCCGTAAAATTCTATCTCTGTATTCCCCTCTTCTCCAAACCCAAAGCAGAAATAACTGCCAGCAGTTTGATGCATCGCCTTCAAAACTTCTTTTGTGTATGAATTTATAAACCCTTTAATCCTCATCCTTCTCATCCCATCAGTCATTGAGTTTGGTGGGCGCAAGTCTCAAATACATCTTTCATTTTTTAAAATTTTTTTTCCTTTTGTCTTTTCAGTTATACATAACAGTAGAATGCATGTTGACATATCACACATAAATGGAGTATAATTTCTCATTTTTGTGATTATCCATGATGTGGAGTTGCACTGATAGTGTATTCAAATATGAATGTAAGAAAATTACTTCTGATTCATTCTACAGTCTTTCCCATTCCCACACCTTATCCCTTCCCCCCACTCTGCCCTGTCCAATCCGGTGAACATCCCCTCCTCTCTTTCCACTACCTATTGTGAGTTAGCATTTTCTGATTATCAGTCTTTGGTTTGGGGAATTGTTTTTTTTCACTTAGCATGATAGTTTCCAGTTCCAGGCATCTAGCAGCAAATGCCATAATTTCGTTCTTTTTTATAGCGGAATAATATTCCAGTATGTATGATACTACATTTTCTTTGTCCATTCATCTATTGAAGGGCACCTACGTTGGTTCCATAACTTAGTTATTGTATATTGAGCGGCTATAAATATTGATGTGACTGTGTCACTATAGCATGCTGATTTTAAGCCCTTTGAGTATATGCCAAGGAGTGGTCTAACTGGGTCAAATGGTGGTTCCATTCCAAGTTTCTGAGGAATGTCTATAATGCTTCCCAAAGTGATTGCAGCAATTTGTGTGAGTGTACCTTTTCACCATATTCTAAGAAATATTTATTGTTACTTGTATTCTTTATAAATGCCATTCTGACTAGAGTCAGGTGAAATCTCAGTGTAGTATTAATTTCATTTATATTTCTCTATTGCTAGTGATGTTAAACATTTTTTCATATATTTGTTGACTGATTATATTTCTTCTTCTAAAAAGTGTCTGTTCATTTCCTTTGCCCATTTACTGATTGATTGGGTTATCAAATACATCTTGAATCTTTTAAGTTATTTTTATTCCCAATGCACTTTTCTGGTGCAAATCATCACTATCTCTTGTAATTTCCAGGTAAGTCTTCTTCCAACACCTGTTCTGTTTTATGCAAAAATCCATTATCTTCACAATAGCTCACAAAGATAATTTAAAAATGTGCTTGTCTTTAAAATCATTGAATGGTCTCTCATTCCAATTATATTATAATGTACATCCTTAAATATTTTTGAGGCTCTGCTGGGACTGTCCCTCGCATTCCTGCTCTGCCTCTTTTTTGCTGAACAACACTATTTCATTTTTCAGCACTTCAAAACTCTTTCCCAAATCAGGCTGCATTCTACTCCCTCTCTTTGGGATGCTCTTTCCTTCAACCTCTTTGCCTAGCTAACTCCTGTTCATTTTTTACATTGAATGTTACTTCTTCAGATTTGTTCTTCCTCAGTTTCTCCCATCTAAATTACACACACACACACACACACACACACACACTTATTTATGTATGTTTCATGCTTATAGTTTTCCATTGTGATGCTATCAACTTTAATAAATAATCATTTGTGTGATTTGTGTGATTGTTTACTTAATGTTTTCTGCCTCCAGTAGATGATAAACTCTATGAGAGCTTGAATATAATCTGTCTTATTCACTAATTGGGAGAAGAGGAGGGTACCATCTAGGATAAATCACCAGGAAACATTAAAGAACTGAAAGTGTTTCATATGTTGATTTGGATCATGGTTACATGACTGCATATATTTACTTTTATATGTACATAAATGTATACATTTGTTAAAAAAAAGCATAATTTTTTATTTCTCATGTTTATGTATATATTACTCCATATATTTATATTATTTAAATAATCAAAGACATGTACATTTCAAATTCTCATAGCAAATGTCAGATTATCCTTCAAAAACTGTAACAATTCATATTTCTGCCAAGAGTACATACAGGTCTTCTTTTCTACTAAAATGACAAATGAAAGATAGCATCTCACTGATGTCTAAATTTGTTTCCTTGATTATTAGTGAAAGTGAACTAACATTTTTAATCTAGCTAGGATTTATTTCAGCACATGATATAAAGATTAAATTTATTTTTTCCATCCTGTTGTCCTAGCACCATTTGTTGAATAATCTTTCCCTTCCTATTTGATTTGTTATGCCATTAATCTTTATCATATTTTGTGATGTCAATGGCCTTGATAATAGAATAAGTTCTTGTATATAGTAGGATCTGTTCCTGAGACATCTATTCTCATCTATTCATTTGTCTCTTTATTATTGCACCAGTGCCATGATGATTAAATTAATAGAACTTTAAAAAAGTCATCCTCATTAATCTTCTTTTCCAAATGTAAAAAGAATCCTGATGTTTTAAACGATGTCTAAAATGGTTTAGTTAAGCTACAAAGAAAAAAATAATACCAGGAGATTTTGATTTGCAGTTCATTTTAAGTTGGACTCCTCAGGGTAAGCAGACTCTGCAATGAAGATGTGCATGAAGGAAGTGCATTTGGCAATGCCCATGGGAATAATATCTGCAAGGGATTGAGGGATACAAAAAAATATGAAGGGGAGGGAGGGGAAGGGAGGGGGCATAGGGGTAGGAAAGATGGTGGAATATGATGGACGTCATTACCCTAAGTACATGTAAGAAGACATGAAGGATGTGACTCTGCTTTGTGTACAACCAGAGATATGAAAAATTGTGCTCTATATATGTAATATAAATTGCAGTGTACTCTGTTGTCATATATAACAAACCAAAATTGAAAAAAAAAACCTTATATGTGTAAAACCTGTTTTTAAAAAGATCATAAACTGAATTAAATCAAGTGAAGACTTAAAAAAATGTTGAACTGTAATGAAGCTTCATAGACTTCATAGGGAGCTCCTGGGTTCTGATTGTTCTCCTAAACTGACCGGAATTAAAACAAAGGAGTTACACCAGACTCCATGGATACTGGTTGCTTCCGAGAAGGAGATATAAGGGGCAAGGTCAAGGACAGGTTCTGGAGAAGGACTCAGCTATTCATAGTCAGTGGCCAACACTCAGCCTCTGGGAATGAGCAGCTTGATCTGGAATGGGAAGTACTCTACTGCATCCGTTACTGAATTTCTACCATTCTGCTTCCTTTTCCAGGAAAATAATCAGCTTTTCCTTTTATTAAGTTCTTTCATATTTTAAATAACATTTTCAGGCTAAAAATGCAATAAACAAACCAGAAAAATTCTATTGTTTCATTGCAATGACTGGTACTCAATAAATAAATGCAGTAGACAGGAATAATAAGCCCATTTCAACAAGAGAATTAACAAAGATAACTGGCAAGATCTTTTACTCATTATTAGCTAAAAACGTAGTGTGGTTCTTAGAAAAATAACTAATCTATCCCTTTGTTTCACTTTGATTTTTCCAAACCTTTTCAGCCTTCCTGAGATTCAAGTAAACTTCAAGATTTTCCTGACATTCTTCTGTCTAGTCAAACTCAGTGTCATGTTGGGAGGGTACCTCAGTGGTAGGGCACTTGCCTAGCATGCAAGTCTGAGTTTGATACTCAGCACTGCAAAACAAACAAACAATAAACTCTCTGCATCTTTTGACATAGCTGACCACCAATATCAGTCTTTGTACATCTCAATGTCTTCTGAGCATCTCTTTCCTCTTAATAAACTCATTATCTTCCCCAGTAAATACTGCTCCTCCCTTAAGCTCACTTTGGAACATCTCCACCTCTTCTCTCTCATAGCCTACTGTCAGTTCTAGTTAGGGCCTGCCAACTCTGTGAAGTGTCTTTGAACCTACCTTTTCTTTTTATCTTTAGTGCTACTGACAAAGGTCACATCAAAATTATTTCTTACATAGACCAATGCTGTAAACTTTTAATTAATTTCTGTCTTTAATCACATTTCTTTCAAACCAATTATGCCTCTAACAACATCATCATTAATGTCACATTAACTCAAACACTTTTATGACTACTGTTCACAGAATAATAAAATTCAAGGTATTATTCACATGGAAGTCATAGCTCTGTGTATTCTTGATAATCTCACCTATAGTTTTGGTCTGTGGCTTTACCTTTCCACTTGACCCTCATGCTTGTAGTTTATACTGCTTTCCTATGTCTCTTTTCTCTGTTACAAATGTTTGTTTCCCTCTGTCACCACCCAAAGACAGTGTATTCATCTTCATGACCAAGCTCAAATGCTACCTCAGTGTAATATTCTTGGCTTCCTGCAGCATAAATTGTTCATCTTCTTATTTACCATAGTTCTTTGTTTATGACATTCTTGTAACATGTATCCTTCTTTTATATATCTATTTATCTGTGTGCTTCCCAGTCTACATTTAGTTCTGGAACACAGGAACTTATATGATTCATCTTTGTATTCTTTACAAGCTTGGTCTAGCACAATTTCTTATTGCACAAAATCTGTGGTGTGGGTTATAATTTTTATGTTTAAGTCTAGGATTCAGTCTTCATTGGAATCCATCCAGAGCTGTACTGCCCAAGATGGTAACCAGTAGCAATATGTGGTTATTTAAATCAAAATGAAATAAAATGAAAAGTTCTGTTGCTCAGTGGCACTAGCAAATTACATGTCCTATAGCCACATGTTGCTAGTGGTTACCACAATGAAAGGTGCAGATATGGAACTTTACTGCCATTGCAGAGAGTTATGTTGGACAGTTCTGCTCTACAGCATCTGTATCCAAATGCCATCAGCTGTAGGTAACACAATATTCAACTCGTATTAAAAGTAGTCTGTGAGATAAGGTCTTGGGCATATATAATTTACTAAGAAGCTAATCTCAAGGTCAAAGAAAGCACATTTGAGGAAAAAAAGGAAAGGAAGGGTGTAGAACCAGTAAATGGAGTGTCAAAATGTGAGTTTCTACTTAGGAAACTGAGACTTCATTGCAGAAATGTCCCACAAGGAACAGGGAGACTTAACTCTCCAACTCCACCAAATTCCATTCTCTATTGAGTACGGCTCAGGGGGAAAAGGGCCTACCTTCATCTTCCCCCACTTCAGCACTGTGCTTTAGGAAGGGAAGAGTTGTAAGCACTTGGGGTAGAAAACTGTCAGTGTCAGAAACAAGCTATTGTGGCAGCAAATCATACGGGGCAAGGAGCTGTTGGGGAAGGGGCCATGCATCCATAGACCCTGCAACACTTCTAATGGGGATCACACATTGCCTCACATAAAAATGCAAGAAGGGAAAAATTAATGTTTGTTAATTCAATGGCTTAACCAAAAAGGCATCTTAGGTTGGTTATTATACAATATAATAGTCTTAATCTTCTTTCTAGCATCATCTCAAATATTCTACAGGTCCTCCAAGCATCAAAACTTCCGAAGTAAATAAGCCATAGGCAGGAAGAGCTGAATCTTGGTCTTGGATATCTTATTAAGTGTGAGACTTTTTCTAAAAGTCCTGCTAGAAGACTTCCTTTTGTATCTCAGTGGCCAAGACTATATTACATGCCTATGAGAGTGACAGAATGTTAGAATTGTCACGATTTGCTTAAACTATTCAAAAGTCACCTCTTGGGTTCATGGAGGGACCTGCCTTTCTTGAGCATACCACCTCCAATATCTGAACAAAATAGGCTTCTTTTTGGCAAAGAGAAGAGCCAATTGTAGCGGTATTATGTATGAGCAAGAGCCTGTCACAGAGATAGACACTAGATTTTGCAAAAGATATTAAAAACCTCAAGATAGTCAAGAGGAAAATTACCAGGTTTCTGGATCCTGGAAACTGCATCATATATTGAGTAGATAATGGAACTAGGCACAATCTAGAGCTATGATGTCATTAAGTAAGGCAACATCCAAACCTTGAATTTTCTTCTATAATATTCAGAATAAAAAACTTAAAAGGTATTAAGATAGCTATTGTGAAATATTTGAAGAAATAGAATGGGACACTAGATCAAATTTAATGTTATGATTCACTAGGGGCTTTAGGACCACTGCATGAGTTAGATTTTTAAAATATACATTGGACAGAGATTTCCCCTTAACAACTAGAGCTGCTAATAAAAAATATGATAGAGTAGTAATATCATCATGAATGGAAAAGTCAAGCAGAAGCTGAATTATATTAACAATTTACATTCCAATAATGCTTTATGTTTCAAAGCATTAATTTCAATTAACTATTCTAAAAATGCTGTAATATAAAAGATGTAAATGATTTTAACACAATTTTCCTTAGAGGCTTAGCAAGCTTAATGATTATTCAAGATCATGCAACTAATAAATAGCATAAGTCTGATTCACACTCAAATTTTCTGACCCCAAATACTGATGGTTTCTAGATCTTCATAACTATTTGGCTATTTAAAGTGTTTTATGTAATTGAAAATCATTTTGTAATATACCTGGATTTAACTATGGTTCTATTGCTTTATTTCTTATTAATACCAATTTGTTCCCAGGAATACCCATCATTATTTTATTTCTCTCTCCCTTTGATAACCTCAAAGCTACATTAAAAAAAAAAAAGACAGGGTCTCACCATCTTTCCCATGTTGATTCTGAACTCCTGGGCTCAAACAATTGGTCTCCCTCATCCTCCCACATAGCTGGTACTACAGGCCTATATTTCTGTGCCTAGTAAAATTACATTTGTTATTTTTCTTGCTTCTATATTTATATATCATACAGATTCTGCCTGTATGCTCCTTTAGCAGATGATTGATTGCTTGTTTGGGGATTGAACTCAGAAGTGCTCTACCACTGAGCTACATCTCCATTCCTTTCTTAATTTTGAAACAAGGTCTTACTAAGTTACCCAAACTGACCTCAAACTTGAGATCCTCCTGCCTTAGTCTTTTGAGTACCTGGGATTATACGTGCACACTATTGTTCCAGCTTTAGTTGTATTAGTCATTCCAAGTTATTTTCACCCTTTCTCCATATTTAGTGGTGTTTGGTTTGTGAATAAATGAAAACATGGCACTGTAATAGGTCTAATTTCTGTCTTCGATCAGTTTGAATTTACTTTTTCTCTTTCATGGTGTGTTCTGGTTTATTTCATGATTCACTGGGATATAATAAACTCTCTCTCCTTCTTTTCCCTTATAGATACTGAGGATTAGAATTGCTATTCCAGTGACTTTCTCTTCTGTTCTTAACTCCTTAGAGAGTGGAGGTCAATGCGGAGGTCAATATAACCAGTACTTAATATAAGATTTCTCTTCAAAGACATTAGGGAGTTGTAATTCAAAATGTGCAATCTCTTGATATGTTCTTAGTGAGCTTCATGATTCTGCTTTTTAGATTAGTACAGACATGCAATTTTTCTAGTATTAAAGCTGAAATTTTTAACAACCACCAGAGCTTCAAGGTTTGCATGATCTGAAGAAGATTAATATATTCATATACAAAAAAAGACTTGCTGCCTCAATTGTGCTGGATGCATGGTGTTCCTCCAGCTTCTCATATGGATTGGTTTTAAGCTAGGAGAGGAGATTACATGATGTGCTAAGTGACTTCAGTAAGTGGTATTTGGTATTCCAAATAATACCCAAGAATTTTCAAATCCAAAGAAACACAAAAAATGTGTCAAAAGATAAAGATTATGCAAACAACTAAAATTATCAGTGATTTTTTAATTGTTTCATACTGTTTACTCTGACCTGTTATTTTCTTGTATTTAGAACTTTATTGTACAGTAATAACAAAAATAATAATACAGAAAACAATATCTGTTATTGAGGGTCTACTATATATAAGGCATGATGCTAAGTATTTTACATATGATAACACAACTTTTTCAACAGAGTACTATTGTTATCCCCATTTTATGTACTTTAAAACTGAAGCACAGAGAAGGTAAGTAAATTGTTCAAAGTCACATAACATAAAACAGCAAAGTCAATATTGCTGCCAAGGCACACAATTAATAATTTAAAAATAATTATTTTTATAGTAATTGTTGTAATTATTACTATTGCTATAAAATGCTTTCCAAGTTCGAATTTTTAAAGTGCCAGCATAAAACACAAAGGAAACTCATTTCTCATAATATATAATTGCATTTCTTCATTCAACAAAGTTGAAAAACTTTTATGTTTAAAAATTGGCCAACTTTAAATATCTTAAATATCTGTCTCTCAAAGGTAAATTGTTAGTGTAGACATTCTTGAGTGAGTCCTTTGTCTAAATTCTGAAATTTTTAAAGTTACAGATGGTAGCTTATAAATTTTCTGAAAAGCTGACTTGTACTGTGTTTGAAGGAATCCTAAACAAGGAAGTAAAGGCAAGTGAGAACAAACTGGCCGGAATTGCAGCGAAGGAAATATTCCTAGTAGCTAAAAGGACAAGAAGAGGCATGTGAATAAAGGAGATAAATGGTTTAAATCAGAAGTTCTAACAGATAAAAGCAGTTTAAGTAATATAAATGTTCTTAAACAAGGAGAAAAATAAATCAGAATATATGGAAATAAATCCCAGTGTCAAGGATCAGAAATTTAGGATGAATTTTTGTAAATCACAGAAAAAGCAAAATTAAATGCCTATAAAGAAATAGAGATACCTTTAGGAAAGAAAAAAATTGGAATCATTACTAAAGCCTCAGAGAGATAAAGGAATAAAATGAAAGTCAAGGAGACAAATAGTGAAAAAGGCAAGAAAAAGAAAACATTGACAGAAAAATTCCTAAGACCTTAAGTGATTACATGATTAAGGGTCATAGATACATAAAATATGAGAGAAAGGCCAGAGTGGAGCCATTCCCACAGCCGGCTGCCTGATAAGGCGGCCATGTTTCTTTATTATGACAATTGACCGGCCAGATAAATTATGATTCAGTAAGTTACAGGTGTGGGAAATGGAGTGGAAACGTACAAGGGACTCAGCAAACTGTGAAACCACTCTGGCTTTATCAGTGGACTCGTGTTGAGTCCATCTCGTTGATGAACATCCTTATCTGCCAGCAAATATAAATGACTTATGGGAATAATATTTCAAGGCATAATGACACAGCTATATCTACTATTCTTCTAAGATCTGGGTTATTAAATATTAAATATCAAAGCTGTAAATTATAGTAGCGGCTTTATATAACTAAATTAAATTCAAACAAAACCTAATTTCCTTAATCATTGGCTGTAATCCTCCAGGAACATATGCTATTAACTCAACTACAAATGACACAGAAATTGTATGACTTCAGTTAAATTATTTGATATCAAGTTCTAATCCAGGGCAGACTTCTCTGTAAATCTCCTACAGGGATTTTAATACTTCTACAATCATATTGGCTTTTCACAAAGTAACTAATCTTTTCATACTCTGATTTCTCACTCCTTTATCCAATTTCTTTTTATTTTTTCCCCTCTCTATTTTTCTCTCAGAGCATATTCTGGTCGATTTTTTAAAACAAACTGCATGTGGAATTTTATTCTAATTTTTATCCAAAGTTATCACCAGTGTTTTCACAACCTGAGATTTTGCACAGAGAACTAATTAAACTTAACTGGTAGTATTTATAGATCCAATTAACTGTTTATGGCCATGTATGTCAGTGCAAACCCAAAATAGTAAAAAACTGATCAGTATAATTTGGCTCATTGTGCTCATAGCCAAATGCTAACCATGGAGTTAGTTCAATGATGAAGTGCATTGTGGCCATTGTAATTAGGAACAAATGACTTAAGTGAATTAATTTTGTGCTCTTTTTGGACAAAATGTTAACTAGTTTTTGAATAGTTCATTATAGTCATAGGCTAAATAATATATGTTTAAGAATCTAAAATTGCTTGGAAGCAAATGAGTTTGAAAGGGAGGAAAGTATTATTTCATATAATAAGGATGTATATGATATGAAGGGGATGGGAGTCCTGGAAAAAGTGTGCGCCTGGCAAGTTTCTGTTCATAATCAAGGGAAACGGTGGTATGGAGCACAGGGAGACTAGTGTTAAAAGAAGGAGGGAAACTAGTTCCAGTTTTAGTCTTGGAAGGCAGACTTACTAAACTTGAGGACAGAGTAAGTCCAGAACTACCTGGAATCCAAAAATATTTTCTTACTGTTCCAGATGAGTTGGTCAGAAGAGGAGATGAATCTGTACCTGAGAGCAAGGAGTGGTAGCTATCCCCTCTGGGTATATCCTGAAGTGTCTTAAATGTTATTCTGCAGCCCAGCCTTGCCCTGCTTGAGTCTAGAGAGACTCATTGCTGCTGGCCTCTGTACATCTCTGCTTGATGTCTCATAGGTAGATCAAAATGAACTCAGCTCGTCATGGTCAGGGTCTCAGCATGGAACAGCTGGCAAACTCAGAAAGTTTAACTGAAAGTTTAATGAAGTCCCATTTACCAAGGTGTAGGCAGAATTACTGAAGCTAATATAAACAATACTAGAGCACCCTGAAATTAACAATATTGGAAAGTGTTGTCCTCTTTAATCCTGTAAGGACAAGGAGAAGGAGCCCAGAGAAAACTTGAAACCATGGAACAAGTTCCATAGGACTGACGCAGAAATCTAGAACACATTCATAGCAAAACTGGAAAGATCAGAAGGAATAAATCATCCTACATGTCTCTTCTCTGACCTCCCAAAGGTAGCTCATACTACCTTATCGCAATTGAAAGCCACATGTCAAAGGCACTCCTGGCCATAAGACAGAGCAGAGAAGGGTGGATGACAGATTTGTGTTTACAAGCATGCAGGGGGGGGGGGGGGCAGGTAGTGGGGGTGGGGGCGGGTGGGTGGATAGCTGTACAATTACCAATTCTTTTTCTTCCAAATAAACACACAGAAACCACTCTTTCTTCAGCCTTCTCAACTAATGGCATCACTATATGCCCACCTGTTCCAATTAAAGAAAAAGAAAGAAGACCCGTTTTTATTCTTTCCTTCTCTTCTCATTTTACACATTGAAACTGTATCCAAGCCATGTTGGTTCTCTTCATCTGGGCCAAATTGGGAACGCCCTCTTTCCCTTTCTTCTGCTCTCATCTGTCTTAAACTTACCTGCCCACCTTTGTTAGAAAGTGACTTTCTAACCTGGTTGTGACAAGGAGTTTTCACAATGGAAACAGCTGTCAGTAAAGCAATATCTCACTTCATCCTTTTATTTCATACCCATCTCCTGAGGCTAGACCACTATAATAACTGTTTGTTCACAGTTCTAAGCCCTGCAGATTTGTCTGTGAATGAAAAAAAAAAGTCCCTACTCTAATGGAGTTTTACATTCTTGTAGTAGAAGAGGCACAATAAATAAGTCTAAAATCATTGGGTATTAAAATTAGATTATGAACAAAAATAAATCAGGGCAAGCAGCTAGAGAACGACAGAGCTGCAGTTTTAGTTGGAAGTCCTTTCTAATGAGGTGTTTAATAGAACTGGAGGGAAGTGACAGAATGGCATGAGCCAAGAGTCCCAAACAAAGCAAGCAGAAGCACTAAGGCCCTGATGTAGGATTGTGCTTGACTTTCTTGAGGAAATGTGAGGAACAATCGGGCCAGGTAGAATGAGCAAGAAAGAAGGGGAGAGGAAGTCTGGGCCTGCATTATGATCATATAGTCTTCCAGATGATGGTTTGAGTGACAACTGAGTATTGTAGCAGGCCACCAGAAGGTGTGAAGTATAGCATGGCAGAAACTGAGTTACATTTCAAAACCATCACTCTGGGTATAGCATTGACAACTGACAAGAGGTTGAAGGTGGAGTAAGGGTAAGCTCATAAGAGATCAGTTAAGAAGTTGTGATTAAGTCCAGATAGAGCATGGTGTAACAGTAGAGTGTTGTAAATTCTGAAGATTTAGGGCATATTTTGAAAGTAGAATTTGCTAATGGAATAAACTAGAGGCTATAAGAAAATGCAACTTTATTGACCTCTGAAATCTAAATGTCAGCTGTCTCAGGGTGTCTGTGTCATCTGTGAGTTATTTGCTATTGTTTATTCAGGGTAAGTACTTTTGTTGGCCTATCCTTTTTAACATTTAATATCTTCTTAATAATCCTAAAGTATTTTAATATATCTTTCATCTTTGACTCATTGAGAATGAAAGATTATTCTTTGATGAAGACAATAAAATTCCATAAATTGTAGTAGGGTAAAGGTTGCCTGCTGACCAACTTTTGTGTCTTTGAGCCATGAATTATGAGTCATGGCTGAGTACTCTTCCTCAAGATCCTTGTTTCTTTCCAGTTAAATTTGTTCTTTTGAAAAAACAACCATTCTTCCACACTGATTTTTCTTCTAAACTGAAATCTTGCTTCGAAGTAGAAATTTCTTTCTTATATCAATTATGAAAAATGTTAATGTCAAGTCAAGAAAACCCATGAGACTAAAAGAGTCATACTATAGGCCTGGAAATTATGAATGGACAGAAATTTTTCAATTTGTTGCTGATGTAAGGAGCCCAGGAAGAGACTGGGTTTGATTGGCTCTTTTGGGATATATTTTTTGGGTATATGAGATTTCATAAATGTATTATGGAATTAAGAATATGTAAGCAGTATGGAGATTCCTTAGAAAACTTTGAATGGAATCACCATTTCACCCAGCTATCCCACTCCTTTATCTAAACCCAAAGGACTTAAAATCAGCATACTATGCTAACACAGCCACATCAAAGTTTATAGCAGCTCAATTCACAATAACTAAACTGTGGAAGCAAACTGGATGCTTTTCAATAGATGAATGGATAAAGAAACTGTAGTATATATACACAATGGAATATTATTCAGCATTAAAAGGGAATAAAATTATGGCATTTTCAGATAAATGGATGAAGATGGAGAATCTCATGCCAAGTGAAGTAAGCCAATCCCCAAAAAACCAAAGGCCAAATGTTCACTCTGATAAGTGTATGCTGATCCATAATAGAGTGGGGAGTGGAATGAGAAAAATGGAGGAACTTTGATTGAACAAAGTGAAGGGAATGGAGGGGAGGGGGCATGGAGTAGGAAATATGGTGGAATGAGATGGACATCATTACCCTAGGTACATGTATGAATGCACATATGGTGTGATGCTACATTGTGTGCAACCAGAAAAATGAAAAGTTTTGCTGCAATTATATACAGTGAATCAAAATGCATCCTGTTGTCATATATACCTAATTGGAATTAATTAATTAAACTTTTTAAAAAAAGAATATGTAATGATTTGGAAGGGAATTAAAGAGGTTATAACTTGGGAAAAGGATGTAATCTATATAATATTTTGGAAAAATCTAATTCCCTGTGTGTGGTATCATGAAGTTGAGATGCTAGGATGTAAAAGATCATTGCTACAAAGAGGAAGGAACAATTTCCATATTTTGGTGTCTATTTTGGTGTCTGTATGAAAGACACAAAAATAGCCACTCCAGACTATTTACACTGGTAGACTGACATATTTGAATTACATTGGTACTATGTAAATTGGATTATAAAGAGCTAAATTATACATGTTCTATATAAGATTAAAAATAAAAAAAATACAACATGATTCATAAAAACAAATGAAATTAAAACTACATTGAAATATCATTTTTCACCAATAAGTTGACAAAAACAATGTCTAACTGCATATTGTGTGAATGAGGGGAATAATCATTCTTATTTATTGCTGGTAGAAACTGAAAAAGTGCAACATATAAGAAAAGCAAATGGTAATATTTAACAAAATCACACATTTATTTGCACTATGATTGGCACTCTCACTCTTAGAAATGTATCCCAACATTTCACTTGCAAAAACAAGAAAGGAGACATGTACAAGGCAATTTATTGTAATAATATTTGTGTAATCTCAAAATACTAAAAACAACTCAAATGCCCAACAAGAGAGCCCCACCTGGATGAATTAAAAAATATAAAATATATACTCTGTAACTATAAGAATGAAGATGTATATGCTTTTCTTTCTTAGCTAATAGAACAGTAACATACATATTCCTTTTCAGGTGGATTTTCATTCAATAAGACATTCTGCAGAGTATTTCAGAGTGTGGTGTGTGAGTATATGTACATGTGTGTATGTGTAGAGAAAGGGTGAGAAGAAACAGAAATGGAGAGGAGACTGCTCATTCATAGATACTTACGAATGTGTGTGTGTACGTGTGTGTGTTGACTTTTTTTGTATTTCAAGTAAAAATAGAATCAATGTTTTTGCCTATTTAATGTAGACATCTAGGCTGATTGACCTTTGCATAAGCCAGGTGACTTTGAACTCTTACTTCTCCTAGGGTCACTCCCACTGCCTAACTGTGAGCATCCCCAAAGACTCAGTCCTCAACTCTCTGCTCCTTCTCCTTATATTCCCAGAATTCAACTATTACCTATGGGGTCTGACCTCAGGACATAAGAAATAATTCACCAACTTGGAATATCACAAGAATTACAGATTTTTTTTAAAAAAGAGATCTTTCTTCTGGTATAAAAATATGAAAGCATGGAATTAAAAATTAAAATATAAAATAATTAAAAATTAATAATTGATTAACCAATTGCTTTCCTTGATTAAAATGAGGCAAACCACCTTCCTTCCCCAAAAGAAGGAACAAGTGATCCATTAAGATGGCAATAAGGGGTTAAAATTACATTTGTGGGCTGGGGTTGTGGCTCAGTGGTAGAGCGCTTGCCTAGCATGTGTGAAGCACTGGGTTTAATCCCCAGAAAACTAAATAAACAAAATAAAGGTATTGCTTCCATCTACAACTAAAAATATTTGAAAAAAATTACATTTGCAATGCTAGTCTTGCTTTGCTCTGTAGTCATATGTATAAGCCTGATCTAATGTAGTTTAAGACAAAAGTAACCTAAATGTTCCCAAAACTCACCAGCTTACAATTCCTAAATAAAGTCACCAAAATAGTTTTTTTCAAGTCTCTGAGAGCAGGTCTTTGTCCCACATATAACTGACACTCTCTCTGTCCTGTGGCAGAGTCACTGACCCTGCAACAGACCATCATCTGCAAAAGTCCCAGGCTGCTCATCTTTGAATATGCTATCACTGCAGATTCCTGGATGACCATCTCCAGAAGTATTTTGGATGCAGAATTCCAGATGATGATCTGTGGAAGTGCTGGAACTGTGAATTTCTGGATGACCATTTCTGGAAATGCCAGGACTACAGATTTCCAGGGACCATCCCCAGTGGTCCTGTTCTGCTTATTATGGTTTGGATATGAAATTTCCCAAAACACTCATGTGTTGAGGTTTGTTCTCCAATGAAGCAATGTGTAGAGGTGGGACTTTTGGGAAGTGATTGGATCATGAAGGCTATGATCTCATCAGTGGATGAATCCATCTGTTGGATTAATGATATGAATATGCATCTGTTGGGTTAATGATGTGAATGTACTTCTAGGAAGAGGTAGAAATGGTAGGCAGGTGGGGCATGGTGGAGGAAGTAGATCACTGGAGGCATGCTCTTGGGGATTCTATCTTGTCCCTGGCCACAGCATCCTCTAATCAATCAATCTCTATCTCTATCTCTCTATCTCTATCTCTCTATATCTCTCTCCCCTTCCCTCCCTCCCTCCCCCTCTCTACTTCCCCTCCCACTCTCTCTCTCCTCCCAACTGTCATGAGCTAAGCAGCTATTCTTTGTCTTACCCTTCTGCCATTCTGCCGTGATATTTTGCCTTACTTCAGGACCAAAGAATTGGAGACAGCCAACCATGAACTGAAACCTCTGAAACCATGAGCCAAAATCAATCTTTCTTCCTTTAAGTTGTTATTGTCAGTTTTTTTGTTAACAGCAATGAAAAACTATGTAGCACACTGCCTGTTCTTAGATGATCATCTTTGGAAGTCCCTTAACTGCAGAGAATATCTCAGGAAGTGCTTGAACATCTGATTCCCAAATGACTGTCTCTGGAAGTACCATACGGCAGATTCCCAAGGATCATCTCTGGAGATGCTTGGACTGCAGATTCTCAGCTCTTACTCTGGATGCTCATATAGCTTCACTCTCTTGTTATTGCCCTTTTCCTCTTTTATTGTCTTCTGTAGGATATTAAGAAAATGCCATAAACTTCCTCCATTTTATTCTTACAGAAGATGTACAATGGCAGGGTGCCTGGTTCGCTAGTCATGGCCGGCCTTAATACTCACCCAAAGTATGTGGGTGACTCAGGTTGGAGAAGTTCCAGAACAGCCTGAGAGTGCAAGACCTCTCTCTTTTCTCCCCTATTCAAATGGTTCACCTGAGATTAACCCACAGATTCAGAATACTTAATCAATTTTAGTAAGTGATTTCTTGACCTCCTGTCCTTGTCTCTCCAGCCATTTGTCTTCCATTGGAACCTTTTCACCTTAGTGATCTACATAGTACTGCAGGTGGAATGCAAGTCCTTTTATTTTTATTATTTTTATGGATCCCAAAGAAACCTGGAGGACATTGGCAGGTCTACTAGTTGGGAAAGTGCAGAGTGGGTAGCTTAGGGAAGATGAAATAGCTTCTTTCTTTCTGAAGACAAATATCTTTCTAGAACTTCATATACCATGGGACTCGAGTGTATGGGAAAAGAAAGGTTTTGAGAGGCTGGAAATGTGGGGGAAGGTGACTGTCATTTGCCTTCCATGCAGCATGCCCAAGCTTCAAATCTGACCTTGATACATGGTGAAAGCTTAATGTGGTCAGTCATACCAAGACTTTCATATGTTAAAATAAATTTTAGCTATTTCCACTTAGTATATTTATGTCTATGACTAAATTTTTAACTCTTAGTAGTTTTAAAAGCTGGTAATCTTTGTCTTGAATGTTCCTGCCTCAAACTTGGGCTGAATTGATGATTTTTGGAGCTTCTTAAATCTCTTACAAAAGAACCACTGTCTTTTCATCCACTCACCACTGTTTCCATTCACCATTTGTCAATCCTCTCACTGCCACAACTTTTGAGAATTTGTTGTTACTTTTGTTAGAATGTCATCAACTTGACAAAAGTTATAACAGCTTGGCATAATTCTAAGATTTGGGGTTTGTTAACATTCACTTTTTTCTACATCAGGGGCTTTGAAAATGTAAAACAATAAGATCTGAAATCTATTTCATGCCCAATATAAATATTTTTAGTATTTTGTGGGGGTTTTGTTTTTGCTTTTCTGAATACAAAATATTATAAGCTGGAAAATTCTGTAAGAGATTTCAAAGATAAAAGAATTTTATGGTTTATTTTTAAAAGCATGAAGCTTACCTGTTCCATTAGGTAATTTGGAGAATCCAAATAGCTACAGCCATTGCTGTGCAATTTTCTGAAGAAAGTTACTCTTCAAACTACAACTGCTGTTCAATAAAAATAAAAGATGCTGTGGTCATGATATTTGAGCAATATTTCTGCATTATCAACTTTTGATTCAGAAAGGGAGAAAAAAAACACACACCCTTAGTTTCCCCAAGGAAAGTCTGTACCAATATATTAAATGAATCTAACATCGCACCTTTTGGAGAGTTTAGAAATTGTTTCACAGAAAAATTGCATTGCTTTTATTTACAGCTTCATAGGTCATCTCCAAAATCTATGAATGCTGTACAGTGAAAAATTGAAAACACCTTAGTGTTGCTACACAGCACCCTTTGTTCGGTTTTTCTTTAGGACTTACAGCATGAAGGTGTTACATTAACAATAAAAATATTTCAAGTGCTGTCTTCAACTTTGTAAAAAAAAAAAAAAAAAAAAAAGCCAGTGTCACTCAAAGAATGAAAATCATCTACCTACAAAGAGTGGCCTTACAACAAATTAGGGTTCTGAAATTTGATTGTATAGTATAGATTTGAAAACACACACACATGCGTGTGCACGCACACACATGCGCACGTGCACACCTCCCCCCCACCCCATCTGTGTGCATATTCCAGACAGTGCCTTTTGTTTGTTCGTGGGTGTAGTACTGGGGATTGAACTCAGGAACACTCTACCACTGAGCCACATCCCCAGCCCTACTTTACATTTTATTTAGAGACAGGGTCTCACTGAGTTGCTTAGCACCTTGCTTTTGCTGAGGCTGGCTTTGAACTCAGGATTCTCCTGTCAGCCTCCCAAGCTGCAGGGATTACAGGAGTGCACCACCAAGCTGGCTCAGACACTGCCTTTGTTAGTCTGGTGTACCATTTAGGCATGCTTTGATTGCAAACCTATCCGATGTAAACCAGGTCTTTTAAAATTTTGTTGGTAGACAGTGTGAAAATTATAGGGCAACCAGGCATGACAGTTGCTACCTTTGCTGATAGCCAGAAGTGGTAAATAGAAAATGGAACATTTCTTCAGTCCAGTGAGAGTATCTTCCAGTCACGTTTATATACATAGTTGTGCTTTCTGCTACAACCTCCAAATAAGTTTTTAAAAATCAGTTTCTTGCAATAATCTTAAAGTTTCAGAGGAAGAAATATTCTATCCCCTTGCTAGAATGTAGGTCTCTTACTACAATATGACCCAGAGGTAAGAACTTGGTCTGCCTTTATCCTATTGTGTCTCTTAGGCTCAGCATAAGATAGGCACTCAGTAGAAACTGGATGATTGCCTGTTCTCTTTCCCAGTCATCCCCAACTATTGGCAATTTCATCATGCTGCTTTGAAACAGCATGATGAAACTTTCCCCTAAGACACAGAGGAATTTATGATCCATCTCTGGAAATGCCAGGAAAATACATCCTGATTTTTTATTTTTGTTGTTGTTTGTTTTGATTTTTAAATCCTCATTTAAGGTCTCTGTCTAGTCTGGAAATTTAAGAGAAAAGATAAAAACAAGCAAATAATTATGGGACTTATACTTTTTAAATAGATTTTTTTCTTCTATGCTAGTGAGTAATACTCCAGGTTATACTTCAGCTATTGTGTTAGTCAGCTGAGGCTGCCATGACAAGATAGCATGGGTATGGAGGTGAACGTCCCAAAGTCAAGATTCCAGCAGGGTTGATTTCTAGTGATGTCTCTTCCTGGATTGCAAAGTACCTCCATAATGTCTTCTCTTTATGTCCTTGCATAGTCTTTCCTCTGATCATAAAGAGAAAGAGGGAGGAATAGAGGGAGGGAGGGAGGGAGGGAGGAAGAGAGGGGTTAGGGAGGAGGGGGCCTATTGTCTTTTCTTATAAGGATTCCAGTCTTATGGGATTAGAGCTTCACCATTATGACTTCCTTTAATCTTAATTACCTCTGCAAAAGTCCTGTCTCCAAATACAATTACATTTCAGGGTAGGGCTTCGACATATGAATTTGTGAGGAGGGCACAATTTAGTTCAGAACATTTTGCCTTCATAGCACTTAAGTGATGAGATATCAAGGAGAAGAGCAAACATCCCTCAGGGAATTTGCATCTTCCTCTGGGGAAAGAGTTGGCATGTTTTTGGTTGTACCAAGGATAGTTGAAGCATGTGGTGGAAGTAAGACTTGGAAATTGTCCTTAATTTGAACATTATGTATGATTTAAGGAGATATGTAAGGAGTCAAGTTGACAGAGTGGAATTTTGATGGTTAACTTTACGTTATAACTCGACTGAGTCATGGAGTATCAAATATCATTTTGAATGTTTCTGTGAAAATGTTTGGATGAGATTAATGTTTTGATTGGTAGATTGGATAAAGGAACTTGTCCTCCATAATGTAGGGAGGCCTTACCCAATAAGTTGAAGAACCAAACAAAATGTAAAAGGCTGGATTTCTCCCAAATAAAAGAGATTTATCCTAATAGTCTTTAGACTGAAACACAGACTTTTTTTTTTTTTTTTTGCCTGGTGGCCTTTGAACTGAGACACATAGCTCTTCCTGGTTCCATGGCAGCCTACCAGCCTTCAAAGTTAAACTGGATTTAGGCTCTGGAGATTTTGCAGAATCCTGTTGATTTTGTTTCTTTAGAGAATTCTGACTAATATAGACACTCATTTCAAAGGCCAGCTATCTCTCACTTGCCATTTAATCATGTGTATTGTAAATGTTTCCTATTTAGTCATGTTTATATTCTGCTGTTGCAAAATTTAGGAATCAGAAAATGTCAGCCATAGTTCCTACAGTTTTCTGACTCCTAATGTGAGTCAGAAGCTTAGTGATTACAAAATATCTAAGTGTCTATAAATATTTCCTAAATCCTCTAACCTAGTAGCTGAATGACCTCCTGGGAATCATTTACCTGCTCTGACATCCAGTTCCTCATATGTAAAAATGTACCCCATTTTTAATCTCACAGAATCACTTTAGTAACTCATGGGATGGCATATAGAAAAATTTTTTAAAGATACAAAATGCCATCCTGTGAGTGAGTTTAGTACTATTACTACATAACAGACACATGTATTTATTATTGTGCATTTATCTTGGATTAAAAATTCCAAAACCTGGGCTGGGGATGTAGTTCAATGGTAGTGTTTGCCTAGCATGCATAAGCCAGTGGTTCAAACCACAGTACTCCCCCCGCCACGAAATCCTAAACCTTAGGAAACATATTGTTTTTTTTTTTTTCCTGTATTGAGGACTGAACTAAATATCTTATGTGTTTTAAGCAAGGGCTCTACCACTGACCTACACCCCCAGCCCTTTTTATTGTTTATTTTAAGACAGGGTCTCACAAAGTTGCTGAAACTGACCTTGAATTTATGATCCTTTGGCCTTAGTCTCCTGAGTAACTGGAATTGCAGATGTGCACCACCACACTGGAAATAGACCTTTTAATGACACACTCCTTTGGTTGAATCATGAAGAGCAATTAATAGTACTCGTGCAGCTACTGTCCCTTCCCACTACCCTGGAAAACATCTGAAATCCACCAAGACACTTTCCCACTGAGATGTGAAGGGCTTTGGAATTCTTCTAATACCTGGTATTATTGGCAGTTACCGTAAGTAGGCATATGTATTGATACCTTGTTGGCATCTCTAACTTATTTAATAATTGATCAATTCAGTGGTCAGCCTGCTGTCAAAGTGATGTCTAGCTTACTAATAATTTATATAATAAAATATAGATTGTTGATAGGGTGGAGAAAATCTTCCTTTTCACTGGTACTGGGGATAGAACCCAAGCCTTGTGCATGCTGGGCAACTGCTCTACCACTGGGCTACATCACCACGTCCACTCCCCCATCTTTATTAAATTTTGAGACAGGGTCTTGCTAAATTGCTCAGGCTGGCCTCGAATTTATGATCTGTAGTCCTCCCACCCAAGCCTCCTGAGTAGCTGGGATTACAATTCTGCACCCTTGTGCCTAACTAATTGTTACAGTTGGTAGTGGGAACCATAACTTCTTCCTCATCAGTTTTGCTAAGACATTTTCATCATGACCCTCAATATTTTAAATCTTTGTGGTCAAAAACACAGATAATTCTTCTCTGCTTTGCAAATTTTCATGAACTCTAACTCGTGGGAGTTGCTTTTGCAGAAAAGAGTGGTTTGAAAGGAAAAGAGAAATCAGACAGATTATGTGCTAGGAGAAGAAATAGGCTAAACTATCTACCTTCCTCCCACCACCACGATCACAAGGAGTCCTTCTGAGAATATTTTCTCAATCCTTGCTCAAATTACATGAAAGAAGCCAGAGTTCTCTGATTAAAGTAAGCAGAAGGTTTTATGTTTCCTTTTGTCACTGAGTCATAAAAAAGAAACAAACAAAACACATTCGGCTAAATCAAAATCTAACCAATCGCATAGCTTTATTAAACATAGCATCGGCAGAAAGAAAATATGTAGTCCTTGCCCAGGAAGGATGGATGCCAAGAACAGAGTAATTTTCTGGCTTTGTCTTTGATATCTATAAATTTTATTCTTTGTGCAACTCACCATGTTACTGAATAGCTGTTGATATTAAACATGAGGGGAAACTTACAAATGGACAGTGAAATGCATTAGGGATTACCAGATGTTAACTAGCCACACTCCAGGAGGACCCTACTCACATCTGTTTTTAACCTCAGAATGCATAAAACACTTTCTTTTCTCTCCTATTATTCTATCTCCTTATTTTTTGTGGCCAAGTGTATATTGGATACAAAACTTGTTCAGACCAAAACTTGGCACATGAACTCTTGATTTGGCTGCAGTTGGGTTACCACCAATTTGCAAAATAAAGTATGAATAATAATCTAAGCTGTAAAAGTGCAAAGTAAAATAAATCTTTACCATCTTATCAGGGAATATAAATCAAGCTGGCATGTAAGTCAACCTTAATTTTTATGTAAAATTTCCAGATGTAGTTATGATTCTATTTTATAAATATAACCAGCATGTTATACATATTGAGAACTAAAGATGCCATGGATCTCATAAATGGCCCCTGCTTCATAAACTCGATCCAAGCCCAGGGCCATGGAATTCAATTGAGTTCGCTTAACAACTTTGCCTCTATCCAGGTTCTCTTTATCTCTTCACTCTTGAACCTTATTCAACTCAACTTCATTGATCTCTACTTATTTTTTGGGTATACATTTGCCTCCTTCCAACCTAAGGCAATAGATTAGCTCTTTGAAAACAATTAAATTCAAAGGGGAATTATTTTTAGGATTAGTGATTTGGGATGTTGACCTCCGCTATTTTTTATTTTTTATTCTCAAAGTAGGCTTGAATATTAGATGTGCTGATTTTTCAAACCTTAGCCACAACAGATACTTACTAATGCCCTGCCCACTTGCCATGAGGATGACATTAGCTTTCCATCCACTGTGTGAGAGCCTTGCACAAACTAGCACGACCATCTAGGACCCTCAGCAATGAAGTTGAGAAAAAGCCAGTAACTTTGAGTTATTATGTACCTACCACTCACCATGGTACAGGAACATCACCTTCTCTAATGCCACAGCAACCTTTTAGAGTGATGCTCAACAAAAAGAGAAAGAGGAAGCTTAGAGGTATTAATGTACCTGCCTGTCCTTACATACTCCTGTCAGCCTAATGCCAAAGCCCAGAGCTCACCTTGTTTTGCTACCTTCCAGCCATAGCAGAGGCGATCTAGTCCAGTTGTTCCTCTCATTTTGCAATCCACGGTTACTAAACCAAAGGCATGCCCACCCCATGTCCTCTCTTTGGAGTGTTTTCATCTCTTTCTGCTTTGCAATCCTGCATCCCCAATGACTTCAATATCCCAGGATGTGTTCTCTTGCACTCAATTGAGCTTCTGCCCTTTTCTAAGTGTTTCTCTCTTTCAGAGTTCATGCCACCTAATTTTAATATCCGATGCTTCTCTTAGCACTCCAGGTATCTCCTTTTACTCACTCAAAAGCTTTGCATAGGAGTTAGTATCCTTTTTTTTACCAAACTTATTTTCAAGAGATTACTTTTTCTTAACCTTATAGAGACACTGGATTTCGTGCCGTCTCTATTTTCTTTGAATATGTGAACTTCCTCCAATTCCCTTTTTTGCCCCACCTGTCTTGGACTTTACATCTCATATTGGAACAATTGACAGTAGCATCCTTGGTTCCTTTAGATTCTCACACTTTGCTGACTCTGACCAATAAAATGGAATCCCAGATAAATGTTAGGATCAGATCCACTTTCTCTACCCATGGCCAGCTGAGGCCTGCTGGAGGAAATGGCACATTCTTATACACTGGTGTCAATCCAGCTCAGAATTGTTCATTAACCCTTTATCTACCTTTGCTTGGATTCCACTCTATTTCCCTCAGAGAGAAGCACAAGTCTTTAGCCCTCTCCTCAGGGTCTCCATCCGAACCCACCCTTTACTCTCAGCACATGGCCTCCAGTCTTACTTTGCTGTGATGGCTGAAGTCATCAGGTCTGATCCATGCCAATTTCCTGTCTCCCTTCAGTCCTCATCTTATCTAAGCTCACACCCTTCCTCTCTCCCTGCAATCGCAGAGGACACAATTTCCTTCTCCTTTCCTCTTCCTCTCCACGTGGCTAACTCCCCACTCATCTTTTGAGGCATCTCATGCTGTCAATATTCCAAGAAGGGTTTCTTAAGGACAGTCCCTTAGTTGGGTTGGGTGACTCTCCTTGGACGTTCCCAGCACAAGATCTCTATTGCTGTGTTTATAACATTCTACCGTGAAGATGATTAGGTGTTTGCATCCTACACCAGGCTGCAAGGTCCTCAGTTGAGGGACCAGAGTCCACTTGTGTAGGTATACTCTGCTGTGACTTCCCAATATTTCACAGATCCTATTTCCCTCCAGCATTTGTTTTTTGCCTATAAATCACCAATGTCTAATGCAGATCTATCACATACAAGAGTGTTTCCTTAATACTCTAGATTGAAAACAAAAATCAAACGAGACTAGCTGTATGGGTGTAGCTCAATGGTAGAGCGATTGCCCTGCATGTGTGCAGCCCTGAGTTCAGTCCCCAGCCCTATAAGACAAGAACACCACCAAAACAGAAAATACAAAGAAGACAGATTACAAATCCACGAAAGAAAATTTCTCATACTTTTACATCTTATTTTTTACTAAATATATATGTGTGTATTCATATATACATGTCCACACATACCTACTCATATATTTTCTTGTACCGTGCAATAAAAAATATCTTTTGCTCCTCATTTTTAAAGCTACAAAACCCAAATAGGCCATGCACACAAACCACTTATCTTTCCTGGGCCTCAGTTTGTAAAGTCAGAAGATTAGACTAAGCAAATTCTGTACCCTGCAGTCCCAAGACAATGATTTTTTTAAATGACATTAAGAATAAAACATACTACTTGCATGCAAGGAGCAGAAATACAATTGATTCTATTATTCTCAAACTGTTCTTAGCATATCACATGATACTTCCTTTACCTGCCATTTCTAAAGTCAAGTTTTAAATCTGTAAGCTGCTGTCACATAAAATGAAATAACCAAATAAAATCTTTTATGGTTGCCCCTTCATGTCCATGGGTTCCTCATCTTTGGATTCAATTAACTATGGATCAAATATATTTGGAAAAACAAATTCCAGTAAGTTCCACAAAGCAAAACTTGAATTCACCAATTACCAAGCTCTGCACTGTATCCATATACATGAAGTGGTGTGTAGGTATACTCTGCTGTGACTTCCTGACATTTCACAGATCCTGTTTCCCTCCAGCATTTGTTTTTGGGGCCTTTCTTGCCGCACATCTCACTCCATACTATGTAATTAGACTTAGGATATTTGCATCTGCACTAAACATGCTCAGACTTTTTTTTTTCTTGTCATCCCCTTAACAATACAGTATAGCAATCTGCATATCATTTACATTGTATTAGGTTCTATAAATAAATCTAGAGATGACTTAAAAGTGTTTGTGGGGAGATGTGATTAAGTTATATACAAATACTATAGTATTTTTTTGAAGGAACTTGAGCATCCATGAATATTACTATCCTGGTTATGGAACCAATCTCTATGGATACCAAGGGACTGTGCTTTTTATAAATCATTTTACTTTCCAATAATATAATTTTAAATTTTGTAATAGTTTAAGATTTACACAAAATTTGTAACATAATACAGAATTCCTATATACCCTTTACTCATTTTCCCTTTTATTAACATCTTACAGTATCATGCTATGTTTGTCACAGATGTGAAACAAACATTAGATTATTATTGTTAACGTACCAACCAAACTCCAGGCCATATTTAGATTCACCGTGTTTCCACTAATGTCCTTTTGTGTTCCAGGATTCCATCCTAGTCATCATATTACTTTCACTCACCATGTCTCCTTGATTTCCTCTGGTCCTTGAGACGTTCTCTGTCTTTGCTTATTTTTTGTAACCTTGACAGTTTTGAGAAGTACTGGTAGGTTATCCTGCAAAATGTTCCTCAATTTGGGTTTGATGTTTTCCTCTTGGTTAGACTGTAACAGATCAGATCTGGAATGTTTCCCAAAGGCTCATGTGTTGAAGGCTTGTCTCTAAAGCAGGCATTTTCCTTTGGGAAAGTGATTTAATCATGAAAGCTTTGACCTCATCAATGGATTGATTCCTAATTTGGTGGCATTACTGGGAAGTGGTGTAAACTGTAAGAGGTGGGGCATAACTGAAGGAAGCTTGTCACTGGGAGTCTGTCCTGGAAAAGTATATCTTATCTCTACTCTTTTCTCCTTTATCTCCCCACCCCCCAGGCTCTGTCTTTCCCTTTCTGCTTCCTGGTTGCCATAAGATCAGTAACTTTATCCCACCATATCCTTTCATCAAGACATTCTTTCTTACTATAGTCGCAAAAATGATGGAGTCAGCTGACTTGAGGATTGAAGACTGAAATTAATTTTTCCTCCTATAAGTTTATTTTCTCCAGTATTTTGTCACAGCAATGAAAAACTAAACAATACACTGAGGTTATATGTTTGGTGGAGGATGTTTGCCTAGTTAGAATGCCATTCACATCACATTATGTCACAGGTACATGCTATCGATATGATTTATCACTGGTGATATTAATCTTGACTTCAATGTACAAAGCATTTAATATTTATTACTTCATGTGACTCTTTTAATGATCATGAAATGAATAAGGCTGGTATCCTCCACTCTGTTTTTACTATAGAAGACTTTGAATCTGGGGTTGTAGCTAAGGTGCTGTGACTGTTACCTGCTGAGCTCTTCAGAGAACTTCCTGATCACCTCCTCTAAATTAGACATAAAAGAAACATTTATAAGAAGAAGCAGCTTACAGTGCTTTCTAGTGTAAATTCACTTGAATGCTCCTGTGCTTAGCAATGTATGTGAGTCAATGATTCATGTTATCTTCATACTGTAGCTATAACCCTAGGCATTTTTTTTTAACAAATTCGGATCAAAATGTCCAACCAATCAAGTAATAAACAAAAAACTACACAAAGTAAACATCATGATTTAATTTATGTTTAAAATGATCTTTTCTTTTTTCAAATTAATTATTTTAGGTTAGATAGTCATACTTATTTTCTTAAAGATTCAGGTCTTTGTACCTGACCCCCCAAATCATTTAATAGCTTATTTCCTCATGTGTAAAACAGATTTGTGAGTACAAAAAGATATATATTGTGTGTTTTACAAAGTTGCTCATTTTTCAATCAGATAGGGAGAGGGTCTGATAACTATCTCTCTGGAGACAATTACAACTAGAACAATTATTGCAGCCGTTACAAATATATTACCCAAAAAAATATATATTGTTATAATAAAGTTAGAATTTTAGTAATAATAGTAGCTAACATATTTAGCCCTCAATATAAGGCAGACTTTGTGCTAAATGATGATCACACTTCATCCTCAAAAAATCTGCAGGTTAAATCCTACTAATGTCTTCATTCTTTAGATGAGAAAATTGAGGCTCAGAGAGAGAGAGAGAAACTCACACAAGCTTATGCAAATCATATGTTTGGAGCTATATTAGTTTGCCAGGGCTGTAATAACAAAATACATAGACTGTGAGGCTTAGCCAAAAGAAACTTATTTTCCTATATTTGGGAGGCTAAAGTTTCAAGATGAAGTTATTATAGGTTTAGTTCCTTATGAGCCTCTCTCCTTGGCTTGCAGATACCTACCTTCCCACTGTGTCTCCACTCGTCTTTCCTTTAAGCCTGGACATCCCTGGCATCTCTTTGGATGTTCAAACTTCCTCGTCCTATGAGGATGCCTCTCAGATAGGATGAGACCTACCCTAAGGAGCTACTATGGTTGGAATGTGTTCCTTCCAAAATTCAGATCTTGACAACGTGATAGTATTAAGGCGTGGGACCATTAAGGGGTGGTTAGGCTACAAGACTCTACTGGATGGGGCAATTCATTCATCCCTTTTGCCTTCTGCTTTCTGTCAATTAAGAACTCAGTGTCCTCCCCTCTGGAAAAGGCAGCGTTCATAAGATAACTGAATTTTTGAGTGTCTCAATCTTGGACTTCCCCAGTCTCCAGAACCTTCAGAATTATGAAAAACACATTTCTTGGTTTTTATATAAATTATACAAAGTATCCAGTCTTAGTTTGTTTCCTTTTTTTTAATTTTCGGTAGTAGAACAAGGTCTCATTTTAACTTAATCACTTTTTAAAAGACCTCATCTCCACATACAGTCTGAGATGCTGGGGTTTAGGGCTTCCATGAATGAATGGGGGGCGGGGGGCACAGTCATCCTACAATGGGAGCCCAGATTCAAACCCTGCCATATGACTCTAAAGCCAAAATTGTAATATCAGCTATAATGATAGAAGAGCCTCACACTATTCATAGTAGTAAAAAATCAGCATTTTCAGTCTTTCTTATCATCCAGAAGAGGAGGCTGGGTCTTTAGTGACCGAAGATATTCTTCATATAATGGAAGAAAACATTGAGCTCATACTAATGAAATTTACTAGCTTTATTCTTTAGCCCATCGTTTACAAGCAGCTGGCTTTGGAAGAAGGCTCAGTGATGGAAGCAGCTGAGAAATAACACATTTCTGTTTGGGATGTTGTTTACTCAACCCTCACTTATATCTTCAGTTATTTATTCAGCAAATGTTTACTGAGTGCTTGCTATGTTTCAGGCATTTTTCTAAGGACTTTTGAAATATCAACCAATGTATTCTAACAGCAGACCGGAAATACTACCATTATTCTTTTATCCATGAGAAACCAGAACTTCAACAAATTAAGTAACTTGCTCACTGTCCTATCACTTAAGAACCAACATTTGAAGAAGGTGACTTAAAGAAGGCAGACTCCTCCAGATGCCCCACCTGTCATTCAGATTTTTCTAGTTTTCAAAATGTCTAATGTTGATAGTTAACACTGACCTTTACTTTTTTTTTTGAACTGGGGATTGAACTCCAGAGTACTCTATCACTGAACCACATTCCCAGCCCTATTTTGTATTTTATTTAGAGACAGTGTCTCACTGAGCTGCTTAGCACCTCGCTTTTGCTGAGGCTGGCTTTCAACTTGCGATCCTCCTGTCTCAGCCACCCAAGTCTCTGGGATTACAGGTGTGCACCATTGCACCTGGCCCTTTACTTCTTTTATGAGAGTAATATTTTCAATTACAGTTAGCTTACTAAAGCTCTATTGGTCTTCATATTATACACAATGCAAAATAGATATAAGTACAGTTTCTATTTAATCTATGCATTCTAGAACAGTAAAGGAATTTGTGAGTTTTCTGTTTCAAATTTGTGAACTAGGAGCTAAATCTCCCTTTGAAATGGCAGGAAAAAAGTTTTAAAACCCAGAAAGGTACAATAAAAGCAGTGCTAGAAATGGTGAGTGGGTGGGATGGAAATTTTGAGGAATTTCAGGAGGACAGAATACAGATAGAATTAGGTCAGTGGAGAAGCCAGAGCAGAAGAAAACAGGCTAGATATCAGAGCTGAGTACAATTCCTTTTTTTAGAGCCTCCAGGAAGCTCAAGTCTTAACTGGCAAGTACAAAGAGCAGTAATGATCAAGTTATTTGTTAAGTAACTATATTGAAAAGAGTAGAAATGGTTGGAGATCATCTCTGCTTCCTATTAGAGGTTGGTACCAATTATATATATATATATATATATATATATATATATATATACATATATATATATATATATATATATATATATATATACACATACATACATATTTGGTATTACATATATATATATATATATATATATATATATATATATATATATATATATATATATATTTGGTTTTAGGGATTGAATCCATGGGTACTTAAGTAGTACTTAGTTGAACCACACACACCCCCAGCTGTTTTTATTTTTTATTTTAAGTCAGGGTCTCACTAAGTTGCTGAGGCTAGATTTTAACTTGCAATCCTCCTGCCTCAGTCTCCTGAGCTGCTGGGATTATAGGCATGCGCTACTGCCCAGTGATATTTTCCCTCCAACTAAAATCTGAGAGTTATTCTTTAAAGGAAGGGTTAGGGGATGAGGCTCCTTTTAAGAGTGTAGACAAAATCAGAGTATCCTGTGGATAGATATGGATCTTCACGCAGCCAGAAACTGTGGAATGGGGTAGAGGAAAGAACCACAAGCAGTTCTACCAAGGACTCAATGAGGTACACCAAGTACCTACTATCAGAAGACTGTCCTTCTCTCAACACCCCTACCTGTTTCTCCTCATTGCACTCCACAGGAAAGCAAACCTGATAAGTGGTCTCTGCCCTAATTCCAAGGACCACAGCACATTCAGTAAACCAACAGCAACTGAGAATAACTGTTTCACATATGCCCTACCACCAGCCTAGTCCCTGATTTGTAAATGTGAGTGGACAACAAAGAATTATCAAATTATCTGAAGATCACTAGATTATAAAATCCTAAAAGTGAAGGTTGGATTTGAATACACCAAGCAATTGACAAAATAAAGACAAATAGTTCAGGAAGATGGAATAATTAAAAACAATATGTTTCCTCAAGATACTTGAAAAGTTATTGGTATCTCCCAAACAAGAATAAGCTACTGTGGAAAATGAGGCAGTAATTAATAATTAAGGCTTGTTGAAAAAATAAGGTGACAAAAAATCACTGATGAAACTCAACCATAAAATAATCTGAAAACTAAGCTAGACATCCAGATGATACATTTAAGAAAAACTAATAGAATATAGATGAAAAAGACGAAAGTAAAAAGTATAAGGTATCCCAGAAAGAGAAAACAAGCAATAGAGAAGAAATAATAGAAGAAGTTACAAAAGAAGATTGATTCAACTTAACTAAAGATACAGAGTATGACACTAGGGAGGGTATATTAATAAAAAGTCCAATATGTAGGCAGGGTCAAATAAGAAGCACCCCATGATAAAGAAAAAATCCTGAAAATACTAGATATTAAAAAATACTTATTTACAAAAAGAAAATGATCACACTTTTTATTTATGTTGGATTCTAGAACATAATGGAGAAATGTTTTCAAAGTTCAGGGGCAAACACACTATATCTAAAAATATATATTGAGAACTAATTATATATTTTAATAGCTTTTTGATCTTCAAATTTTAACGTCAATTAACAAGAGATTAGAATGTTACTGATATAGAGAGCATGATTGGCAAGATTTATATAATGGAGAATGAGTAAGAAGGTGTTGTGGGAGTAGTGGATTCTCTCCAATTTCAAACAAAGAAGTCAAGAGTTCTATAAGTTGGTAAATGAATAAAGGAATATAAAATGTGTTTGTTTATTTGTTTTGGTACTGGGATTGATCCCAGGGGCACTTAATCACTGAGCCATATCTCCTCTCCTTTTTAAAATACTTTATTTAGAGACAGGATCTCACTAAGGTTCTTAGGTCCTTGGCTTTGAATTCGAAATCATTCTACCTCAGCCTCCCAAGCCACTAGAATTATAGACGTGTGCCACCACCCCCAGCTATTTTTAAAGTATAATTTTAATCACTAGAAAAAAAAATAGAAAGTGTTAGTGATGAAAAATTCCTCTGGGGAATAGACTTGCACTTGCCTATAGTGATTGATGTTTTCCATGTATGGTATTACACATACATGCACACACACACACACACACACACACACACGTAAGGGTGATGTCTGAATAGGATAATAAGGGAGCTAAGAGAAGAATGAGGATCATCAGAAGACTACAGCTTCTGAGATCAACTTGCCCCTTGGGTAGCCATAGGATAGATGTGACTGAATTGCATCTCTGTTGAAAGCCATAGGTGGGTGGACAATTGTATGCCAATGTTTAGATAGAATTGGTTAGGGACATCTTTGGCATTGTAAGTGTAGGGTATGTACATGTCAGCTCATAGCTGGATGGTGTTAGGCAAGCTGTTCAACATGCCTATGATGTCCCATTTGTCTCCTGTTCAAACTCTACACAGAATCTAGCAACACTAAACTTGTCTTTGCATGGGGATGGCCAGTGAAAACACTGAGGTCCACTGATTGCCAGTGCAGTAATTTATGATGTGACCTGGTATCTAAAATTAAAGGAAGTCAGTTGAAGTTCTTTTCTCAGGAACCTGAACTCAGCATGGAGAAATTGGCTAGAAGCCAACGTCAGAGAGCTGCTATTGCAAAGATCCACAAACTGTACTCATGTGATCCCTGGTGCTACTTGAGTTGGCTTCCAGTTCTAGATGGCCAAGGTCCTGTTATTATACTTCCTGTTCTTAATTCTAAGGAGTCTAGTTCCATTTTTAGATCACACATTGCTTTCCAAAAACTACTACTTTTACTTGAGCTAGCACGGGAAAGTATCTTTCTTGCAACTCAAATCACCCTAATTTGAAAAGAAGCCTGACAGTGATGATGCCCACTTTGCACTGGGAAAGGAAGAAAAATCTGGTGATGTTTCCTCATGAGATAGTGGTCTGAGCAAGTTCTGCTTTAGTGTAACCTCAAGAACTGGGTGCATGCTGCTGAGATGGCTTTTTCAAGAAGTGTGGATTTTTTTTAAAAATAACAATTACAATTTTTCCCTCTTTTCTAAATATTACTGGGCTATTAGGTTGAAGATCTCAAGATATTTCTCAAAGCCTCCAGTCCTTGTAAATGGGCTTAGGAGAAAATTAAAAAGAAAGAACCTTTATATTCTTTTTAATGATAGTTTTTGTTTTTCAGATCCAGAGACAACAGAAGCTATACTGTATCAAATCCTTCAAAACAGAGAATTGCAAAGATGTTTGGAAGATGTCAGATTAACCTCCTTCTTTCTTTTCTGCACTCCTCCTAAGGAGCTCTTCCTGACAGGCGTGAGAAAGAGAAAAGAACTCCTGACAGCAGGCATTGCTCTGGTACCATCAGTCTGGCTTTGGAATCCTCTTCTTGAATACAACATGTTCACGTAACATCAGGCAAGGTCAACAGTGTGATTGTTGTGGATAAAGACACAAATAAGTCTGCTTCATAGTCATGACTGAACACAATCAAAACATGAATATTGTACAAACCACAGAAGTGACCAACATTCCCTTATCTAAATTAAATTTATCAAGACCGCCAATCATAAAATTAAATCCATTTTTGAAAGCATACAATCTATAGTCCTATTATCTTAAGCCTTAACATTGCCTAAGTAAAAGCCAATACTTTCTAGCAAGTCATTTCTAAAACTTTTTACCTTTCTAAAACCTTCTTGTTGACACACTCATGGGTCCCCTTGAAATGTGCTTCCCTTTATAAAAAAAAGTAGCAAACCCATCTTGTTCAGTTCTGAATGTGCTCTTAGTAGGGTCCTGCTGAAAGGTTTTGACATGCGTTGGGAATGACACATTTGTCTGTTCTATTCCTATTTGTCCTTTTCTCAGAATAGCTCTCTGGACTAATTTTTTGTTTGTTTGTTTTGGTCCTGGCAATAATCTCCAATTTCTAACAAATAATACCTGTCACACACTTTATATGGATGAATATATCTGGTCCCCTAGTGAGCCTATGAGTAGATAGACTTAGCATCTACTTACTATCTACCAATTCGCAAATGAGGAACCTCGGTGTTATGGTTTGCAAATGAGGAAGCTGGGTGTTATGGTTTGCCTCTGGAATGTAACCCAAAGGCTCATGTATTGAAAGCTTGGTGCCTAATGCAGTGATGTTCAGATGTGAGTCTTTTGGAAAGTGCATAGATCCTGAGAGTTCTGACCTCATCAGTGAATTAATCAACTGATGAGTTTATAAATAAGTGGACTATTGGGAAGTGATAGGAAATGTGGGTGGTAAGAGCTAATTGAAGGAGGTCTTTAAGAATGTGCCCTTGGGGTCTACATCTCATCTTCACTCTCTCTCCCTTCCTAGCTGCCACTAGGTGAGCAACTTTGATCCTTCATACCCTCTCTGCCATGAAATTCAGTCTTCTCACAAGCCCAGAATCAAAGTAACCAATTAACCATGAACTGGAATCTCAGGAATCATGAGCCAAAGCAAATCTTTCATCCTTTTTTTCTTTTAAGGAACCAGGATTTGAACCCATGGGTGCTTAACTACTGACCACATCCCCAGCCCTTTTCATTTTATTTATTTATTTAGAGACAGGGTCTTGCTAAGTTGCTTAGGGCCTTGCTAAATTGCTGAGGCTGGCTTTGAATTTGTAATCCTCCTGCCTTAGCCTCCAGAGCCACTGGGATTACAGGCATGTGCCACCAGGCCTGGCTCTTTCATCTCTTAAATTGATTTTCTCAGGTAGTTTGTTACAGCAACAGAAAGCTGATTAACACACAGAGGAATAAAAGCTACAAGAGGGCAATAAAAACTACAACACTCCTAAGTGACTGAGTCAGCATTCCCAGAGGCTACTTGGTGGGCACTGGATCTTTGATCTTTTCACCCTGCTGCTGCCTCTGCTACCTTTGTCTACCATGCTCTCCACTTCCTTTTCCTTGAATATGCTCACTGCTATCAGTTTATATTGAGCAGCACTATAATAAACACCCCCCCACACACACACAAATCATTGCAGGGTTTCCTGCAAGATATTGTGAAACAATACAGACCATAGGAAAAGTAAATAAATAAATTCTTACAGATCTCAGTACCAAAAATAGCTTCTACATTTTCTCTAGGCAGTTTGATTTCTTTTTCACCTAATAGAGATAATCAAATAACTCATAGTTTTTTGACTTGAGGTATACCATAGTTTTAAATTGAATAAACCTAACTAGAAAAGATATTCTCCATGTGTTTTTATTTCAATGTTACTAATGTGGACAACAGAGCATTCCTGCTTGCTAGTAATCTAACTATCATTTTTTAAAATCTCCATTTATAACAAAGAAAGGAAATCTGAGGTACAGAGCTTTGGAGACAAGAATACCTAATGATATTTTTAACAACTTAGTCCATTGTATTATTATTATTATTATTATTATTATTTTGCAGTTACCTTCTATCTATAGACAACTGTACTGGGTTTCCATTTACAAATGATGTAAAGTTTCTTTTTACAACAAATAGATTTCAGTAAAAAAAAAAGTTTATTTAAAGAAAAATGTTAAGTAAATAGTATCACAAATAACAGCACACCAAACAAACAAATAGAAATCATGAAGGTGATTTAGGAAAGTCTGACTTAAGCTTCTACTTTGCCTTGGATGCTGGAAAGACCAGAATTTAACTTAAGGGTCCTTGATCTCAAGAGTGCAGGTCTCCCTTCCAGGAATCTCACCTCTTAATCTCATTCCTGACTTTATCTTCTTTCTTCTCCCTCATTTTCCCCTCTGCCCTCTTATCTTGCTGCACCACTCCATCCCCACCCTCAAGGGGTTAGGGATAGTGGTAGGAGTCAGGGATGGCATAATAAAAATTATCTCTGGTTTTTTAAATATTTATTTTTTAGTTGTAGTTGGACCTTCATTGAATACCTTCATTTTATTTATTTACTTTTATGTGGTGGTGGGAATCGAACCCAGGATTGAATACGTGTGAGGCGAGCACTCTACTGCTGAACCACAACCCCAGCGCCAAATTATCTGTTTTAATGAAAGCATTGGAAGAGTAAGTGACCAGGGTCACCCTTGCGCTGAAGGAGATGTAAGAAGCTCCAGGACAGTCCAGAGCTGCTGACTTTGTCTGGTCCTGGAAAGTTTCAATTCTTTAAACTGGGCAGGCGCTGCTGTGTTTCTAAAACTGCATGGACAGCAGATTCTTTGGCTTTCCAGCATGCTAGCTTCGAATCACCCTGAGAGCATGTTCCTGTGAAACGTGGGAGTAAATTAAAGAGTACTTTGGTGGAAAAGTAAAGAGGAGGTGCCAGAGGGGCGCCCCCTCTCTCCTCCCGCCTCGCCCCATCTTGCTATGCAGCACCTTGACCTTCTGTCCACCTCCCTCTTCTTTACAGCTCCTCAGAGTGGGGGAAATTCTTGTGGACCCCACGGAGGCCTGGGGGTGGGGATAGAGCAGGGTGATGGTGATGGAGACTGGCCCCAGGATTGGGAGGGGGATGAGTGGAGCTGCAAAATAACGCCCAGGAGCCTGAGCGGCGCAGCCCCGCACTCTGCAAAACCCAGCAGTCTGGAAAAGCTGGGTTTGGATTCTCCCCTCTTTGAAGAGTTCTCAGGAAGTTTGGGGGGAGGGGCGAGTCACGCTCTCCTATCCTACCGGCATTGGTCGCGGGAGGGTGAGGAGGGAAGACAGCAGCATCAGGTCTCAGTGCTGTCAAGTTCCTACCCATCAGCGGGCTCTGGGCGCTTCTAGCAGGGTCCGCAGGGTTCAGGCGAGGTGCCTCGGGCCAAGCGCAAGGGCAGGCATGGAGGGACTGGTCCTCCTCAACGACCTCGTCACCAGGCTGCTGTTTGTGCTGCACTCCCTGGTCGGGGTCTGGCGAGTGACGGAGGTGAAGGGAGATCCATGGTACTGGCTGCTGGCGCTGCTCAACCTCTTGCTCTTCCTGGAGACTGTGCTTACCGTCAAGTTCAAGCGTGGCAGAGGATACAATTGGTGAGAATGCCCCGGGAAAGGGAGGGCGCACATGGGCCCTGGGTATTGTTCCCTGAGGCACTTGCAGACAGCCCTAGAAGCTTGTCTCAGCAGTCACCGTTTCTTTACTCAAATTGGGACCCTTATCCCCTTTTGTCCTCTCTGGGAGCTTGGAACGTGCGCGAGATGCCTGTGCATCTCTTGGGCATGACATGGGTATCCGGTGGATTCCAGGGCAACACTAGGAGCCCTGAGCGCAGCCCTGGGTCGCCCAGCCTCAGGTTTAAAAACTTGCAAGATGAGAAAAAAAAAAAAAAAAAAAAAAAAAAGAAAGAAAGAAAGAAAAGAAAGAAGGGTTTGTCTGCCTAGAACAGAGTGCCACCCAGATAGGGGTACCCAGGGGAAAGGACGTTGCCATGTACCATGTTTGTGAATTTGGGGTGTGTGGGTAAGCGCTGGCACTCTGAGCGCATGCAGGTGTGGGAATGCTTTTCGCTGGGCATCCTGGATCTTTGCCAGAGCCGTGCGTGCCAGGCACCCTTCCAGGGAGAGCAGCTCTTCCCTGGGCATCTATGGTTTCAACTGCTTCTCATTTTTTCCCGGTCCCGGGTGCGTGCGTGCGTCTGTGGCTTCAGCGGCTTTCCATCTTTCCAACCCCAGGCGTCCCGGGCTCTCTGGCAAGGAACCAGCTGCAGGTGTCTGGGGTTGGTGATTTCGGAGTTTGGCTAACAGCCAGCCTATTTTGCCAGACCTGGTCTGTGTGTGATGCTGGAGAAGGGAGCAGCAGGTAGTGTTTCAGCCTTAACCTCAGTGTTCAAGAGTTACAAGCTGGGCGTGGTGCTTAATTCCCAAAGTCTTGCATGGCAGTAGGAGAATTGAGAAAAAGATTCTCTTGCCATTTACAAAGAGCATCCCCCACTGCCTCCATCCCCACCCATCCCTACACTCCGGGTACATTTTTATCCCAAACTTCCCCAAGTTAGTCCTCTTGCTGTTTTTTTTTTTTTTTAAACTAGGAAGCAGGACAAATATTTAAAACACGGACACCACCACCAACAAAACCTAACGCGATACGAACTGAGAAAATAGTATTAGCTAATTTAAGAATTCCATACTATTTGGTGTTATAGTTAGGCATCATATTCAGGAAGGAAAATAAAAGACCTTCTACCCTTTTGCATATGAAACTACAAAAGGCTGTGCATTTCATGACAGGCCATGGATGAACATGTGTTGCCTCTGAAGATGATGTGAGTCTTGCTTAAATTTTCCACTGCTGAAAATATTCTAAAATTATCAATGCTCAAATTATTCAACAACAGTCTAATATAAGGAGGATTGCAATGTTACTACTACCTCCTCCTCCTCATGAATACTTATTAAGCATGAGACATTTGAGGTACTTTCCAGTGTGCCTTTTGGAAGTCTCAAAGAAAAATGTCCTTAGCTTCCCAAATAATTCTCAGCATTAAAAAAAAAAAAAAGGGAAGAAAAGTGTACACCCAGAAGGTCATGTAACATTGAATTAGTTTTTGGTGAATAGCTTTAATACACTCATAGAAATATTGACTATAACAAAAGGATGAAGTCTGAGACTAAACAATGTTCCATGTCCTACCACCAACCTCAAGCTTCTGGGAGAAATTTTAACCTCAGAAGAGGAGGCAGCTCAGCAGGACCAGGAATAACCCCCTTCCTCTCCAAGAGGGGACCAGATCCATTCTAGTCATGTAGAAGTGCTATAGCCAAAGGAACTTTCGCTTCATGTCTGTATCACTGACTGTTGATTCAGACTGACCTGTGACTTATAACCAAGAAAGGAAAAACATTGGGGCAAAAGTGCATGGTGATCAATGTGTCAGGTTCAGTAGAGAACAAAGGATATACTAGTGTGGGCCTCAACACCAGACAGATGATGGGGTCAAGTATGGGCTTTCCAATTTATTTGCTGTGAGACCTTGAGCAAGTTGCTTGGTGTCTCTGAAACTCAGTTTCTCATCTGTGAATGCTAATTTCATAAGTTGTTGAAGAATTATATGAAATAATACATATTGATGGTCAGTGAAAATGGTCATCTCTAAATCCTAGGATTTTCCTTTGTTTTCTTCTTACTTAAAATATTCTTATATAAACTAGTCACATTTTATGACTACACATATCAAAGAGATAGCCAGTTAACTATTTTCCATAGCAAAAAAGTAGAAACAAAACACCTTGTATGTCATAAAAACAGATCCATGATGTATACTGTACATTCTAACATTAATTCAAGAAAAACCTTGTTGACTTAATAGTTCTACTAATACTTGAAAATAAGCAAAGAAATTTAATGATTTGGCTTATAACAAAATTTCAGGAACAAGTGAATCTTTGGTAATGGCCTAAATAGAAATGTGATTAATAATGTGTTGTTCCATCAAATATATTGGTAATGCTTTGCTGTTGTTAAATACACAGCTGAGTCTGCCAGTGTGGTCATTTGTTCAGTACCTAGCACCTACACAATGTTCTGTCAAAAGTTTGAAAAAAAAAAGAACTGCGAAAATATGAATAATCATGAAATAACATAGTAATAATAAAAAATCGGTTTGATTTGAGGCACATTTTATTTCTAGATTAAAGTTTTCTACTTAAAACAAGGCATAAGTTCTTGTTGTTGTTGCTTTTGAGTGTTAAGAACCATTTTCTACCAATAAATAAATAAATCAATAAAATGAAAAACCTGAGCTGATGGGATCAAATAGAGATAACATAGAAATATCTATACTACCTTTAAATAAGAAAATGTTAATACATATAGATCTAAATGTAAAGCTATTTAATATAGATAAATAGACCTTTGACCCATAAGCCTTATATTTTAAAATATAATGTGCAGACTCAAAAGATCCCACATGTAAAATCATGAACAAAAACGATTAACTTCCACCGTGTTGATGGAAAATAAACCTGAAAATGAGTTGATTGTTCATCAAGGGAATAGCTGAAAAATTATATTTTCACACTATGGAATATTTTGCTGGAATTATAAATAAGGAGCTGGATTTAACCATTGGCTTTGAGAATTGTACATGCTATATTGTTAGGAGACACAGTTTACAGTTGTGTGTCTTATATTCACTTTTGAAAAAGTGGACTTGTAAGGGAATTGCTCTGTGTAGGAAAGGGGAGGAGAAAGCAGAAGCAGCAGCAATGTCCACAGGCCCTCCTGTGTTGAAAAACCGAAGAGAATATACATACAGGACCACAATACATATAGGACAATAATATGTATACATATAGGACAAAAAATAATCCCTTTTCCTTGAACTTCAGATCTGTGAACTTTTGGAATACTCTAAATATTGTTCTTTTTACCCAAACAAATAAAATCTATAGAAATCATAGCATAAGGGGCTGGGGCTGGGGCTTAGCGGTAGCACATTTGTCTGGCATGTGTGAGGCCCTGGGTTCAATTCTCAGCACTGTGTATAAATTAATAAAATAAAGATCTATCAACAACTAAAAATGTGTTAAAAAAAAAGAAATCATGGCATAAGACATAGAGCTATAGAGGAAAATGTGAACTAAATTTCTTTCTTGAAAAAGCAAACATGTTGCATGTGTCCCAGGAATGTTTCTTTAGCTATCCTTTGGAAAGGAAAAATGGAACTGGAGTTGCTGAGTTCAGCTGTCTGGGGACAAGCAGCATTACATCAACACTATTAACTTGCCAGTTGGAGAAGTTTAATTTGCTGGAATCCTATAGGATCCGGAGGGTGAGCCAACAGCACAACCCTTGTTAAATTCAATAAATGCATGCTAGTAGAGTTTGCACTTTTTTCACCTAGTATTTATTTCACCTCCATATTCCCTTATATTTCTTTAAGCTGGAAATTAGTACTACTTAGCTTAATCTTTTTTTTCTCTTGATTTTATTATATTCAGTTGTCTAGGCAAAAATCCAATGGATCTGTGAATTACCATTTAGGTAAAGTCAAATACAAAATAATATTTCAGGTGCCTTCCAGCCAATAGTGATAAAATATTCCCTAGGGGATTGAAAAATTACCAAGATCGTGACAAGCTTGAAGCCTGTTCACTTGAAAGCAAGCAGTATGTGAGATTAAAGTAGAAATCTAAGTTGAGTCCACTAGCCAAATTACAGAATTTTAAGCACCAAACTTTCTTCACCAGAATTTTAAAAATGCAAGGGAAATATAATTTGAATCAACAGGTAATAACTCACCTATTGGGTCATTTTTGTTCTGTTTTGATTTTGTTAACTCTCCTTACCTTTTCTTTTAGTAAGTTGGATCAGGCAATCTTTGAATTTCTTAATAAGTAAACATGATACTATTCTGGACACAAAAGAAACAGAAAACAAACACATCTGAAACTTTAACATAAAAGTTGGCATTTTTACTAAGTAGTCAAAGGCGTGGGAATAAAATAATGATGAATACTTAACATTTCTTGTATTTCAGGCTTTACCAAGTGTCTCACACAAACAATCTCATTCAATCTTGGCAGTAGGTGTAATAATTTTCTGTTTCTCTGGGTTTTTTTCCCCCATTTTTAAATGACTAAACTAGGGCATATAGTTGGCAATTGGCAGGGAGGGAGTAGAGAAGGCTCCAAGTGCTCAGTCTTATCCATTGCAGGCTGACAGTTTGGAGGAGAAAGGGTGTGATGCACAGTACAGGGTGGAGCAGGGGGAACTTTGCAGCCTTTGGGCTATAGCAGGAAAAAAATCAGTGAGATCTGCATCTGGAGTGCACAGGCCAACTGGAAAGAGGACAGCCTGGACAGGAAACTTGAGCAGATGTCTCTGGAGGAAGCTTGGTGTCTTACCATTCTTCATTCAATTACAGTGTTTGAAAACTCTACTATATCTGGTAGGCATTGTTCATTTTGTAGAATATGGAAATAAATAAAAGAGGCACATCCCTGACTCTCAAAATCCCACATGTTAATCAGTGGGCTCAGAAAATAACCAAAGAAGTAATAAATAAATAAATAATAGGTAAAAAATAAGCAAGTGAACAAATGAGTACTCAGAACAATGGATGAATGTCCAAGTGGTAGGGAGTACAGAGTGAGGGTGTATGCAGGGAAAGGCTGCACTGGGTGTTCATAGATTCTGGCTGGGGAGGTGGTCTGAGAGTTGAGGCCTGAGACATCAGAGGGAGTCAGAAATGGTAAGAGTGGTCCAGGGAGAAGGGAAAAGTCAAGGTGCCTGGACAATCTTCATGTGACTTGAAACGTTTCTAACATTCCCCCACGTGACCAATAAATATTGACTTTCTTTTCTGCTCTTCCCTGTCTTTTCTCCTTCCTGTGTCCCCTGCCTCCATATGAAAGAGTCTTACTAATTATTTTTTTTCCCCAGACCTGGGATTTACTAAATTTTAAAAAATTACCATTATCTCAGTTTAAACACGGTGTGTTAGAAATTGCCTGGCTCACAAGGTGAAAAAAACGAAAGATGAATTGGAAATCAGAAGGCAGTCTACCCTACATCGATCTCAAATTCAAAGCAATTTTGTGAAAAACTGAAGAAATCTGTTTTGATTACTCAATTACTTCTGGAAAGTTCAATAGTGAAGTACAAAACGTAGACTTGACAGATACATCTTAATACAAGTTTTGAGCAGTGCAGGAGAATTTTGTATGATGTAATTCTGTATAGAATGTGATAATGCATACTTTCCTCCACCAAAAAAAATTAAAATGTTCATTTAAATGCCAGAGAGAAAGTTGGAAAATAAGCATACTCCTCCCCAGCTCCTACTCTCACTGATATTTTTGGACCCCAGAGAGGACAAGATGGAAGGATCAGGAAAGAGATCCTGTGACTGACTTCCTTAACACTAACTTGGGAACTGGAAATTATCCCAGAAGATAGGTCGTGTCTCACCCTCTTCATACTTGGTGTCCAGATTTCTCAAAGTCTCTCCTGAGCTTTTTAGGTATTCCAGTAATTCTTCCCACTGTGCATTGGTGCCGGGTTTCTGTTCACGACTAAAAGACTCAGGGGTCACTCCAATTGAACTGGGCTAACTGGGCTGCGCAAAATAACCACACAAGAGACACAAATACCTTTTTCTCTGGGGTTGCTGTGACGGTTCCTCTGACCTTAAGGGTCCTGGGAGAGAGAGAGAGAGAGAGAGAGAGAGAGAGAGAGAGAGAGAGAAAGAGAGAACATGCTAACCGCTTTTATTGAGGAAAAGCTATTCAGATGAGGCAAGGGGTCAGGTTTCAGGGGGCTGAGTATATCTTCATGATGTCCACTGTCAGCAGGTTGACTGACACCTGGGTAAGCCAACCCAAGGACACAGTAAGAAAAGGGGACACACACAAGGCACTTCCATGGAACATTCTATTCTAAACAGGGCAAGGGGTTATATTAAAAAGGAACAGGTGAGCATACCTCCACCCATGGGGCTGTAGCAAGACACACCCATGCAGGAGACACTGTCCCTGGAACCCAAGAAGGGTGGGGAAAGCTCTGCCACATTTCTGTGACTGAGCACCTCAGCACCCAGCCAGGGAGTATGACCCAGTCATGTACAAGGTTAGTCTCCCACACATTGGATTTATCAGCCCTGTCTGTAAAGTGTATCTGGGGTTTTATATTTTCTTCTGGTATATTTATAGATATATGTGTTTGAATTCTGATCCTTGAGCTTAATGCATAAAGGTGACTTAAGTTTTCATTCTTTTTGAAAGTACACATTGAATGTTACCAGCAAATGACTTATTAATTCAAGTTATGTTTGAGAAAAAAAAAAGACTCTCCTTAGATTGGTTCCATGATTTACTTTCAAGAAGTCAATATTTTTTTTCTCGTATTTTACAATGGACTTTGGACCAGTATAACAGTTATGTCTGCATTTAGAATGGAATGGTTACCAATGAATGGTTACCATGCTTTCTCCATGAGTATATCTAACCTGTTTTGTCTTTGTGTCCCAGATGTGGAACATCTTTATAAAATTTTAAATATAGCCCAATAGTAATATAGTTATAATATAATATAGTAATTCTAACATAATGATATTAAATAATATTAATATAATGTATTTAAGCTCTAGATTATTATTTTAACCCTATTTTAATGTACCCGTGTCTATTTTTTTACTTATTCATAGAACCAAAATTTTAATGGGTAAAACAAGAACTTTAGAACTGAAAATTAAAGTTACTAATATTTTTAAGCTTTTTGTTCTTTTTTAAAAAATGTTTTTAGTTGTAGATTAACACAATATTTTATTTTATTTATTTATTTTTATGTGGTGCTGAGGATTGAACCCGGTGTCTCACACTTGAAGGGCAAGTACTCCACCACTGAGCCACAACCCCAACATAGCTTTTTGTTCTTGGCCAAGAGAAAAACAAAGTACAGACTAATGTGGACAGCTCAAATAAACCACTATAAATATATCCCTAGTTTTAAATTTTATGCATTTCTTCTTCTCAATGGCAGTAACATTATTATGCACACAGTATTAGGTCAAATGTGAATTGTTTAACTTTATTCCCAGCAGGGAGAAATTCACATTTACATGAAGGTTTATTCTCCCTGTGTGCATGTCTCACGTGACTCTGGAAGTTCCTGTGAAGTGCTGGTATCAGCAAAGTGAAGCTTCAGGAAGATGAATCATTTTGTTAAAACAAACAAACAAACAAACCAATGTTTCTTTTCTTTAAGAAAAACTAAAAATTTTAGTGTATGTACCATAAAATGCACTTGTTTGAAAGTCACATTGAAAAAATATAAATGACAAAAGTTAGTTAATATAAATGCCAGGGTAGGTTTTATATGAACTTTTCTATATTATGTTGTAAGCAAAATCATGCTCTGAGTATTAGCCTACTTCCTGTAGTTGTTGAAGGAGGGGAGTTATATTTCACTTTCAGTCTCTCAAAGAGGTAGATACTGTACACACACACACACACACACACACATATATATATAAGTTTATATAATGTTATACACTTATTATCATAAATATTAGTAAATTTCGGGAATAGTGGTGCACACCTGAAATCCCAGTGGCTCAGTAGGCTGAGACAGGAGGATCAGACGTTCAAAGCCAGCCTCAACAATTTATTGAGGCCTTAAGCAACCTAGTGAGGCCCTGTTTCTAAATAAAATTTTAAAGGGCTAGGGATGTTGCTCAGTGGTTAAGCACCCTTGGGTTCAATCCAGGTACCAAAAAAAAAAAAGTACATTTTTAAGGAAACAAAACAAACAATCCTGTAACATTAGTGTTGCTGCCAGCCCTGGTTGTGCTCTGTCGTATTCCTTTGCTTTTTTTTTTTCCGTCACAAATTGAGCTTCTGACACATGCAATGTTTTAGTTCACCTGAAATAGCTTCCCAATAAATCATCTTTGCCATTCTCTGAGAGTTTGCTAACAATGGTGATGAAGATGATGGTAATCACAATTATAATAATGGAGGTGATTAACAGTTATCAATTATCAGGTCTGCTTTATATCCATTATCTCATATAATCTCATGTAATCCTACAGTGTCCCTATGAATTAGTTCTCATCATTATCACAGTTCTCAGATGAGGACACTGATGCACAGCATGGCTAAATCATTTACGTAAGGTCACAACTAAAAATAATAAATGGCAAAAACAATTCTAACATTTGGTGAGCACATTTGCTTTGCATGCATCATCTCATTTGATCCTCATAGTAGCTATGGTGGGGCCATTATTATTCCTATTTTCAGATGAGAAAGCCAGTACTGAGAAGCTTGGAGAAGGATTCCTCTTCCCAAGAAAAATCATCTAGACTTGTCAGATGATGTTCATTGTCCTTTGAAGCATGATGTTGCTCTTTTCCTTTCACCTGGGTACTTATCTTAAATACTTCCTGTATGGATTACTTGCAGTACTAAGTTACATCTCGAAACAAAACCAAATAAAAAAAACATAGAACTTTGTAGCAGAAAGAAAGAAAGAAAGGAAGGAAGGAAGGAAGGAAGGAAGAAAATTTGGTCATCCTGGGTTGGTTCATTCCTTTACTCCATTATCCTATTCTTTATGCTCTGTATTCAATAACCAAATTGGGTTTTGCTTGTAGACAGTACAACTACATAGCTTTTAGGATCAAAAATCTTTCTAATGGAGAAAGGGTCAAAGCTTTTATTTATTTTTTCTTCTTATTTTCCTTCTCCAAAATTGGGTAAATTTCAGGTGACCTACTAAGGGAGGACTAGCATGATTTTGCTTACAAAACAATATAGAAAAGTTCATACAAAACACACGTTCTTGTACAAGCGAATGTCCTTGTAAAGTTAAAAAAAAGCAGGAGGAGGGTACACTAGATTGTCTTCATTTGGATCCTGAAATGAAGAAACAACTCTTCTACAGAACAAAAATAAATACTATTATCTTTATATAGAATGAAAGTGTTACCTAAATAACATTTACAATTCATTTTATATTCTGAGAGAGCATTAAAATTGCTGTAGTCAATGACAACTGAAGTTCATTTATTCATTAAGCAAGCATTTATTATACTAGATGCTGTGATAGTGTTCTGGCAGGAATATAAAATAAATGCAGCTATATGAGAACAGTACAAAACAACAGTCTGAGAAACAAATAATTTTCCACAAATTATGTCCAAGAGTGCAGAATTGCTGCAGAGTCGAGATTCAGTCATAATACTATCTGAGGGAAGTGATTTCTGTACTGGCCTTTGAATTAGCTGGTGGGATGCAGAACTGCAGAGAAAAAAAAATGCTTTTCAGGGAAGAAAACATGATGGTGGTACCTAGGGTTACATTTGGAACCAGTTTATTTAGGAAGATGTCATGTTGTTCTCTGCCAAGTTCTCATATTTTATGAGAAAAATAAAATATAAATCCTAAAATTAATTCATATTTTGTCTCATAACTAGCTTAATAGTGCAACACACTGCTGAAGTTCAAATGTGAGCTTGTGCTTTCTTTAGATGTACTTTCAGAAAATTTTAGGTTAAGTGAGGTATACTGAGTGCTAATTATGCTTTCAGTTTATACCATAATTTGGGAATATGACTCTATTTTTAAAATTTTCAATAAGAAATGAAAATTATAATTAAGAATGCTAATATTCACCTTCAGAATATGATTCTACTGCAATGGGTATTCCCAAACAATTTGAAAATTCTCTGTGTTTCTTGTGTTCTTGACCTACTCTCCCATAAGTTCACGGAGAAAACAAACCTATCATCTGATGTTGGTACCTATCAAAATGTACCTGTCTATATTTAGTTTCCCATTTCTGTGGGGATTCTCATGAGCCTATGGCCCTTTAGTGGTGGTGTCCTTTGCCAAGGATCCTTCACACACCAAGGGCTCCTGGAGGGGAGGTGGTAGTGAGGTGCTATTTAAGAAAATAAATGAATGGTGGCTGGGGTCAGGGAAGTGACTTGTCAGAGAATTCAGAGACTGTTCTGCAAACGCACTGGGTTCATTCTGAAGGGTTGCAGAAGATAGGTGAAATACTGAGGCTGTTGTATTGGCCATAGTCTCCCTGCACACTAATGGGATGCTCTGGCTAAACAACCTAGACCGAAATAATGGATGCTAAGTCCAATTAGAGAAACCTAGGAGATCACAGAAAGGTATTTTGACCTAGTTTTTTGATTTGCATAAAACAAACCTGTTATTATAAAGTGAAATTTTATCAAAGATAGTTAAGGTAGTTTGATAAAAGATTTTTAAATTTGGATCTGGGATCCTTACAGATCCACTGTTATATAGACTAGAAAACAAGAAATGAAATATATATATAAAATCTGGATTCACATTGAATTCATTTTTGAACATTATTTTTGCTTCCCTTAAATATTGTTTTATATATATATATATATATATATATATATATATATATATATATATATGATTGAAAGTCAGACAGAAAAACTAAACAGAATAGTGGGTGATATTATGGTTATCTTTTCCTCTATATGATTATTTATAATGTTATATGTTTCTAAAAATTATGTGTTTCTTTTTCAGTAAGCAAATAACAATAATTGTCATTTTTAGAAAGAGAAAAGTGGAACCTTAATTCTAGACTAATAGTGAGTTGAAGTGAATAAAATCCATTGCAGGACTAAGTTGCTAAAGGTAACAACATAATCATCATTTGAAAAGTATTATAATTTGTTGAAATGACAACTATATATGACAAGTGGTATTTTGTTTTTGGATGAAATGAAAAAGGCAGTCAGTACAGCTTTTAAAGAGTTCTGAGCAGTGTTCAGCATGTAACACTTATTTCATTAATAAATAAAACAAAATAAATGAATTTGTTGATATATATTTATCTATCTATCTATCTATATATATATATTAAAGAAAAAGATTCTTTTAGATATTGTTTATGTTTGTATACTTTGGGAGGAATTGATAGCTAGGTTAAGTGCTGTTAAATTTTTTTAAAAAGTAAAGAAATTAACTTTTTGGAAAGTTTACTTTAGAAAAAATAGTGAAGCAAACTACTTTGGCATTGAAGTGTTAACATTGGGCAACTCCAGTATTCTGGCAGGGTAGTAGTCTTCAAGAATGTAATAAATCTGAGTTTCTTAGGGCAGTTAGTTCATTGGTAATATGGTATTATCAGTTTTGCAAAAATTTCCCACTGAAATGTGTCTTATTTAGTCATATATTTATCAGTTTTGATTAGTATAAGATATTATATTTTTATAAACAATTGTCTAGAAACCTGATAAAAAGTTATTTCTGAGTTAATGAGAGCTCTTTATAATATTAGCCTTCAAACAAGGTGCTTGGCATCTACTTTCTCCTGATGTCATATATATACTGCATGTTCCTCTATAACTAAAAAAATATTTATAAAAAGAAGTTAATTGGATTAGAAAAGGGGAATGAAGACAAAAGAGGGCGTGGGAATAGGAAAGAAAGTAGAATGAATTGGATATAACTTTCCTATGTACATATATGAATACACAACCAGAAAAACTCTACATTATGTACAATCATAAGAATGGGATCCTAATTAGAATAAGTTATATTCCATGTATGTATAATATTTTAAAATACACTCTACTGTCATGTATATGTAAAAAGAACAAAAAAATCTTTCTCAGTAGCAGAACAATATTAAACTAGTTTCCTTCAGTAAAATTTCAAGTAAAAAAATCAATTTATGATAGTATTTTGAGAATCACACCAAACCTAGCACAGGGCAACAAAACAGTAGAAATGGTAATTTAACTAGGTCCTCATTGAATCACTGGATATTTGTGGGAGCCCACAACTGTCAGACACTCTGGAAAGAGCAAAGGTACAATTATGAGCAGACATATTGTGCTTGTGTTGTTTGGAATTGCTGGAGGACAATGATGAAATGATACCAAATACATATACACATCCATATATATAATTATCAATTTTGAAAATCCATGGGGTAAAAAATGAACAAAGACAAGAAATATTTTCCTGGAGGAGTCTCATGTCATTGGCATGACCTGTAAGGAGAGAATTGGTAAAATTCAGGGAGAATTTCCCAGGGATACAAATGCATGTGTGGGGGCCTGAGCTAAAAAGGTACTTAACTTTCTTCTCATTTTCCCAGACAGGAGGAACACTGTCACAGGAGCACAGTGAGGAAGAATGGCAAGCAACACAACCCAAAACATAGGCCTAGCCCTGATTGTGCAGCCTCCTGGAGTTTGTGATGGGCAAATGCCCAAGCAAACCATGGCTGTGTCAACCAGTAGTTGCCTTAACATTGAATGTGGAGTTAGGCCTAGTTGTGTCCTCAGCAGTGCAAAAAGCATCACTTTATACAAGCAGACTTAGATAGCAATAGTTGTGAGAATCATGATTTAAAAATGGAATTGACCATAAATTATTTGAAGAAATAGTCTTCTAGACTGGTATTCTGAATCCTCTTTAAACACAGGTACAAATATGTAGCCCTGAGTAAACTTGCAGAGCTCAGACTAGGGTAAAAAGCAGCTAACTACATTTATTGATTACCTACAATGTTGACTACATGGTACAACTGTCTGATTTAATGTTCATAGCTATCCTTTGGAGTGGGTATCACCCCCCACCCCATTTTAAAAATAGTACATTGAGTCTCAGGGAAGGTAATAAATTTCCAAAGATAAATGAAAGGAAGGCATAGGATTCAAATGTTTGTGTCCTCTAAATTTGTGAAATTTCTACTGGATCATACCTAAGTGCAATAATTCTTCAAAGGTCACAGCCTGAAGAACAAACTTGGACATGAAGAACAAACTTGCACCATCTGTTCTTTATTCATAAATTCAGGCATTTGAACATTTGAGCATTTGCTTGCTGTGCATATAGATTGAATAAGGTATTGTGTTGCCATGGGGGAGAAGAGAAGATAAAGTGAGAAGAGGGAAGTTATACAAAGACACATAGGGCTCAGGACCTGCCTCAAAGACTTACATTAGGCAATCTATGTCTTATATATACATTATTATAAAAGTACAGCATGTGTTGTTTAAGATTAATTGCTATCCTGAAAATATGTAGGATATTGGTGGACATACAAGTCCACCAGAAGGCATTCCGAAAAGAGATCTTTCATTATGGGGGGGGGGGGGGGCATTTGCTCTAACGCCATTTCCAATCCTCTCTTCTCAAATTAGCCAAAATAGGAGAGCATAGAGTGAATGGTTCTAAACAGGGACCAGTGGTTGGTTAAAGAAGTCTTGGATTGAATTTAATATAATCAATTCCTAAGCCCTTGATATGATTTCTTCTCACTTTCTCCTTTCATCTTTATGTCCAATAAATCTAACAAAGACAGAATGAAGTAAGAAGAACTATCCCAGACTCTTCCATCCAGCCTATTACTTTGGGGGGGGCATGGGGGTTGGGGGTATCTAAAAATACACAGTACATTGGGACTACTGAGTTGCTTAGCTTGATAGGATGCAATAGAGGAAGCGGAGATAAGACCCAATGATAGAGGCCTTGAATATTGAGTTATGGAATTTAGATTTTCTATACAGAAAATCTTGAATCTTGAGTTGTATGTGTATGTTTATGTAAATAATTTCCTAATTAAAAGAAATATGTTGAGATGGAATAATATTTTTTCCAATTAAACAAATAAATCTTATACTAGAAGATATTAAGGGTCATTGTTATTTTTGTTTTTAACCTCCCTTCAAGAACAATTATATACTCAGTCTATTGTTTCCCCCAGATTATTTTTGTAATGATATTGTTAGGGGAGTTAATCTCAAAATTAATCTGAACAAGAGTCAACTAACAGTCCAGCCAACATTTGACCTGTCTAAACAAAAATCTGCATATTCCAACTGTCCCTCTGACCAGAATTCACTTCCTCCTCCTTTTCACACAGGAAATATTCTGTCCTGGTGTTTCCTTTGATATATAAGGTCAAAGAGTTAATTGCTCTCACTTTTTTTTTAAGAGCATGCTCAACATGGACTTTTTATATTTCCCTGAAGCCCAGCCATCTTCCAAGTCAGATTTTAATAATATCTTGACCCATAACCTTTTGTTTCAAAATTGGTTTTGGCAGGAAATCAAAGGTAGGGG